>NC_059471.1:168898988-169538814 GCF_018139145.2 Gymnogyps californianus | reverse complement strand
ATATCTATATTAATGTTTTTTCTTCATTCTTACACAACTAAGTTGATTTAGACATACTGTGATCTAGGGCCTGAAACTTTTATATCTTTTGGTCTGTAGGTTTGCTTTTTATTAAGACCAATGAAGTTCAAACTGCTTTGGCTCTGGATCTTAACTTAATCTTGATTTTAGTGGCTTACTGTATTCCTGTCAGACTACAATATGCTTTGCTGGTCTTGTTTTCCAGAAACACTAAGCAAGTAAAATTAATTGAAGGCAAATATTAACTTAGAAACATTGAAATGGCTTCTACGTTTTGTTAGAGCTATGGAAACTTATCTGAAAAAGGATATATTTTATACAAAGCATTTTACAAGCTTATGATCATGATGTTTCATATGGCACACAAATTTTGCCAGTAAGGGTCAAACAAAGAAAACAGTTTTGTTTGACTCAATTTATGCTTTAAAGAACCAGAACTTGGAGATTGAGTGGTATATCTGTAGGGGACACGCCTTAGCTGATGCTGGAATTAATGTTTGGCATTTTGTTTGAGTTTAGATGCTAGAAGTCCTGATGCTAGCAACCCTAGACTAGCTAGAAACCCAAGGGACCCAACATTTAAGCAGTTCAAGAATATTATGCCTATAAGACATTATATGCATATAAGATTTATGCCTATAAGACAATATAAGACTACTTATAGCCCTTGTGGTGTTGCTGAGCAGAAAGACAAGCATTTAAAAAAGCTCACAGAAAATCTGTGCTTGAGCTAGGAACTGATTCAGATCACTGCCTTGTGCTTTCTGAATCCTGTTATCACAGAAGATAATGAAATTCCTGAGTCTGACTAAAGGACATTTGGGAGTGAGCTTTTCATGTCCTCTAATTAGTCCCTTCCCTGACACTTGGTTTTTTTCCAGATCCTCTGGCCTTGTGCAGTATAAGTTACTGTCTTGCAAACTTCCTCAGTTGTCTCTTAATCTTGCTGTCTGACTTACTAACTTGGGTTTGATTAAAAGCTCACTAAAGTTAATGGAGAGTTCCATCGCATTCAGTGGTTTTTGAAGCATGACTTCAGCTGGAAGCATATCCAGCTGTGGTCATTGCCTAACACATTCTTAGCTAAAATGCATTCCCATTGTATAATTGCTGGCAGTGCTAAATGAATTAATTTATTCCCTTGGTTTTTGGGAGGGCTTTGTTTCCATTTCAGTTCTGCCAGTTCTTGGAGGTGTAATGGCTCCTAACTGTGTACTTGAACTCAGTGCCAAAGCCTCAGGGTTGTCCTATTCTTGTTTTTCCAAAACCTTGATTATAAAGCACTGAGCCTTTGATTCAGACTGTCAGCATCCACTTGATATAAGTATAATTTTTTCTTTGCTTTGTTTTCTTTTGGGCCTTACAGATTCATCCCCAGGAACTTGTGATAAGAATGTGTGGAAAAAATACTAGCTTTGCCGTAAAATGAAAAATCCTGTCTGACCCTCAGAAAGCGTTTGTATATGGTACCAAGTTTCCCTCTTGGCACCTTCTTGATCTGCCAGCCTGAACAGAAGTACAGGTCTTTAGTCTTCTATGTCAGCTCTGGAAAGTTCTAGTGATGATTTTTAACAAGGAGGGCAAGATAATATCCAGCTTTGGAAGGAGTGACAGGGGAGTCCCAAAATGAGTCATTCATTTGGTTGTTTCTACTTGGCACCTGGCTGAAAGATGCTCCCAGTCTGAAACTATAGAGTAAGAGCAATAAATGAAGATGTTGATGTATTTTCATATAAAACAGTAGAAACAAAATGAAAGATCACGTTCTCCTGGGCCAGGGGCCAGTCTACATAAGGGAGAGGAAATACATGAGTGTTCCAGTACTTGTGACGTAAGTTCAGCTGCTTGGGCTACACAGTTTCTTAAAAAGATGCACTGGGTTTCCTCCAACTCTTTTCCACATTCTGTAACCAGAAGCGCATCTGCCAGATGAACAAAATGGGGTCACTCGCATTATGTGGCGGGGACAACTGTGTTTTGGTCATATGTGGGAGGTCCATAAGTATTCATTTCTCAAGATATCCTATGTCTCGCGACCAAAACGCATGTAACATTAACATATTAATGTTAGCATTAGCTTGTTAACATTAATGTTAGTGTGAGGAAGTTAATGTGGGCCACTTACAAAAGAAGGTGGCAAAAAATAATCAGGTTGAATTGGTATAAAGCACTGGGTGTAAGCCAAAGACTATAGGATAGGCTCACCAAGCAGGGGCAAGAGCCATCTATTCTGAATAAAGTTGTTATGAGAATGTCACCTCAGTGGGTATAGATAACATTGGTCTTAAACATTAAAATTTGTATTTTTGGCAGATTCCTTATATATATTTAAACCTATGCAAGGATTATTTTTAGGAAAAGCAAGTTTGTGTTGTTTCCCTAAAAGCCCTGTATAATATGTAGTTTATTTTTCATATACTAGGAAAGAATTCATAGTTGAAGTAATAAAATGTCATACATTGTGTCACTTTGGTTACTGATTTATATATACTATTTAATTTTAGAAATTTTTGCTCCTTTTTAAATGACTATAAACTGCTATCTATTTAGGTCAGGTTTCAGATTATTTGGTGTCACACATGTACCCTTTATTAATAAAATGCCCACAAAGAATTCTTGTTTTCTTTGACTTTACTGCAGAGAAGAGACGGCAAAGTAGATGTAACTCCTTCTACAGACATTTTAAACTATTTGAAAAGACACCTATTATTATGAACTTGTAAAAATTTTATTTTAGAATTTAAAATATGATTTTTCAACCAATGCAGTTTCACCTGCATATATGTACCTCAACCTAATCCAATTGGATAGTTTTTAGTTTTCTAGATAAAAGTAGTATTTAGCACTCCAAGCTATGTCCACTGAATGTTCATGAAGAACTTTACCAACGCTCATAGCAAAGAGCTTTCCCTTTTTGCACCTGGATCCATATTCTTTGACATCCTACTTCCCTCAAGCCTAGTATCCTAGGCTAGATCCTCCAGCATTTTCATGAATGTTACGTGTTGTACCAGAAAGTCTGCTTCATGTCCAAACAAATGTTTTTCACAGCTTGTTCTTGGTATGTGACGTTATTATTTACTGCATCATTGTTTATTATTTATTGTCCAATTTTAAATATGTGGTCGGAATTATATTGAACAAAGAAACCACGATGTGAAATCCTGGAATCATTGAAGTTGGCTACAATCAATTTCAGGGCTAAAATTCCGGCCAGTATTTTAGAGTGTTTCCTTCTGAGATACTGAACAGCCCGGCTCTTTCTGTTTGTTTGTTTGTTCTAAAGGCACAGTGAGAGGATGGAGAGGTAGGAGGCTGCTTTGATACATCTCTTGCCTGTCTCAGTATCACTTGCATTTCATGAATTGCTGGATTGTGGAACCTCCTTCACCCTAGGACCTTGGGAAAAGGCGTGCATCATATGAACCTCACTGGGACTAGGGAACAAAGGCTGGAGAACAGAAAAACAAATGTCTCGGAGAGAAGGAGAAAGGAAGGAAATCATGTGTCTGCAGAAGGGATTAGCATTTCCATTTTGCTCATCAAAGTTAAACAAAGTACAAAAGAAGGATTTAGAGTGCTCCAGCTGTTCCATCCCTTGTGCAAATCACCATAAACAGAAGGAAAAAGAGAGTTAAACAGAAAATGTGAGATAGCTACAATTGTTTTTACTAGTAAAGTCTTGTTTAGGTTTAATTATTTCTGCATAAACAGTGAATGCAAGGAAGGAAAAAAGCTTTTTAATGAGTCACAGAAATAACTAAAAACCCATTACATGTGGATCAACGCAAGTGCTTTATTTCTCACTTCAGTTTGCCTGATTTTCAGTTCTTGATAATGAATACCCTTACAATTCACATACCCTTAGAAGCTGTTATTCTTTTCCTTTAAAGTTACTTTTATGTCACCTCTTACTTCCATGGTTGATGTAGGCAGATTAAAGTGTCAGATCTTGTAGTATAAGACTTTTTTTCTGTCATTCAAATATTAATTGTTGCTCTTTTGTACTGCCTGTCCAGATGCTTTTTTTTTTTTTTTTATCTTCCAGAAAAAAAATAACGTGCCTACTTAACATTTGTCAGATGTATGCTGGATCTGGTTAATATTGATTACTAACAGTGAAATCTCAGAATATTTTCATGCAGTCTGGTCTACCAAACTATGATGCTTTTCTAAATGAGCACCCAGAATATTGTTTTCTTGCATATGTAAAGCCCATATCTATTTAGACTGATTCATCATTACGTTCAGTATACCTGGAATTTCTCAGTTGTTAAGAATAAAGCATTAGCTTTAACAGGGACTGTGCACATTTACAGTAAAATCAAACAACAAATCCATAGTTACAACAACAGGAATGGATGGCTCCCACTTTTCTTTTTGAAAGGATGATTTAGAACCTGCAATAGCTGCTGCTGAAATTATTAAACTTTGTTGCAAACTATGAGCATGATCCAAAAGCTGTTACTTTTACTCATCTTTAGCCAGGCTTGCTGGCGTGACTGTCCTGTAAAATTCAAAGATCCTCCTTAAATACATTTCCAGTTTTACCTCTCTAACATTTGTTTGTGTAATCAGCCCATAAGTTAAATCCATCACAGCATGCTGTTCACTCTTTCTGTATGTTATAAATTTTCAAGCAGATGAAAAGCTTGTCAGATTATTACTATATATTATATATGAATAAACCATATGGTTAGCTTAGAAAAGCACTTAGAAAATCAGAGAACTCTGATTATTCAAACTCTGCTAAAACAGGTCTGAAATAGCCTTTATAATAAATTATATTCTTTGTACCACTTCTTTTTATTTGATTCAGAAGTCTCAAGGGAATATATTTTTCTCAGGATATTTAGTAATTTTGGTTTGGACACAACTGGCAGGTAATACTGAAATATAATCTAAATTGAGATTGGTGCTTAAGATAACATTTTTCCTTGTTCCATGTAAACATGCGTAGGAGAGATGGAGACCTGTATTTTGTGAAGATTTTGCTGGAGAAATCGTAATGGGTCAAGTTTTTTCTACCTTGTTACTAATCCTTTTATACTTTTGAAATTAATTGGGTTACAACAAATGTGCATTTTGTACTTTATTGGTCTATCAGCTATGTGCACGCACACAGATATATGCAGGTTATACTGTAGCTCGTTAATGAAGACAGTGTCAGGAATTCCCACTGAGGCCAAAGATGGGAGTCAGAGCTTCAGAGTCACATACTTGGGTTATATGCCACTCACATTAGACAGACTGCCATTCTTCTAAAACCAAATTTACAGTTTGCTGTTCAAGAGGTATAATTTGCATCAGTTTTGAGAAGGAGTTGGGAAAGAAATCTCTGTTCTTTCTTTAATCATAGCTGAACATAAGATAGCACTGCTGAGTATGCAAGCATGTGGTGTCTCAGAATGGTTTTTATTAACATCCAGAGCTATTGTCTGCTGTTCCAGCCCAGCCTGTGGACTGGTGGTGTTAGACCCTTTCAGGAAAATGCAGTTCCTGGCCCCAGAGATGGAAAACTTCAGAGTGTTTTTGCTTAGCTAAACAAGTACAGTTCAGAGCTGGGTTATCATATTTATCGCTAAAAGATCTATGATGTTTTGCTTGGGATGGAAAAATAAACGAGAAACAAGGTTCAATAAGACAAGGATTTGGAATTCACTAGAGCACAGGCTTTGTATTGTATATTGTATGTTGACATACCCATTTATTCAAAAGAAATGGTGAAGACTTATACGATACTTATTTTCATGGATAGAGACTGTAAAAGATTATATGTAGCAAAATGAGGGTCATAATGTCCTCAATATCCTGAGTAAATTTGAAATTGACGTCATGAATTAAAGTTGTTGTTCTCGTTAGCATAAATTTTACCCAGTTTCCTGTGATGTTTGAATATGAAATTGTATGTGTGTTCTTAGGTTTACATTTTGTACTGCATATATTGCAGTGTTTTATGCCCTCTACGTACGCTTTAAAATTTTCAAAAAATGTTTGTAAAGATAGCACGATTGTCTGCATTTGAATGCCTTCATATAATCCTACAGTTGTAACATGAAAATGATCTCTGCTTTCATTGAATTTGTTACAAAATGCATGAATATTAATTACTTGTAGTATCTTAAATTTTACAATGTTAGTACAACTCACTAGCAAATAATTCTCACCTACAGTGAGCCAAAGAAGTTATAATTACTCCAACCTACAGAACATAATCTGGGGATTATTAGTGCAGTGTATACACCAGTCATTATCATATTTTGCTCAGGCACCAGTGTGTCAGACATGCAGTTGGCATTCTTGTTATCATAGTATCAGTTGTGTCCTTCAGTGGTGTCTATGCATTGTCTCCTTTTGATTGTTTCTTCTAGCAGTAGCCAAGTTAGTGGCTCTGAGGGCATTGATCTCAAGGGAAGCTCTACTGACAGTAACCAACATTGCTTTGGTCTAGTATTTGGGAATTATATTCATTCTCTTAATCTCTTATGGAATCAAGGATTGAATATAAGAGTGTCTTCCCCTGGAAGAAAAAAACTAGAAAGATGTTCATTGTAAGGCTGGGATACCGACAGTAAAATAGCTCCCTTTTTTCCCCCCAACTATTTTTACAGGTGTTTTCAAAAACAAAAATGAGTTTTCGTCTTGAAAGTTATTTTAACATTTTTTTTTTAAAGTATTGTTATCCTGTTGCAAAAGCCAGGAATAAAATATGTATAGTATTGGAATATGTTTCATAGAATTTTATAAAATATTAAAATTGCAACCCTGCATTTAGGGTTTTCAAAATATGCAGCTCTGCAAACCAGATTCTTTTTCTAACAAATTTAATTGAAGTCATACACTGTAAAATAGAGCTGCAGATGACAGTTGAAAGTGATTGTAGCAAAATAGATCTGTCACTATATCCAGAGCTGAGCTGGACTTCAGCAGGATTGCTATTGCCAGTCCAACTGACTGTCTACAATTTGTTTTCTTCCCATTACTCTAATAACATGGAAATGATTTTTTTGAAATTACATATGTTTTCATAGAGCAAGATGTTGGGGTTTTTTAGCAATTTTTTTTTTTTTTCCCCATAGCAGTCTCCGTTCTGTGGAAATTTTCTTTTCTGTTAACTAGCAGTTTCTGACTTTGAAGTATTTGATATAAAAAAAAAAGGCCATGGTCCAGGCTTGCTCTGCGGTGGCAGGAATAACACCAAGAGTTTTAGACAAGCTGTAGAGGAGGGGAGCAGCTTCACCACCATGGCCCACGGGACGACTCATGGCACCAGGGAGTGGGAAGAGGGGGAAGAGACTACACCAGCTTTAGTAGCCCTCAGTACTGCTGCTCCTAGCAAAAGACAGCATTCACAGGTTAGTTCATGTGACAGAGGAAAGACTATCCTGCTTCACAGATGCATGCAGATAGCTTGAGTGATACAATGGCTATATCCACACCAGCACTAGGTCATCTGATGGGGGAGCGACGAGGCTAAAACTAAAGATGTATTTCCCAGTAGAGCTTCTGAGAAAGTATAGGTCCTGTTAGATGATCCAACCTTGACTACAACACGCTATTTCAGGCTCTCTCCAGCTTTTGGATGCCTGGTTCCAGCTGACAGCACCCAGCCAGCTTCGACTGGCACAGTTGAGAGATACAGGAGGAACCGTGGCACTTGGCAGGGAGCATGGGAGGTGGATGCTGCGGTCGGGGAACGCGGGGCAGAAGTGACTGAGCCAGTTGCACAGAGTGAGACAGACATAGCTGGTCTGTGCCATGGCTAACCACAGCCTGACTCCAGGACCTCTGGCACTGTAAATAAGAGACACACCACCCTTCAGCCAATATTTCTGTTTATTTGTTCTGAATTTCTGCTTTAAACTGTTTCTTGTCTGAGTAGACTTGGGAACATGTCCTTTGAGACACTAATGCACAAAGAACGTGAGAATCTAGATTTTTCTCATAGGCTTTAAGGCAAAATGTTAATTTTCTTTAGCTGTTAGAATTACCATGTTGTTTTGTCTATTATCTATAAAATAATGTGACTGTAAACAAGAATGAAATACAATGTTAGCCAGACCCCCATTTCTATCAATTAAGTATTTGGAAAACATCTTTTAAAAAATATTAGCTTGTAGAAAATATCAAGCCAGATAGCAGTTCAGCAAAAGTGCAGATTGCTATTAGCATAACAATAAAGGAAATTATTACTGGTTGAAGAGTGACATGTGAATTTCTCTACCATTTTACAGGTCAGACATTAGTCATATTTTTAAAGGCAAGTATCCAAGAAAAATACCTAAATTAATACTTTGTGATTATTTTTGGTTGAACTGAAGTATTAAAACATTGCTTGTCAGTTTCTGTTTGAAATGTATGTGCCGTTTTCCAAAAGTGTTTTTCTAATTTATGCACACACACATACACACACACACAGACACGCAGACAGATCCTGGTAGCTTCACAGAACTCAAGATAATGTAATCAAATGACCTTAAAACGTCTGATTTGCAGGATTGTCTTTTAGGGGGTTTTGTTTGTTTTGCTTCATTGCCTGCACAATATGTCATTGATTCTCACTGCTTAAAATTAAACTGCAATCAGCATTTGCTCATCTCATCTCTGTGTTGCCATTAACAGAAACAGGATCAGAGTTAGCTGATGAAAGACCTTTTATCTGGCACAGCCAATATAGCTAAAATACAGGTAAAATACTTTGTTGAGTGAAATTTCACTACTGTATATCATCCAGAAGAGACAAATCAAAACTTGAGTACCAGTTCTAAGCAAGTGTTGGGAAAATACACAAGGACTGGATGAGACACGGAAGGGAAAAGGAAAGTTTTAAGGTTCAAAGTACCTGCAGATGTAGTGTGTCTCAGTACTATTTCAAGATTTCTAATGTTCTGTGTTCACACAAAACCATGCTGATGAATGTGTGAGGGAATCATTCATGGGCAACTTTCAGTTTGTGCAAGTTTCCTGGAGTCAGGAAACCCAGATTAATCCAGATTCATCCAGCTTTAGACTGAAGGAATTACTTCAGCTCTGGTGCAGAGGAAAACTCTCTGTCCAAGCACAAGGGAAACAGTGTTAAATTTAATTGTATAAATGGTGCTTTCTTTCTGTTTCTGTCCTTTGATGAGCAACGTGGTGATTATAGTGCTGTTTGCCCAGATGGCCACAGTTATTTTGCTGATTCCTTTTGGTAGTCAGTTGGTCCACTGTAAGTAACCAGAAAAAAAAAAAAATCTGCTGGCACCACGGCAAAAGGGCCTACATCAGCCACGTATAAATTCAGGTGGAAACTTAAAAGTTTTCTAACCGTGAGAGCAATAGATTCTGGAGCAACTGTCCAGTGACGGTGAAAAGCCTTTGGTAGTTTTAGTGTAAAATCACAGAAATGTTTGAATTGGATTATGTGATAGCAAGTAACTGAGATTTTTGCTCCAAATGAACGAGTCCTACATGAAGATCATAAGCTTGAATTTCATCAGCTGGGGAAAGGGAGTGTCATGGTTTAACCCCAGCCAGCAACTAAGCACCACGCAGCTGCTTCCCTCTCCCCCCACCCAGTGGGGTGGGGAGGAGGGAAAAAAAAGTAAAATTCATGGGTTGAGATAAGAACAGTTTAATAACTAAAGTAAAATAAAATACACTGCTAACTAATAGTAATAATAATAATTAATTGTAATGAAAAGGAATATAACAAAAAAAAAAAAGAAATGACACTCAAGAAAAGACAAGTGATGCACAACACAATTGCTCACCACCCGCTGACCGATGCCCGAGCAGTGATCTGCCCCTCCCGGCCGACTCCCCCCTGTTTATATACTGGGCATGACGTTCTATGGTATGGAATATCCCTTTGGCTAGTTTGTGTCAGCTGTCCTGGCTATGCTCCCTCCCAGCTTCTTGCACACCTGCTTGCTGGCAGAGCATGGGAAACTGAAAAATCCTTGACTTAAGCACTACTTAGCAACAACTAAAACATCAGTGTGTTATCAACAGTATTCTCACACTAATTCCAAAACACAGCACAGTACCAGCTACTAAGAAGAGAGTTAACTCTATCCCAGCCGAAACCAGGACAGGGAGTAAGTGGAAATGTTCAGCGATAACTTGATGTGGTTAAAAAGATAGGCAAGGAAGATGATTTGAAACGGTACATTTTTAAGGTATGAAGTGTATCTGAATGATCACATGTGAGGAGAGAGAAGGAAAAAAATAGGAATTGCTGTACCAGAGACCAGCAGTAAGAGATTCTAATAACTGAGCTTTATAAAAATACTGACAAAAGCCATGTGTAGAAATAATAGTTAAGGCATAAGAAACAGTATAGCATGTAGTGACAAAATTCAGACCACAGCAGGAAGAAGGAGGGGTCCAAAAGAAGAGTGGGGGAGAAATTAATAGCAGTAAGGAAGACACACAGATAGCATTGTGGAGAATTACAGAAGAAAAAGAGTAAGCTCCATGTTTTCCCATTCCAAATTTTAGTTTCTTTAGTATAGCCTTCCGCAGGAGATTGGGGAATCCTCACCACAGAGGTTAAAGATCAAGTAGTGTGAATAAATTGACTTGTCTATGGAAAATGAGCAATGGAAGATCAGCAGGGCATGGAAGAGAGTGAGGGAAGGACTAAGACCTACTGAAGAATGACCTGAGATGTAAGAGGACACCCAGGAATGGATATTGCTGCTAAACCCATAAATGAGATGCTGAAACATCAGTTGCTCATACGATCATTTTCTGGAAGGAAAATAGAAATTTCAGTTTATGTCTGTTACGCAAACATGTAAATGTGCATCTCATTTGTAATCTCTAGTATTCATAGATTATGTCTTCTTAGTCAAGTCTGAGGGACACAGCCTCAGCTGGTGAAAATCATTAGATTTTCACATCAGAGTGCAGATTAAATGAAAATTGAGCCCTGGACATTTTATGGTGGTTTAATGATAGCTAATATGCAAGCATGATATACCAAAACTAAATATAAATTAAAGAACAGTGCAGCGTGACTTGTAAAACTCCATTACTGAACTGAAGCCGTCTCTGAGGTAAATCATTTGGAACCCGTGGTGAGCTTAGTCTGCTGGAGAAAGTCCTTGCTTTCATTTACACCTCTGAAACACCATTAACAAAGGCAGATTTTGGCCCACATGCTACTTTAAACAGAACTTGAGGGCAGTAAAAAAGCCAGACACTTCTATCATTAAAAAGAATCCTGCTGAGGGGACCGGTCTGTTTTGGTCGCTACTGTGTAGTGCCAATGACTGTCACTGTATCAGCTGCTAGAGAGAAAAGTTTGTTCCTGTAGGACTTTCTGCGATAGAGTTTGAAATGGTTTCATTTAAATAACTCTGGATACTATGTCTGCAACTTTAGATCATTGAATAAAGATAATAAAAAGGAGCAGAGGAGAACTCCATAATATATTGTCTGAGAAGAAGAATAACCAAAGTCAACAAAAACTTTCCCTTTGGCAGTTATTTTTTTCCCTTTTACTCCATGAAACATGAGAACTTTTATTATATAAAACTGTGCTTTCTTGGGAATTTTTCCTTTAGGCTTGCCAATGAGAGATGATGATTTAATTCTTTCCAGATATTCAGTTGATTTAATATAATTTCTTTCATGTGGAACAGAACGGGATAAATGGGCACAGGTCCTAGAATATCTATTCTTTTTCACAAATGCTTAAGTGTACATTTCATGGAATCACGACATATTTTTGGCATTCAGTTCTTGCACTAATTACATGGTGTTTGATTATAAGGCTGTTTATTGAAGATCATATGGTGTATGTCCTGTGTGCTTAGCCCTGGATTTTTTCTTTGTTTTAATGGATAGAGATGTATGCTTGAATTGAAAATACTATTTTAAACAGACATATTTGAATAACAACCCCCTTGCCCAGGTTCTCTAGAAACAGCTGTTACTATTGCAAACCCAGAAGCTTTCACATACCTCATTCTCATTTCATTTCTCTTGGATTTTTTCCGGAATAGCTTGAAGCATTGATTATGGTTAAAAGTTTCATTTTTCTCTAACTAAAACCAGTTTCATGAAGGTCTTCATTTCATAATATCTTTTATTCACTCTTGTGCCTCTTCCTCTACCCTGTGTCTTATGTGTATGCAGTATGTTTCTTTTGTGTGCTACACATATATTTAATTGGAAAACAACGTACTGAAATGAGCATATATATCACTCAGTCATGTGCTATTGACACAAAGAACAACCCTACCACTGTGGGATTCTGGCAAGAAGATGTGTAGATGTGGAGAGGGAATGCATGATCCAGAACAACATTTTTTTTCCTTAACTAGATTATGTATTGAGATAAAAATGCTGTTGTGTTAAGGTTGAGCCAAAAAACAATACTGTGGGTAGAGGGGTTTGACATGAGAGCTATTGAGTCCTTTCTTCTCTGCCTTCCCTCTTGTTTGTCACTGAAATTCAGCCCTCAAAGTTAATCTCTTTTTGCACTGTTCTAGATATTGTTAAAGTAGAAAAGGACTTAGGGAAATTCACACGATTTTCCTTTTACCCCTTTCTTTTCCCTTCATTTTTTAACAGGAGCCCATAAGGTCACTCTCACTGTCTGGGAAACAACTCCTTCACTGACTTCATAGTCCAGGGTGAGGAAACAGCTGAATTTTGTTGTTATTGCTGTCATGGCCATTTCAAAACAGTGCTGCTGTTTTCACTGTCGATTTGTTGACTGGAATCCGTTTTGGACCAAAGTAACCCAATCTATTCATGTAATAAGCAATTCACTCCTAGATTCCTGGAACCCCAAAGGATGTAAGATCGGATTCCTGCAAGTTGGTTTTCTGATATTCTGCAATCTGAATTTAAATTGGTCCATTTTAATCAAGATTAAGTATGCAGTTGTCTACCTGTCATGAATAAGATGAATTTACAAAGCAATGACATTTACAAGAGTAGAGATGTCAAAGATTTTATGATTAACCAGTGTTGGGACTGTACTTAGAACTTCTTTAAATATTGTTTCTATAACCATCCAATGTTGACTTTTCTCATTCAGCATGCACACTCTTTTTTCTGGTATTCCTAGAAAAAATGAGGACTTTTTCATTGCATGTTCTTAAGTGGAGGCTAGCAAGAAGCAAAACTTTGCTTTTGAGCTTGTAGTGCATCTGAGCCATGATTCAGCACCTGAAAGTATTTAAGGGGCCATAGCACTTCTGAAAAACCCAACAAGTAAGCATGCCACTGAAAATTAGTAGACCGTGGATCTTCTATCAGCCAGTGTCTGAAACATTAGCTGATAAAACTAAGCACATGGAGAAGAATATGGTTTACAGGATAAAGGTTAAGCCTGAGAACACTGCAGAGTTGATTTGCCAGCTGACATTGCCTCTTCATGTGGTTTCCAACAAATCTTTAACAGAATTCATGGTTGTGGCGTATTACCATATTCCTTCTGGAATTCATTCTAAAAGGCAACTCCACATCAGCATGAAACAGTGCACAGAATATAGTAATGCATGATCTGAAGAAAGCTCATGGGTGTTATTTTCACATCGGCACAGTTTCTTTGTGTTTGGACAGGGCTCAAATGTTGGATTATGTATTAATCACAGTGCTTTAGACAGCATTACAAATATTAAACGGTTACTATTAGCTCTTGCTGTCCTGCCAGTTCCCAAAAGTAGTGCTAGACTAGGCTGAGGCATTATAAGTCTCAAGTTTTAGGAAGGATCACAGCACTGCTACAAGAGGCATTGTGGACCAGTAGTTTCCAAGATTCCAGGCTCTCAGTTTTCCTTCCAAAGAGCATCTGAGCTCTTTGTGTCTCCTTCCCCCTCCTTTTACTGTCATGCAAAGGGATGCCCAACAAGGCATCTGTCAAGCTTCCTTCTTTTCCAAATTAGTCTTATTTTCCTTCTTCCTCTTCTATCCCCCCATCTCAAATTCCTTCTCTTCTTTTCCCTCCCTAGTCTTCTTTTTCATATCTCTCATTCTCTCTCTTCTAGTATTTGACTTCCTTTTTCTCCTTCCTTATCAAATTGTGGTTATATTGGTGACATGACAAATTACAAATATAGTTGTTTTGTTACTTGGCCAGATATTGGCCACCACAAAAGGCTTTTCATGTATCTGGGACTACTGTGTAAAATTGATATCAACTACGGCTGAAGCTCCTGCACAGATTTTTGAGATCTCTAAGAATTCTCCCTGAACAAGTAGTTTTTCCACAATTACAGTACTGTAAAAGGGCATTTTTTTCAAGTGGAAAAGACCATCAATGTGGCAAAAGCTAATATACCTTTCTAAGTAAAGAATACCATCCACAGCCACTTTGGCTGTAATCTGTTAACTGATTTCCCATTTGTTCATATGACCAGGCTTTATCATATCACTTCCCTTTCCACGCTGTTTGTATTTGCTCACAGTTCAACAACAACAGACAATGCAACTCCATGACCTTGTGATGCAGAGGGGGAAGCACCACCTAATCCTGTTCAAGGGCTGTATGAGCTAGCTAATTTGCAGTGCTTTCAGCTTCTTTTTAGCTGTAGAAAGCACAGGGCTTCAGCACGTCCCACTCATAGAATCAGAATCATAGAGTCATAGAATCATAGAATGGTTTGGGTTGGAGGGGACCTTAAAGATCACCCAGTTCCAACCCCCCCGCGATGGGCAGGGACACCTTCCACTAGACCAGGTTGCTCAAAGCCCCATCCAACCTGGCCTTGAACACTTCCAGGGAGGGGGCATCCACAGCCTCTCTGGGCAACCTGTTCCAGTGCCTCACCACCCTCACAGTGAAGAACTTCTTCCTTACATCTAATCTAAATCTACCCTCTTTCAGTTTAAAGCCATTACCCCTTGTCCTATCACTACATGCCCTTGTAAAAAGTCCCTCTCCAGCTTTCTTGTAGGCCCCCTTTAGGTACTGGAAGGCTGCTGTAAGGTCTCCTCGGAGCCTTCTCTTCTCCAGGCTGAACAACCCCAACTCTCTCAGCCCTTCTTCACAGGAGAGGTGCTCCAGCCCTCTGATCATCTTTGTGGCCCTCCTCTGGACTCGCTCCAACAGGTCCATGTCCTTCTTATGTTGGGGGCCCCAGAGCTGAACGCAGTACTCGAGGTGGGGTCTCATGAGAGCAGAGTAGAGGGGGAGAATCACTTTGCTCAACCTGCTGGTCACGCGTCTTTTGATGCAGCCCAGGATACGATTGGCTTTCTGGGCTGCAAGCACACATTGCCGGGTCATGTTGAGCTTCTCGTCAACCAACACCGCCAAGTTCTTCTCCTCAGGGCTGCTCTCAATCCACTCATCGCCCAGCTTGTATTTGTGCTTGGGATTGCCCCGACCCGTGTGCAGGACCTTACACTTGGCCTTGTTGAACTTCATGAGGTTCTCACAGGCCCACCTCTCAAGCCTGTCAAGGTCCCTCTGGATGGCATCCCTTCCCTCCAGCGTGTCAACCACACCACACAGCTTGGTGTCATCATTGGCAAACTTGCTGAGGGTGCACTCAATCCCTCTGTCCATGTCACCGACAAAAGATGTTAAACAGCACCAGTCCCAATACCGACCCCTGAGGAACATCACTCATCACTGGTTTCCAGTTGGACATCAAGCCATTGACTGCAACACTTTGAGTGCGACCATCCAGCCAATTCCTTATCCACCAAGTGGTCCATCCATCAAATCCATGTCTCTCCAATTTAGAGACAAGTTAAGAGGCTTTGGTCTGAGGGCTTACTCTCTTGAAAGAATAGGAATTTCCATTCCCAGCAAGCAAGCAGACTGCAGTCACCAGCTGAGGCGATTCTCAGTCCTTCAGGCATTTTGTTGAATTTGAGAACAGTCTTAAAATTAAAATATGTGTCTCTACACCCACACAGAGCCAGAACAATTTAGAAATTTTAAGTGTTTTCACTTCAATAGGATGCAAATATTCAATACGAAATGTGTCTTCTAGCAGATCAATGTGAAGATTTATCTAAAACATTTCAAATTGTCTGCTAATGATAAGCAATGCTTGTTCAAATTTTATTTTCTTTTAAATAAGGTGCATGAATTCATCAGAACTGTTATGGAAATGGTTTCTGAAATGATGAAAAAGTTAATGAAAACCGTAGGAGTATTTGACATATTCTCCCTGAAAACAGTAACAGCTTTCAAAGGAGAGGTGCTTTTTTTTTTTTTTTAAACAAAGGATATGTTTACATGAGCTTTCAGCAGCACTTGTAACTGCTGGGCTGTGCCTGAACTGCTATGTTTAAACAGTTTCTGGAGACTTGGAAGAGCTGACTGATGTCTGTTTAGACCTGATCACAATGGTCAGTATGGAAAAAAAAATAATGTCACAAACCCATCTGTGTCACCGACCTACTGTTTACCTCTGAGAAAGTAAAAAGAAGGGACAAATCATTATGTATTATCAGAAAACTCTGCAAATGTTAAGTCAGTCAGTGCAATCAAAAGAGCCAGTTTTTGGGGGAAAAAAAGGTTATCATTTCTGCATTCACAGCTTTCCACTGTTTCTTCTCTCTGAAGTCCCTCTGGTTTTATGCCTTAGCAGCAAACAGCCCAAGCTTCATGCATAGGTTTCCAAAGATCTCTCTCCCATCTGCATCGATGAGTTGAGCTAGCATGACTCAAGAGGCAGCTGTGGCAGATCATTACATGGACTCAGTGACAAATGGCACTGAACCAAGTGAGGCTGAGGTAGTGACAATGTTAAAATTCTGTTCCTCAAGTCACTGATTGTAGAGAATTTCAGCTTTGGTTAAAAAACAGTGAAATTTTTAGTCCAGTTGCACATGGATAAAGTACAATTTCATAAACCCTATGAATGCTTAAAATCCAAAAGTTAATTAAGAAGAATCCCCTGGTTTTGGGTTGCCTTTTTTTTTCCCTCCTTTTGTTTAGACATCCCAGTCTAAGAGGCCTGGCTCGTGTCTCCAGTCACCAGGGGCTGCCATGAAAATTTCCCCAGCCAGACCAGGATCCTTCCTTCCCTTGCCCCTCATTCAGCCTCCAGACTCCTTTGTGGGAATGGAAGTGCAAGAAGTGGGATGTCTTTTCTCCAGGTAGTTCATGGACATTCAGATAGTTCAATCTGTGTGGATGGCTGCTTGAAGAAAACATGAAAAGGAGCGAGGCAATTACTTTAGAAGTATATTTGCCCTCCAGAGTGCATGCAGCTCCCAGCTAAAGGGGACTGTTTGCTGACATTGATATAGATGAGACTGTGGACTTGTCTCCTAATTTCTTCTTGACACATTTAAGGTTAAGGTCTGCTGTAAAAGAAAATGTATTTCAGGGAGCAGTTCTGTAAAACTGCTGACAGAAGGCATGGCTGATATACCAAGGATTTAGGGTTTTTTTTCTAAATTTGATAGAATTTTTATAGGGGTCTAATGTGCCAAGCAGAATGCATCAAGTGGGCTCTTGGACTTCAGTCAGTATTAGCATCCTCCAAGCTTGAAACAAATTTAAAAAATGGGGTTTTTTTCCATCATTGTTGATCCTTGGCCAGGCAGAGCTAATTGTTGCCTCTCTCTCACATATACAAGTATTTGCACATACTTGTAAGTCTGACAGTTTGCCCCGATTACATCTTCATCTCCGTCTGTCTTGCACTGGATGGTTTTCTGCTCTGCATGTTTTTGATAAAATAGACTTCATTGAGTTGTTGAATCCCCTTTCTTGCCTTGATTCCTACCACTTAATTCAACATCTTCATAAGCCTGAGCAGCTGGTCACTTGCTTCAGCTCCTCAGACACAAGGCCCACAGGCTGTCATTCCTCCATCAGCCCAGATGGCCCGTGTTAGAAGCAGCCCAGCAGCAACAGGAATTAACCTGTTCCGTCCTTCACAGTACCAACATTGGGAAAAATCCCAGTATGGAGGTAATGTTAAACCATCAGGAATAAGCCCCACGAGAGCTTCAGGAGGTAGGCAGTGAGGAATATGAGGAAAGCAAGCACCACAGAAAGCCTTGAATCCGTGGGAGCACTGTATTTCCTGCACAGGCATCTTGCACAAACATTGACGACAAATGCAGTGGAAACAGCACAAAAAAGGGGGCCTGTACGCAGAGCTCACAAAAGTAGGAGAATACAGGCACAAGTCTTATTAATGCTTTGAAGAGAATAAGAAACATGCATAATATTGCAGCTGAAATCATTCTCAATGTTATTCAATACCTGATAAGTCTGTTATATGATCCCAGACAGAATGCAAATGTAAAAAAAGAACAACGGAGGAAAAAAGGAAAGCATGGAAATCTTGGCTCGAGAACAGAAAATTGGCTCTTCTGTGTGTTTGTTTGATGGTCAGACCAATATAAAAATATTTATGTTTATTTGACTAAGAATTAAATATTTTCATCTTCTTTTCTTATTGAAATGGGAAATAAACCTCACACCATGTTTATATGTTGTATTTTAAACTGAATGTTAAAGAACTTTAAATCAAACCAAAACAAACACACAAATGACTATCTTTTTAAAAGTTCCAAAACACCATGACCTTCAGAGAAAATCTTCACTAACAGCTTTCACTTCCCCATTTGGCCAGTAATTCAGAGGCAGGGAATTTGAGTACCCTGTGCCTGCAGCTTTCTCAGAGAAGACATTTTAGGTGTAACTCCTGCTTATTCTGCTGCTAAGCAGTGTTGAGAAGGGTTGTTGTAAGTCTTTTTCGTTTGAAGCAGTTCCAGTTATTAAAAGAAACAAATCTTAGGATTCACAAAACAGAGTGAACCTCTAGTCCGGTGCTCAAAACAGCCTCCTCAGAGAAAAAAATCTACACTCCAACACACTCTGCTTCTGATTCAGACAGGGATTTGAGCCTAGATTCTATAATATCATGAAGGCTATCCTCACTGCCAGCATAGAGAATCGGTGATAATTTCAAGTCCTGAAACAATGCAGAGCATCACAAGGAGATTACTCTCCTTGAAACAGGCTTCCTAGTAGTAGGAGTATGATTTCAGACAAATTCCAGGGTTTCATTACCTGGAGAAGGGCATATTATGCTACATGGATGTCTTAGCAACAGGATTATTAAATAAGAAGCGTGAGCACTGTTTTAAATTATTTTTTTCTTTCCCGTGGCTGAAACTATTTGCATATTTTTTTTGAATTCACTAATAATTCATAAAAACTGTCATAGAGCATTTTAGTGAATAAATAATGTATTGAAAAAGCCTAGCTTCACTGAGAGCTGCTGATTCCACATGTAACTTTCATTGCCTCAGCCCCTAATTAGGAACAGCTTTTGTCTGTGGAAGATGCAATTCCAGTTTCTTCACTAATTTTCCTACAAAAAAGACTGGGGGCGGGGAGGGGAAACCTTGGAAAAGAGATTTCCAGATATACCCTATCTACATGACGGCATCAGCCTGGGTCCACGCAAGTGCGTGGGAGGAGGTGTGAATGCTGTGAGCAATGGGGCATGCTGTTCTACTGCGGTACGTGTGCAGCAGTCAGGACGGCGCTTCCCCTAGAGAAACTCGGATGCAGCTGAACTGCCAGGAAACAGATGAAATCAGAACAGCCATTAGTGCAGCACGCATAAACATGCTTAAGCTAAAAAACACTGAAGAAACAAAACTAAATCAACCTGATAGGCAGATAGGTTGGTCAAATGCATATGCTACAGAAACCAAGACAAAAACAGTAAGAAGAATACCCAGGATACTGGCAACAGTGCAGGGGGTGTAAGAAACAACTGTACTGGGAAAGGTTTCAAATTCATTACAGTACAGATTTGTTTGAACTAGCACTGACAGAGCAAGCACAGGACTCGGAAGCAATATTAGCTCTACTAATGGGGAAGAAGGTAAATTAGCTAAGGCAGAACATGATGCAAATGACATACGCTTGAGCTGAAGTGGTTAGTACTACTCCTGAGTATCATTACACAGTGTGGTGCCTTGTAGAGCTGCCCTTTATGTTTAAATGGGTAAGCAATTCTGGGGAAAAAATGCAATTATGGAGGAGACTTTCATTCAAGAGGAGATTTACTTGCTGACTTCAACAGTGCTAAGGATTCTCTGCCACACATGGCAGAAGTGGGATATTAGCTGTGCAACAACCAACACAGCAGTTTAGGTGTTACAGTAATCTAATTGCAGATAGATAATGAAACTAGCTGCAATATAATATCAGCAAATAGTTTTTCTAGGCTGGAAAAATGACAGTAAGTATTTGTGGCAAACATTGGAAACCATTTGGGTGCAGCAAGGGTGAATGAAAATCCCTTCAGAGACACAGGATATGTGTAGGAGTTAGTAATTACAAACATGCAAATTTGCTTTCTAGTTGTGTTCCAGATTTTTACCTCTTAGTGTTTGTGTTTCTTCCTTCAAGTGTCATACAAGCTGCTGTGGTCACTGGCATCTCTGCAGATGATTATTGTGGTGGTGTTTTTCATTTAAAATGTTGAAGAAGAAAGTGGTAGCAAACTGTTTGGAATATTGAGAAAGAAACAGAAACTGCCAGAGGAGAGTATGGAGCAGGGAGATTCATGCATATGGCTGAAATCTTAACTATGCTGGCAGCATCTATAAAGGACTTTTCTTCCTGCAGAGCAAGCTGCGTTATAAAACCACACAGTCTTTTGATAGATCCAGCATCCAGCCTCCAATCAAGCTGGCAGACGTGTCAGAAACGTCTGGGTATTTCTCAGTTCTTTGCTTACTTTGCTCACTTTCCTCTCACTTTGCTTTAATGCTTTTCTTTACAGAGCAACTGTCTGTACCCTGGGCTGAGGTGATAGCACATCTGTGTTAACGGCCATAATTTCAAAATTAACTCATACATAATATGCATTTCTGGCAAAGCGCTAGGTATTTGTGGTTTGGTTAGCGATTGACCACAACTGCAGTGTGCTTAAGGTGGCCTGCTTCGTTCTCAATGTCCCATACTTGTAAATGTCTTTGTTTCTGTACATGACATTCTATTCAAAACTGTTTGCGATGTGCTCTGACAATTAAGTGAAACAAATGTCGGCTTTATGAAGGCAGCTATGGGTTCAGACAGGACAGCTGAGAGGTCTGTTCCTCCCTCCCTGCAGTGGAAGAGACTGCAATTTTTTCTGAACCAGGAAATATCAGTGGGGAGTCTTAGACCAATCTTGGATTAAGAAGAATTAACACCAGACTTTCAAGCACAGTGATGCTTTCTACATTGTTTTAGGGACCCTCTTCACAGGGAAAAGGACATTGTGTTTTACATTTTCCTTTATAGTCTTCTGGCATAACGAATGGATTGAATGACGTGTGGCTGAAAGCCCGCATTGTTTAGTTCCACACAATAATGCAATTTAGGCCTGCTATTGTAATCTGAGGGGAAATTTCACCAACTTTCCCAGAATGTTTAAGAACATTAAGACTGTTGCAAATAGAGACGTGTGCAGGAAAGCAGCTCAAACCCCAACCAGGGTTGGTTTATCTTGTGAAGGCCACTGCAGTAACGTAACTATTTTTCATTCTACTTCATACTGCTGGTTCTGGGAGAGTGAATCAAGATGGGACAAATTAGCCTAAATGAGAATACTTAGGATTTTCTCTCTGTTAAACAGTTCCCAGATGTGGAGTCAGCGGGTTGCATCAAAGGTGTAAAACACAGAGGACTGGGCAGCAGCAGCTCTTCAGCCCAATAAAAGTTTGTCCAAGGATGTATCATGAATTTTTGTCTTCACTCAGATTAACTGGGATTTGACAGGGACAAGTCTTGAGCATCAATCTGCATGTGTCAAAAGATTGTTCCATAAGATAGTACTGACCTTTGAAGAACTAATTTATAAGGCTTTCCGCTCCACAGTGGATTGGAAAAATCCATTAATATCATGCCAGCTGGTGAAAAATAACTGCTAAAAGTGATTTCATCAGATTATGTGCCCCTGATTTTATCACATAATGCCCCTATCAAGAAAATTGAGTACCTTGATGCTCCAGTGTCCCTATATGATTTTACATATCATCCCTTCTCATATATAAGCTTGACTTCTCTTTGGGGAAGGGTTCGTCTTTTCTGTTTTAATATGTATATAGTGCCTAAAAGGGTCATAATTTTTGGCTGGAACTTCAAGACGCTTTGCTGTATGATCAGTTAGAACTGTAAATATTGTTAATAATATGCATATATGCCTGTGAATATTCAGTTTGGAGTATGTATATTTGTTCTTTGTTTAAAGTAGAAATTAATTTCCAAGTACAAGCACATAATTATTGTTATAATTTAATTAGTAGTATTGTCACATAATTATTTTTTTTCAAAAAAATAAATTACTATGCTATTATTGAGTAAAGAACATAGGTAAACATGCATACATATTGTAGAGATTTTTTAAATCTGTATTTTTTTCATATAGGGTGAACACAGAGGTACAGAAAATATTTTGCTAGAAGGGCAGGAGTTTCTCAGCAATCACATAAGAAGAACTGCAAAAATAAATGTTTTTGTGATAGGATTTCTGAATGGGTTATTTCTGTGCTGGGTTTCTATACTGGGTTATTCCCACAAGTGCACTGGAGTAGAATAAGGCCTGATTTTCAGATAAAAAGAGATTGAATGTTAGAAATTGCAGTTCTCAACCCTTTTAAAAATCCACTTTTAAGAAAATGCTTCATCGTCAAAGAAAAAATTATACCACATGCATAGTCTTTAAATGCTTGTTACTGAGGCCAGTCTTAAAATGTTAGAAATAGATGCAAGCTATCAAAGAGCAACTAATTGCTTCTATCTACAAATACAAGAAGACTAAAATAATATGACTGATGGATCGTATGTTGTGCTGGCTATCAGAAATAAAAATGTCATACTCTCCCAGTGACTAGTTGAATCTAATATTCAAGTTGTGTATTGAAATCCCAATATTATCTTATAAAAATAGGAAAAAACTAACCAGATTTCATAAAAAGATGCCTGCTGATATCTCCCTTGTTAGTGAATTGTGAATGTGCTGTATTCTAAATACCTGGACTTCTCTAAAATCCAATGTTATTATGTGCATGTATATGAGTTAACAGATAGCTAAATACTGCTCTGAGTTGATCGTATTTGCTTAAACTGATACAATTCCTATGCAAGTATTTGTCTAGTTCAGTAAATAATTGGGAGGGGACGTATCTCTTAATTTCTTAATTTTCTCTTTATCACCGTTATATTAACTAGCCATTCCAATTTTTGTGAAGTACCTAGTCTGTGAAATATGTCATCAGTACTGTTCTTGGCTTTGTCTCTATGGAAACTAAAATAAACCAAATATTCAATGACTATCCCAAAGCTACAGAAAGAAATGGTGTCAAAACTAGAAATGGAATATTGAAGAATGAAACAGCAGAAAATTGGCACCTTGATAGACCAAGGTTTCATCTCATGTTCCCTTGTCCCTGGATTTGAGTTGGATCAGTGTATTCCAATTTTGAAATCATACACTGAATGAATCCATGCAATAACATATATTCAGTATATTGCTTTGGACTCCAAGCCTCATATACTTCATGCCTTAAAAGTATCAATCTTCAAAGGATGACAGCAATTTAGGAGTTATTTACATGTTAAGTGGTTGTTCGCCATTAGTCACTACCTTAAAAAAGACTGTGGCAGTTCTGATAACTAGTAGTCATGCAACTCATGATTTTTCTAGCATATATATTTAACCAAGTGCATCCAAATTCATTGTGTTAGTTACTATGTAACAAAATAAGGAAATATAATTTGTCTGTAGCAGTGATGTTAACAGAATAGACATTGTAGCATTGGACAAGAAAGATGGAGTAGGCAAGAATTTGCTTTGGAATATTTGGGATCTTACACAGATGATTTACAATATATTCGCGTTAGGAATTCTTAGGTAAAGTGTTAAGCACATGTTTCATGTTCATCCAAAATCTCTTCTGAAAGAAGAACAATCTTTTCAGTCGTAGAACAGATGCAAGCAAAGAAAAAATTAAAGTCAAAATAAAGCTGTTACTTCTTCATTTACGAGTTAGAACAAGTTTCATTCCAGCAAAACTTGTATCTTAGCACTCTCACAGCACAAGAGTGACACTGCAATATCTTTATATGACAACAGCTTGAAGTAGTCGGAAACATATCATGATGTCCAATGGGATTGGAGGTTGAATTTCATTTCCATCCAGGCGAAGGTATCGGAGGCGAGGGATGTTACCATAAAAACCATAGTCTTCTGCTATGGCAATTGAGACTGGGCATATTTGAGTACCATTGACACCTGAAAATGTAAATCAACATGTTAGGTAATTTCCATGGGAAAGTTTCATGAAGATAAAATTCATTTAGAAAACAAATAAAACAGACTTCCACTGATATTTGTATGGGACACACTTGTTCCTCTCAGAGTTGGAAAATGCCAAATTAACAATTAACTGCTTTTTTGATCAAGCAAAAAAGCATCTTAACATAATGTAATCTAGATCAGTGAATCACGTATTTAATGTGCTGCAATTATGAATAAAGGCCTCTAGATGCATAATTTTACCTTGGACAGAGAGGAAACTAATTTAGACAACTACTGGGTAACTATTCATTGAGAAATAGCTCTCTGCCCTCAGAGAGAGCAGAACAAGGTTAATGCTGAGGGATTTTGAACATCTTACTGCAATGACAGTACATTAATTTTAGCTGATAATATTCCCCAATGAAGATCTTACATTCAAAATGATAACAGTATTGAATCAGAGGAGGTTTCCATATAGTGTCTGTAACTTTTAACATCTGTGCTTTCCTGTTCTCTCAAATTCTTCAGTACAGTTGGTTTTAATTGCAAGAATAAAACTTGTGAAGTGAGATATTTTTCTTCCTAATCTGAAAGCCAACAAGTCCTTAAAATTCTTTATACATCACACATAGCTTGTTTCAGTTCAGATAAAATTTGAAACTATGGCTTAAATCATTACCCATTTTCATTAGAGTTGAATAGATGGGGTTCTTTACATTGTCTCCCCTAAGTTACCTCTGCACTGTCACTTGGCTAAAATGCTTTTCATATTTTATCTTCAGTTGTTGAATAGTGAGGCTGCCACTGCCCTATTTCAGCCTCAGAATGGCCTTATTCTAGAAAACACTGAAGTGGTGTTTGTTTGTCAAAGAAGATGTCAAATTCCTTTGACCAAATTATGGTATTTAGTGATTGGTCTGACTGCTTGAGGATCTTGTTGGCCCCAGACCACCTGCAAAAAGTGGTTGAATGGAGCATGTGTGTGTAACAGATTTTTTTTTAGCACAGTTTTTTTAGCAGCCCAGAAATAGGAAAAGAAAATCTTTCTACCAAATTTTTTCTCCCCTTATATTTAGCAATGATAATATGCACACATCTTCTGATTGCAATCCCCAAAATTGGTTAAATGTTATGATGAAAAAAAAACCCCATGATTTTTTTTTTCCCCAAAAGAAAAAAACCCACCCTATTTTGAAAAACTGCCCAGATGTTTGCAACATCTTGGAAATGGACTTTGTCATGGAAACGAGATAAATACATCCACTTGTCCAAGGCCTAAATCTTTTATCTTATCCGTGATATCAAAATGTCTTTGCCTATGTTGTGAAATTTGATTAATGTTTGTAAAGCATTTGATATTCTTGGAAGAAACAAGCTACAACTTATTTTTATATGTGAAGCTGCAAAGCAGGAAGCTTGAGAGTGAGGTTTCATTATGAAAGCAGTTATTAAAAGTTTTACAAGTGAATCAACACTATGTAGCAGAAAATATCTGCCTTTTCAGGTCAGCACTACTGTCCTTAGGAGACAAGATGGCTTCAAGTGTGTTCTAAATCTCTGTGTTCTCTCACCTAGAAACTATCCCACTGCACTAGTTTTCACTGGGTTAATTACTCCAACCTTAAAGTGAGGCAGCAGTTACCTAACCACAGGCCACTTATGAAGAAGTTATTTCCTGATGATGTGTGGTATGAAGTGGCTTGGGTTTTTATTGTTCTCTTCCCATGAACAGTAAATCCTGTCCAAACTATCAGAGGAGTAAAAGCCTCTCTCTCTTCTCTTACAATCCTGTTCATGGGTATATTGCGGAATTTTGCTTAAGCAGGAGGGACAGGGCAATCCATCTACATGGGTACAATTCACCCTACGTAAACTGATCCATGTAGAGGGTAAGTGTCAGTCTAAGTGAACCATTTAGACTCTGTTTATAAATTCTGGAGAGAGATGAACACCTCCAAAAGGTGATTCACAGCTCGTTAAGATGCGATGATTTTCCCTCTGCAATTGTGTATCTCTTTCCATTAATTGAGTAGGTGGTCTGTATGACTAACCCAAACTAGATGCAAAAATCTAGGATGGTTAATTCAAATAACATGAACTCCACCTGTTGTCAACAGTGTTGTTAAGTGGGGTAATATTTAAAAAAGAGACTCTGGAACTGCTGTAGGGGAAAACTGCAGACGAGGTTCTCATTAATGGCTAGTACTGTATGTCTGCTGAAGAACCACAGAAGATCCTGTTTCTTTTCCAGTAAAACTCATAATTTAGAAACATTCAGAAAGTAAGTTGATCTAGAAGATAGATGTGTTCTAACATATATGAGTGTGAGGGTATTTCTGTTCTATTCTTGTATTCACTCACTGTAATTCAACTCGAATAGTCGGACTCCCTTTCTCCTTTTCACATAATATTTAACTGCGGCAGCCATGGATCAGACTGGAAATCTGTACCTTTCTGGGCTCTTCCAGCAAAGAAGCCAGTACCAGCTATAGTGCAGGGGTCTGACAATAAGTCAGGATCTGTAACTTCAGCCATTTCTTTCCAAATATCCTATAATGGATTCTGATAGACTGGCATTGCTACTTGGCCCAAGGACTTCTCCCTTTCTCTACACATGGAATAATATTAGCTCAGAGGAGCTATCCCAATCGTCTGGTGTTCCTCTAGGGGAACTTACTGTTCGCTCCCTTTTATCACTCCTTTGATAGCACTGTAATACCACCTGCTTACCCTTCCTCACTTGCTACATCATCGTTTCATGCCTTCTCCTCTTTTTGCTTCCTCTAACACCCCCTTTTCCATCATTTGACATCTCCCCAGAGCCTCACATGTGTATCTCATAAATAAATATGTAAATGTGTGTTTTAAAATGCCATGGAAAAAGTGTGTTGTGTATCTGTTGTAGCCATAATTAGTTTTGGTTTTATGTTGATTTTGCTTCCAACTTTCAAGTACTTTTTTTCCTCTGCACATTGAGATCCTTGGGGAAGGGACCACAGGCAAAATCCTAATTCCACTGAGAGCAATGATGAGGCTATCATTGATTTCACTGGGCTTCAGGATATTGCCTTATATCTTCATAAATGGTCTCTGGAGAAATAAGGCCTTGGACTTATATGAAGAACTGATGTTATAAAATAACATACAATAGAAAGTAGGCTAATAGTATTTAGATAGAAATTTTGATGTCTGAGCTCTTGCAATGCCAGCAGTGTAACTATGAACCACCAAGAGAAAATAGAGCAGCAATTGGCAGGTGTGCAGGGGTATCTGAGAATTAATATTATAAAAAGGGCTTGTACTGCACACGTAAAAGTAAACTTTCAGGAGGACTCTTTTGTGGAGAAACCAGATCCAGACTTCTACAGTTTTTTTTCTTTCAAATCTTTTACATTAGTTATCTTAAGGTAAGGACTGATCATCAGTTTCCTGGGTTTAAGAAGACAAAAACCATCTGCAGAATTAATGCCACATCTTATTACTCCTGCCTGATGGAATTACATTCCTTTTTTGCGATCCTAAAGGCCCTTTGAGATATCATCTATTAGAGTACTGTCTCATGAAGACTATGTCATTATCCCTTACCTCTTGGACAATTATGCTATGTGGTAGAATGCGCCTTACATAATACCTGCATTTCATTTAAGGTGTCAGATTGCCTTTTTTAGTGTTTTTGTGACTACTTTATATGTAGTTACTAAGAATTAAAACTTTTTTTTTTTTAATTAATAGCAGTGTAGTGCTTAAGTTAGTAATGAATTTTGAAAAGTGGTAAAGGCATTAAGGAATATAAGGCTTGTGGAAAACTGTTGCGATTTAGGCTTATGGGTACCCATGTGTCATTGGAAAATGGGACTTAAGTTTGCACATACTACACAGGTTGATTTTCATGGTTTTAACCTTTTTTAAACTTATTTAAGAAAGGAAGATAATTTGGCAGCTCTTTAAATACTACCTAGACACAAAACACTTCTTAAACTGGACAGGTTATGTTCCACTGATTTCAATTTAATGTCCACTTAAAGTGACAGGAGATAAAGCCTGCAGCTGAGGCCCTGCAGTGAAGCAATTAAAATAAATCCCTTTGTAACCAGGGAGCAATGAAATATGTTCAGTAACAACATCTGTCATAAGCTCTAACTCTAATTAACTGTTAGACTTCTCGCAGGTCACTTAAATATGTGCCAGTTGTACAAAATCGATTTTTCTTTACAAGGTTTCATAGATTGGTTTTGGAAAATGCAGTGAATTAACCTAAATTATTAATAGGTATCTTCCTTTGATGTGTCCTTGTTTCATACAGAAGCCAAACTATTATTTCTAGTATATTTATGAGCTACAGTGACACAAAACAAGAGTAAGGAACCATTTATTCAATTAAATCACCATGACAGGAAGACAAATGTAGAGACTTGGTTACCTTCTGTGCAGTGATAAACAGAAAGTCATCACTTTGATTTTTGGCTTTTGGCATGAAACAAAGAATTTCAGGTCTGTAGGACTTACTGAGCAGACACTTTACCCAGTGTCCCTAACCACCACATCCCTGCTGTACCTGGATGAATCTGGAAGCAGTGCTAGAAGCAGAACTATGACATGACAACAGGCTTCTGTTGCCTTGGGTACAAAACCTTGTCTCATTTATACAAAGTGGAAAATGTTAGAAGACATTTGAGGAGGTAAACCTTAGTAGGACAAAGCTTCTGTAAAGTCCATGAAAAGATTTTTCATGAAGACTAAACCCAAGTGTCAGCATTTTGTGCACAGTAAACAAAAGATGGGGAGGATATTTAAGCCTGAAATATTCAATATCCACATTCTAATGAGTCATATTTGAAATAGATTGTGTTGACTACAGCCAACATTTTATTCTGTTTTAAGGGTGCCTCATCTTAAGCTCCTACTACTAATGTAGGCAGGCAGGGAGATACTCAGAAGAACGGAGCATACAGCAATTCTGTTAGTTTAGTGAAGTCCCTAAGGTGCTCAGGAACTTTGAAAATCTAACAGTCATACAGATGTGGATTGAATATCCTAACTTGTTGCACCCACTTTTTTATTGTTGTTTCTTGCTTATTTACTCCTAGCCTTTCTGTGGGAAACTTAATTTTTTCCCACAAAATGGTTACTGGCATGTATATAGCGAAATATGAGTGCACAAATTCTCCTTAATCCACTCATATTTCTGATCTGCTTGCAAAGTGTTTTTTCTGTATGCAATGAACATTTTTCACATGTGGTATTACTTCCATGCACATATTTGGTTGTCATATTTTAGACCTGACTTGAAAACTGGCCTGTGGGAGGTCCTCTTGCTCATCTCCCTATAATCTACAGCACATTTTTAATCTCTTTATTTCAAAGAGAATTTTTTGTAGTTAAGTAGACATTTTTAAATAATTATATCTTGGTAGGATCCCACACTGACAATACACACTTACTTTTGATTCTGTTGTGATCAAGGTGAAGGTGCTCGAGATGAGCATTGATTGGTGGAATTTTAGTGAGCCGGTTGTGAGACAGCTGTAGATCTAGAATAGATGAAACATTAAACCCATTTGGGGGAATACCGTCATCGGATAATTTATTGTAGTTCAGCCTAAGGAAAGTCACTTTGGGTATTGCACTGAAGTAGTTTTCTGGTATCACTTCAATGGAGTTGTTGTCCAAAAACAGCTGCAGTGTGTTAGCTGGAATGCTTAAAGGCATTTTCTTGAGTGAATTTTTTGCTATGTTGAGTTGCATAAGATTGTTGAGTCCTTGGAAGGTGTCACTTTGAAGAGCGCTGTCCAACAACCTGTTCTGGTGCAGATCTAACATGGTAAGGTTTTCCAAGTTGCTGAAGACTCCTTCTGGAATTCTGGAGATTTTGTTTCTAGCCAGTCTTAGCTGTTCCAGGCCCACTGGTAACGGGGCAGGCACCTCTTCCAATTCGTTATCTTCAAGGAATAAGTAAAGTAACCTTTTCAGCTTGCTCAGCACACCACTCTCAATTCCACTGTTGGTGATCTTATTCTTGTTCAGATTTATCCATCTCAGATGAGTGGCATTCACAAAAGGCTTCTCCGAAATGGTTTCAATTAGATTGTTTTGAAGATAGAGGTACCAAATTCTTGCTGGGATTGCAGGTATTTCTTTAAGTCCTTTGTTATCACAGTATAATGCATTGGGGAAACTAGGAGGACAAAAGCACTCTTGTGGACACTCAAAAGTGTAGTGAGACCAATGCTCAGGATCCAGCTCATCATAAACTTGTCTCACAGTTCGAGTCCACACAGAATTGACCAAGAATAAGAGCAAAAGGCTTGTATAGACTTTTAGAGTCATTGTTTGCCTTGGAAGGGGAGAAAAACAATTAGCTGTCTCTCAACAGAACTCTCTAACAGCATACTAGATTAACAAAGCAGTATTACATAGAAAATAATATTTCCTTTATAAACAGCCAAATTCTGTCCTCTGTGGTATTACCTGTGGCATGTTAAGGAAAAACTGAACAGTAATATAAGAGGTATAAACAATTCAGTGCTATATGTTGAACATTTTCCTGATTCAACTTAGACTCCACATTGGCTACCAGTTTAAATGATGTTCATGTAAGTGTCATTTCAAAGAACCTGAAAACACAGATCATTTTTCTGACATTAAATCAGTGCTTCTTATAAATTTGTTTAAGTTTTCCTGTACAGAGCTATAAACTACTTTATATAATGCACCATCTTCAGTAAAGCTATCAATACTGTGATGATATAAATACTATTGTACTCAATGTTCCGCCTTTTAAAATTAATCGTACCCTCTTTTCTGTTTTTCTTCTCTCTTAAATTATAATGGATCAGATTTTCCAGGATCTTTTCTCATCACAGAAAAGTGAAAGATCAAAGAGTGTTTTAACAGCTGTTTGTAGGGCATGTTCTTAAAGAGCTTGGAGGGAATATGTTTGAGTAATCCATTCCCCTCCCTCATTCAGTCTTTCATATCCAAAGTTATGAATTTCCTTCTCTAAAGCAAACAGCCAAAACAAATGCCTGATCTAAGTGACACAAAAAGTAAGTCCTAATCAAATTATATCATATACACTCATGCATCTTGTATCTTTTACCTACTTAATTATTTGCTTTTTTTAGCCTCTTGCACCATTAAACGATGAACAAAATCGTCAATGATAATTTACTCCAAAAGGAAATATTTATGTAGCACAAAAACAGGGCTTCACAAGTTCTGTTATCTTGCTTGCTTTCTGATGAAGATTAGCAAGCATTTTGCAAAGCAGAGGCAAGAGACCGACAGCTGAAATTTCTGGTCAAAATTAGGAGGTTAGTTTTGGCAAAAATAGTATTTAAATAAAAAGTAAATTTTCTCATAGGGTTAATGCACCAGTCAGGTTAAGAGCTCAGTTAAGTTGCTGCATATTATATGTAGTCATTTAATAGTTTTCAACATTTTTATTAGCAGTAACAAGTGCAGTATCCTACAGATCTTCCAGCCTCAGAAACTGTTATCTGGAAGCATTCCAAAAGAGGACAAATAAAATATTTCTAAAGAATAACATCTCTGATTTATACAGTGAAATGGCACCTTCTCACTGTGTAAATATTCATAACCTTAATAACATTTTTAAAAAGAAATATAAAGTAATTTACCTTGTTAGTCAAGTTCCTGGAGCTATCTGAAGCCAGTTAGAAATCACTGTAAAATCACAGCCTTTGGCTGCTAACCACTGTGTTTGCTTCCTGTCCTCCTAAGAATTAATAGCATATAAAACTTGAAGTACATGCTATTATTCCCAGATGTATTACCATACACACCTTATTAGCTATTGTTTCTAATTTGACATTGCTTCAGAGTTTGGGCTTACCTCAGCTTTCTTGGATCTTCTTCTCTTTCTATTGGTCACTGTTGTTAGACTGTAATAGCTTGAGTCAGGCTACAAGCCGTGTTCTATGAATACAGCCTCATATATACGCATCAGTGGCTACAGCTTTTAACCCCTAAAATAACTAAGGCACCTCAGCACCTAGGCAGGAAAAGACAGGAAATCCTGACTTTAATATCAAGCAACCACAGATCTGAAGGCATTTGATTTTTACATTTTAGCAGATGAGAGGAACTGGTCTAGATGAAACAGGTAACACAAAATGCACCTTTATTGAAAATTTTTGTCAGAAGATACTTTACACGCAAAGCTCACTTACATCATAACTCATTCTCATAATACCTGAACTGGCCACAAAGAATTAAAAACAGTGCCATCTGTTTCTAAGGAAATATTTTATTTGATTTTTATCAAATGCAGATGCTGCCATGACATTTAAAGACATAATTCTTGATTAGGAGAAGAAGATAGCAAAAACATTTGTTAAGAATTTTTTAATAACATATTTTCATTTATTTAAAGATTAAACCATACCTTTTCCATTTTGTTCAGAGAGATTTTTACATATATTTCTACAAAGTTATCATACTCTCCAGTGCCTCCTGCAGTGAGGTCTGGTTTTAATTATCAAGGCACCAATTAATTACTTTGTTTTATCATTGATCTGAAGTAAACTCTTTCTAGCCAACTTGCTATCCAAGGCATAGACACATATTTCTCACATTAAGTATTTTGGAAGATTTTTGTTTTCTTTTTTAGTCCAAACTTAAAGTAGCAACTTAATATCATGAAAACTAGCCACGTTCAAAGCCAGAACAATGGCATAAGTATTTTAAGGAAAAAGCTAATGAAAATACTGAAAACATAAAATATATCCTGGTACCTTTTATGAGTTTATATTAGTTTTAAAACTTATTTATATAATTATTTTAATTCAGTTTTGTCTAATTTATTTTAACAATAAAACCTCTAACCACTTATTTCATAATGTTTAATTCTTTGCTTCCTAAACTAAGAATGTCTCAAAAGAAGTTTAGCAGTAGAGTAGAAAAAAAGATAAGTAATCAAAAAAAGGAAAGCAAGCCTTAAGCACATGGGAAGCTTCCACTGACTTCAGCAAGGCTAATGTTAAACACGTCATAAAATTTTTTTCATAAGTATATGTTTGTACTACCTTGTTTTTTGTTTAGGAAAAAATACATCCTTACTACCAGTAATTTTTACATGGCTTAAGTATGTGCTTAAAAATAAAACAAGTGCTTAAGTGTTTCACTCTGCTAGAACTCCAGAGCCTTCAACATCTCTTAGAGATTATTAAGGCTTTCTTATAAGCCAGGTATAAAATTGATTCCTTCATGAATACTAAGCTGAATATTTCAAAATTTAAATTAGATGAAATTAATTTACATCTATACCTAAAAATAAAGGTTCTAGCTTTAAGCAGATGTACTAACTATAAGCACAAAAATTAGATGTAATGTATTAACCTTTTCATTATGAGTGTCACTTTAAACACCTAGGCCTTAAAACGTTTCCTTTTACCTCCCGCAGCAGATGTGGTACCACACATTAATGATGAGGAGGCTTTTCAGCTGGAGTCCACGGAAGAGAGGTGGGGAGAGGCAGAGGCACTGCTGTATGAAGGTTAAAATAGTTGCGTGTTCAGTTGTGAGTGATTTAAGGAGACTTCACCATGAAAAGTGCATCTATGATTCTTGTAAAAGCCAGGCAGTGCAATGTAAAACTGGTTTGCATTTGTGCTAAATCTTCAGAGAGTGCGTAGAGAGGATATGGAGGCACTGAGGTCTGTTCGCCATTAAAGAACGAGCCGAGACCTTCATGAATGTTATACTGAAGGGTTTAAAATAGTGAGTCCTTGGTGGCAGATATCTGTTGTGACACACTTAAATGCAAGTTGCCAGATGTTGCACATTTAACAAAAAAAGAAAGATTGATTTATCTTACACTTCATGGGGGTCTGAATTTACCCTTTAACCTGCTAATCATGTACAGATGTTCATTATGTTATCACAGAAGTCACTGGCAGAGGGACTTGCTGGTTACCTTGTGACAGGCAGTGGGAGTATTTGTATGAGCTACTGTTCAGCAAGGGAGAGGCATGTCACAGTCTGCCCTTTGTGGATTTGGAGGCCAGGTATTTAATCTTTGTCAAACACATACGCTACCATCCCATTCAAAGAAGCAGTTCTTCACTAGGAGAAGAAAACAGCAAAAACATTTGCTAAGACTTTTTCAATAACGTGAATTTTCATTTCTTCTGTTGCAAACAAAGAGCAGAAAAAAATGACAAGAAATGTCCTCAAAATCAGGAAGAAAGGGTGTGATGACTGTAACAGGTATTTCACGTGCACCCAAAAATTTTGGAAAGATCTCTGCAGGAACAAGTTATTGCTTAGGTGCCCAAGCAGACTTTGCAGAAAGGCCTGCTTTCCATGAAACCTTCAAGATTACACATATATTCTCCGTCTTGCATTTGTTTTGTTCAGCTCTCCATCATCTGGTGTTACTATTTATTATTTAAAGGGTGCAATATATGGTGATAAAGTTTTACAGACTAATAAAAGACCATGGCCAAGATTTTCAAAAATGACTAATGGTTTGGGAGGCTTTTTGTTTTGAGTATCCAACCTGAGACACGTTCCAGGGCCTTATTTTCAGTAAGAGGGGGCTAAGAATTTTGTGTTAATGAGGTCATTTTTAACTTGTGAAACTGAGCAATCAAAGAAGGCAAACATTAGTGAAACACAAGCTGCTCCTGATATCATGAACAATCTCCCAAAAAGTAACAGCATGCAAGGTATTTGCATTACAATAAAAGGAAGTGGAAAAGTTATTACAGTAAAAATACTGTGAATGTCCACTCTGTGAATTTTGGAGAGTTTTTAAAAGATAGATGCTGTTGAGAGTATTCTAGTTTGAGGAAGATGTCTCAAGCTATTACAGGATTTTTGCTCCATGTCTCCTGGCAATCCACATATTGTTAATCAATGTAATAAGAGAATCTGTATTAAAAAAAATCAAAAAGTGAGGAGCACCAACAACCACAGAAGGTGGTAACATCTCCTTGAGCAGAGATGTACATGCTTGAGACTAGGACAGCCCACAAGCTTGAGAAAGACCAGAAGGGCTAAAAAGATAGACTAGAAAGACCCATTGAGAGGAGATACAGACAACTGGGAGTACTGTAAGAGCTGTTGTTCTGTTTCAGCATCGAAGTTGCTGACGGTGAAAAAATGCATTGCTTTCTTTCAGTAATGGCTGCCATATGTCTCAGACTTAATACGAAGCAAGGTCTGTTAAACATCAAGCATGTGTATAGTTCATCACCAGCAAACCCAGGAGTATACTGCAAGCAGAGCTAATTCACCAGCCCTGTGGATTACTCCATTTAGCAAAGGCTGCAATCCAGTGTGCCTAGTTTGGGTACTATTTTACTAAAAAGCTAGGTGTCTTGCTCCAAATGACAATCAGTTTCTCTGAAACATGCTCTTAAATTCCCTCATGATGACTAGAGAAAAGGTGATGCTTCAAAACCTGAAGAAGAGACTAAGTCCGGTTTATGTACCCTTCGCCATATACTCTACTAGTAGCTCCAGACAGCCATGCAGACCACTTAAGGAAGGTGTTTACATTTACTCAGGGTTCAGTCTGCCTCTTTCACTTCTGAAGATTGGCATGTAGTGGTGATCTCTGTCTCTTTTTTGCATTGCTGCTTGAAATAGAGTAGGAAGCTCTGAGTTTTACTCAGAATCAGAAAGTCAAAACTTCTGTTTCCAAACAGTTCCCTGATCACCAGACGGTGATATATCCCAATTGATAATATCTGCTACTCCTTTTAAAAAGGAGCCACAAAAGATCGGTAAGACCAAAGAGTCTAAAATAAAGCAGATGAGTGAGCCCTTCAGGCTAGTCCAAATGACAGTGCAGACAGATCAAAAGGGCCAGCACAGATGTTCCAGACCCTGCTCCTACGGACGCATTTTACTGGTGAAAAAAAAAAAGAAAAACTGAAACAGACTTAGGAGCAGGAACTCTGCACATCTCCTAGAAGCCTAGAATTGCCTGCCTAGACCTCTCAGTGGGAGAAATTGCATCTTTTATTTAAATAGACATTTCTGTGCATATACAGGCAGCTAAAGTATAAGGAGTTTACCTGGGGAGCTTTCAGGTTAGATTCGGAGACATTGTTTAAAGGAACCCTGGAATATAGTTGGGCTGGCTTAATTTGTGAAATGTAAATGTCACCTGACCCCTTGTTTATATAGGATTTAGGAAGATGAGATCCTATTCTAAAAGTCCAGAAACAAAATTCTAGCAGTTTTCTTTCTGCACACCTTCACTCCCTTGTAAAAACTGCAGTGAGAACTGAGTAGCTCAGCTTAAAGAGATCCTTGCAGAGCAACACATTTCAGACCAGAATAACTATGGAAAAGGGCTCAGCTTTTATGGAAAATATAGTGCTCTCCTGAATATGCTTCATTAAGGAATTTTTTGGCTGTCTGCTTCTTTTCTCTCTGTTTTTTGAGCTCTTTACTACAGTGACACCATAAAGGTTCCACGACACAATGCCAAGATCTGGTATTTATCTTGGCTAGCTAGATTTAGTTTACCTACTATGTAAATGTGTCTGTCAATCTTTTACCTTAATTCATTTTCATGCTTTCAACAATTTCAACACTGAAACAAATCTATCCTACCCAGGGAGCCAATTTTTAAAATGCTAGAGGTACAACCATATATGCTAAATGTATCTTTAAATTAAATATCTAACATGCATTTATCAATTACACACATACATTGAGTTCTTGGGCCTGTATGTGGGTATTTAAATGATTACTATTTTCCAGGCAGCTAATGGTAAATTAAAACATGAATTAGTCATCCGATGCCCATTCTGTAAATCTGCAGTTTTGAAAAGTAAACCATCATGGATTAAATATTCTAAGATATCATAAAGATAGTGAAAACAGGCTGTGAGGTGTTAGAGTTACTTGTGTTCTCTTATTTTGTTCTGTTGTTAAAGAAGTCAAAAAATATTTGAACTTGTCTTCATTTTAGATTCCCACAACAGGATGATGAATTCCGATAAGCTTAGACTTATAGAAAGATCTGTCCTCTAAAACAAACGACAAGGGTTTCATAAAAGAGTACTCCCACAACTTAATGAAAAAAATATTTTAGTCCCCTTATAATAAAGCTCTGCTATAGTGATTTTGCTAGATGAGAAATTCAAAGTTCAGGTGCTTTTTTAGTATTTAAAAAGAAAAGTCAAATATCATAAGCTATATGAAAACCCAGCCCTGATTTTATTTTCCATTAATTGTAGTCTTTTTTGGTCTAATTTTTAATGCAGATACTCTTGGGAAATGCTGAAATTAAACAGTAGAATATGTGATTTTTTTTTTTCTTGAACTGTCATGTTGGTCATCATTTTCGAGAGTTGGCATTTCCCAAAGCACTCAAGTTTTCTTCCAGAGTCCTGACTTGAAGCTAGAATCTCACTCACCATGAATACTCCCATCACTAATTATCCTTTCAGATGGAACATGTTGAAACTAGGTCTTTATACTATAGATGAAAGTTCTCAACACTTATCACTTTGGTGCCAACTGACACCACCTTTTTCTTTGAAGACAGCTCTGGAACCCAGCTGCAGGGAGAATTCATGCATCCATCCCTATCCAGGCACTGTGCAGCACTCCAGAGGCCCTAAACAGTCAGGGTTGTGCTCCAGCATTGCCTACTCTTATCTTAGATGATTCCCCGCTCATCAGGGTGGCTGCTGTGAATCCCAGAGGTAAATGCCTAGTTCCTTTCTGCGTTCTGTATATTATATACACCTCACCTCAGGGCTGTGGTTTTCATTAGGAACAACATTACCTGTCCTCCCCTTGAATCTAGGATGGGAATGAAAATACTGCAGGGGATGACTTTTCTTACCCAAACTTACGAACCTGAATAAAAACATCTCATTTTTACACATGGAATCACAAGTTCTTCTTGAAATCAATGCGATGTTGCACATAATTTTGAGAACTTATTAGTCTTACTTTTTATTTTTTTGGCAGCAAAATGGTTGTAATAATGAAGTCTAAATGTGAAGTTCAGGAAACATTTATTTATATAGTTTGGAAACCAGTCTACAGAGTAAGATGGATGGCAGATGCACATATGAGATACTGGAAAGTTGATGAAAACAGGAATTTTGAAAGATAGCACTTGGCCTTGTTTATCTTGAGGACAGCTTATTATTAAATTGGTTTATAAGGTATGAAATTTCTGAAGACTTCCAGTACTTCTGTCTGAAGTCTTATGCATGTTTCAATAAAAGCATTATCTGCAATAGAAATATATTTTTACAGATATTATTCAATATAGTCCAAAATGTCTTTGTAATTTTTGGAATATGTGCTCTAGTTGGGTTGACCAGATAACAATGCTGTCTTACACACTTTACCCCACTTTAGGAGACAAGGGATAAAGACAAAAATGCTCCTTTGCACAGCATAGCTGCCCATATGGTTAAATCTAACAGCCTATTCTCTTTGCAGGTCCAAAGGCTACATGTTAATTCAGTCACCTCCATAGCCATAAACCCTTGTGCTAACTGAGCAATACAGGAACTGACTGAGCTGCAATTAGAAAAGATAACAGGGACAGCAACCTCCATACTAGCATGGAACTCCTGGCTTGGAAGCTTTACAGGTCAGTGAAATAGCAGTATCTTTCTCTGCTGAGTCCTGGTGCATCAACCCGAGCAAGTAGTCCATCCGTCTATTAAGAAAATGCGTATTACCTGCCTTGCAGGCAGTGCAGCTATGACCGGAGGTGGACCTACCAAGCAGCTCCTCAAGAGATATGAGATGTGTGAGGTTTTGCATGCCTGATGAAGGATAGAAGCCTAAAGTCAGCAAATTCTGTATCATTAAGCAGCTAGTTATATTTTCTGGCAAAGAAATGTGCTATAATTCACATTGGTATCCCAGACTTAGTTTGCTTTCTCTTACCAACATTCATGCCTGTCCCTTGGGGAAGAAAAAAAAAACATTTGCAGGGTCTGATTCTGAGAAAATATTTGGGTGATTTTTCCCACTTCCGTTGCTGAGATACTATAGTAGGGATATCTCTGCAACTATAAAACATGGCCTGTATGCTAATCAGAATGATCTTATGGTGGTTTAGCTGTTATAACCAAATCAGACAGAAGGTATAGGCAGCACTTATAAACCATTTTAAGCAATGTGGAATTCTTTCCATGAACATTTAAAAATATTTTTAAACATCTCATAACAATGGATTTAGACACTGTTGTTCAAAATGTCACTGAAGATTACTTTCTTGGAGGGAATAAAAACCTCCATGATTCTTTTTATCTTTCCATGTGAGGTGGGTTTGATTTGCCCTGTTTTGCCAGAACAGTAGTACTTTTTCCAAAGTAAAGCTTTCCTCTTGTTCAGAAGTCAGGTGCATTTGACCAAATCCTTGTGCTTCCACACTGTCATCTGGACTATAAATAACATTTTTCCTTTCATATATTTGCCTCATTTCCTCACTGCCTTCTGATTAAGACTTTTTTTTCTGCTTTTCTTTAACAATTTCAGAATAAAAAGGTGTGCTGTACCATGGAGGTACTGCATGAGGGGGATTATACTTAATTATTCAGGTAATCAAGACTTGTTATAAATGCTGTGTTTTCTGATCTGCAGATTAAGATTTCAAATTCTGAAAAGAAAGGTAACTCCCCCCAAAAAACATGTAGATGGGGTTACACCCACAAAGCATCATGATTTATAACACCAAAGAGTAGCAATACATAATTTTTCAGATATGCTGCTGCCCACTGAAATCCTCAGCTCCTGATTATACACCTATACCTCCATATACGTTGATAGAGGGATATAGATGCTGACACAAAAACCCCAGCTAGAACCTTAAGGGTCCACAAAAGCTATCAAACTGAGGGCAACTTAAAGTATCCAAACTGAAATCTTCAGGGCAAAGTGTTTATCTGATTCAGTGAGCACAGCCTTGAGCAATTCATTCTCACCTCTGAACTCGTTCAAGTTGGGTACTTCAGGCAGGTCACCTCTCAGAGAGGCTGGTGGGATCTTTCGTGTGGTTCCAGCATGTGGAGATATGGGCACAACTTTATCTCACAAGCTGCAGAGTATAGTGTGATTAGAAGTGCTTCAGCCTATTCTTTTAAGGCTGTTTTGCTTTGCATAATGAAGCGATCATTTGCCCAGGCACTTGAACCTGACATTACTACATTCAAGGTGAGTGTCCTGAAGTACAGAGTTAGCACTCCTTTTCTTTCTCTGTGCTAACTAATGTTGAACTGTCGCACTAAGTAGAAAAGATTTAAGAGGTATTTATCCATGAAAGCTATATAGCCTATCGATTAATTTATTTTCTTAACTTTTATCCAATATCTAAATCTGCAAAAAAAATTCAGAACCAAAATGTCCTCCGTGAGCACTCTGTCCACTGGGATGGTAGCTCGTAGACTATGTTTATGTTACTTTGTGTAGACATCTAAGCATGTTTGCCAGTGCTGTCCCACATGGGAGAGTTAGATGGGATGGATCTCTGACTTCACTGCCAGCACTCAGTAGCTCACAAGTGTCAAAATGGGAGCAGATTTGCACAAGCCAGCTGCAGACATCTGGGCATCGAAGGAAAGTTTCCACAGTTTTTGCCTATGGAATCTCTATCCAAATGTTAGCTGAGTTATGATTTTGTGAGTGTCATGGGAGTCTGAATTATGGACTGGAACCTGAAACAATAAATTTTTCACATGAATTTAATGCAAAACTCTTCAGCTGTAGAGCTGGTTATTAAAATTGATATTGTCCCCCATTGGTTACTAGTATTCTTAGAACCACAGATTCACAGAAATTATAAATAATTTTGAAAGAACATCTGAAGGTCATTTAGTTCAACCTCCTTCTGAAAATAAGGTTAACTTCAAAGCTAGATTAGTTCCTCAGGGTACTGCCCATGCAAGTTCTGAAGATATCCAAGGATGGAGAGTCCACAGCCTCCTTGGGCAATCTGTGTCAGTGCTTTACATGCTCATTGTGAAGAATTTCTTTGTATTGCCAGCCTGAATTTCTCTTTTTGAAACTTTCCCTTTGCCTTGTGCACCCTGAATCTGGCCCCTTTTTCTATAGTGCTCTTTTAGGCAGTGGAAGACTGCAATACATCATGAGACTGAGGCATATGGTATATTCAGAGAGGCTAAGGGAAGTGACTTGACATAGCCTGGAAAGAAGGCTGAGGGAAGTTCTCTTTGCAGCCTTCTGTCTTAGTGGCTCTCCACTGAACTTCATTTTGCTTTATAACCTCACAGTCTCTACTGTCTTCTGTCTATGCATGTTGCAGCTATACATATAACAATTCAGACTGCCTTTCTTAATGATGTTTTGCCTTCTTGTTCCCAGTTTTCAAAATAATTTGGTTTATGCTAAGCAACTACCTATTTATTCCCTTTCAGTAAAACTGAAGGTTGGCGAGCAGGGATGGGACCCTGCCAGGTTCCTTGCACTAGAAGGACAGCTGTAATCAACCACTGCTCACTCCTTTCTTGATCCATTTGATGATGCTGGACTCTATAAAGCAGTAGAGGGCATGTAGGATTTATGCTTCCAGTGTATGTCCAGAAATTCACATAAGTCACTGCCTGTTCCTTCTAGGGAAATTCTGTAATTTAATCTAATATGAAAAATGTCTTTTAAAACAGACAATACTTGTTTATTTGAAAGGTGACTCTATCTTTGTGAATGGCTGTGCAACATACTTCCAGACCAGTTCCTGAAATTTCATGGGTAAAGTTTTTGTCTGTTGATTTTGTATATTGTCATTGTAATACTGCTTTTCATGGCATTAGTAGCAAACTTTCCTTTTTATGTCTGCTTTCAAATTCATGTCTTTCCAAAAAATCTTGATTCTTGTAAATTCTTCCATATGAAACTTCACATGAAAGTTTCAGGACAGATTTACCCATTTTGACCTGAAAGAAGGAGGGACATATATTGTAAGTAAATTGTATAGCTATACTATAAGCTGCATATTACGTAGCCTTAAACAGAGTTTAGTTCAGGCTAATTTACCCACTCTGCTGTCTCCATACTACTGCAGCTGTGTTATTATCTGTTCATGTCTGCCTACTTTTAAGTAATGTGTTTGCACCTGCACACATAAGTATTTTATAATATGATCAGGTTAGGTGGGAACAGGGCCACGTGCATCATGTTTTTCAGTATCCAGAATGCTGAGGGCTTTACAACCAAGATCCATCACCTTCCCTTCCAGGACGGGCAGAGATTGCAAGTTACAGTGACTCAGTTTCCAAGGCTCTAGCTCTGTTAACTATTCCCAAACACCTACATTTCTGCCTAGTGCCTAGAAAACAATTCACGTAGCTTTCGTAAACTGAGAACTAAGGTATATGTATATTGTTGCCTATTTGTAAGATATGTAGAGATTGGGAACTGAAACAGTCTTTATAGTGATTTAGACCAATTCATTAATGCAGAAGCAGAAACCTGTGCTTCTGTGTCTCATAATATTAAAAGCAAAGAGGTACAGTTTCCCATTTCTCCTTTAGCAGAAGGATCTTATGCTCTAGTTTTTTCACATACAGTGTGAAGAGCAAGCTGTGCAATGTTATCTCTCTCCAGCTAACTGGGAATTTCTGAACCCCAGGAAAGAGGTGTTCAAGATAAAAATGTACTGCCAAATGCCATTTTCTCTTAGCTGTCTAAGTGCTCATTGCAAGGTGAAGGTTCCCCAGTTTCTGAAGGAGGTCATTGGTAATGTTTGCTGTTTTGGCAGAGGGCTTCCCTCTACTGTATCCCTTGAACAGAACTTCAGAATGCCTTGTGAACATCTGTAGATGCTTTATTTGCAACATATGGGTATGTAGAAAATACCCTCATCAACAGGTTTTAATCTGTCCTGAGGTGGACTGTTCTCAGTCTCCCTGTTCACACTGTTTCATTTTGTGTAAAGATAACTGGTTTGCTGAAACAAACTGAAAAGAAGAATACATTTCTGTCCTGTTTGCTAGATCACAGCTATGTGGTGACACATTTCAGTATCAGTTTGTGCTCTAGAGGTCTTAGTGTTTAGCGTATTTTCCTGTGAAGGATACAGTTGGGTTAAAATTTCTTTGGAAATGGCTGAATGCAATTTCCCATAACTTTTTCTATTCTTTGGAGGTTTTTGCATGCACTTCTTTCTTATTCTCCTATGTTATAATGCCTAGGTGCTATTCCATAGTGATTCCCACTCTGATGTGTTCAGAAAGCCCCAGATTTAGACTTTATTCTTCTAGTATGAAAATTCTAGCTCACTTGTAACAAAGGTTACTTTTAATCCTTCCTGTATGTGAATAAAAAAACCAATAACAATTATGAATTCCAAAATGACAAAAATCAGGAGGGAGATATTTCTATTGTCTCCTGCATCTCTCCTTTTGTTTTAGTCCCAGGTTTCTCTGTGAATTGTGTATTGATTCTGAACATCTGGAATTGGCAATGTGCCAACTAAATGGTTTGGTGTCGTTTGTTTGTTGTTTTTTTTTCCCCAGAGGTGATAGTTTCTGCTTTTGCTATAGAAACTAGGAGAGTTTCTGTTTGAGTGCTTAATAGTCTAGTAGTTGAAAGGAAAATAGTACCCGTGGGATGATCTGTGTTTGCAAGCAAGCCATTTATGGCTCTCAGTTACTAACACATTTATTTTAGTGTGTGTTCCAGGATGCTGACAATATTTGGACTATTCATTCCCAGATAGAATATACTACCATGTCTCTATCATGAATAGCTAGGGCTGCATTGTACTCATTGCCTGTGGCTTCTGAGAATTTCATTGTTCTTTTGACAATACTGAGAAATTAATTTGCACTGTTTCATAGTGCTGTGACTCCCATACTGCAAACTCCATAAGGCATCGACTTAATGACCAACACAAGTGCAGTGGAGCATGTTAAATTACATGTTTACAAACATATTGAAACTTGAAAGTAGAGAAAACAGTTTATTTAACCTTACAATAAATTTTAATAATAATAGAATAGCTTAGATAATCTTGTCTTAATCTGATTTTTTTTTCAATTTATAAAAAACTGAAACATAGTTGACAATGATATGGACACAAAAATACTATTTGCTATGTTTTATTTTCTACAATCTGGTTAAAAGTAGCATGCAAGTAATTGAATAAAAATGCTTGTATATATGACTTATTTTGAAATAACAATTATACCAGCAATGGATAAAAATCTTACCATGAAAGTTTAAATGAAAGTACGACAAAAAGAAGAGTAAACAATTTTTTAACCTGAAAAATGTTCTTTTCCCTGTTATCTTTCACATATTCCATTAATTTAATAATGTTATGGGCTCTGAAAACATATTTTCATACATTTTAAATTGTTCTTAGATTGTTAAATTGTTTTTTCCTTTGTAATTGATAACACTATGAAAAAGGCGTGAATAATTAAGAAAGCTGGATTGGCTGGAGAGGAATCTTGTATTTACACAGGCTAGCCCATACTGCTCAGCAATCTGATGAAACCCACCTGACTACCATGTAAGTCTGGTACCAGCTGGCATGTATTGCATGCATGGACATAGATTTCTATGAAGTTGAATGCTTTTCATCAACTTACCTAGCTGGATGAAGGCATATTTTGCACCACATTTGGTCATTCTTGTGCTTTCTAAATACAACCGTTTGTAAAAATATGCACGTTTCCTTAAGGTTGCCAAGTGCATGCTAAATATTAACAAACAGAATGGATAATATGCAGATTGACACTTGGTTTAAGGCATATCCTAGTTTTAAAGAGCTATCATGATGTAATTCCTGTAGTTACTGCCCCTAGAAGGGAACTGGATGCTCCCAGGTATCTCACTCCAGTGAAACCTCAGCAGCCACCCGAAGGCAGTTGTACATCTCCTGTGGCAGGTCAGCTCGAGTGAGATTGTTTCCATCCAGGCGCAAATGTGTGATCTTGGAATAGGTCATTGGCCCAACAACCTTACAGAAGCTGCTCAATGGGAACTCTGAAACAAAGGGAACATGAATGAGAGAAAGCATCAATAGTTAGGACAAATAGGACAAAACCATTATTTTTCTGCTTTTTTAATGTTATTTGGAAATTTTGACCTTAAATTTATTCTACTATTTTTCAGTATTTTCCATGTCCACTGATGTAATTCCCCATGAGTTTACTGGAACTTGAGGAGCTTGTGTTAGGAGAGGTTCTTTCCATTAGTTGTGAGAGGTTCAGAATTTCAAGACTGAGTTTTTCAAGTACTATGTGCTCCCAGTACCCATTTGATCTTTAAGACTTAGATGTTATATAGAGGTCTAATCTGGCATTTAGAAAAAAGGAAAAAAATGAACCTTCAATAAAACTGGAGATGCAGAGGGAGGAATTAATCATGCTGGATACATCATGATGGAAGAGTAAAACAGTGCTACTTAAGATACTGAAGGAAGTAAAAAATTTCTGGAGAAATTAAAACCATGATACGGCCTTACCCTTAAGAACAGGCAGTCCAATGGGAGTCTGTGTCAAATACTGTTTTGGATGTGTCATTTTGATTTACTAGTTTCCAAATGAAATTTGGGTCTGGGGTTGGAGGGGAGTTTTACATTTAAATTCTACAGTTGAACCTTTCCAGAACAGCAGGATTAGAAGGTGAGTATAAATGTAAAAAAGATTTATAAAAATATTTATATTCATTGTAATGCATATATCATGATATATATAGCCTCTATTAAGTTGAAGTATTATTTGGTTCACATAACACCAGACAGGTCTTGAGTGGAAAACTATGTATTGTATCTTACAAGCAGTATTAACTGTAAGCTAGAAATTACATGAAGCAGAGAAATTCTGTTCTCAGTATACATAAGCACACACATATACATATTATATACTTCTGTCATGCAGAGAAGATCTATCCTCAAGAGAGAATGTATGTGAATAAACCTGATGTCCCCTGCATACCACATTGTGTAATTCTGCAAAGATGGTCCTTCATTCTCACCTGTGTTTCCTTTGAGTCAGACAGAGGATTAGTCTATTGAAAAGCTCCATCACTACTAAAGAAGCAGTCTGAAAGGCTTGTTCTTCTTCGGGCCATTGACATCAATTGCATTCACACAGAAAATATTTTAAAGGGACTCCTTCAACGAACCCATTCACCAGTATGCAGACAAATTTCATATCTTCAGGTGCTTTTATGTTGCAAAGGACTAGCTCTCATAATTTCTGAGAAATCAAGGTAGTGTTCTTAAAATCGGCTGCCATTTTAAATACCAATCATAGGTCATTCATGGACTTTTGAAAACACCACCTTATACATCTTTTCTGCGTGACTATTTAACTCATCTAAGAAAATGTGATGACCTACATCATGTTGTAGTACTAAAGGAAGTGGAGGAAGTATCTTTCATATCTCCACTTTAACTTCAATTGGATTCTTTCAGAACTGGCATTACAATAATCTGCTATCATTGGTGAAACATAGCTTATGTAAACTAAGTATAAATGTACACCCACCTGTACAGGCAGCTCTTTAAAGCATGATAGCTTAGGTAATTTTTTGGACACAGAGATACGATGTTGAAGAATGGGGAAAGATTTGTGCATCTTTCACAAAATAAGTTGTTTTGAGCAGGGATTAAGGAAATGTATTTCAAATGTTAGATCTTGATCACCAATTTGATTAAAGCAAATGATAACAACTTCCTAGATTTTCTTTATTGTACAGCCTTCTTTTGGAAGGGTGAGAGATAAAATGCATCCTTAATGGCACATTTATTGGGCAGTCCATATTGCAATATAGTATAATTTTAAGACTGCAGACCAATTCTGATACACTTCTGATTCAGAATGTACCAGCTGAAGTGAACTGATGATTCTTGTGAGTTAGGATCATATAATCTGAGAGATGTCTATAGGATTAGATCTGTGGGGAATTTTGCTGAGTAACATAAGTTCCTGAGACTTTGAACTCATTTGCTTGGCCTACAGGCTATACCATTGACTATTTAGGTCCAGTTTTCTGCAGATAGTTTGGGTGTAATTCATAGAGATTAAAATAAACATGAATTCTAATATAGATTTTTTTTTCCATTTTCTTGTCATTCAGGAACCATATGGTAAGTATATTTTTGTTGAAGGCAGACATTTAAAAACTTTTTAAATTTACTTATTTGTTTTTTCCATATAGTTACTTTTGAGCATAAATACTGACATTTGATTGCAAAACAAGGTATGCTTATACAAGTTGGGTAGATGCTTAACTACTCAAAGGATGTAAACTTCATGCATGTAAACCACAATATTTATCTGTGTTACCAAAATACTCATCTGTGCTGACTGTTTATGAGATTGAAGCCACTTTGGAAGTGGATGCAGATCTAGTCCTCACAGAAGTCAAAGGAACTCTGTCATGGACTTCAGTGGGATTTGGCTCCAATGTTTGGTGCACACTGTTTGCATTTGGGTATTAATTTTTTATACAGTTCATATAATTATCAGTTGTTACAAGCATATTAAAAATGTTTGTTTTCTAATTACAGTCTCTACTAGCAGAAAATAAGATAAGTAGGTCTGGTGAACGCGCTTGATGTGCTGTTACCTATACGATCTGTATGGAAACTGCAATCAGTAAGACTAGAGCACTGTTGCATAAAATATGTCAGTAGCTTACTTCCTCCTTTATTAAACTTATTAATGTTGCTGGTGTTAAAATGACTTCCTGAATTTATAATATTCAGGTTCAGAGGCAGTGTACCTGGAATTTTGCCACTAGTGTGGCATTCATATTTTCCCAACACAGAATTCCTGCATGAGCCAGACACTGAGAGAATAAGAAGGATTGAACAAAAATTGCATTTTCATCTGAACAATTATTTTCTCACTAGAAGTGTCTGTCACCATAAGAAAGTCTGATATTCTAACAAACTACCTGAATATTTGAAATATCTGGGGGGGGAAAAAAATGAGGAACAGGCATGTCCTCTCCTCTCCTCTCCTCTGCTCTCCTCTCCTCTCCTCTCCTCTCCTCTCCTCTCCTCTCCTCTCCTCTCCTCTCCTCTCCTCTCCTCTCCTCTCTCATACCTATAAAGCAAAATGGGAGCATAGAAACACTTATTTTTTAGACAGAATTAATTTTTTACTATATGCTAGGTGAGAGTATATCCCTTATACATCAGGAGTGTAAGCAGCCTTTAGCTGAGAGGAAGATTAACTGTGCAAAGATTCCTTGTTCAGGCATGCAATATAGTGGACAATCCTAATGGGATCTGAAGTCCCATAGTCATCCTTACTGCTCTGTGGTCCCACAGTAATCGTATGTGAGTCATTTCTGCACAGGCCATTGTAAAAAAACCCGTTTGGGATTGGTGGAGTGAGCCAAATAAAAGACCATAAAGCACCTCCACAACTAACTCTGTTTAGAATAAGTACAATTATGGTACAGGTACTGATCCAGCCGATGGACTGGAGCAGAATATGTGGCCCCTTAACTGTCCTCTGGAACATTTTCACATTCCCCCTTGTTATACTCTATTCACATGGTATCTTCTTGCTGGGGTTTCATATGGAAGCAACAACTCTCTCCTTAATCCTTTACAAGTACAAATGAAATATGGAGAAGTCCGCCTGTATATATATATGTATATATAATCCTAATGGCATCTTAAAGCATGGTAGCAAACCACTGTTGTTATTAAACAGAAAATTCCACCCTTAAATTACTACTAATAAGAAATGATAAAAAAAGAAGTTTCAGTTTAGAAGTTACAGTTTAGGTTTGAGGTATGGAGAAAGCAAAAGGCTGATAAACCTCCCATGGTCCTATGCTAGCTTGGAGATCCCCAGCTAGCATTAAGTACAGTAGATAGAGTATACAGCTGATACCTAACTTACATTCAATGTAAAGGATGAGCTTCAATATATTAGTCAGAGATCAGAGGAGTTACTCTGTGTTTTTCTTCATTCCAGTTTGCTATCCATTTTACCCACTGCTCCTTGCATCACAGATGAAGGCAGAACATACTGAAGTGAAGCCAATTCTGCTACAATTTTTTCTATGTGTATATTCATCAACTCTTGTTCAAAAAGCTCAAAGTCACTCAAATGAGGGTATTTCTCAAACAGGTCATTTTTTATGTATGGTAATGCATAATGACTGTAGCAAACCCAGGATGAAACTCATGGACAATAATTTAGAGAAATATTTCCTTTCTTTCTGGTAATATCAAAAGGGTTGGAACCAGATTACTCTTTCTTAGACAAATATAAATGTTAATTGCTAGCCTAAAGGTACCTGAGAAAAAGGGAGACAGTAACAAATTAAGAACTCTGGAGAAATATATTTATGTTAGGTTTCAGTGTAAGTGAAAACTTTAAGCTATGTAAGCATAATCTGAAAGATTATAATCTGAAAGATTATACTTTTTGTACATTTTAGGACAAATTATCATTACCCCTAAAACCAAAGTCTCTCTCTCATAATGTATGTGTACCATGGGCCATGGTATGGAAGGGAAGCTGGCCTTGTTTACAGGCATACTTACACAAATCTCTGGCAAATTATAACGTTCTATTAAAAAAAGAAACTAGTCATTTGTTTGAGGCTCAAATACTCAAACGTCAATCAACTCAATTTTTAGAAAGACTAAGCACTCACAGTTGTAGGTCAAGTGTAGTGAATAGTGAGTTGCAAAGGCTTTGATCACCCTGTAACTGGTACTTAATTAAACTGAAATGCTTATTGCTAACTAGATTTTGTCCCACGTCGTCAATTAGCATCTTAGGGAACACAATATTATGCCTGTGAAATTAGATAGTCAAGAAAATTTATGATTGAAGTCTGCTAGATTTTATGGTTAAGCAAAAACCAGTAAATCAGAGTTCTCTTGCATCAGTCCATAGGGTAGCAATGACGGTGCAGCAGTAGCCGGTGCACACCCACTCCTCACACCGTCCCCCTCTGCTGCTGACCAGCACTCTGGAAATACAGCTTTCATTGCAAAATTAAATTGTTGTCACAGTCCTTGGCTCAGAAGTCCTTGGAAGTGTGAATGGAAAGCAAACTCAGTACCTGAGTGTCTTGCAGAAGGCTCAGAACAACCACTCTAAGCAGCGAAAATTGCCTCATACATCTCATGAGAAATTAAATGTCATCATTGTTAGCTCTTTTAGGAGAGGGAGAGTATCTGATAGAGTTCTACAGGTCACTGTAGTGGTGCCTCAGGTGGGAAGCATTAACTCATTGTTTTCCCTCATCAAAACAAGGAACTGAGAAATAATAGGAAAAAAAAATCATAACATAGAGGAAAATGTGAAGCATAGTAAATACAAAATGTTTCAAAAGGTCTTGCCGTCTGTCTGGTAAGATCTGCACTAAAACATTTGGCTTTAAAGGCTACACCTGTATGGAGTTAGGTATGTATGGAATAGCTAACACTGATATCTTAAACCCCTGATGGATACAAGCAGGCAAACAGAAGAGGGGGTTTTATGGTTTGCTTTATGCCAGCTAGCAAGATGATATAAGTCCTCTTGCAGAAACACTGTTATGTTTGACAGATCTGCCTCTCCGTCAGGGACCACCACTGACAGAAGTGCAGCTGGAGAGCTTCTGAGGAGATGGTGAGGCCTCTCCAGCTCTGCAACACCTCTTTCCCACCCCAGGATTAGGACAGCCTTACAAGAGCCCTGTCTCAGTAGAAACCTCCATGATCTCATGCAAGGTATGACATTTATTGACTTCAGAAGGAACATTTTTTCAAATCATGATTGAATGGAGGCAAGCTTGCCACCTGATCATATGATGTGGGAAATGGGAATGAAAAGAAAAAACAACAGGGGCAGCTCTTTGGATTTCAAGATGGGTTTGGAGGGATACTGCATGAGAGAAGGGGGGAAAGGGAAAAAAGCAGCTACTTTGTTGTATCTTTTTCACTGTGCCTTGTGCCTGATACTTTAAGAATTTGTTGTCTTCTCCCTCTCTCCTCCCTCCAGCACCTTCACTACCAGCCTCCTGAAAGGTTACACATACCATAGTCAGATCCTCAGCTGATATCTGTCTCTTTTTGCTGACTTACGAATTCTGAACATCTTCCACACTGATCAAAATTTTCCCACTCTTTTTTCCTCAGTTGTATAAGACAACTCCATTGGCTTCTATGGAGTTACTCCAAATTACATGAGATGAGAATTTGACCAATAATACCCACATTAGTATGAAAACAGAAATTTCTTTCTTTAAGGTTAGTCTGAGTAGCTATCAGATAAATGTCTGTCTTTTACCATTAATGTGGACAACAGTCAGAGAAATGTCAGTGTGCTAACAGTCTAACCAGTACCATTTCTTCAGACTGGTTGGTCTACCCTTTCAGATACTTGCATTGACCATCAGTGTCTAGACTGCGGTAAATATTAATGAAAATACGCAAATTTAACTCACTGTTAATTTTGTTGACTTGGAGGTAGAAGTTTTCAAGGTTCTCACTGACAGTTGGAATACTCTTTAGCTGATTGAAGGAGAGATCCAACTCAACCAGTGATGTGATATTGAAGACATTGCCTGGTATTCCAGAATCTGTTAATTTATTGTGGGATAAACGTAAATATTGCAGGGCTTTAAAACCTTGGAAGTACTCATCAGGAACATTGGAGATCTGGTTATTATCAAAATACAGCATGAGTAAGGAGTGAGGCAGTCCTGTTGGTAGCTTTGTAAGTCGATTGAAGCTTAAGTCAAGATACAAAAGTGAATTCAGGCCTTTAAAAGCCCCAGAAATAGAATCTGCTTTCAGCTGGTTGTTCTGGAGGTGAATGACAGTCAGATTCACCAGCCCCTCAAGTGCACCAGGATTGACTTTTGTGATCTTGTTGTGACTTAATTGCAGGTCATCCAGAGTTTTGGGGAGTGGTCCAACAGCTTCAGTCAAATTGTTGTAGTTAATGTGAAGTTTCTTCAGATGCTTTAGTTTAGAGAAGACTCTTCCCTTAATTTTTGAATTTTCCAAATGGTTGTGATCTAGGATCAGCCACTGTAGGTCTGTTACATTATCAAACGTATTCTCTTCAATGCCTTCAATCATGTTGTTTCGAAGATAAAGGTATTTTATTCCACTTGGTACAATCGGAATGGTTTTCAGTTTAAGATTGTCACAATACATGGCAGTAGGGTAGCTTAAAGGACAATTACATTCTGGGGCACAGACTGCAGAGGATGGCCCAAAAGGATCATAACCATAATCATCTCCAGGACCATAGTCATATTGGCAAAAAATGCCACTAATCAATAACAGAAAGACAGGTAGGGAGTTTAAAGTCATCTTTGCAATGTGTCTTGTCCCTGTAGGGTGAAAGAGAATAAAAAAGTTATAACTTTTTTTTTTTCTCTCTTTCAGCAATATTTGAAATTTTACCACATAAAGATTATAATTAAAAACTAATTAATTTAGGCTTCCTGTTTAAAGCTATTAATTAAGAAAAAAATATTATTTTATTAGTATTGCATTGTTACTACTATAAACTGCTATCAAGCATTCCTAATATACTGAATTGCCTCATATCTAAATAATGTGGCAATTTGACTTAATTCTGAAAGAGCCAGGGAAGTTACAAACTAAGGGTAATGATCTGCTGTATAGTGTGTTGTTAAGATGCCTGTAGCTTGAAATATCTTCTTCTCATGGATCATGTCCTGTAAAGCATGGTCCACTAAGTTTCATATTCACCTAAAGAACAAACTAATAGAAATATATAGCATATTCTTCTGGACATGTCAAACAAGCAGCACTGCTTATGTGTGCATGAGTATACTCTATCTAATATGGATCTACGGTGGATCTGAAATGACTGAATTTCAGATAGAGCAAATGTTCTTGCAAATTCTATAGATAACAATAAATGTGTTGATTACATTGTATGACCATTCTAAATCAACAGAACAATAAAGCACTGGCTTCACATAGTTGATCTTCCAGTTCACATACAGCAAAAGGAAGTTCAGTGTCCTTGGGGATGTTTTGCTGTGATCCGATATGAGTGGTCTCACCTTACTTTTTAAGGGCATACCTTTCTCGTCAGATACTCCACAAGATGCTAATCTGTGAAGATTAGTATCTTGCTTTTATTTCTTACTACCTAGATAGATGTTGTGTTGGAAAAGTGGGTCTAGCATCACTGAAGTCAGTGAGCTTACTTTGTTTTTCATGAGTAAAAGACAAGGCTTGATGTACTCAACTACTCTTCAGAGAGTGAGATGATTAAGAAAATCCTTAGAACCTTCTTGTTCTCAAGTAATTTCAGAAAGTATGTGATGCCTGTAAATAGACCACCAGACATTGATATCAGATCTGGGCAGTCTTCCAGCAGAGTAAGTTAGTCTTGCTATTGGCATTGTTTAGTGTTACACAGAGTACATAGTGTTAAAATGCAGGGCCATAGCTAGAAAGTCTTCCCTAATTCTAAATTTCCTTGCTTTTATTGACTTGATAAAAGCCACATCACATTCTAGTCAGCTAACAATCTAAACTAAAGTACCTCTAGGCAGGGCCTATTGATCTCATGCAGTACAGCACAAAGATTTTTTAAAAAATGTTCTCGTATTATCTCCAGTCAATCACCCACAAAGTCCCTCTGCTAGATACTAAGCTGCTGTCCCCTGAATAAGGAGGATGATTGCATATCATTTCCATGGTGTTGGTCCTGTCACATTTACCTAATTACAAACCATAGTTTAGAGCAATCATTGAACTATGAGTTACCAGTGTAATTTCCTATGTCTGTTCTTCATTACTGCATGAGAACAAGCAAACTTAACCTTCAGTCCCCTGCTGGCATAAATAAGTACAGCTCCTCTGAAAGCAAAGACACTGCAGTGACACAATTCAGCTCCAAATCTGGTCCTATTAGTCTGTACTAAACGTTAAGGATGGGGGACTAACTGCTTCTGTATTCAAAGTATAAGAGAGAGTGTAATGAACTTCTTGGACTACACTCTTTGGCCTTACAGTGACATTTTCATACATCTGCATCATATTATAGTCTTACTGATAAAGTAGCATAAATATCCTATTTTAAATGCAAATTCCATTGTTCTTCTAGTTTCAAATTATATTTGTAATGCTAAATTTTATTATTGGTATCATAGGCTGACAGTTCTTTTAAATAGTATACAATATTTAACTGCTCTGCAGAACCCTGGAAGTAATTAAAAAAGTTAGATAGCAAGTGTTTTGAATTATTTTAGCAACATCATTTTAAAATGTAGGTGACAATTCTGTAGTGCAAGGGCATATGAGCATGTGTGTGACATAAAATAGCACAGCAAAGTACATAAGTAGAGTAGTTATTTTATTCATGGATTTCTCATTCATGTATCTAAATGTTTCTCTGTCAGAAGTGTAAAAGGTAAATAGATCCTGTACACATGCTTGTTTGTTGCACTGAACTGTATTAATCCAAAAGATAAAATCAGAATACATTCTTAGACATTTATCTTGTAACATAAGCATGCTTGAACTAATTGCCTGTGTTTGTTCTAACCAGTTACGTTGTAAAATAACTGTGAAAATATTTGTGAAGTTGCTCAGGCAACTTGCCAAAACATACTAAATGGCAAATCCATGATTTTGGAAAAGTGCTTACTACAGTAGAGCAGACAAACTATTCAAACTATTTTGGAGCTAGTCTATACTACCTTAATTCTAAAGTTGTTGTGAAACAAAATAAATATAAGCTTATCATTCAATCAGCCTTAAACTAAATATACCTTAATTCTGCAGCATAACATCTTACACAGTTTGCAAAATATTTAATTTTAAAAAGTTTCAACAGTATATTTAAAATGTGTTTTAAAATTAACTGAAAATTTCAAAATACCTATAATTTTCCTCTCATTGTTTACCTGATTAATTATTTAAATATCAGGATACCTTGTCTTTTTGTAAAATGAAGCAAAATGATTTAACAGATGGAGTCTGTGGAGCTCTTACTAATAGATTATGAATGAATAAGTAAGCAGTGAGTAGTCTTACAAATTTCTTTGTACTGTACATCAACTTTTCATTTGAAGTACAACAAAACAGACTGTGAAAAAGTGCAACAATGATGCACAAAATATGTGAGGTTGTTTTAAGGAAACTGAGAAAGCGAATCCACTAAGCAACTGTTGATTTGTGTTCAATTTACAAATTGGCAAACTTATCCTGACATGTTTTCACGTCCCCGTTACAGCTACATTTAAATAGCTGAACATTACAGTTAAAACATGCAGCAGCACTTACCTTACTGCCTTGAAGCTGCTTTCCTTAATTCCCAGAGCAGATGCAATAAGGGACTGTATCGACCAATATATGCTGTAAACAGTGTCAGGAGGTAAAATCTGCCAGATCCTCTGTGTTACAAGAAAAAAAAAAAAAGCCCTAGTCACGCTGTTCTCTGAAGCTGCTATGTCATCATGGTGATCTTGTGGTGTGGCATGTACAAAAATGCAGCTCTCTAATGAAGTGCAGGTGGATACCATATTTTGTACAAGGACAACCCATCTGTTATTCCTGTGGGATGAGAGAATGATCAGTGTTTCACAAACCTGAGAAAGTTTAGACCAATAGCCATAGCCTTCTACAAGGAAATTTTGTATTTTAGAGGGAAAACATTTTAGATTGTAAAACAAATTACAAACAGACTTTTGTTTTCCAACTTATTTTATACTGCTAGACATGAGCTAACAAATAGCACTCAGACCTCAATGCTGCTGTGCTTCTTCAGCCAAGTGACTCATTCATTTTTCTGCCTTTTTCTTTAACTATCTTATGTCCACAGTAAAATATCCTCAATAAAAGTTCTAGCTTAAGGATCAGAACCAAAGCTGCAGGATTATCTTTGAATTATAACCTTTTCCGCAACATTAAATACCGAGTTCAAAGTTTCTTCTTCAAAGCATTGGAATTTATTAGGTCTGGAGATTTTCTTTGGTGATTGAATGTATGTTTGTTTAATAAAAACACATCCCAGGAACGGTTTTTCAGCAGTTACTGTAAACTTACTTTTTATACATTTGTTCGTTTTTGCACTTACAGCTTTCTTCTGCTTTTCAGAATCTGGAACTACTCAGCTTTACGTTGTCTGTTTCTTATTCCATGGATGTAGTTCAAGAATGCATCTTAAGGCTTGGATGAGATGTTATTTTCACCAGGCAATGCCAAAAAATAATGCACTAAGATAGTAACTGTTTAAAGTGGGTCTTAATGTTTCAATAAGAACCTTCCCTTATCTCTAAATGGTGGATGTCTTCCCTTTTTATGGGATGCAAACTCTTTTTTATAAAGTTGGATGGGGACAAATGTGAAATGTGCATATAGAAAACATGCACAAGCCATTTTAAAGAGTCTTATGTGTTTAATTGTATTTGACTGTTGTGGGTACAGATCAATTTTTTTTTTATCTGTTATCAACTGGCTATCTTTATGAAAAGTCATGGTACGGGATGTGGCTGGGCTGAAGAACCCTAGCAGCTTCCTGAAGAAGAGGAGCCTGGATGTGGGCTTCCCCCAAAATCTGCTGCTGATGCATCTGGGCCTCCACGCCAGCGCAGGTTACTGGGAGCAGGGAAAGGCCTGGCATAATTCAGTGCCCTTCACAGAGAACAGGAAAGACACCAAACGATTACAGACCTCTGTGCCTCTGCAGTAACACAATTAGCAAACAATTTGCTCAAGACAGAGTGCCAAGTGCCAGTGCAGCCCATGGGGAGTGAATGTTACTCTTTTGATGTTCTGACATCGCGCCTGTCCCCCCTGGTGTGGGAGAACCATTTCCTCGTTAGGAAACATGCTGATGATAGACCATGACTACATTACTCATTGAATGATGCAAATAAGTGAATGTGAAGCAGAGGGAATACGACAGTGAATTAACCTAAGTAGGTGAAGAAGCGTGCATAGTATCAGAACTAGAAATGTAGAAGTGGATAAAGCTGTTGTTCTGCGTGTGGACAAACGGAGACCAGATGGAGTTTCTCATGCACAGTATGATACTTATCTGAAAATTACAGCATTAGTTTCAGCTGACCAAGGAAAACCTAAACTGTAGCCTTGACTGCAAATGGGGCAACAAGCAGGAACATTCAGCAAAAGATCAACTGGAATGAAGAAAAGATTTTTAACACAGAAAGAGACGCCCTTTAAGGCAATACTGGGGTTTGCTCTGTGGAAGAAGGTACAGCAAGCTGAGCAATCAGGCATAATGTTTGTAAAGAGAATTTTAAAATTCATGGGAAAGGCACTAGTTGTGTTTTCTCTGATTAAAGATTTTTTTTGAAGGACAAGCTCAATATCATAATAAATTAATACATATTTTGATCTTTCATTAATAGAGGTAGTTTTACATTTGCGGTACAAATAGAATTGTACATTGCCTGCAAATACAGGATAGTGCAGGCTTAATATGTTTTTAGCACAGTTATATTTATGCACCAGTTGTTTATTACATTGATTTCTGTAGGTCCAGTATACATCCTTTTTCTCATTCTGTTAACAGAAATACAAAGCATGCATATCTTTATAACTTGTAGAAAAATCTTATTAAACAAACGTGATGATATTTTGCAATTAACATATGCTAAAAACTTGGGTCACATGAAGTTCAGCTGGGACTTTTTCATTCATATAGTTCCTGTCTTGCTGACTGTTTTAAATTAGCTATATAAATTGCACAGTCAAGATGAAGAATCACATGCCTTTCAAGGATAAGATATAAACCAATGGATTTTCCCTTTTCTTTAATAAGATTTTTGCCATCTCTCCACTCTGTTATTTAATACTGTCCCTTCAGCATCATTTTATATGCTTTCCTAATCTTACTGTTGTGACTCATGAAGCACTCACCTCATAATCCTCTGTTTGGGAGAGCAGGTGGGGACTAAAGCCCAGCAAATGGAGGTATGGCTTCTTCTGCAGCAAAGGGTGGGAAAGCGGGTGGGTGATTTCTTCTTTCTGGCCCTATTTTCTGGTTTTGGTGGGTTTTTTTTTGGGGGGGGGCGGGGTTGGTAGCGCTCAGAAGTCATTAAACAGCATGTGAACATAGCCTAGCTAATTTCCAAGGAATACACAAAATAACGTGTACATTCACCTATGACATCTAAGTTGAAAACCGGTTATGAATATGCTTCGTACCTGATAATGTCAGGATATATTGATATTTCACCTTTACAGCAACTGTAAAGGTTAACTCCTAATTAAGCCATCTCAGTTTATTTTCTCCAAAATTAATTTTTTTCTTATTCTTTATTTATTAATTTTTCTTTGATGGGAAATGTGATCAAAACCTATTCTCATCTAGTTTTCTTCAGCTTGTGATACATGAACAGAAATATTCCTTTTATTTGATTCAAAGCTCCTTTCTTGTTAATTCATATTTTCATGGCTGGAAATGGCCAAGAAGTCTGGGAGGTTGTAGTGGAAGAATCAGAAAGCAGAGCTCACTGCAAGGATATCACTTTGCAGTGGGTGAGATCTAGCCTTCAAATATTGTTGAGTTACAGTGTCACTATTTTCTCTCTTCACTCATCAGTGATATCCTTTCTGCCTTTTGTCTCCCATAAAACTATCTTCTTTATAACTTCTACACACTGCTGCATAAATGGAAACTCTCCCAATCTGTTTGTTTTTAATCCCCTTTCTCCCAAAAGACTCAAGTTACTAAAACCTAATAGTTATTATCTAAACCAACTGCTTCCTTTTAGTCTTAAACCTGTGTACACATCTGGTACACAGATGTGTACCCTAAGAACCAAGAGATGTGGGTGCCCAAAATTAAGAGTAGGATATCTGGGTCATAGGAGCATATAGCCCCAGAAAAAAGTGCTTGTGGAACTTTCCACATTGCCACATAAAATGAGTAGTGAGTTTTTGCACTGATCACTCATAATTTAAATTTAATATTGCTCTCAAAATGAAATAAAAGCTAGTTCATTTTAATTGGCTACCTGCAGTAGAAGGTAAAGAAATCTCCGTTAAGGGAAAAAGCCATTCCATGGGCACCATACAGGAAGCCACTTAATTATAAAGAGGTAGTGTAGTGTTTATGCATGATGTTTTCCATATCTCTAAATAGTGAATATATAGCCTGTTAGCCTACATATAGTGAATAAACAAAAATATGATATTGACTCAAATCTCCAGTAACAATTAGTTAAATGTTTTTGTGAAGTCCTGCAGCATTTTGAAAATATTACTTAAGGCTGACTCATATCAAATGAGTTCCACTAAAAACAATTCAGTTCCAGATTCTGAAGGTTGTAGGTGCTTATTATTTTTTCATCTGAAAACTTCCATTCCTCCAAATTGAAATTTTATTTATTCAGCCTCTACACTGCACTTACATGTTAAATGGAAAGTGTTAGAGTGCATACTATAAGCATTACAAAATTTGTGGTAATCCAAACCCTTTTTTTCCTTTCTCCTAAAAAGGAAATAACAGCTTTGGAAATTTACAAAAATGGTAATAGTGGTACAACCTATTAGCAGACTGCAACAGATATTTTAGTTGAGCATGAATCTTTGTTTTTGTCGCTCTGAAAAAATGCTCGCTGTTTTGCTTCAAACTTGACAGTGTCTATATTCTAGTAATGTCAGCCTGCTCTCCATTGCTTTTCAGGCTGTTTTTGTACTAGACTGCACTTAATTTGATTCAAATTGTCAATGGCAAAACTCCTTTGAGTTGATTCAAAGCTTGATCAAACTTCTTTTATGATAAGAACTGCACAGATGAAGGCAAGATGATGTTTCTAAACCAGACTCCTATATATATATACGCTGTACTTTGTACTTTGTGTTATAGCATTTAAAATGTGCTCATCTATGTAGAAAAGAAAGTCAGGTGGCCCTGGAACATGAACCAATTCAAATGATTCCTAATGTAAAGAACATAAGAGGATCTCAAGGAGTTGTTAAATTTGTGGGAAAGTTGTGGTTACAGGTAAAAATTATAGTAGCAGTTCTGTAATTTAAACAGTACAGATAATTTATAAGAAAAAAAAGAGGTGGACTTGGCAAACTTGGCTAGCTCACTGCCTATTGTTTATACATGCTAATGCTGTATCCACATAGACCTCCTTTGAAAATCATTGGGTGCTAAACATCTTCCCCTAATCTAAGCATTAGCAACGTTTGTCTGCTCTCAGATCACTACTGTTTAAGGTCAGAAGGGATGTTGCATCAGCTACCCTGACCTGCTGTACAAACCATTAAACTTCATCCTGTTACTACTGTACTGAGTTCAACAAAATGCCTTTGCCTACTTATGCTCCAGACAACATATAACCATGATCTAAGACATGGAAAGTTTGGGAGTTTTCTAGTTTGGTGCAAAAATCTGTCGATTTTTGCCCAGGCTGGTTTCAGGAGCTGGCAGGTTATGACGGGCACTTAGCACTTTCCCATCTGTGGGCAGCGGGTTGCATCTTGGGGTAGCAGCTGACTTAATTTAGACTACCAGTTGATTAAGGCTTATTTATCACAGTTTTCATCCTTGTGTCTGCTAATGTGTACTTGCAGGCAGCACCCAGAAGTAGAGGGCTGGTTCCCAGGCTGGTAGGAAGGAGGGTCAGCTCAGTTAGCACAGACGCAGGGCATCCCCACTCAGTACATTAGTCGTCTTCTGTTTCTTCTTGAAGCACAAACACCAGAAAACTTTAGGCTTACAAACCTAACAGGGTTGCCAGCTGGTACAGGAACACTAGCTTCCAGCTCTCAGGGTGTATGGCGAGGTCCCGGGGAGTTGGCAGTTTCTGTTTGTGGATGCAGCTGCAGTGGGCAGCAGCTGCTGGGACAGTCTGCTCTACAAGACCTCAGTGGGAGTGGGAATTGCTGCCTACTGCAAAGCTGGTTTACTGCATCATGCTTCTCTGCGAGACACTGTCTCCCAATGAGTTCCTGTAACTGCAACCCTTTGCCTAAAGTAATACTGCACTATGGTGCTATATGGTTTAGTTTTAGGTAGTCCTGTGAGGAGCAGGGAGTTGGAATCGATGATCCTTATGGGACCCTTCCAACCCGAGATATTCTATGATTCTATGATTCTATGTAGAAAGCAGCAGTCTGGTACGCAGCCACATACCCCTTAGCTTTGAACGTGATGTCCAGACAGCCAGCACATAGCATTTGGCCTTCTGCCAGTTGATGCGACCCTCTACTGGAACATATCCACTTGGTGATAAATTATCTTTGCCATGGAGATGGGACAGTTTGGGAGCCACTTAATGTGCAGTTTTTTAAAGTACCGCTTATTGTCATTTTTAAAATGAAACACCTTGGAAAAATCTACTGCTGCTACAGAAGACCCTGTTATCCACCAAGTTTACAACCTCATAAGCAAGTAAAGGCTTGCTAGATAATACCTATTATATCATTAGTTATCTATTAGTATCTATTCTGCATTAGTTGTCACTTAATTCATTACCAACTGAATGCTGTATCAGATTTTTACATTATTTTTGCTGGGACTGATGGCAGGTTAATAGCCTTGAGGTATAGTATCCACTTATTTGTAGTCTATGATCAGTAACAACGCACTGGTGTTCTGGTATTCCCAGGTTCATGAAAATGGACTGCAAATGAACCAAAAATCTCTTACATGGCTTCCTAAGACATTTAAGTACATATTATTATGACAACATAATTTAAAAGTATTTATCACTAACAAATATTATCTAGTTTTTTTCCCTTTAGAAAGAACAGGGTAATCTTCATATGATAAAAGTACATCAGTCTGATGAAAGTACATCAGTCCTCTCCAAATGCAGAGAAAAATTGTTTACTGATTTTTTTTACATATTTAATTTCTACCCATTGTCTTGTGTCTGTTTAGTTGTGGTTCTATAACATTACTAGAATTTATTTTCCTCATCATAAACTTCAGCTTCTTCTAACTATCTTCACCCATGCTATCTGTGGATCTGTCACTGATACCTTCAGTGCAACTCAGTTTTATTTTTTCCTTATTACTAATATGTGCAGAGACACTATTATATATACTTTATATTTCCTCATTCTTCATGTCTCATACTTTTAATTTTTTGTCACTTCTAATTGCATTTCACTTTTCTACTGAAACAAGCAAGCTTATGGCTAAAATTGGCCTTTTTTGGTTGTAAAATCAGGGGGGAAAAGGTATTTGAGGACAATTTCTTAAATTCTTTTTAAGTATTGGTATTCTTATTTTTCTTCTAATTTTTTCCTCCCAGACAAATTTACTCATCCTTTTCCTGTTTGGGGACATTGAGCTCCTCTGAAATACTGGCTGGAACTATGTTTTTGACCGTATTAAATGGTCAGCTTTGGCAACCACCAGATTCCAATCCAGTGATTAACTTGTCTCTATTCATCATGAGGAGGTCCAGAGTGGATTTACCTCATATTGTATGCAATACCTTTTGTCTTAGGAATTGTGCAGTGTTGAGAAACTCTACTAATGCTTTATTATGGGCTGCATGGCACTGCTAGCAACATCTCACAAAATAAAATTTCCTGTTAGAAAAGTTATTTATTTCATAAGTTACTCCATCTTATATCTTATTACCTCCACTTCTCTGTGAGATGCAGACCACCTTTTTTATAAATGGTCTCAGATGCTGTATCTCACACTTTGGTCCTGAGAGACAGCAAACATAGGTGTCTACATGTGTGTTAGGAGTCCAAGCATTCCTCATGGTCAATGAGGATCTAGTAAATGAGTTATGGAGTCTAGGGAGTGATTCAACTCTCTAACACAGACACCATAACAGTATTCAGTTACCTAAATGTAGGCATCTAGTATCTTTTGAGAATCCCTAAGGTATCCAGCTCATCTGTGTAGGTTATGAGAAAGGACGTAAAGACCTGTCCACTTTTCAAGTGGCAGCTGATGACAAAGCACACTACTCCACAGTGCCTAATACAAGGCATCTGCATTTAGGCAATTGCCCATCGTCAAGGGGCTTCAGTCAGCTGATGATACAAAGGCATCTACTGCTGTCTGACGTGCCCTGGACTGTACAGTACATCCAAGTGGGGCTGACTGCTACGACTCAGGATCTTGAGGAGACCTGTCCTGTCCTGAAGTAGCGGCAGGAGGCCAGGCACATCTAAGCCATCTAGAATGACATTAGACACTTATGTTTTGACACCTGAATTGTGCCCTTGGAGCTCCAGTCCAGGAGATAGCCAGTCTCCTAAGTGAGGTAATATCCTCACTTTGTGTAAACTGAACAATATTTTCTCCAACAATTTTCTCTGTAGACTTCTGTTAGCTGAGTATTCAGCACAATGTCTGCAAAGAAATGTCACAGAAATAGAGCCAAGCAAAATGAGATGTACAAGCCTGGACACAGTCATGATCTATTCCCCCACAGGTATTTTCCATTTTCTTACCACCTCTAAAAAAACATAATAATAAAAAAGCCAAAACAGCGAATCTTTTGAAAGGTCAAATAAAAATTTAGAAGACAGTCCTCTGCTTCCATTAGATCATCACCTGAGTCCTCACTGAACAGTTTTCTTTTGTTTTAGTCAAGCAAAGCTTTTCAATAGATTTTATATAAAATTGTGTAAGTTATAGACATTGGAAAGGACAGAAACAATTTAAGAGATTTTGGATCACAAGCTTTCATAGGCTTATTTTAAATTGACACAACAGTGCTTAAGGTCTAATTTGCTCTCCATCCAACCCAAGAAGGGACAAGCTGTACCAACATTTCCCTCATCCTGTGTTGATTAAGGAGAACACACCACTTTCCAAGTATTCTTGTTCACCTCCAATAGATTTTAGACCTCTGTCTGCTTAACCTGACTCTTTTTTCTTTACCTCTTTGTATTTTTTGGACTTCAGTAAGCACTTAGCAATTGTATTTGGATAATTATGTATCCGCATATTTATACACATGTGTGTCTGTCGGCTAAATGACAAACTGATTTGGACCAAAAACTGGAATCAACGTCTATCTCTTTAGCTTCCCAGTAGTCTTTTTCATATTTTCTTAATATTTGAAATTACTTTTGCTTATCTAGATATGTTATGCTACAAAACAGAATAGCATTTTCAAAGATGCTGCACTTTTTTGGAATAGCAATATGAAGCTAACCCAGAGGGAACTTCTTTCCTTCTCTATTCAAATGCTGGGTTGTAATTTCTTTTGGATTGTAGGTATAGAAAGTAAAACATTGCAATCAAGTATTGTAACTCCTTCAAACTCTCAGTCAGATCAGAACTCCATGTTATCAGCTGTTCAAAGATATAAAAAGAGAGAGATAAACTTTGCCATGAAGGGCTGAAGAAAGCATTACAACTGACTGAGAAGAAAAATAGCAAAGCATTCAGATAGCAAGCAGGTAACAGCATTGTCAATATTTGGGTAGATCAATGCAAAATATTAATGTCACCACACTTAAAATTATTGTATACAAGCAAATGGATGACTTACCTCCCCTTTAGGCTCTACCTACACTAGTAATTCATATAGTGCCCCTGGCACTGGCAAGTCATTTTTTATAGTATTAATTTATTAGAATGGGCTTTTCATGATTCTAGCCTGAACTGAACAATTCCTAGCCATGGTTTGGGATTTACCACTCTCAACAGAGAGTTTAAATGAAGCCACCTTGTTTCGTAGGGTAAGATAACCTTACACTAGAGATGGGGCTAAGTCATGCTAGTTGGTCTAGAGCTGTAAAATGGCATGATTTTGCTTAATAATACAGATGCAGCTTTAGACTCTGGAATATAACCTGGGCCATCAATCAGAAAATAGACATTCAGGTCCTAAGGTCTGCTGACATTAGCTGATCCACAATTTGAAGTTTATCAAATTATAATTTCATTGTTTTCACCATTTTCTCAAAATTTATGTGTGTTTGTATGTGTGTGTGTGCATATGTCACTCGTGCTTTACACTGAAGTTTTGAAGAAGATACATGGGTTATTTTTAATTTTCAAAAGAGAAACAAATATGTTCCAGAAATAAGATCTGATTCCAAGCCTTAGCAGAGTAATAATTTTTAAGTGGAAAAGCTGGTTTTGCATAGAACTGCTGACACAAACTTAGCTACAGCAGTACCGGTGAGCAACACTATAATTTAGGTCATGTTCCTGTCCCATAGATAACTTCGATAATATGGTTAGCCAGTTGCGGTATAGCAAAATCCATTGCCCCTATTCCAATCTCATGAAAGCAGAACAGAGCTGAGCATCATACGTTTGTAATAACTTTGCTCATGAACAGAAGGGTTTTACACTGTGTTTTAGCAGTTATATCTTTGCATTTATTATAGAACTTTTAGCAGTTATATCTTTGCATTTATTATAGAACTTTTAGCACAACAATAATTCAATAACCCTAAGAGTATCTGGTGTCAGAAAACAATATAAACAGGGCAATCACATTAGAAAGACCCACACCTTCTGTAGAAGAGTTTTGGTGAGGCTTTCGTGCTTTTCTCCTATCCTACTGAGATTTACTCTTCCCCCTTTCTGGGACTTAGTAAGAAGGTTTTTTGAGGCATGCAAATGTTGATGAATGAGCAAGGCTTGTTCTGAGCACATGTGTGAGCCTGCATCCTCATGTCCCCTACATCCAGACCCATCAGAGATTTGTGTTGTCTCAGACTGGTGACTTTTCTGAGGAATCCACATGAGGGTCATTCTTTCAAGCAAGTGGGGAATAGATGTGCAGGTGATAGCCCACGACATTTTGATTCAAAGCACAGTGAAGGGAAGAAGGTGTTTGCTTTACCGATGAGCACGATATCCTTCTCCTGAAAGCCACCACTAATGACTTGTCACATATTCACATGTCAAAACATTTTCAGAAATGTGCCTTCTAAGGTCTTGGAAAACAGCGTTTGTGCTCCTAATTCACTCAGGTGATGTTGAACATTTTAGTCCATGCCTATGTGCCTCTCAGCCTAGTAAAGTTCATCTTGTGTATGTCTGAACTGCCTGTTAAGCTTGGAGCCGCAATCATCCTCAGGGAAGAGGTAATTTATTTGCCACATTTCAAGTCTGCAAACAAGGCCGTTGGAGTGACTGGGGACTTCTGCAAGCTCTATATGTGACAACACACCACATTCCAGGCCCTGAGCACACCATTAGGCTCTGATTGCCCTGACCAGCCTCATTCATGTTCACCAGCCATGCTGCCTCCACCCAGCAGCTGTTATTTAAGCTGAACCCCCAGCCCTAGCTGTGTTGTGGGTATGCTGTGCCTAGTTTTGTACCTGGCATTATCTTATGGACCTGGTATCTGAGCTTGACCTTGGACCTGCCTCCTCAGTGGACATCTGTCACTGGATGGTTGGCCAGCCCTGGTTACAGTCACCAAACCAACTCTGCTCTTCTTCTTTAGGTGCTGTGGGACTGTGCACCTTGCTCATGAGGTTGCTGCCCTGCCTTGTGTAACTGCTGGCTCCCAGCTTGCCTTCCCTTGCACAGCTGCCCTCTCTTGCTGAACCCCAACAATAAGCTCAGGGAAAAGACAAGGACCTGAGCTTAAATGTAGCTCCTGGGACAATGAGTGGTAGATGTCTAGGTAAGCAGAGGCTCTGGGAAGAGTATGGTTATGGTACCGAGAGCCTGCTAGTGTACTCAGGGCCCTGGTACTGCATATGGAATCACAGAATGATTTGCGTTCGAAGGGACCTTTAAAGATTATCTAGTCCAATCCCCCTGCCATAAGCAGGGACATCTTTCACTAGATCAGGTTGCTCAAAGCCCTGTCCAACCTGGTCTTGAACACTTCCGATGATGAGGCATCCACAACTTCTCTGGGCAACCTGTTCCAGTATCTCACCACCCTTAACGTAAAGAATGTCTTCCTTATATGCAACCTAAATCTACCCTCTTTCAGTTTAAAACTGTTGCCCCTTGTCCTGTTACTACAGGGCCTAGTAAAAAGTCTCTCTCCATCTTTCTTATAAGCCTCCTTTATATATTGAAAGCCAGCAATAAGGTCTCCCCGGAGCCTTCTCTTCTCCAGGCTGAACAACCTCAGTTCTCTCAGCCTTTCTTCGTAGGAGAGGTGTCCCAGCCCTCTGACCATTCTTGTGGCTCTCCTCTGGACCCGCTCTAACAGGTGAATGTCTTTCTTGTGCTAGGGACCCCAGAACTAAATGCATAACTCAGGTGGGGGTCTCATGAGAGCTGAGTAGAGGGGGAGAATCACCTCCCTTGACCTGCTGGCCGTGCTTCTTTTTATGCAGCCCAGGATGTGACTGGCTTTCTGGGTTGCAACCACACATTGCCAGCTCATATCCAATTTTTCATCCACCAGTATCCCAAAGTCCTTCTCTGCAGGGCTGATCTCAATCCATTCATCACCCAGTCTGTACTGATACTGGGATTGCCTTGACCTTCATGAGGTTCACATATGTTCATGTACTACCACACATGCTCTCATACCAGCCCAGAAGCTGTCCATGAGGTAGCCAAGTGGCTAGAAAGCTCTTTTATCTCCCCTCTCTCTCACTTGAACTGTGAATGAGGGTAGAGGGGGGTGGGAGGCATCCTCAGCTTCCTCCTCTTTTTCAGCTCTGCAGAATAATCTAAAATCATTGTGCAGCTGTATTTTTCCATACTGTGGGCACATTCCCGCTGCCTAAGATGTAGGGAACACAACAATCCTGTGGGTCAGAATTCTGACAAGGAAGTTCAAAGGAAATATTACCATTTCACAGTAATTTAGTCCTTTGACAGCAGTAAGGAGCCTAACTATTTAACTTTTTCCATAACAATCCAATTATCTGCATCTGTTGAACAGCAATTCACACAATCTTCTCTGTTTCCCTGTAACCTACACATGCAGTGGCTCCTTCTATATATCAAAAATGATTGGTATGTCTTTAAAGAACTTGGTGCTGGAAATGAGCAGTAAGGGATAGAAGAGAAAAAAAATACCCAAAAGGTTAATCTTTTTGTTTAATTTTGGTGATGGCATGATGAAATATTAAATCGTCTGAGGTTTAGGATCTCTCAGTTGCTCTCTGTTAGCCAACACCTCAAAGACAGTGCTTTCTTTCAAGACTTCATTGCAACATATCCACTTTCTCCTTCCACATTAGAATGATGTGTATGGACAAACCTCTGAAGGATTATTCTCAGAAGTGAAGAAGCCTTTTGAAGCATTTCCATTGTCTAGAGTTTCTAACATAGCCAAGCAATATTTAGAATGATTCTGTCTTTCATGTCAGGCTTGTTTTATGCATTTTGAAATTCCTTTTTTTTTCTGCACTCTGGAATTTTGTTTATTCTTTATAATCTTTTGATTCCTGCAAAGATTCAGTACCTTGAAATTAAAAGATGAAACGATTCATCAGCGGAATACTACATGATTAACTTAATTGGTTTTCCTGTTGAAAGGGCTTTCTAACATGCATTTAGCAGCAGACACATGGTCCCTATTTTCCATCCCTTTATATTGGGATTTGAACACTTTCAAAAAGTTACTGTGTGGAGAAGCACTAGCCTAATTCATCTCAATTAAAGTCTTCATCTGGAAGCAATAATATAACTTGTCCAAACCTGAAGTTTGCAAAAATAGTAGCAAAATCCTTAAGGCTTTTTCATTCAAATATAGTATGTAGTTTAATCTGTTAGTTAAAAATGAATAAAAGGTGTAAGTATGATTTATCATAAATTACATACTTCAGCACTGTTGAGTCAATAACATAAAGAGCTGGAAAAAAAAACCCTGGCATTTTGCTTGATTTCATGTTAGATATGAAAATAGAAGGTTTTGTAAATTGTAACCATTTATACAGAATAAAGCTATACTTATTCTACTGTCCATTCCGCCAAATGCTAGGAGCAATAAAAACTACCGATTAATATTTGTGCATATAAACAAAATCTCATGCCATTTATCACCAGAAATCATCATTTGCAATATTCATCTTCTGTTCATCTGGGTGTGAGCCAAGGACAGTACCTGGTACAATTCTTTGAATGAAACTTTTCTGGATAGAGGCGGTTTAGACAGTTTTTTGTTTGTTTGTTTAAAAACTGCCTTTTGTATTTAGACAGTGGATGGAATCTTTTGTTTAATTTCCCTTCAAAATTGAGTGCCCATCTGTAGCTTTCAGTTCCTCTGACTGAAAACATTGGAACTATTCATGTGGGTAAATGTTTGCAGATGCAAGGCCTACAATGTTTGTTATTTTCCAAAACCAACTTCACTGTGTTGCTTGCTGCAGCCGTACATGTAGATTCAGAAACATGACCATCACTGCTTCTCATCACACTGCAGATTCTCTGATTTTGTTACTAGTTCCCTTTATTTATTTTTTTAATATTATGTTATAATCTAAAAAGATGTGTGCATATATATATGATTAAAACAATACCATTTTTCATAGGTTTTTCCATTCTTTCTCCCACAGATTTAAGTCCCAGTTTAAGCAGGCAGTAACAGAGCATTAACATTCTTCTGGTCTGCTGACTTAAGACACCCACATAGAGGTAATCTCCAAAGCTTTCAAGTGGCATAATGTACACACTGAGTAAGAGAACAGCCTGACAAAGCAGTTTTGAAGAAACCACATCTTTGTATCTCAGAAAGGAAAGCGTGGAGTTTAACAGCAGGGTAAGCAGCCCTCTGTAGTGCCTGCATCCAGACTGATCCTCAGGCACTTACGGTGCACTAACAGCCCTGAACTTCCAGAGCAGGAAGCAGGGCAGGAGACCAAAGGCTGGTTTATGTCACTTTAAATGTATCCATTGATGAGCCTAGCTGTTTGAGTGTTTGTGCCGAGCTTAATTCAAACACTAAAACAGTTTTTGTGCCTTTTCAGGAGATGCACCCATACTTGGTTCTATTGCAGCTGGAGCTGCTGGAGCACTGTTAGGGTAATGTTTTATGCTAAAATTTATCAACGATTTTTAGTTCCACTATTTCAGTTTGAAGATGATGCACTTAATATTGAACATCTCACAGCCTACGTTTCCCCTTCAGTGCTATGCAAACTTGTCACTAACATGCTCCTTAATTTCTTTTTCTTTTTATTGAATAAACTACTTCCAACTAAATTAGCACTGACTAAACCCCTTTGGTGTTTTAAAATTTGGAATGGAAAAAAACCCCAACCACCTAGCAATAGCTTGGTAATGACCATGGAAAATAAGTCCACCTCTTTTGAAAAAAAAAAAATTACAGCGATGTAGACCAGTCCCTGTAGCAAAACTGACTTCAGAGCAATGTGTATGTTCAGAGAGGATGAGCAAAACCGTATCCATGTGCAAAGCAAGAATATTTGACTGTGGACTTACAAAAAGACTATTGATTTCACAGCTACCCACTCTGACCAAAAAAAAAAAAAAAAAGAAAAAAAGAAAAGAAAAACAGCAGAGTAAGTATGTGAATTTGTGTAACCTCTTTTCATAAAGCCTCATAAACATCTTTCCTCCTGGTTTTCACAATTAGTGAACAGTAACTTTGTTAGTGTCCCTCAGTGACACTAGATGGCACTTCAGAGTAGTGGTGAAATCAGAAAGTCTTTTGTAATCTTTTCTAGTTATTTTGCATACGATATTATAGATGCATGAAATGAATGCTTGCATCGAACATAAGCAATTTCTCAGCTTTCTGCTAATTTGTATGTAAGACTGTGAGGTAGATAATACTATCTGTTTAAAAAAAGTAACAAATGTAAGCAGAAAGAAATTATAAGAGTGGTTCACTAGTAGGTCAAAAAAACAGGTTATGGTCCAAAGAGCTGTTGCCAGACATTGTGTTTAGAGGATCTGAGAAGCAGTTTGTGGAGGGAACTGAAAAAAATCTATAGGCCTGGAAATCAGAGCAACACGTTGATGCCAGGGATTTAAGAGCTGATCCTTTCCTGGAAATGAAATTAGATTTGATGTCATTTATACATCAGCAATCAAGTATAAGATGACTGACCATAACTTGGTGCACTTTAGGAGAAACCAGCCAGATCCTTTCTGGCCTTAAAAAACAAGCTTATATGAAGGGGCTAATTCATTTGTAGTCAGGTTTTGAAAAATAACATTATTTAGCAATATATGGTTTTGCTAACAAGAAATGTGTATGTATTTTTGGAAAGCCTAAACCTGAGGGATATTATTAATTAAAAAAAGAAAAAAAGAGTGGGAAAGATACTACAAAAGCAAAAGAATAAGTTTACAGTATTGCCATCAAACTGCAGTAAAAACTTAGAGAAGCATCACTTCTTCGAGACCTCATTTTCATTTCCAACTTCTTTAGTAAATTCAGTAGAAAACAGAAGGGACTATTTTCTTTAGTTAAAAACCTCTTACAGGGATTTTAATTAACACTTTAATAAGATTCATGACTAGGGGAAAAATGATACATTTTGATATCAAAAAGTAGCAGAAAATATTGGCCATAATTCTTAAAAGCTCTTTAAATAAGAAAAAGGGAAGTCCAAACATTTACTCAGGCATGTTCCTAAGTAGTGTGATGAATCATAGGCATTATTAATTTAAGATGGCAGAAAATATATTGTTGTCTCTAATTTCATTATTCTGTCTTCTTTATCACAAAAAGATAGAATTTAAAATATATTATTAGCAAATTGGTTTTAAAATCAAAGGCAAGCAAGTGCTATTATTTTAGTTTGGATTTTTTATAATTTTATATTTGGTGGAAGAAATAAGAAACCTCTCTATGTCAGTTAAATTCTTCCGTCATTTTTGCAGCTGAGGATCTGTCACTACACCTTTTTATTCTCATCTCTCTTCTTTCCACCAGCTTGAATTTTCCAACTATTAGGATATGGTTTTGTTTCAGGCTCCCTAGCAGGGTCTATTCTCACACCAGAGAGGTGGTCACACCCCTGCCTGCAGTGACCCCTCTGTGGCCCAGGGATGCAGGAAGGGATAAAATGCCTTAGACTGCACCAGGAAACAAGGGTTTTATTCCTTTATGTCTTTGAGTCCTACAGTTGTGACTGTTTACCATCTTCATACTTTATAGAGGGAACTCACTGTTGGGCCTAAAGGCTTTCTACTTTAGCTCTCTTATTTCTTTCTGCCCAACTGTTTATAGTTTGTTTGGGTTTGTTCTTTTTTCCTTTCTTTCTTTCCTTTCTTTTTTTTTTTTTTTGTTTTGTTTTTAAGTGGAAGAGCCATCTGTTCTGTATTTATATGAAAAGCAGTTTTAAAAGTATTGGGCTTCCCGCTGCTTTGAAGTCTTTGCAGATGCTGTGTGTGGATAGGGTCCCATCAGTCAGACATTGTAGGTATGGCTACACAATTTATGGAAAACCAACAGTGTGTTTACCTTTTGAATTTGTCACGATCTTGCTGAGGTCTCATGTTATAGGATTTGCTTATTCTGTTTTATTGTGCAGGACTGGGAATCAGGAAAGTTCTGTTATCTTTGCAGCCCTTGGTTGTTAGTGGAGAATGTATTTTATGAGGAATAGCTTGTGCTTCAGCACAGAGGGCAGCAAGCTGGGTATGGGACATACCATGGGTATTACAGAGGAGGACCGGGCTCAGATATTTTCTTCTGGACTTAAAGTTTCTTCTGGTTTGAAAGAAAAGCCTTAGTATGGAGAGATTTTAAAGCCATGGACGGAGAAATGGGAAGTTTGTGTATATGTTTATATGAAGTTTTATGTAATAAGTAATTGTTATTATTTATTGTATAAATAAATAATACAACTTCCTACAAGTTCTATCGGTATCTGTTAATTTAAACCATGTACATACAAACCCTGTGGAGTTGTTCAAGCTAAGACAATGCCTTTGTTCTCTGTTGAAATGCCAGTGCTTAGCTTTCTGCATGAAGTCTCTCTCTGAATAATAGCAGATATCCAATCAAGAACCAAAAGAAAAAAATCTAACTGCTGATTTTCTGGAGGGTTTTTCCTCCAGTGACAGAAGGATATCATGTACTGTTAGTTTTATTTAAAAATAACTCTCAGAAAATGTGAAACCCAGAAGAAAAAACAGATGCAAATGCGGGAAATCATTGGCTACTGTATGAAGAAGATAACTAACAAGTGTAAACACACTTTTTCTGTGTAATGGCTTTAGTGATTCATAATTGTTTCCAATTATTTACTACCTGAATAAATGACAGCTATAAAGAGAATATATTCATTTTCTAGAAAAAGTGCCTATGAGTGTTAGGCATGAAAAAGTTTCTTGAGGCAACAGAATTTCACACAACTTGCTCTTACTTTAGCTATCAGCGTGTCAAAGATGTTCAATTTTCAAGACAATCATAATTAAAGTTCTGACACACCATGTTATGCTATCAAAACAGAAAATAAAGACAAACACTTTGGAGTTTGCCTGTATTACATTATTCTTTAATATAAATGACATATAAGTTTTACAAATTAGAGAGATTGACCTTGGAGTATTAAGAGGCTGCAGAAGATTCTTTTAAGGTGACATTTTTATTGAGTATATGTTTAGCTTTGTAGATTGACAGTAGAAATGTGCAGCCTACCTTTGATGTGCTTGCTACCCACTGGTATAGGTTGAAGAATCCCAATTTGCAGAGGGCTTCAAATCACTCTAAGATACTTCTACCAATGATGTCCCAGCAATGTCCAGTTAGGCCTTGCAGTTATTTCACTTCATATTTTGCTATACTTATGATTTTGCTTATAATCTAAATTCCACAAATTCATCAGATGGGGAGCCTGCATATCTCTACTTGACAATTAAAAACATTGTTTAAAAACCAAAAACAGTAAAGGATGCTGACAAATGTACAATGCAGAACAAGTGAACAGCGAACTGCTATTATTTTTGGTTTAGATATATACATGGATTGATACCAATGACTAAACCCTAATACCATACTCTGCAAGGCAGTCTCACTGAAGTCATTAAAACTGCTCTTGTGACTAAGGTGAGAGGGATTTGCCCTAGAGAAATTTAGTCATTGAGCTCCAGACATAGGTTACAGGTTTTGTACTGCAGACTACTCGTTATTTTGTTCAATAGGATTATGTTAGGCTAATCCTGAATAGCATTGCTCTAGAAAAATGGCAAACTGTAAAGAACTATGTGTACAATATGAATTTATTTTGTTTTTCCCAAAATAATGACATTAGCAACAACTTTATTTGCCTCTGCTAAATAGATACATTCAGAATTAGCTTAGTGTTATAGTGGATATTTTTAAACCTCCAGGGCTTGAAATAAATTTAAAGGAGGTAACTCTCACCTTCTCAAGTCTCAAGATGATTTGAGAGTCTTTTTTCCCTCTACTATTTTTTTTTTGTGTGGCTATAAAAATAACCTCAATCGCTATCTTTTTTTTCTTTTTTATATCATAGCTTGACAAATATTTACTCCGAATCTCATATACAGTGGAATCTGAAAACCTGTAGCATTCAGCAAACTGAAAAATACCACAGAAAGCATGCTGGAAAAGAAGGCTGAAATAAGTCAGTTTAAAGCACAGTTGGCAATTCTTTTTGATGGTATGCTTGATCTTGTACATCTGTAATGATTCATTTATTCTACATCAATGGATCATCTCCACTTTAAAGTGAAGATTCTGGTATTTGGCATTAATTGTTAGCAACAATTTTTTTGAACAGGCCTATTACAACAGGTACTTTAGCTGAAACAAAACCGAACCCCATCTTTAGACATCTATTTGTAATTTCCAATCTGTACTGCAGAGCGTTCATGGATACATCGGAAAGCAGACGGCTGGATTTCCCAGTACTGCACGGGGTTGCTGAAGAGACTCACACCGGAATAACTAGCCTTTTTGGTGTTGTAGCCAAGAGGGCAGAAGTCGTTGATACCAATTGAAGCAATTTTGTTGTTATGAAGATAGACCACCTGAAAAGCATAGAAGTACAGAAGTAAGAAATAGAGCTACCGTGGCAAATAAGATAAATGATTTGATGTCAAATACTTGGTATGTATTGTGCAATGTTATACAGAGTAACAATATATCCTTTTTTCCAAACGAATGCTTGATTCTTTTTACCTTTTGACATACCTAGAGTATACCCAATTAGAAATAATTTCTACAGAAAGAGCAGAAACTGTGCAAGGCAATCTAATAATATTACTATCATTTGATCATACTGTAACCAAAACAGGAGTCAAAGATGTGGAATTATTAATACAGTGCTGTGGTTCAGAAGCATATGCTGTATGTAAAGAATGTATTTGGTGTTAATTGGTTTCTCTCCAGCTCTAATGCTTTCACTCTCATGAGTGCAACTGCACAGGAATCAGAGCCAAAGTAATCACTAATGATGATTTAAAATAGCTGATGAATATTACTTTGCTCCAGAGTCACCATTTATGATGAATTTTCCCAAGCTACGTGCAAGTGGTGATTTACATTTGGGAGTCTTCATTCTCTGGGAGCTTTCTTTCCCGTAAAATCTTAGTTCAGGTGAAGACAGATTTTAATTGGTTCCAAGAGGCCATATTTCTAGTTATCCAGCCACACAGACCTCAAAAATACTGTTGATGTGAAAAGTATATTGTGTCTCTTTGCCCTCCTGAAGGGACAGCTTTGTGAGATACCAAAGGGAGGGTTCTTGGGAAAGGTTGCAAAATGTCACTGAGTAGAACTGAAAAAAATTCAACAGAATAAATGTTCTTTGAAAGCATTTTTTGAGTAAAGAGGAAATCAAAGTATACAAATAATCCCATATTTGTTGTGTCCCCTCAGACACACAGAGATAACGAATGCACACTTCCAGACCTATACACCTCCATAGCCACATCCACACAAAAATCAGAGTGAGTCTTCCTGTTGCATTCAACTTTTCCATGCCTATTCAACAGTTTATGAAACTTGCATCAAGTTACCTTTTGCACAAATACTGTATATGTTTCTGTTCAAGACTGAATAACCACACCAGAACCATTTGGAATCTTTCAACTGTTGCTCTCTGAGGCAGTATGATAAACTTTACCTGGATATATTTGTGTTCGCCCAGCCCACCAGGTACTCTGACAAGCTCATTGTTGTTCAAATGGAGCTCTCTCAGATGAGGTACATTGTTAAGAGACCCATTTTCAACTGAAGAAATACTGTTGAAGCTGAGACCCAATCTGAAAATAAACAAACAAACAAAAGAATATGTTAAACTTGCCCACATAACCATCTTTCTTGGGTTGATTACTCCTCTACACTACTGTTGTAGAACAAACCAGGCTAAGTTTCAGAATTACACATGAGGTAGAGAGTCACCACGGAGAACTGGTTTAGATAAACATATTTAAATAAGTTTGACATCTGATGTGAACTGTCATAATCATCATGATATCATTCAACTTGTGCCCATGGTACTGCATACTTTCATGAGCTATATGACTAATCCCACTGTAAATACATACTGTGTACCTCCATAGGCACCAGTCTTTCTTTAAAAGCTGAATAAAAGTTTCTTGCACGACTTTAGGAGCACTGGCTGTAACTTTCTTTGTCAAACTACATAACCCAGGGTTACCAGAACTGTTAAGTTTAAATCTTCGCCACATCCTTCTAAGATAATTATGTAGTTAGAGCCATGTTACAGACTGGAAACAGGAGCTGAGTCATACGTAATGATCTGTTCAGCAGGACACAGAAGTGGGACATACACATTTCTCCTAGGTTCCAGTCCAGAACTTTCATCACAAAATCATCCTTCCTGCTTTATACATCTACATTCTGGGTTTACTAGCACAATTTATGTCCAGTTTGGAAAATCTGGTCCTATCTGTGTATTTCTGTGTTAATACTATTTTGGTTTGCAATTACCAAACTACAGAATTTTTTCAAGAGACTCTCATAAGTTACAATGCTCTGTGTTGCAGTAAGGAATTCAGTGGTAATTCTGCAGGAGTTGTCATCATCAGGAGTGTTGTCTTTTGAGAAATTTATTTCTATAAAGGCTAAACCTACTTCATCTAGTTTGCTTTATCTTTTTTCTTTAAGTAATCTTTTTTAATTTTGAGGGAAAAATGCTCTGAGATTTATTACTAACTGAATCAATTAAAGAATTTAATATAGATAATCAGAATCCTTGTGATAAAGTAATTTGCTATGGATGAGTACTTTTAAAGGAAGTCTTATTCACAGTAATCTACTACCTGTAATTCTTTGTGGCTTGTGCCAGCTTCAAAGGCCAGAATGTGGACCTAGTATAAAAACACAGAACTAAAAATTCCTGTTTGATCTTTATGGTTGAGATGTTTCCAGAAATAATGCCATCCAAGAATGGAAGTGCATTTTATACTTTTCCTTTTAAAAACAAACAGTCAAAGAAAGATCTTTTTAACTAGTATTATATATAATAAAAACAGTCATATGATACTTATTTAAACATTGCGATATTCTCAAACTATTAAATGACAAAGGAGAGCTTAATGAGATCTCCTATTGACATCAACAGGGATTTATTTCACTCAGAAATCAGTTCACAGTATCCCATATCTTTGCTAGAATTTAGTCAGGAAGAAATTTCATTTAAAAGTTATTAGAACAAAACTCCTTTTGAGTAGAGTACATCAAGATTTAGGAAAGCTTGGGGAATTTGATCCTACAGAGCAATTTGGTCTGAAGATCTACAGAAAGTCTACAAAGGACTTCAGTGATGGGTGCTCACAGTGAATGTCTTTAAAATGATTGGGAAAAAAAAAACATTTTGACAGAAGGCTATAAATTCTTGGTTGACACAAATCTAAATATATGCACACTACATATGCAGGTCTACAAGCAAATGTGTCTCACCTGGGGAGACCAGAACGAAAAAAAGCAGGTCTGACTTTCATATTGATCTGTTGAAGCAAAAGTAACCCCTTTACACACCATAGGGATGGACAAGATACAACTCTGCATTAGCTCATGCAGGGAAAGTCTGTTAGGGAAAGAGTGAAATTGGAGGAGTCTGTAGAAAAGTGGATCTAACTCCCACAAGTAGTGAAATTATATGTAATTACATCTCATCTAAATGTGTTAAAAACACTCAGTCACTCAGGGCTATGTTTACAAATGAAATAAGTCAGTATTACTGTGTAAAATACAGGGTGATTAAGAGTGTTAGGAAAGAATATGGTCTTCATCTCTCTTCTTTTTCCCATGGGAAAAAAAAGGGAAGAATTTGAAAAATCACTCTTGCTTAATATATTGACATATTACTTCCTCTTACATTAGTGAACAGGTAACATTTTTCCAGTGTTTTAGCTGATCTAATCACAGTGTTCTAAATCATTGAAGAGCATCATCAAAAACATATCTAAAAATTGAAGAAATTCTCAAATATTTTTTCACCTTTTTTTGCCTCCAACATCCCTGCTGGCCCATTTCCACTTTTTTTAACAAACTTCGTGCTGCTCAGCATCATTGTTATTCTGGGCTTGATGCAGCTTCCACTGTATGGAGCTAGATCTTTTCAGTAAACTTTAATAGGATATAGACATTAGTAACATCAGATGTGTAATGTGTATATCCTCTTGTGGAGCTCATTCCTGCATGTAACCAGCAAAGTCTTTGTTCAGTTTACATCCATGAGATTGTTTTTTTTCCACTTTTTTTTTCCACTGTAGCACTATATGAAGACTTTTAAAAGACTTAAGAGTAATTTTACAAGGAAAAAAAACAAACAAAAAGGACAGATGTTGGCGGTCTGCTAGAACTCAAGAATTCAAAAGAGAATGAGCAGTAGATCTACACCGAGCTCTTGCGTGGAACATTTTACAGTTCAAAACACCTTAACACAGTCAAAAAAATGACCTGTTTCTCAAAGTCTAACTGTGCTTTAGGGCAGCTATTAAACTGTTGAGCATGAGTTGACATGATCCAGGAGGAGAGCGGTCTGACACTGTACTGATGTTCCTGAAGACTTACATGTATAAATAAAAGCTGTTTTTCGGTAGCTTGTTTCTGTGGCATAAGGGGCATGCTGCCCCTTAGATTTATCCCATATGCTGCCCTGGAGCTCTCCCATAGCTCCCTCCTTTCTTCATCTGTCTGCTCTGTTATGTCCAATGTGCTCCTTTTTCACCAATCTGTATTCTGCCTTACTTTTCAACTTTGCAAAAGAGGATTTCTGACTATGCTTAGGTGGCCTGCTTAAGCACAGGCCAGAGAGCAGTTTAAAACTTGGTGCCTGCTCTGAGCAGCTCCACATTTCCACGATCAACAGAGTATCTTATTTCTCCATACAGTACAGCCACAACAGAAGCAGGCCAAGGTTAGATATTTTTAGTAGTCCATCAGCACTTGCTGCATAAAACTGTCTTAAGAAGGACTTCCAACAATATTGTCCATGTGATGTTGCCTGTAGTGTTTTCCAAGTGTGAATGTGAAAAAGCAGAAAAACTCTGTCATCTGCAGGACAGTTGACACACCCCACACCTCCCTCCTCCAGTAAAATAAATTACTCTCTACCTGAGTAGTTATGATCTTGTTTTGGTTTTGGAAGTTTTCTTTATCATTTCTCTGGAGGATGTTACATTTTATACTAAGCCTCTATCATAAACCATAACTGCTTCATAGTCCCCTAACCCATAATTATGTTTTTTTTAATTTTTTTAATTAAAATCCAGGACCAGACCTTTTTTGAGCTGAGCTGAATCTGTGATCAAAGATGAACATTAAACACGAGTTGAAATGTCTTCTTTTACAAGCTCTAGAAAGCTGTTCTAAGCTTTATCACTTGGAATTGCCAGATTCGAAATACACGTTAAGTTACTATATACTTCATTGCACTAAATTGCTGTCCAAGCTACTATAAACAGTGGTAAACTTGACTCCTGTTGCTCAGTAATCTTTCTTTGATTTCTGTTTTCTGCCTTCATTATGACAAGCAGAATGATTAAGATGAAGATCCAGGGATTAGATCAGTAATCTGATTAACAGTCTTTTAGATCAATTACACTTGTATTTTCACACAAAAGTTTTAAAGTATCATAGTATTAAAATACCTTGTAGTAAAGGCCCATTTTACTATTTTAGTATGTTATCTAATGTGAACTAATTCACAAATAATTCTGTATGTTTGTTACTACTCTTTGGGAATTCTCCTTACATTTTCCTACAGTTAGAGGAACTTATTCAACAACATATTCACAGATTAGTAAGGCACAATCACTCTGACACTTTTTCATTTATATTGTATGATTATTTTTTTTGTCATGTTCCTGGACTCATTGCAGACTTGCCTTTCTTGAGAAACAAAGGAAACACTGTTGCAAGCAGTTTTGGTTCCCATATGCTTTTTTCCTCAGTTTCCAGGGCAAATTGCATGAGCGATGCAGTGTCCCAAGAAAACTGCATAAACCAAAGATGGAAATACAATGAAAGAAGCATGAAATAATTAAAAAATCTAATTGCGCTCTTTATCTTTTTTTTTTTTTTTTTTTTTTTTTTTAAATCAAGGAAACAGTTGTCCTGGGCATACAACACTCATAATTGAAAACAGCTGGAAAATGTTGTTAGGAAAAAAAGTGTTTTGTTCTCTTAAGTCAGTACACAAGTCCTTAGAAGCTTTTCCTGCTAAGTTATGTACTGCTTCAATGATGATAACACTCACGAAGCCCAGAATGATGTTTTCTAATTGTGTGTGTGGTGGTTACAATTTCAACTAATATTTTATGTGAAAAGAAGAAATGAATTCTTACTTCGCCAAGTTGGTGAGTCCAGACAGACCTTCAGCATCAATTTTGCTGATTTTGTTGCCATCAAGGTGAAGTTCAGTGAGGGATGGGGGAAGGCCTGAAAGAGAGAATACCATCAAATTGCTTTTGATAAAACTGGGTTATTATCTTTTTTTAAAGGACTTATGTTATACTGAGGCTCTTTTACAGTAACAAAAAGATTTTTACTAGACATGGCCAAGAACAATTCACCGAATGAAACAAGGAACTCTCACAATCAGGGAAACCGAAAAGAGCTAGTAACAATTTATTTGGCATGAAATAAGACCAAGCTCCTAAGGTCGTCATAGAACAGTTAATTCTTAAAAACAGCTAAATTAAATTCTTCTCAGATATGAATTCTAGCCTTCATGATTATGTAAATGGGACATATATAATAGTGTAAGAGAAAGAGCCTTCATTTTAGCCAGACTATCCACATACATAAATCTACAAACATTTGGGACCTAGATATTTAACAAATAACAGCAGCAGAAAATAAGATTATAAAGATGAGGTAAAGTAATTTTAATGTTATTTTAGGTAGGGCACACACTAGTTTGCAAATTCTGTTTATCAGGAAAAAAAAATTGGAACCAAATATTTTAACTATCTGAGCTCCCTCAAAGGAACATCCGAAACAGGAAATGTGGGAAGAAAGAAATAACAACTAGTATTAACTTTCAAAAAGTTTTCAGCTATTTCAAAACAATCTGCTGGCTGATGTATGAATAAATTTAATATAATTTCCTCTGGATTGGAACCATTCTGGTTTGTTTTGTTTTGTTTTTAATAGGTTATATTGAAGTTGCTCTTATTTTGTAGCAATTTGCAATGAAGTACTTTTAAAAATAGCAAATATTTCTGTTTTGTATAGTAATAGTATTTTTGGCTTCAAACCCACACAATTGTGGAGGGCTGATTTTATGCTTGTAGAACTTCACTTTATTCTACATGAGTTTACATCTGTGTAATGTTGATCAGGCTCACCAGCCAGGGTTGGAGGGTGAAAATATTCTTCCAATTTTTATTTCAGCTATGAGACAAGAAAAGCAATATAACAATTATGTAACATATAACTGTTATAACATATAACATATAACCAAAATAACATAAAATGGCTTACTTTTGACAGTGCACCTCTTGTGGAGCTTCTCATAATAGAAAAAACAAAATTTTCCAAACCAATAGAAGTCAACAGACCAAAAAATGAAGTAGTCAAGTAATGGATACTCTAAGGACTGACCCAAAAGTCTTCCATAATAATTTTTTTCCCAGCTAACTAGAAGTCACTATATTATACCTGTGCAAATCTCTGAAATATTAATTGAATTTCTTACCTTTTGGGATGCTAGTAATGTTGGTGTCCGCAATACGGATGTAGGAGAGCCTCTTCATCCCCTGAAAAGCTCCGTTTTCAATGCCTGAACTCTTGATTGGATTGGTGCCTAGTTCTGCCAACAAAATATGGTTGTGAGCTGTGCTGCAGTGTAGGTACCTATATCCTTCAGGTCAAAGCTAATTTGGAGGTACAATTTATTGGAGCATTTCTTGGCTTTCTACATAAAATCACTGATTGAACTAAAAACAACATCTTGAAAAAACACTGAGTTGATTTTGTTATAATTTCTCATGCTCATACCTAAGACAATCACTTGATTCAGTCCGTTAAAGACAGCTTTCCTCAACTTGGAGATGTCATTCTCATGAGCCCGTATCTCCTGAAGAGACTTCGGCATGTTTTCTGGGAGTTCCTTCAGGTTGTTCTTGGACAGGTAAAGTCTTTCCAGTTTCTTCAGAGGAGCAAAAGCTAACGGGCTTATTTTGCTGATTTTGTTGTTAACAAGGATCAATGCCTGTGGGGTAATAATGAAGGAGATCTCAGATAATCACTAGGGAAATTATTTTAGGAATGAAACATTTAAAAATTATTATTCTTTTCTAGTGTCTTTTGATGGCCAATCTAGTGAGCTGAGGAAAATGCAATGCAGTACTAAAACAAATAGATTAAGAACTTCTGAAACAGTGAAAGATAAACAAGGCCTACATAACAAATACAACTGTTATTTTGTTGCTGAGGTATATGCAGCTTCTGTTAACATCCATAACTGATACCCAAGAATAAGTACAACCCTTCCATTTGAAAGCTGTGAAGAATAAGACATTCACATAAAACTAACATTATCAGTTTTATTAGCTTTTTTTCTGATTTTGTTTATTCTGAGGATACTTTTATACCTTACCCATCATCACACAACTATCCTAACCAGTTTTTCCTGAACAGAAAATTCTATGACTCAATACAGTGAAGGCACATCCCAGCTTAATAAAAATACGCGTATCATCACCTCTTTCCTGTTAGTATTGTAGACTGCACTTATTAGATTTCTGTCTGATAATAACCTCATTTTTGCAGACATATAAGCTATTTTTTTTGCAAGTGTAACTTGGTATGGAAGGAGAGCAATTTGAAGCATCATACTCTAAGCCCTGCAGTTAAGGATCATGGACCATATTCATTCTGCCTACTATGCAGGTACCTAATCTAGTTCTCACAACAATTGTCATATCTAGACTCAGGGTAACTCTAAGCAAATTATCTCTCTATACAGTCAGGGGAGAAAGGCCTCCATGAAAGCTCTGTTACCTGTAATAGGCGGTCTCCGTATGCCTCTGAAATTTTACATTACTGCTAACCGTCTTATTGATTAACCAACCATGGCATAAAAAGGGAGAAGAAAGTTCCATTACTGTCAGAACAGTAATGCAGCTAATGGAAAGGATTTCAGATATGATACATATCAGAATTAATCTTATCATTCCATCTGTTTGCTATCTACTTATCAGACTTAGTGCTGCATGTTTGTGCAGTAAATTAGATAAAATGGGCTGTATAAATATAGATATAATATCTACTTATATTTATTACTAGAGAATAGCTATAGAGCATCTTTGTTCACTAACTCCATTATGCTATTTTCAGAAACAGAGGACAATAGTTGCTGCTAAACCACAAATTTTTATATTGCATATACTATAGTTAACATTCAGTGCATTTTAGTACACTTTTAATATTTTCAGAATTACACTTTAGTCTGTTTCTTGGAGCAAAATTGAGCATTCAACACTTTCCACAATCAGTTAAGTATTAAAACAGTGCCAAGAAGTGTATCAGCATCTGTGACAGCACCTCTCCATCATGAAAACTGAAAGAGAGGTGAGAAGATAGTTTAAAATGGTATTTGCTGTGCGTTTTTTCCCTAATGAGTTCCTCATTCCTAATGATTCCTTGCAGATCATCCTGAGCAAAGCGAGTGTTCTGTACATGGTTTCACTGAGTACACGTAAAGCTGAGCATATCTGGTTTTAATTTTGTATGCTAGCTAGCAATAACACATTTGCAAGAGGAGGTAGAAAAGGTCACTCACAGTTCAGCACAGTATTTCCCTAACAATAAGCCTCTCCCAAAATAAATAGATTGGTCAGTGGAAGCCATGGGCCCAACTCTCTTTTATTTGAGCCTGAGCTATAAGAACTGCCAGGAGAATGCATAGGGTACACACAGGGTGTGGTTTCTTGAGTCATCATTGCCAGAATTGTGATACAGATGTAGATTCTGCCCGTAGTGTAATACAGCTACCTGCAGAATATTAAGACATGGGAAACAATCCAGTTATTATGGGGTACAGCTTGAATTAGGCAGATGGGTCTCTTTCATTGTTTTTATCATAATAACTGAGTAACTGAATGTGCTACTGCTAATTACATTCTTTTTTTCTTCTCCTTCTTAATTTTACCATGAATTTCTTTTCCATAGATCTCTAAGTCAACATTCAATGAGTTTAGACTCATCTTACCAGCACTTGAAATTTTTATCCTGCATCCTGCTTTGTACTGCTTCATCATTTATTTCAGCTAAAAGTCTCCCTTATCTTTTTTCTTTTTTATTTGACTTAACTTTGTTGCCTTTTAGATAAAACATGTTTGGGCTATGATTAACACAGCTGGTGATCTGATGTGAAATATTTCTTGCTGGAAATAGATAGGTATACATTCGGCTAGGCACTGCAATGTAAATATGCTCTGAGTAGTTGATGTTAAGAGGATTGTTACAGTTCTTCAGAGCAGAACTGATAGTCCTGACCAAAACCAGAAATTATCTAGGTATCTAGGATTAATCTGTTCTGCTTTGCCAATGCTTTCTCCTGAATTTGATCATGTTATCTTGAGGAAACACACAGAACTGTTGTTTTACTCAAACATTCAGAAAGTCTCTTGCTTAGAAATGATGGTATCTATCAAAGGTGTGTTTAAAAATACTGATTTCACAGTGGGACCATATGTGTGGTGGTATAAGGTGGGAAGGTATCACAAGCCTGTAGTTTTCAGCTTTTTTGTAGCAGAATATAATTTCCCACTTACACCCTGCTCTGCAAGTCCCTGCTCTCGGTATTTTAAACCTGCATTATTTTTCCACACTGTTGTGCAGCTGTAAAGAAGAAAAAAGAAACCCACACATCAGAATTTGCAAGAGAAGTTTTACTGTCTCCCAGAGCAACAGCAAATGATGAGGATAACACACCAGCATAGCACCTGGCAAGCCATACCCCTGGGTTCCTTTCCCACTTCACAATAACTCTATTATATGCAAGACTTAAAGAACTAAGTTATTAGCCTTGGAGCAATGCTGTTTACTTTCCTCAGAATGTGCCCCGTATGGTTTGCATGTAAAAAAAGTTAAAACAAAACAAAATAAAATAAAATGAAAAACTCAGGGGAATTTAGAGGTCAGTGAAAACAGGAACTAGAGGAGAAAAACCTAGGGAAAACATCTGCAGGCAGTGCTATTGAGGAAGGGATGTTAGGCAAAAACATGCCACATGGTCTAGCTATCCTGAATAAAGCCCAGATGGCATGATGGGGCATTATATTCATCTTGTTAAAGGACATATACAAATTTTGTACAGGGCAAGAAGTACTCGGAGGGAAAAATAAGGGTCAACCTGAAAGTGTCGAAAGTGCTGGAGCTCTTGGCCACAGAGAGCACTTGTGATGCTGTTAGTATGAAAAGATTTGGCAGAAATTTGAACGCCTAGAACAGAGCTGCAGGAATTGATACTTTTATTCAAAAATCTATCTTCTTCCACACTTCCATTTTTAGTGGAGGGAAAAAGATATTTCTTTTAAAATAAATGTACTCCCTGCCCCCCCCCCCCCCAAAAAAAAAAGAGTTGAAGTGTATCACCAATTCACAATACAAAAGGCTGAGCACACGAATGTATAGCTTTCAGCATGACCTGGTATGGGTGCAAAGATATTTAGCTATAGGTAAGAAAAGAGGCACGAAAGAAAGAGAAAATAAAGAGGCACAAATACATCAAGTATTAAAGATATCACTTAGTCAGGCTCAGAGGGTTCATAGCAATTTCCTATGGATAAGAGAAAAATTAGCTTCCATCCTCATTTTCCTGAGATAAAGCCTTTTGCCCTTGTCACATATAACATGTAAACATTGCACAGTAAACATCGACTCTGTTATAATATTGCACTGTGGTATTACCTACGGACCACCTTATCATGACCAGCAGTTTAAGCGGTGCTCAGAGAGGAAAAAAAATCCAAGCTTTACTGCAAAGATGGCTTACTTTTTACTGAAACACCTCTGGTATTAATGTAGTCACAAAAAAAAAAAAAAAAAATCACTGTATGACAGGAATAGATGCTGGCTCCGTTGAAGTCAGTGGGAGTCTGGCCATTTAGCTCTCTCTGGCCTGGTTTCTACCTCAAATATTTATTCCCAAAACAAAAAGGAGGATTCACAATTCAGGAAAATTTTGGAACACTTGTTGGCAGGCTTTTGTCAAAATACACCCTGACAAACTGCAGAGGGAGCATGCAGCAATCATGTAGGAACTAGCATAGGGTTCTTCTTCTTGGGGTTACCAAAACTTAAAATTTTTGCCCTCTCTGGGGGTGGGGAGCAGAGGATTGTATTTTTTGGTGTAATTTCATTATGTGAAAATCTCAGGGGATTGTTCTGAGGGCTTTTCATCCCTACTTCTGTTCTTCTTAGTTTAGAATAGTTTGAAGCGAGAGCCTTGCCAAAATCAGAAGTCAACTGTAAAATGATCAGCAAATTGTTATCAGTCATAATACATGGTGATACATCTGTTTTGCCAGCTGGGGATGGTACTCTTACCTAACATCAAATCTTTAATGATGCATGCGTCCTTCAGGGTTTAAACTGAAAAGTCAATCCGCTGACCCGATGGAATTTCTTTAATTTCCTGGGTTATGTATTACATTATTACCTGGTTTTTATTACGGTTCTGCTAGGAACAGTAATGCCTTAAGAATTGTAAGCTCAGGAGTCAGGCATCCAAATAAAAATAATAATAAATTTCGTCCTTGTTTGCCTTATGTTTTCAGTTGTTAAGTCATACTCATAACCTGGACATATAGTCAAGCTTTTCTGCCAAATTATTAGGAGTGGATGTACACTTAGGAAAAAAAAAACCAACAAAGAACACAAAAAATACAAAACAGAACTTGACTTTCTTCTCTAATTGTGTTATACCAGGAGGCAGAATTCTATGAAATAAGTATTCATTTTAAAATTCATTTTAAAAATCATAAACATTGGTAAACTTGAAGGAACCAAAAGCCCCTGAATCCAAGGAGGTCTCTGAACAGAATTCCAAATGTTATGTCTCCTGAAGGGCCCATGATCTACAGTTAAGGCAGGAAAGGATAAAAGTATAAAAAAACATGATGGTGCAATTATTCTTTATTTGTTGTTGCTTAAATTCTTTGGTAGGGTTCGGTAGTAACCCTACCAAACCTAGGATCAAGTGGACAGAGCTAAGAAAGGCAAGGAAAAAGGGATGACATAGAAACAATAGGGAAGAGATGAATGAACTGTGAGGGAAGGAGATGGCAAGGCATTGAAACAACAGCCTGTCAGTACAAATGAAAGACGACTGTGGAAAGCAGTTTGATCACATCCACAGTACCTTGTTGAATAATCTCACAAAACCAAGGAGCCTGCTGCAGATCTAGTTTGCATGGCGTTTGAGCTCTCACTGATAAGTCTTGTGTAACGTGACTTGCACAGATGACCAGGGAGCAGCTGGCTCTATATTTTCCTGCTCCAACAAAAAATAATCTTAATGCTCTGGAGTTCTAGAGAATCTTTCAACTCTGTCCTTGTCTACTGAGGCAAGCATTTTGGCTATTCATTTTATCACAATTTACTTGTTTATTTTATTGTTGTATTCTATAAAATTTCCTTTTTCATTAGCTTAGTGACTCTCTCCAGAATTTTAAGGACCTCAAAGTATTTTCTTCTGCTGTTTTCCTCACACAAAAAGATCTTTACCCTCTGCACATTAAAAATGTTTTGCATGCATGTGGTGTGTTGCACGCTTGTTTCAGTGGAAAATCTCATTGTGTGTTAAGCACAATGCAAAGGAGAGTCTGAGGAAATGACAACTCTCTAAGGGAGTGCTGCATTTCAGAAAGATGAACTTTTTTTTTTTCCTCAAAATATTTGTTAGAAACCTACAGCTGCACCAAGTGGAAAAAAAAAAATTAAAAAGGTATCTCTCAGTCCTGTTAAGATTGTCTGCCATTGATGATAGTGGGAATTGAGTTCAGAGGTAGAAACTGGACAGAGATATCTGTCTTTTGTTTTTTACAGTATGCTGGTGGTTACTGATTCTTCATTCTGTGATTTGCAGAGCATTATGTTTACTTCTCTTTTAATTATCCCTGGGAAAAGGGAACTGAAGCTGTAATGAATCATCAGAAGACTGTGTTTTTTCATTAATATTTTTTGATCTATTAGGAGCTTTTCTGTATCCCTGGAAGATGTTCTTAGACTTTTCTTCAGTTAATCTGGGCTCTTGTCCTTCCATAGGGAGCCTTCTTTTGATTACCAAAAAAAAGAAAAAGAGTGCATGAAACTTTTCTAGTGCAATACATTATTTTTCCACTTGATATGACTACAAAGAGTGTTTCAGTTTATTTGCCCATACATTTAGTGTTGATAATCCCTTAGTGTGGATATGTTCACAACCTTAAGTCGCAAGTTTAAGTCTTTTATCTCTTGTGCAGGTCTTTTCTTTCGGTATAAATACAACTGGTTTTAGCACTGTTGTATGCACAACCATGGCTTTGCATAGTTCTGCCAGCTTAAATTAAGCAATGTTCCATTTGATTTCAGGCCAATAGCGCATTTGTCTTCTTTCGCTGTACTAACACTGTGCCATTGAAAAATTCCTGTTGGAAAAGCATGCAGTCACTATTCTGTTGTTTGTGCTGTTATTATAGTGATCTAATACACAGTAGTTTCTTTTACCTCTTTTTCCAAGTGCCAGGCGTTATGCTGGTTTGCTTTGGCTTTGCCACACAGCATGCAACTCCGTGTGCTGTTTTTGTAGACTCCTCCTTCACTCTGCATGAGGGCTTACTCATGTAGTATTTTGGATTCTCTATTGTGTCCATGGGGTCAAAGTACTGTACTCTATCCAGAAGTGTCAGTCTGCCTGGAAAATTCTGACAGTTTCATAGAAGATTTTTTTCCTGGCTTTCCCAATAGTGCCTCTCTGATTGTTTTGCCACAGGTCTAAATCATAAGCAAGTTTTTTACATAATATCAGACAGTTTTCAGAAACTGCACAACTCAGTCCTCAGCCCTAAAAAAAACCTGTCTTCAATTTTTTCCCTATTCTCCCAAGTCCTCTGGTAAAAAATGTATCTTATCTTTCATTTTTAAACAGTATGAAGTCTCACTTAGTTTTAATAGTACAACATTAACAGTTTAGCCACTTCTTCCTGGATAAATTTAAAACTATAAAAAGATCAAGTGCACCAAAACTGTTGACTCTGGTGTTTTCCGGCGGGCATCTATTATTTGCAGATAAATATTCGCTTAGTTGCATCCTTTTCTAATTGCTTGCCATATTTCCACAGCTCCAAATTTTAACTGCTCTTTTAGCTACTCAGGAAAATTTTCTGATACAAAGAATATTTTTGTAGGTACTATTTCTCTTTCATTTCTATTTCCATTTCCATGTATTGTGCACTCAGAGCATAAGCAGTTACATTTCTGCTCAAAGACAAGCCATGGGCAAGTTATAGGTAGATTCTTTCTTTTCTCCTTCATCTGGTTTTTAGTACAAGTTGAACTTTAGGTTCAACCCAGCTTCTTCGTGAAAATCTCTTCTAAAACTATTACATCTATGGCTGGTGATGTCTATAGGAACTAGGAAGGAATTTAAAAGGAGTATTCAAAAGGAATAAACTGAACATACTGTTCATTTTTTTCAAGATCTGTGAAAACTGGGATTTAAGGAATTGTTCCCTTAAGTGATCATTTGATGCAAGAGGTTAACTGCAGTTGCTGATAATCTTAGATTTTGGAACAATACTACTGATAATTTATGTAAATCTTCCTGTTTTAGTAGAGTATAAGAAGGTTTAGTAAAGTCTAAGAAGTCTAGAAACTTTTGAACACCACACTGTCAAGTTTAGCACTAACACAAGCCATGTTTATCAGGGAATATGATTAAAAAGCATATACAAGATACATATATACACATATATATATATCACACATGCACATATATCTCCTTAAAACAAAAGTGACAATGGAGCTCTGTCAACAACAAAGCTTTTGAGTTATATTTATCTAAAAACAATATTCTCCTTTCACTATGACTCTGAAGAATATTTAATTGCAAGGTGGGGAATGGGAATCATTCCCAAATATTGCACAAGAAGAACGGTGCCTGCTGAGAGTAAAGATTGTGCCTAGTTACATAAATGTACTGCATGACTAAATTATTATTTTGGGGAGGAGATGAGAGGATTGGGTTTTGTTCTTGAGTAAATCCAGGAAAACTGCATTGTTTTGAAGGTTATTTGTTAAAACTTATGTTACTGTTGTCACTCTTCTGTATGATTTCCACTGGTCCCAAACATGTACTGGGTACTTTTGGGAGAAAGACAAGCAAATAATCTGTTCCCTGAAGAGTTACCTATTTAATTCGCTATTAAATTATATATGCTGTAATAAAAGAAAGAAAAAAAAATCCATAGAGTTAGCCTCAATGAGATGACATAGTTCACAACAGCTTAACTCTCAGCAGGATGTATAACAGAGACCTGAGCTGAGTGCCAAGTAGACAGAAGTCACTGGGGGCAGTGCTTTTCATCTGCAATACCATGCTCTGACTCATTTCACGCAGTGTCATGAAGAAGGATTGCGAAAAGATTAATTTCACTGACAAGACTTTTCTCTTTTTTAGCACCTTGCAGATGATCTTCACTGAAAACACAGGACTTCTCTCCACGGTGGAAGAAAACCGAAACAAGTGGGCAGGAATTAGGGTGTTGAATCTGTTCAGTAGCCAAGCAGAGGAATTGAAAAAAAATTCTGGGGCACAAGTCATCTCATTCTAAAACCAACTCAGATGAAATGTGATGTAGAAGCACCTACTTCTCTTTGGTGACTGTAGAGGTTATCTATGTTACTAGCTGAAGTATAGACACCTATGCTAAAATTAGTTGACATGAACCTCATCATGATTTACTCATGCAGCTCCCTCCACTATGGACAGACTGGCATTGTGCCTATTCCTCGAAATTTTTTAAAACTTTTCTTCTTGATGTTGCATTAAAACAAAAATTTAAGAGGGAATTTGGAAGTAATTAAGGAGATAAATATTTATAGGATTTTTTTTTTCCCCAAGCATGAGTGGCTGAATGCAGATTCTTGTTTGAAACAGTGCTTGTTTTGGTGATGGCATTGGCATCATGAATGGATAAAAAGTGGGAGTTGGCTTCTTGGTTGTGAATGAAAACAATAGAATAGAAAGAGGCTGTGAAGAGCCAGGAAAGCAAAGCCAAGTAGTTTATGCCAGTTATAATCAAAAAGGATCAAATGGAATAATACACAGAATAAATTGAGTTGGTGAAAGACTAGAAAAATAATATTTTCAGAAATATGCCTGAGCTGGGGTATTACTTTCAAAGGCAGAGAATTAATAGCCTTTTTCTGATCTGGAAAGAAAGAGATATTTCAACAAAATCGAGGCAACACTATGAGGTATGAATTTTAAGATGTTGATAAAAGGTATAGAAATAAGAGAGGAGAACCTCAGACAGTGAAACAAAAATTTGGAAACAGAGGAAGGTAGTTGTCTGACGGAAACTTGGAAAAGAAGAGGTGAACCAGAAAAAAGGGCAGTCACAGAAACCAGGGAAGGAAAATATTTCAGCAAAGAGGAAAACAGACGGCAGTGTTGGAAGAGACTGGCAGGTAAAAGAGGATGAGGATGCAGTTTTGCTAGGAGAAGGTTATTGAAAAAATAAATAAAATTTCATTGTAGTGCAGGGGGCAGAAGATTGATTTGAAAAGACTCTTGAACTAAAATTAGTACAGAAAAACTGCTGACAAACATGGTATATACAAATCTCCATGAGCTCAGAGGTGGGAGGGGAAGGAATACAGTAATAAGCGAGTGAGGTGGCAGTGTTGAGATGGATCTGCTTTTTAAATAGAAATAACCAAGTTACTGTGCCAAAGGGACTGAAAAATAAATGAATGAGAGAAGTTATGATGGAGATCAGGAGACTGAATGGACAGGAGACAGGTATGAAGAGCTGAAAAGAGATGAGAAACTTCTGTGGTATGAGAAGAGAGTTTGCAGGAGAGGAATCGGAAAGGAAATAGATAGGCTGGGCTGGTGGAGTAAGATCACAGAGTATTTAATCAGTTTTCCTTAAAAACCTGAGTACCAGGCCAAAACCACATTTTCTCCCCATTTTTTTTGGCAAATGCTAGTTCATTTATACACTTACATGAAGATTCTTCACGTTCTTGAAATCTCCTTCTTTAATTTCAGTGATTTTGTTGTTCTGTAAGTCCAGCAGAGTTGTGTCGGGAGGAAGGTCTTTTGGCACTTTTTCCAGACCTAGGGACAGCGAAAAGAATAAACAATTGACTTTGAAAGAAACTTTAAATAAGTGTCAGTACTTTTCTTAGCAACATTTACCTTTCAGTAAACACTATTTCTAGAACTCATTTCCTGAAGAAGCTTATGAAGACTTATCTGAAAGTATTTCTGTCTCCAGCCAGTCAAAGGGAGTTTTATTTTGCTATGTCAAATCAAAACTTATTTATTCGCATTTCCGTTGTGCCCTTTTCTGAGAATATATCTGAGTTATAACTTGAAGCAAAGTTGAGTTTGGGAAAATTATTTCTAACACGTTTAGTTCCACTGAATTGTGTGAATAAAAATTGCTTTCAGAAAGAGGTATGGTATTTATTAATTTCACTGTGTGTTAGCTTTTGTGGACAGAGAACATTTCCTGCTATTTAAAAGGTAGTAGGCTTTTTTGAAAGTACGATAGTTAATTGTAATCATTTCCAGAAAAAATACTGTTTGTTTGACAGTAACTGAATAACTTGCAGTAAAGTCCACCTTAAAAAAAAAACAATCCACCTCCCCCCTTTTCTTTCATCTGAAACTATGTCCAAGTTTTCTGGAGAACAAATCTCTTGGTTTCACTACAACTGCCAAAAGAACATCAGACAGTTTAAATTAAAGACTCTCTTTGGGACTATTTTCTGAATAGCTGATATGTAAGTCCGATGAAGTCATGGAAATGAAATTATTTAGTGTTAAATAACACTTGCTTTACCCAGCTTTCCTTTCATACTGTGACTTGGAATAGAGCAAATCTTTTATAGTCATTCTGATTTACCACAAAATTAAAATGTTCTTTCCTAACTAGTCTTTTTTTTTTTTTTTTTTTTTTAACAGAATGTGAAATGCTAAATGAATGATTGGTAGGCAAAATTTATAGACACAAATAAAGTCTCTATATGGGCATCTAACAGAAGTGGACTTCTCTGGATAGAACAGTCTTTTTACCAGTAAAGTTTTTAACAAATATTTCTGAAGCTATATTTGAACTCTCCTGGGAAAGATCTCTCTGCAATTACCACCAGTGTCTCCCCAGTATGGTGGTGGATTGCATGATATTGTTCTCAGATGAAAGATATGCACCTATATATATTATCTTTTTAAACCTATATATTTTAATCTCAAGCATGTCATTGCAAATACAGTGAGATATGCTTGCCCAGAGGTAGGATATGCTTTGCCCACAAAGGTTGTGGAGTCTCCATCCTTGCAGATATTCAAAAGTTGACTGGACACAGCCCTAAGCAACCTGATCTAGCTGACCTTGTTTTAGCATGAGGGTGGACTAGACAATCTCAAGAAGTGACTTCCAAACTCAACAATTCTGTGAGTCTGTGATGTTTAATGTTCATCACAAATGTAAGTGTTTTCACACCTGGAATGCAGGTTTCTCTGTGAAAATCCAATGTTAAGCAAAACCCCTTCTCTTTTAATCCTTTTTAGAACAGAGAGAGAGAGAGAGTAAAAAAAAATGGTTGGCTCTTATTTGGAAGGATTATGGCAAACCATGAAAAGAAGTATATGTTTGGTACTATATTTAATTCTTTTAACCTACATAAAAAGCACTATTCTATAGTTACTACTATAAAACTTTACCATAAACTCTAGAGAAGCCACAGTGATGTGTACTGGAGCTTTTTACTACAATTAGTGACGCACTAAGAATTCATTATAGATTTGGCCATATTCTTAAAAATATCTGCATGCAGATGAGGCCTTCAATTTGTCTTTAGGTGCCTGGTCCAAATCTTCCAAAGTGTTGACCATCTCACAGATCCCACTAGTGTCTGTTACTGCTGTTCGGTGCTTAGCAAATTCTGGAAACAAGATTGCTTTTTTAGTTATCTACATATGGGTGCAGGAGACCTAAACTTTTGAAAAGTGTTTGCTTCTTTTAATCTCACTTTTGAATTGATAATATTAGTCTGTATAGAACATATCCTGTTGTCCTACCATTACAAAAGTTTGGTCTCTGAATTTAAAAAACATCCTAGCCACTCTTTCAAATTTATTTTCCCATCCATAAATTCTCTAACATTAGCTAAAAAATTATTAAAATATTTGGATCTGATATTTATTAAAACTGAGTACAACATAGATTAACCTGGCTGAGTTTTAATCACACCAGTATCCAAAAGTTTTAAAAAGCACAATCATCCAGCCTGGGATGAATTAGTAAAAGCTTCTACCGTACATAAAATGACAAGAGCCAAAGCTCACATCTCATCCTGTTTACCTTACTGATATTCAGTGCATGAATATATGATACAGATTAAGATTCTTCATATTACTAAAATAACCTTTCCTCATTCAGGCGTGGACTTCATTTTTACTGAAGGCAGTTGCAAAACCTTCATTACTTTCAGAAGTGTAGGACTAGAGTTCCAAATATATAAAATGTGATACCATATAATTTGTATGTTGGTTGTCTTTGGACAGTTTCTGCCCTCAGCGGACAGGAATGATGTCAGCAACTAAAAATTCTTTGTCAAAAAGCACTACTTTTTCAAGACCATAATTTTGTTATAAGAAGTTCTTACAGTCTAGCAACTTTTATAGCATTTTTCACATATAAATACAAAAAAAGGTTTAATTACTTGTATTCAAAGTAATATTACTACGTTCTGGTTGTCAGTACATTTATATTAGTAGACTGGTAACTGTAAATAAGTGCTTATGGCAGAAACTAGGGCACATGAGAGCTATACAGCTGTCCTTTATGTGATGCCCTTGGAACATACTTTGTAAGAACACTTGGATTGCCACTGAAGGGATAATTTGCCAGAGACTAAACTTCAAACTAAATTTCCAACTGTACATTTCAAGCTTCACACGTCAGCTTCTAAAAGCTCAAGTGCTATCCCTGAATAAGGTAGAACTGATAATTTCTCAGAGCAATGAAGTTAAACTTTCAATGTTTCATATTATAATGATAAGACATTTAATAATCAGGTATCCATTTGTGAAAAGTGATTTATAAAAGCTTCCTGTCTTGTACTAGAAACTAGAAGGATGTACAATACAATAATTAGCTTTTCATGCAGAGAATATAATTGCTATCCCTTAAAGTGTTAAACTTGTTTTATTACCTCTCATGTATATTCTGTTATGTATTTCCTGAAGCTGTTTTTAAAAATGTTTCAGAAAACAGCTATAGAAATTATATTTGATTTTTTTGTTAACTTGTCTGAGTTTTAAAGAGCAAAGCATAGAGGAGTACAGGATGCACCCCGGGTGCTGGAGAGACACTGCATTATCGCTAAGCAGTTTAGTACATCCTCCAGCTGAAAGCTACATCAACTGGAGCTCTCCAGTGGAGGAAGAGTTTATAAATTGGTGGATCTGGACACTGCCTTGTAAAATCAGCAGCTAAATAATTCAGGACAAAACTGTGTTTGAGGTGTGGACTGGATCCAAGTTTTTCACCACTTGTCACATCTACATTGGCTTCAAAAGCTGTGCTTCAGCTTGCAGGTCCAGGTCTCTATATAGGCAGATGTATCTCCAGATAGATACATGTAGGAGGAGCATTGGTGTAGTGCAAACTAGTCCCTATGCTGGAGATTCCCTGCCTGGAGAGCAAACCTTCAAACCTTCGTGGTCAGGACAGGTCAATAGGCAGCCAGTTCAGATGAATGGGGAGCCTGAACTAACATGACAGCATGACAGAATTTGAACCGAATCGAGAAAATTGTAATCCCACTAGAAGCTGAAATGGCTCTTGGCTTCTGGGATAGAATTACTATTTCCCAGGAGGATTTTTTGATTCCTCTGTCTGTGAGACCGAGAAGTTTAGATGGGAACTCTGGGCTGTCCTTACAACTCATTTCTGAGAAACTCAAGTGATGCCCATATACTTCTGAAGCCATGTTGTACAGTATGACTGCATGTCCATCTACAAATGCCTTCCAGTGAAATTTATGTAATACCAACTGAAAGGGGAACTGGTGTTGGAAAATGTTAATTGAGTCACCTCTCAATCATTTTAAGAACAGTTTACACAAGTATTCCAGCTCTTGGCTGTGATTTTTTATACATTAAAGCTTGCTTCTTAAAAAGCTATATGAAAATCTCTCATAGCAGTCTGGCTTTTTATGTGACTAATCAGTGCTACACAGTCTGGTATTCAGTTCCCTGGAAATATTTTAGATCTCTGGTTCCTAAGATTAACTTATAACTGATTAAAGATTTAGATTCTTCTGCCTTTCCCACTGTATGTTAAATTGAAAATACATGTGTCTTTATTTATTTTGATTGAATAAAACTAAGTCAGTCATTATTTAATTTGGTAAATATATTTTTAAAAATTCTTCTTATTCAGAAATAAGTAGAAATGGTATAGCTCCACCCTTCCAAAATCCTTGTTTACACTGAAATTAAGAGCCTAAAGATTCTGGAAATATAAAGGATTTAATAAACCAGTTCATGTATCCTTAGTCATAGAGATCATTTTGATTTGCACTAAAATATTTCTTTGGGAGAAATCATTACTTCCTTATAGAAGCTGAACAGCCATCAGTTCCTGCAGCACAGGTCAGATCTGTATTATTCTCTGCAGATTTCTGTAAGTAGAAATTTTCTTCTGTTCTACATTATCAACCTGTAGCACTCAACTGTTCCATCAGTGTACATGTATGTGTGTAACAATGCATGCATATGAAAACGCATAAAGAACAGACTATGCCACAGAACTACAAAATGGGGAAAAAAAGTGTGTAAGCAAGCTTGAAATATTTCCTTTTGTTAGTCAGGATCAGCTGAACTTTTATTATCCTTGGCAGAAGTTTTCCTAACTTTTTCTTACACTAGTCGCTACACCACAGATTTTTGGAATAACACAATCAAAATGTATTCATCAAAATCCAGGAGAGCTGGATCATCAACGGATTTCTTCATGCAGACAACGAGGGCCCACACTCACTTTTGGAAGCACTGAAAGGCTCATCTACAGTCACCTAGAAGATGTTTGGTAGGAAGAGGTTAACAAGACCAGGAATCCCTCCTTAGCGGAAGGATGGAGAAGCAGCTAACTTTGCAGAAATCAGGCTTGTCTCTGTGGGATCCTGTCTATGTGGGGTGTAGTTTTTTCTCATAATTTCTTAGGCAAATTACAGTGTTTAGCTGTGATTGCCTCACCTCCTGGAGAGGACAGAAGGCTGATGGGTCTGGAGATTTTATGAGACCAGAAATTAGGCAGAGAAGAGCCAAGGCTGGTATAATTCAGCCCTTATCCAGTCCCTGAGAGAGCAGCAATCAGTGGCTAGCCATGTTCTGTGTAGCACTGCACCAGCCCAAGTAGCATATGCTGCCATTTAGCCAGCCAAACAGGTGTAAGAGACGTAGCAAGGATTTGGGAATAGTGTAAGGACTAAGGGAGGTTAGGGGGTTTGGTATACAAGACAGGCTTTATTACTTTTTCAGCTGAGGGAATAACCTGCTCAGCTACAGGAGCGGTGATCAAGCAGCCGTGGAATTGTTTAACCCACAAAAGGAGAAGGGTGGCTTTTGAACCCTCCTCGCTATGAAGGCGTTTCAGTCCACTGCTCCAGTTTCTCAGAAGTGAGAGCCACAAGTTAGTCTGCAACTTGGCATGGAGCCACGTTTCTGCTGAAGCCATACGACTATGCAGAAAAGGAATGCAAGATTTATGGGGCCGGCAAGGGAGACTAAGCAAATGGGAGTCTGAGTCTGTAGCCCAGAGATGAGGACACTTCCCTGAGAATTGCATCTTTGCAACACTGAGACCACATAGTCAAAATAACAAATATGTGAACAGTGCCAATTATAAACAACTTTAACAGCACAAAAGAGCTTGTGGTTTGATTTTTTTTTGTTTGTTTGGGGTATTCTGTTTTTTTTTTTTCCTGCACCTATCCATTTTACAACAAGCAGGGATGGGATTTATTCCTCTGAATAAACCTTCCCTTCCCCAGCTGGAGAGAAGGGGCCAAAAGGCAGAGAGACATCTGAACTCTGTAGCTCAGATACATGTGTTATTACATTGCAACACTCACGATTATTATCACAGGGGCCATAAAATGGGGCTCTTTTCAAGACTCCTTCAGTTTCCATAAACAGCTGCTGCCAGCTGAGGAATTTGGGCTGAGCTACATGTAATTCCCAACTGTGATCATCAGCGGCTGCTCTCCCAGTGGAGGCAGCCTCTCCAGCAGCTGCCTGCGCTGCCTGTGCACACTGTTGTGTGCTCTTTGCTGCTCCAAGTCCAGCTCTGCCGCATCCCACCGACGGGCAGCAACCCTCACGGGGGTGAATGCCCTTAGTAATGCCCTGAGTGGACTCTGGGGTGAATGAGGTGAATGGCAAGCTTACGGGGTCAGGATGCTTAGTCACAGAAAATAACAGGAATCAAGGACTTCTTTCTGGAAGGATGGCAAGGAGCTTAACACAGCTTTGAATGCTTTGACTTAGAAAATTTCACTGACGCTTTCCCAGGCTATGTGCTTCAGTATTTACTGGAAATTTGTTCTCTATTTTGTGGGATTTGCAAATAGGGGTAATTTCATTATATGCATCCGACCATCCATAAAATAAGAAACAATTGTCTTTCTCTACAGAGAAGTATCTGCAGCCTCCTTCTCTCTCCCACTTTCAAAGTAAAAGTTTGTTCTCCACCTTCCCTTCGCTTGCTATGAAATCAGCAGTAATAATTTTTTTCTAAGAGATATAAAAAAGCAGTGTCCATTGGAATGCATGAGACTCTTAAAATACATCTTAAAGGTGATTCACAACCATTTTTCAGACTTTTTTCCTGCTCTTCAGTCTATAAGACTCATCTTCCATTAAGAACCATTTTGGACTTATTTTTATCACAGATTATTATTTTTGTATACCTCTGAGCCTTCCCATAGGAAAGAACAAGAAAATGAACTCCACCCCCTGCTGAGGTGGCCTCTCACAAAGGTAGACCTACTGATATGTTAGTACACTGGGGTTTTTTTCCAAACATTTACAACATTGTTTCCCAGAACAGAGTGAGGAACACATAAAAATAGAAAAAAATTCACACATTATGATCTAATGCATAATTCTCCATTATAATAGTATTAGTAATTATAAAGGCCCTAACAAAGGTTTAAAAATGAATGCATTGCTTTAACTGCTCTTTTCCATTTCCACCCACTCTGTGTAGTGAACACATATTTCAAAGCATAACGGATATTGCAAGCTACAGATGTTATGAATTATTTTTCAGTGCTAGTCACATTGTTGGTACAGATAGATCCAGCCTCCTGGCTCCAAAAGCTAATACCTAAGAGTAATGATATATTCTTGAAACTAAAAATCAAACAACTTCTATTTCTGTGTTCTTTCTAACTGACTTCTAATTTCGAAGATCTGGAAATGTCACATGCCTTCTCAAGAAGCACTGAAGTATTTTAGAAAGGCAGAAAAATATTCTGAAATAATAATGAGACTTCAGGGACTAAGACATTCAGTAAAAAAAATCAAATAGTATGTGTTTTCTGAACTCCTAGAATTGCCAGCTTTACGTTTCCCACTGTCATGGTTACAGACATAAAACATCCCCTCAGAGAACAGCAACCGTCCTGTGTGATTCATGCAATCTGCCAGCACCATGTGGATAATGGCTTTAGTCAAAGTGGATGCAATGCAGATGTACTATCTTTGAGTACTCATGCATTAAGACGAAACATTTATTTCTTACAAGTATTTTACAGTAGAAAGAAGAGAGCATTTCAGTGACTCAGAAAAGTGAACATTATCTAACAAATTACATTTTGAATGATCCTTTGGAGTAATATAATTTGATGTTTGCCTGGTTCACAGTTTAAGCAGCAGGCAACAGACGAGAATTTAAGGATAGCTCCCTCAATCTTTACTTTGGGATTTATCAGAATTAGCACTAACATAATGTAGTAGCCATAGAGTCATTTAGGGGGAATCTTCTCCGGTTTCAAGTAAACTTACCCCTTCCTGTTCTGACCACATGGTCATTGCACAGCCCTAGTTTTATTATGACCTGAGGGCAGAGATATGTTCCTGGTTATTTTGGATACTTCTAAACATAACATGGCCATTTTTCATAAATGTTGTAGGATTGTTTTCGACCTAGTTTCATGCAAGCAAACAATGGGAGGAGCTGCTGTGACTGTGTCTGGACATAGTGAATAACATTTAAATAAATGTTGGGAGAGAATTTCCTGACTGAATCGGAGAGTCTGCAGACCTGCTAGTTTCCTCTTTCTACTAGATGATTCTGTATATATCCTTGTAACTCTTAGATATTTTTACTTTTTTACTTATTTATTTTGTTAGTCATTTAATGACAGACCTTCCCCAGGTCAGCTATCACTGTACAGTCATCTCCAGCCCAGAGGATGTAAACTCTCTGCCACAGAGTGAAAGAATAATAAAGAGAAAATAGATTTTGCCCCCTAACCCTGAAAACAGTAAGATTTTCATTCAGTTCTTAAGTTCCTTCTTCCTTTTTCCTTTCCTGAATCTGCAACTTTCTATACGTCTCCTTTTTTAATCATTTCTGTTATAGTTTCCCTTGAAAAAGCAAGATTTTTCCCTTTCTTGTTCATACTATCCCTTCCTTTCTTTTTCTTTTCTGGGCTGCTGCTACTATACAAACTTTATTAGCTCTGTTTGCCTTTCCTTTGCCATTCATACTTCCCAGTGGTAAAGGATCAGTACAATCTTCCCAATTTGAAGGTGTGGAAATCAAAGCTGAAGACCTAATTGAACTTATGGAAAGAAATGGCATCAAAGTTGAATGATATCATAGCTTTTTACTCCTATTTGGCTAACTCACTTATGCCTTTGCTCCTACACCTCTTAGCTAGAGATATTCAGCAAAGAGTTTGGTTATTGCACCACTACAAATACTCTTCTTCCATGTCACCCTAAAATATGAATTCATTGAGAGCCTGTTTATTTTCTGAGGCCCACACTGGACCAGTAGAAGGGAAAACATGCACTCTGGCATAGAAACTGAGGTCGTCCTAGGCTTTCGCATCTTAGGTGGTGCAGGAGGTGCAGGCAGAAACTGGTTCTGGGATGGCCTATTGCACATTTCTATTGTGCTGATGATGTATTACAGAACCAGACAGTAGTCCCATTTACACTTGCAGATGTTTTAAATGCTGTAGTGTTGCTATAAATAATCTGTTCATTGGTTGTTTTGCCATTAAATCCCTAAAGTTGCCATGAAATTAGGTGAGCAGAAAAGGTTTCTTGTTTTCACTGCTGTTTTAAATATAAGTATTTATTGCATTCCTTTTCTTACTGAAATTAAAACTGCAAGCATCCTCTCCTTAACAGATTTTTGTAGCAACTCAAGGCACTCCAAATAGATCCCAGGAAACAAACACTAAGCTGGTATGGGATGCTCTCCTGGGTGCCCTCTCACTTAAGAGCATGCATGCAGAGAGCACACAAATTCTTTAAATACTGCTTTTCACCTTTTTCATTCCCTATTGACTGCCTAAGAAGTTTGCAGTAGAGTTGCCTATATAGCAAATGTAACCCTGCTAACAACAGGGTCATTTGTACAGAACTGTTTGAGTCCCATAATTGGTCCCATAAGTTGGAAACTACAACTCAACCCCCCCCACTCCTCCAAAAAAAACCCGTGCAGGCATGGTCCTTGGTCTTAAGGTCCCTTTGTGTCTGTGTTCATTGTTTCCATCTCTTTCCTTGCAAAGAAGCCAATGAGCAAGTTCTACTCCATCTGTCTACTTTGCTTTCATAGTGTAAAGGACAATAATGCTCTGTGTGAATGAGCCCTTAAATATAATACAACTGAAGAGACCTAGAATTCCAGCATTTGTCAATATTGTTTGTCAGGACAGGCATGTAAAGCAGGAGAAATAAGTTTAAAAAAATATTGTGATGTATTTTGAAGGATATATTCTTAGATTTGAACTTTAGGAAAAGATAAAAGTATATTCAGAAAAATAGTCTTTTTTTCTGTAACCTGATTATTTTCTTTCAGCCCACTTCCTTTTAATCACATGACAGATCCAGGACATGAGTAAAGCAAAATACAGACCAGTGAGTCCAAAGTTGATAAGGAGGGGACACTCTCAAATCTGGGTTAGAGAGAGGTGTTTTGAAAATCTGCTTAAAACTAGAATCTTTTCTAAATACCTTGGTAACTGGACTCTGCAAGCAGAGTTTTCCTGAGTAGCTGGAGGCTAGTATTGGCAGTTTCTTGCTCTTATCATTGGTGGCTTCACATAGGACCCAAATTCCTAGGTCTCCTCCCTGTTGGCAGTGGGTTCTCAGTGAACAATGGGAAGGAGCCTTTGGACTTTTTAGCTCCTCCTAAGACTTGGCTGGGAACCTTTCGCAGTTGAATAGCACAGGCTTTATGTTGTGAAAACACAGAGAGTTTTTAAATAGTTATATGTCTTACCAAGTAATAAACCCTATAAAGGTGTTAAGAACGTAATACACATACTATAGATGTCCATAACACTAGTAGGTGTCGGCAGTGATTATTTAGTATGTTTTAAGTACTGTAATCACCTGCTATGACTTATAATAATTAACTCACATTTTACTAGCTATCTATTAGCTATTTATTTGTGCATTGGGAAATTTTAGAAATGAACCCTTGTCACAGTGCAAACCAGAAAACAGTCATTTCTCGTATCACTTGGACTTGGCAGTCAGGATTTTCATTCCTGCCATTGGGCTTTCTTAAATGGCATTTCCTTGTCTGAAGCAAGAAAACAAATCTAAAAAAAAAATTAAAAAAAAGAAAAAAAAAGAAAACACACAGAATTGGTAACTGTTGGCTTGGCATAAGCACCTAATAAAGAAGGGATGTATTTAGAGTAGATTAAGTTTCACCTAGAATCATGTTTATCAACTGGAACTGGAACATCAGCAATTCAGGTTGCGATGCAACAAGGGCTGTCTTTTACTGTTACACTGGCAAAAGCTAATGACTTTTTGTTAATATAATGCAGTCTACATCCAGGCCAATATATTTTTTTCTTGACAACTTTTCAAGACTAATTTCTAATTATTGGGTTCTTGACAATAATTTTTCAGGATGTACTGAGTTTATTTTTTCCATGCTTTAATTTTATCACACATAACTTCATTAATCTGAAAGTAAGTTGTATAGCCTTGAGTGGCCATTGAGGTCCTGTGTTGGCAGTTTAATTCTCCAAGGGTGATGTATCCTTTCTGTCACTGACATCCACCTTAGACAGAATGAATTGCCCCATGAGGTGGCTGCCTAGCTCTTCCCATGGCTGTGAAAGGAGCCCAGATGACTCTTAGATAGCTAACATCACCTGAGATCACTCCTGTATCACAGATAATATCTGTAATACTTCATATAGATCCTCCAGTCTGATCTCCAACATGTTAGAGTATTGCAATTCACCCAGTTAGCATATGGAAAGCCCAATGACTTGTGTTTGATGGCAGCATAAGTTATGTTTGGCTAAAGAATGTTGTCCAAAAAGGCATTTAGTCTTCAGTTTTAAGGCCATGGTATTGTGATGCAGAGGCTACTCTCAGTAGAAGTGACAAAACACTTTCCCAGATTTCATGGTTCCATTTTTATTGCTGATATTTTTGTTAAATGATCCAGTTCCATGAAATCAGGGGATTTCATGAGGGTCTCAGCTTCTATTAAACGTAAAAGGAATAAGTCTCTAGTCCTTATTGTTAGAAGGAAAAAATGCATAAAACATGGAATAACTTGTCCTAAAGGCTCAGCAATTACAAGGTAAATTAACAAAAACTTTTTTATTTAAAATTTATATTTGTTAATGTCTGGCCATTTAAGGATCCTTGCTTTCTCTTATTACATCTTTAGAAACCTGTAAGATTCTGAGCTAAACATTTAGCTTTAAAAAGTTATGGTTTTGAAAGGTTGGTAAGCATTCAAGTAATGGCAGGGATTCTAAAGCTAAGTACACAATAGTAAGTACTGAGACTGATCACCAATGAGGTACGTATTATTTTTCTTTAAAAAGATTTTATGTTGACAACAGAAGTTCAAATCAAGGTATAGCCCAAAGGAAACAATTTCCTTTATAATGAGAGATGAGGTTCCCAAATGGAGTCATGATCAGAAAATGGGTGTTCAGATGTTTCTGGAAGATTTTATACAATGAGATAAATCATCTTTTGTCAACAAATAAATTAGCTGTTGTCACGTTACCATGGTTCAGGTGTTGAAGAACCATCAGTTAATACTGTTTAGACACTGCATGTGTTCAGATAAACTGCCTCATGTTACCGGATCCCTGGAATAATGCTTTACATATCTGTGAGCTTTTCACTCACTGATCTTAAAGTGCTTTTCAAACACACACTCCAACACCCATGCTGAGCTTTAATATACCTTTCTTTACTTTACAGCTGGAGAAACCCTACATTTCCAAGCTGTAAGTAAAATTCCAATTTAAGGTGTAATAATGCTCGAACTTTGATTACTGACATCCATCTCTCACACACCTTTTGGAGACCACAAAACCTCCATGGATGCTCACATCAAGAGGGCTGGAGGGACCCCCCTACATCCTGTGAAGTCTCCAAGGAAGGCGATCTCATTGCATCCTGCAGAACACAGACACTGCTCACTTCATAAGGGGCTGCCAGACTTATCTGAAGGTGAAAGAAAGCTCTGACCACCACCTCTGAATGCACTTATGGAGCATTCTGCATCTGCTGCAGGGCTGATGAATCACACATGCAGCCTCCTGCCTACCAGGGTAGGGGGTTCTGGGACGAACCTTTTCTTGAGACTCCCTTGGGAGGATGAGACTTTAAATTGAATGGTTAATCCTTCCTAGGGCTTTTACGAGGCATGTTTGCCTGGCCAACTGACTGCACATCTTCCCTGTATTTATTATTTTAAAACATGAAGAGCTGCCTCTGACCAGCTATATCAGCTACTCCCCACCTGTAGTGTGTACTAATAAGGAAGATGTTTGTAATTTCTATGGAAAGTCTGACTATAGCATAGTAATGTCTTATACTCAGGCATGATTAAATAGTGAACCTGTGGCTCCCTTTTAGCAACAGGAGGCAGATTCAGAAAAGGCAGCAATTTTATAAAGATACCGTGGTGGCCTTCCTTGATGAGATCCTTGAGCCTGTTGCACAAAGGTAATACATCTCATATAAGGTAGGCACATGGGGCTCTGCTCTCGATCTGTCAGTAACCGCAGCTCAGAGAGAATTCTTCTTCGGGGTGTGAGAAGACGGCATTCTCCTTCTTGCTAACTCAGCTCTTGGCTTGGAGGCAAAATAAATTAATTTGGAGGTATGTGCTTAGGAAGATGTGACTGAAGCTTAAAAGTACAAGAATGCAAAAATTCAGCTGACAAGAGTGTAATTGGACCACTGGGCATTTTTTTCACTGTTTTCATTGAATTTGGATTTTTTTTTTTTTTATTATTATTATTCCCATCCAGTACTCATGAGACAAGGAGCAAACCTGATCTCTGGACCTTGGATGTGATAGTTCTCCTGTGGTTTATTCACATAACTCTATGTCAGATAGTTGGCTTTTTCCTTACGAAGCAAGAGTTTACAAATAGCAAATGCCCCTTTGGGCACAAAAAGAAGCATGCTGAGGAAGAGGAGACCTCTCCATAAGTAGCCTATGTTAGGGTCCTCCATCTGCCTTGCTCCGACATGCCCTCTGCACCGAGGGGCTTGTGGCTGCAAAGAGCCCTCCTTCGACGCCAGAGAGTGAGTGGAAGAAAGGATCCTGATCCAGATTTCAACTTTCCTTTGTGGGACTTAATTTAGTAAGCTCTTAATATATCCCTGGGAGGAGTCTTGTTATTGCCTGCAGTTTTTCTTCAATTAGTGCCCATGGGACTAGATGACTAAATTTGATAATTTTGGGGGAGGGAGGTAGCTAATTTGGTTGGGTCGGAAACACCCAGAGCAGAAGGGAGAGGTGCCAGGAGCGGTGGTTAGCAGGGAGGTAGAACTGTCATTGCTGATTTCATAGCTCCCATGTGCACATTGCCTTCCTGATCGCTGCGCCCCAAGCACCCTTCATCCCACAGCCCAGGAGCATGCTAGGTCGTCCTGGCAGGACCTCCACAGTTTGCAACAAAATTTTGAGCTCTTGGGGCCAGCTCCCAGCTTTCCTCAAGTCAGTAGGTAAATCTGACCTTGTCTGAGTCTGAGTCACACAGAAACAGATTCAAGGCCAGAAAAGAGCGGAGGGCAGAATTGCCTGTGAGCAGGCAGCACACACAACTGTCCTGTCCCTGCTCGCAGGGCCGGCCATCGGACCTGTGCCCTGGTGAGCCTCCCACTTGGGCCACGACCCATCGGGACTGTCATAGCCACTTGTGACAAGGATGGATGAAACTTAATGCCAAGGCTGGGGAACTCTGAATGATTATCACTTCCTTGAGATCTGCCAGGGAAATATTATTTATTTTTCAGGGCTGCATATTTTAAGCCTGGGGAGATCTCTCTTCCTTTGTGCCCAGAGGCTGGATGTTATCAGCCCAGCCACTTCAAAAGCACAATCTTTTCGTTGCAGTATCTTCAGCATGTGGGTTTAAACCAAGCTCAAAGTATATCTCTTTCTTATCACCCCTCTCGAAATTATCTGGGAAACACAGACCTGGGGCCTTAATTGCTGTATTTCTGAGTCTCCTTGTCAGTATGGGACTCTATTAAACCAGAAGCAACTGTAGGCAGTGGAGTGTAGTGCAACCCTTTGGAAACCATGTGTGTGTGAAGGAGAACTGAACGAACATGGGAGCAAGTACAGGAACAAAGGGTCCCTGTGTGAATATCTCTACTTTTTTTACCAAGTGAAAGCTTCTTACGTTCTGCAGAATTGAAGCAGACTGGGGACAAGTTCCCAAAGTAACTTAAATCTCATCAGCATTAGCCAGTGTAACAACAATAAAACCTAAGACCTTCATGGCATGTGTGGCAACCTCCTCCCCACTCCGCATCCCATGTTTGCTACTATCTGGCACCTAAATGGTAAAAAAAGAAAATATCTTTCAACAGGGACAGTACTGTGAAAGCTTTATGAATGCATGGCTAGGTTAGTCCGTGCTCATTTGTGCAGCTTGGCTTGCATTGTTCACTGGGTCTTTGCCAAACATATCTGTTGCGTAATTATGTGGCTTGCTTTAATAAATTCACAGAAGTTTCTAGGGATGTCACTAATGTTTCCCCCTCCTTTTTGTAATTATACAACACCCACCACAATGAGACCCAGGTCTTAATTGGTGGATTTATGCCATGATTTACAGTAATTATCAAAGCCAATGCTATAACATCGGAAAGTAGAAACACCCAGCTATACATTTAAACAGCTGAGAGAAGCCTTTTAAGAAAAAATAAACTCTATAAAATCATAAGAGAAGTTATTTGTCTGTCCACTGAATAAATTGCCTAATTTCCTTGTGAGCAAAACCAACTTTAATTGATTTTCTGCACTACACACTGACTTAAACTGAATAATACTGGCTTAAATCAAGAGCAGTCTCACTGAAGTCAACTTCATTACTTGAGATTTCTACATGGGAAAGTCAAATACAGTGATGGCAGGCATGGCTTCACATCCTGCTGGTCTGACTGTGCAGACAAGCCCTTGTACGTGAGGGAGTAAGGGGACTTTGTGAGAAAGATTCCCATGGTTTCAGCTTGAACAGTGTCTAAGAAAGATATTTAATAAGGAGCTCCAAAATGCGTTCATTGTTTTGGAGCATTTCCAAGCTCTTTCCTCCAAAGAGCTGGTTCCAGCATATATGATTCAGGGTTGGTTATTCCATGCTCATGTATTCCAATGGAAATGGGATGATTTCTATGTTGAGGTACTACACAGTATGATTAAGGGTGTTGGAGCTTGGACCACGCAATTTAGAACCCTTTAAAATGTTTCCATCCCCACATCTGACCTCACTGAATTTATTTAATATGCATTTGAAGGAATAGCCTTGAAAAGTTATTTTCTCTGCAACAGAAATCTGTGGTCTTTCAAAGAACAAATGAAATGTACATACACAAAATACACATTAAAAAATCAAACATTCTTTGTGGTCAAAACAAATGTCCATCTTGTCAGGGCTTTATGGTCTACTTCGTATAGTCCATTCTAGTTAACAGTAGCTGTAGCACATTTCTTTGACAAAAACCCAGTTACGGAGTGGCAGTGCGTAGCAGCCTCACCATCTCAGCTGCAAACCTGTGGCTAGAATGTAAGTATATACCCTATGAAGATACTCTTGGCCTTACCTAGGTCGGAGCATTGCACCACGCGAAGATGGCATTGGCAGCGGAAGGGGCACACTGGTCCAAATCCAGATATGACAGGATCATCCGTTGGAGGCATATCAGCCGACCCTTCATCCTCCAGCATAAAGTCAAAGAGGCCCTGCTGGTGGAACGGCTTGGCCAAGCATGCTGGCAGTAGTAGGACGAAGAGAAGAGCCAGCCTCATGGCTTAGTTCATCGACTCCAGGCAGAACCTAGGGATCAAAGCAGGAGATTTAGAACAAAAGTAGCAGTTTCCCATAGCTGCACAGTTCCGCTGAAGGAGGTCCAGCATATCCACCAATTGCATAACTGTTCCTTTCAATAAATGAAAACTGAATTGTGAAAATAGGGCAGTTATGTGATAGGAGCCTGGTGACTGCTTGTCAATAGGCTTTTTTTTTTTTTACAGAGCAGTTTAAAGGCAACTGTAAACACATCTGTTTGCATATTTAGAGTAATATTTATTAGGAACAGGCAGCGCTGTCAACTTTGTTATGCAAAACAGTCAAAACAATAAGCCACATTTTCCATGCGTCTGTTTTCTGCCAACGTAACAGTCTATTTGATTTCATTAGCATTTGCTTCATAGCAATGAGTTCGTCCCCTGGGGACGAACCTGAGGTTCCCAAACTCACTGTAATGCAGTATTTCATGTCTTGAGAAATATTTTTTTAAAGTGCCAGCTTGCTGTGTGTTTTAAATTATAGCCTAGTAAAACTGACTGAGAAAGAGTAGGATCTAGTGACAGGGTGGAGAGAGAGGGGAAGATCTTTAGTTGTTTAAACGAGCTCTACTTCTTTCCCAGTTTAAACAGCACAATAAAATGGAATACAATGTTGTGTTATATTGGATATTTTTGGCTTTCTTTCCAAATTTTTGGCTAGGGGGTTTTATGATATAAACAATGCACCCTGAAAATCCGCTGCTTTGCACTGCATAAGCATTTGAATTGATGCTTGTAGTATTGTCAGCACACTTTCTAATGGGACTTCAGGGCCTCATTCTATAGACTTTCATGCTCAGGAGCAACTTTACGCAAGTATATATTTCCATAGGTATTAGCAAAGAAAACTGCTTAAATACGTGTTCTCAGGACCTAGGCCTAAATGCATTTCAATACACTGTACATTGTGCTACCTGTGTTGTTGTGTGCTAAGGAGAAATTACAAAACAGCTGTTTGCACTTTTGTATCAAGGTTGTATAGATCAGCTAATTTTCTGAAAATTATTTTCTCTTACTATTTATTTTATATAAGGAAGCTTATCTATTACAAAACTTCATGGGTCTAAAAACAACCCACAAATAAAAAATGAAGAAAGCTGCCTTCGAGTCGCCAAGTGACAGAAAGGCAAACTTGTCATTTACTTAAAAGCCTTTTCTTAAAATGGATGGCATAGCCCTGAATACAGACATTGCTCCTTGTAATGAAAGCAAAAATGTCCACTTGCTTCTTCAGGTCAATAACTTCTGAAATGCCTTGTCTGGGCACTAGCTGGGATTAATTTTTTTCTAGTAGAAGTTATCTAACAGTTAGGGGCGTGGTATAGTATTTCTCAGCTCCACACTGACTCATGGAAAGATAAAAATATTGGGGGAGAGGCAGAGGAAGAGGACTGTCTCCCTCTCTACATTGACATATGGAACCTACCACGTAGATGACTAACATGGGCAGCTGATGTTAGGTGAGAGTGGTACACTGAGGCCTCTCTTTCTAGAATACCACATCCAGGTACTCTAACAGGAGTGGTTAGTACAAAAAAAGGTAAATAAATAAAAACCACAGGCCTGGAATTAGATACAATCGATATTGTGCCTGGGTTCAATTTCCTTTATGAATTTCTACCTACAGATGCCAATAATGCAATCCTGCAGAAACCTTTAGGGCTCAGTCTTGAGAGGATGATAAGGTTACCTTATAAAATATGCTAGTGTTTTAAAATCATAGCTTACATTTCTGTTATCTACCTAACAGGAAGACAGGTATCCAACATCTTCAGATGTTCCAAAGACTTCAAAGTGACTTCACATGGAGTAAAACACCGTTTCTGTTGCCTCTTTAAGAGACACAGTTGGTTTCTTAGTTGGACCTGAAAGTATTTTCTATTCCTGGAGCAGACATATTACCTACTGCATGCACTGAGGGGTTTCGCAGACCTCAATGTCAACGGAGGGTCAGAGCATTTTAGTATGTCCTGTTAGCCCAAATCAGTGCTGTGTAAACTCGTGCCATGTAGCAGGGGGAGGCTGTGTCCCCGTGTGGGCCATCCTCCTGCATTCCCTGCTGCCCTGGCCACCCACCAACATTGGGGATGGGTCCCTTCCCCAGCAACACCCCCATGATGCATGCAGAGTACACAAAGACAAGTAAGGATGTCACAGCAAAATGGTGTTAATACATGGTGGTGAGTTCTTACCACGGTTTAATCTAAAACAAGATATTTGAAATAATCATTATTATATACGAATTGTTGTAAAATAACAATATGTGATTTATTAATAATCTGAAATGGGTAGACAAATCTGCTAAATCATCACCATTCATCGTAATATAAGCTACTGTGTGAAAATGATCAATAAAACATTATCCCAGTACAAATTATTTTTCAGAATGTACATTAACATCAATAAACACTGGGAATGTTGCACACCAACCCTGGCATGGCACTGGCAGTCACTAATTTTTAAAGAGCTTCCCCAGCTCTTTTTTACATATTTGTATATTTTTAAATTATTTTTAAATATTTAAAACTGCTTGTATTCCCCCCCAGGGTCACTGCTGAAGCACCGTCCATCCCAAGAATGCACAATCAGGTTCTTATCCTGGAGTTAAATTACTACCCCTCAAAAAAACCCCAAAATAATGCAAAGGCACTTTGGAAGTGTCTTCACACTTTACTTCTTATTCACATTAATATTGATGACTTCACTTATCTCAGTTAAACCCTGTAGTAGGCCTTTTCCTTTGGTCCCTGTTTTGTCAAAACTATAATAAAATCAGTAAGAGCTGTGTATAGAGAAAAACTGTAGGACAACAAAGGATATCAAGGATCTAATCTGAGGACACAGCAGAGAAAATAGCAGACACAAGCCACATATTAATCAGGAAATAGGAATAGGTATGTGTCTGCATATCTTTATTCGTATACATATTCGTACTGCAGGCACACGTATCTGTTCCTATTGTTTGCATGTGTAAATGAACATAAACAGAGAAAAAGATATATACAAAACTGTACTAGTAAGAAATGTTTACAATTCACTTACATACAAAAAAAAAATAGAGGGGGGAAAAGTCTGAATTCTTAAATGTCTGTGACACAATATTTATGTCTGCAGGACATAACTGTTTAAATTTGCTTTAATTATGTGTTTACAATGAGGAAGACTTTTCCAGAAACAGAGGAAACTATACCATAGACTTGGCCACATTTCAGTTTAAAATACCACTGGAAATATGCTTCATCAGTTCACGTCACCACTGTATTGGTGGTCTTCTTGTCAGTTTACCTTAATATTAAGTTTTAAATATTAGTTCACCTACTGTCAGAAATCTCTCAAAATGCCACAAAAGACAAGTTAAACAGTATCTGCAGTTTCAAAAAAAATCCCCTACATTATATGTTTTACCCATTTTGTGTAATAAAGTCTAGATGTGCAAACATAGGAGTTGGAAGTTTTAAAGAGATTAAAACTCTGTTAACAGGGGTTTCAACTCCAGGAATTTTCTCTTCTACTATTTCATTCATAGGAACCTTCTTTAAATGTGAGTCCCTTGTTTGTACACTGTAACATAGCACTTTCTAACATTACAAAGGCATACACTGAGCCCTTTTAACTAACTACTACGTCTTTTTTTCTCTGAAATTGAAATTATATTCATTAATGTTTGGAATATACATGAAGAAATCCAAATGAAAAAGAAATCACAGAGTGCAGTTTAAAACAGAAATGTAAGAACTCACACATTTTTTACACTCACTACATCACCGATTCTAAACACTGGATTGCAAACAGAGAATATACTGCTGCAAAAGTTTACAGTAAGGAAAAAGAAAGGACTATAGCAGTGCTTATACAAATCAAAACAAGAGACAGAACAGTCAAATAAACAGTAGGAAATCTGCACAGTCCTTGAGAACGCATTCTCATGTTCCCAAGAAACAAAAGTGCTGGATACAAAACTTAACATTGCTAAACATTTAGTAGGATTTTTTCCTTGCTTCTCTTAAAATTCAACTAGTTCTTGCCGTAGACTTGCCTGAAGTTTTATTAGTGCAGCATAGTTCAGGAGAATTACTGAAAACCGTACCTTTTAATCCAGGGATTTGCAACAGGAGCTCTCAAAGCTGAGATGTAATTAAACTAAATATTCAACCCAGGCAAAAGGCTTTGCAGGTGTGGAAAGGAGGAGGGGGTAAATTCAGCTCAGTGACTGTCACTTGGTGGAAAACCCTCCTGCTTCTATTCCATAGCACAGTTAAAAAATAAGGTTTCTCTCAATGAACACAATCCAGGCTGACACCCACATTAGATCATATGGTAATGATATGTCTCCTGTATTGTAGCCAGAAACTTTATCAGCTCTTTTGCTTTCTTTTCCTCCTTTTTCTTTTTCATTTGCTTTATTTCTTTTTCATCTGTTTAGAATCCCAAACTACTTGTACACTATAAGACAGATGCTTAGCTGTAATTCATCTTATTTTATTTATGTCCTTACAACATATATTTAGGAAAGTTTTGTTGGTTTTAACTATGTTTTTTTTTCTGACTCATTACTGAGAAAAATGTTTGGCTGTTCCTCTTGTTTATAGTATTTGTAATTCAAGGAAATGATATAAAACTAATCTTAGAGTTAGTTGAAGTGAAGATTAATATCAGAAAAAAGGGGTAGCTTTAGGTAAAACTATTTAAACAGATATCAACCTGCCTTTGCCTATGCTATAATCATTGTCAAACCAAGTAGTATATAGTGTAATATACTATTATCCTGTCTAATAATAGAGTTTTTATGTATTTCTTCAAACTACAGCATGTTTTTGATATATATGAAAATCATGTTTTCATTAGTAGAACGATTCTAACATTTGTGGTTAGAACTGCTTTATATAAACTTTGGGGTTTTTTACTGCTTTCTCACCAGGACAGCAAAGCAGAGGGGAAATTAGCTTTAACTGTTTTTTGGGGGTGGGTTTTTCTGTTTTTTTGGTTTTTTTAAGAGACAGTGGAGATTTTTTAAAGCATGAAAGGAAAAATGTGCCTGACTCATTGTTCAGATTTATATTTTATTTTTAGTAATTTCTGTTTTGATGCAAATATCAATGGAAGCTAAAATGCATTTTCTCTATTCCTGCGCAATTTTAAAAGTCTAGCAAACTGAAAGGAGAGCAAATACAATAATTAGTATTTATTTAGTAATCCAAACACATTGTGAACATGTGTAGCTTCCCTGTGCTGTTAGCTGTCCTATCTAAATACTGGAGGGTTGTGTCTCTGTGTTTTGACTTGTACCCTTTTATTTCTGCCCCTAGGCTAAGACCAGGTGCAAATCTGAAATCAAAGCCTGTAAGATGTGAAATTACGTTTAAAAGAAGCCTGAATTTTTAGAAACACAATAAACTCTTGAAATTTTAGCTATTCTCTTTGTTTAATTTCAAGAAGAGCCATTAAAACAGCTCTTATAATTGTTCTCCTTTGGTGGAAGAAAACATGGTAGAATAATTGACTGCTAGTTTTGGTTAGTGTAGCACAAAGGTGTAATCAGACATCTTACATTACAGCTTCTTTATATAGTTCACTCTAAAATTTAAGGATCATTTATTCACCCCTAGTCCTTGAGCGAACTTTTCCTCTGCCTCTCCACTGGATTCGAGACTGCTAACGATTTTTGTTGTGACATTTTTCTACATATGATTAGTGGTGTTCCAAGCTTTCATGCTTACAACAAAGCCTTATCTTTGTCCAGAAGTGTCGCCATGAGGCTTGCTGAAATCTTGGCTGCATCTTAGTAATGTCAGTTATTTGAACCTTGGTCACCAGCTGCATCTGGTGTTTAAAAACATTTCAAAGCAAGATTTTGATGAGGAACAGGTCAGGGTAAACTTGTTGTCAGTTTGCTTCACAAAACCCATTTATATCCTTTCCCAGTAAAATCATAATACATTTGTTCTGATATCTGTTATCGGGTTGAAAGGTGTTATAATTTAATAGCTTAGTCATCTCTTTGGAGGCACAGGAGGGGATGGACAGCCACTTCTCCTTTTTTGTCTTAGACGTTAGGGAGAGTCAAACAAAAACATGAAGATCAAGGTGGGAACAGGTGGAGCACAGGGTGCCTACCAGGTGCACTGGGGGCTCCCAGTCCACCTGCAGAGGAACTGCTGCACATAGAGGGAGAATTGTCCTACTTTTTCTGTGATAAAGTCCATCCCAAGAAGCTCAGAGGGGAAAAGATGTCACCACCTTTAGGGATTATGAAAACAGTTATGCTGCCTGTCGATACCCAGAGGTAGAAGGGGTATGTGTTAGGTGTCCAAGCCCTCCTGAAATGTAAAGTGGTGTATGTGGAGGACTGAGCAACTGAATGGGAGAGGACTTACGTCACTGAATATGGGTGCAGTACCCTATTAATTGTTTTGAGTAATTTGTGTGCTGTTATGAGAATGTGGGATCCTTTCTGATACAAGTATTCCTTTAACCCCACTCTTTGCCCCCTGCTATGTCACTCAGAAGATAAAAAACTTTAAAAAAAAACCAACCCAACAACAATATTAAGTCATTATGTTATTTTAAGGCCCATGATCATACACAGGGCCTAGCAGCAATAAGCTCTCATTCCCAGTCTGACCTACTTTGACTACAGCTTAGTCAATATAAAAAAATCATAATTAGAACAACCTTGGTTTCTATATGATTTTATTACTCCAATTTAACAAACTTTTAGGGCTACATGCTGCTCCAAATACTGATTCCCAGAAAGTTACAGGCAACTGCATGTTAATGTTATTTATATAACAATCTTTTTATTAAATTTTGATGGATAGCATCTGCTTCATTTGCTCACAGCTTGTTTTGTGGACCTTTCAAAGGGCAGTGGTGGGAGAGAAGACCGGAAGCTTGCCTGCTGTTGACTGCTCTGCCTGGGTCCAGTGGAAGTCTCTGCAGGAAGGAGATGAGCAGCTGCCCTGTAAGGAGCAAACATACCCTGGGGGAAGAGCTCCTGGAGCACGGGGCTGGGCTGGGAGAGAGGCATGTCCAGCAGGCGCCCAGCGCTGCCAGCACAGGTTGCAGACTCTTCAGAAGAACGGGGAGCCGACATAATCTGCCCCCAGGGGTGGAAAGAAAGGCTTTTTTTTTTTTTTTTAGGGAGCCTGGGGAAAAAAGGGTAGCATTTATTGCAATCCAGAATGTTACTGGAATTAAACCAAAGCAGGAGGACAGGATCTGTCCTGCAGGAACATGGTGGCCCAGAGATTCAGGTTCTTCCTCATTCTAAGCTTCCACTACAGAAAAAGGCATTTTTCTTGGGCTGCCTTCTAATAGATCCCAGCTTTGATGATCAAAGACTGGTTAGTGTTGTTGTGGTAAGGAAGAGGGGCAGGCAAATCTGCCTCAAAGTCCTCATCAACCAGCTAGGTAAGCGCCAATCCCCATCAGGAAGGGATGAAACCAGATCCCCTGTTTGGCTGCCTCTCAGGGGCCCTCTCCACCTCCTCTATCTTTATATCTCATGCCTGGGCTTTACTAGCTCCCTAGCATGGCATCCTCCACATTCTCTAATATACTACTGCCTGTCTCTCCTCTCCTTTCTACACTATGCATAATAATTTCTTCCAATCACCTGTAGTAAACTGTTCTTCACCATAGCAATGGAGTTCCTCTACTAAAAATGCGAATAAATATTGACCCAAGCTTAGTAAACATCGATCCAGGTAAATATTGACCCAGGCACAGCCTGACAAGGTAGCTAAAGAGACAGAAATGTAATTTCTGGATATTCTGAGTATCAAAGTTTCCTTTAGTGCTCTGTGACCTCAGAAATGATAGTCCTGAACTTCTTGACATTTCTACAGATTAAAAGGACCAATGTTCTACCAGTAGCATTATTTTTCTGTGGCTGTGAAAGCGCTTCTTGTATAACTGTTGGAACAAAATGCAACCAGACTTCAAAAGAGCCCTCTCTTTGGAGAAATAGTCTCTTCCATCACTGTCTGTCTTCCCTTCTCTCCCTTTCCCACTCTGCAAGAGCATGTACTGTGTACCCCTCACAGTCATCTCCCTGCTCTCTTCTGAAGGGAGTCTGTGGGATCTACAGGTCACTCTAGGAAACAAATTAAAATTGTCCTCAGCTGAAGTATCCGATGTGTGATCGTGTCCTTTACTTTGGTCTCTTTTCTTTGGAAAGGCCAATCTGTTCCTATGCTTGACACTGGCTTTCCCTTCTGCTGGTGTTTCTATTCTCTCCTGAATCAAATCGTTTTGTCCAGGTGTATCCAGCAGCTGTGGGAGCTAACCACATATCAGTGTAGCCTCACTACTCACTATGATTTCAAATGCTCTGAACTTAACTTCTGTCCTTGAGGAGGAAGCCTGTCCTAACTATTCCTCACACTTTTGTAGTGTAGACGTACATTTTGAGATCACTGTTACCTCTCTCCCTCAAAAATGCAGCAAATAGGTAAAACTAGACTTTGTATGAGTCTTCCCAGCTCCTAGCCATCCTAGAAACAAAGAGTGAGAGAAAAGTAAAAGTGATTGTGGACCAAAGACCCCAGAACCTCATTTTGACTTTACCTCTTCACCTTTAATTAATGGTGAAGAAAACATTTGCGAAAACATTTGTTATCAAGCACACTGGTATACTTCTGTATTAGTACTCAAGTGCTCCATTTGCTGTGTTTCAGTGATAGTGTTATATTTTTTTCCTGCCTGGCTTCTGTGCGAGTGTCAGCAGCCTCCTGCCCTCCAGAATATCTCTTACATAAAGGAAAGAGTGTGCTGGCAGATGCCCCTCACCAAAGGTACCAGGAGGCTACAACTCCCTATGGAAAAGACCTTCCCAGGAAAGAGTGTCACTCTGGGAGTGTGGGCCATGAAAGAGGGAGTGATGACTGGAGAGGAGAGAGGATTAGTTTAGGTAAGAGGAGATGAAATTTCAAGTCAGCAGCTGTTTCATCAGATTTTGGCCTTTCTTCATATTTTGCAGTATCTTGAGTTGGAGTCCAACCGTTTTCAAGGTTCAGATGAAAAATCCAAACCTTAATTCTCATTTTGATGGCCCTTAGATCATGCTCTGGACAAGCCTCATCATCCCAGCTGGATTACACAATGCCCTAGAAAAGGATGACAGTAATTCATGCAAATGTTGGAACCATACTCCTTGCATGTCCTCTGTTAGTCAGGGGTTATGAACCAGCATTCAAAATGAGACACATCCTGTGCAGCTCTGAACAGCCTATTCCCAGATTATGAAAAACATGTGAGTAGCCAGGTCATCCTTGATTTCCAATTTAGTCATCACAGAGAATAAACTTTTTCAGGGGGAGCTAGTGAATCTATTACTGAGGAAAGTCCTGAAAAAAGGAGTGGAATAGAAAAAAAGGATGATTGCAGTAGGGTTTGTGTCTGTGTCTGTATTAAAACGCTCGTTTTTGTATGTTGGCAATCTGCTGAGGAAATAAATAATTTCTAACTTCAGCTAAACATACAAAATGGTGACTTCAAAGACATAAGCAATGACATCACAAAACTTACCAGTTTTGTTTGGCTTGTGTGACCTCACTATAGAGAGGAACTGTTGAGAATCTTAAGGTGGATGGTGATAAGATACATGAGAACCAGCCCTGTCTAAACAGGGTGTGCCCTGTGGGGTTCAAATGAAAAGGATGTGCTTTTCATAACTCTTGAAGCTTTGAAGTAACTCACTGCATTCGAGTCAATTTAAAAACATAATGAAGAAAAATAATGATGTGGGAGCAGAGTCCAAATAGCACAGACGATATCTAGCATTCAGGATGGAGAAGTGATCATGAGAACACTATACACTGTACTCAAATTTTACCTGATTTGAAGACATGGAAAAGTAGAATAACAAGCCTCTTCAAGAACAATGAAATGGAAGTTCATTAAAAGGGCAGTAGGAAGCTTTTAAATTCATTTTCACACTATCATGGCTCAGAATTAAAAAAAAAAAAAAAAAAGTCTTGAATATTTTAAAAAATCTTTTTCTATCAATATAGAATCAGATTTCTTCCACTGCTAAGATCTCTTGGAATTAGGGTCATCAGCCATTAAATACTTCCAGGTTACAGTATTGTTCAGGGAACAGTCTTCAAAATATCCATTGCATTTCATTAAGCATTTGAAGAGTCATTCACTTTAACTTGCCATTAACCAGATATGGACTTTCTTTTGACTACTATTTAAAGCATATTCTACTTTTATTCTTATAAATAAGTTCTTCAAAAGATTGCTCTGACCAAGTAATTGCACAGATGTTCCTCAACAGTAATTTTCCATAGTCAACCTAGATAAAACATAGTGAGGTTTTCTAAACAAAAGAGTTTAATTCTACATGTAAAAACTTTTAATATGATGGCAATTCCTTCAGCTATTGAATTACAGTGGAATATTTACTCTATTGGTAATCAGAAAAAATGAAGGCTATCCTTTTTCTATATTATTCATTGTTTTATTTCCTTCTTTACAAACATGTTTTTCAGTTACTTCTTTGTTCTGTACTGTGTTCCTAGAGCAACCTTCTGTTCCAAAAAGACCAGCTACATTTTAATTTAGATGATAATACGCATGTCCATTGTGTTTGAAATTAATAAAAGCAAAACTACACTTTGATTATGAATATTCTTGGTTTGCATTTATTTGTCTCACTTCTGGTTTTTTGGTTGGGTTTGTTTTTAGATCTGCGTATGTAATAGACGAATTTATGAGCATGCTGTGACACACCCCCAGGAGACATAAATCATACCACCTTATTGAAATTGCAGCATCCTGTGATTTATGCCATTTCAAAACTTAGCCACTGAATTTCTTGACTCATCTTCATCTAACATAATATACCAGGAACCCAAACCCTTAGAGATCTAAGTCAAAGTTTGGAAAAGTGACTAACAGATTTCCAAAATATCTCTAAGAGATCTGATTTTCAAAGAGACTTTCAAAGAGCAGTTTTTGAAAATCAGATATTGCATAACGCACTGGAGGATGGACACAGAAAACAGCCAGGCACCCACACCAACTAATCACTTTTGAAAATCTCAGTATATTGAACTAGTTTCAATCTACCAACTAAATTTAAGGATGGAGTTATTTTGCCTTACATATAAAAATTAAATAGGATGTTTCAAAATGAATGTATCAGCTTTTTATAACAAGATGGAAAGCTTGCCTCTGAAGAAGCCACACATATGCTTGCAAGCAAAAATCTGTTCAGAGACTGTTCTTCATTTATACAACCAAAACCACTGCAAATTGGATCTTGAGACTTGAACAGGTTGGAACATTCATTTGTCATGTTGTTAAAGGTCTTCCACTGTGTTCTTGCACTCTGTGTCTCCTCAAAATTGTTTGAATCAACTCCACAAGAGCAATTACCTATCTTTCAGTCACAAATAGAAAACTCAGCTCTCCGAGGAGGAGTTTACACTGTATGTAACCCATTCATGGCCTGCAATGCCATTTTTGTGTCAATTTAAAATGAGAAACATTTGGCAAAAGAAGCAATGGGATTAAGTCACAAAAATAAACCATTATTTTTCAAATTATAGGATAGAAGAGAGAAAAACAGGTTTTAAAAATACATCCAAGAAAATTCTAATAATTTAGAGGACTTTGTAGAATCTTTCAGGCCTCACAAAAGCCTTACTTTTGTGGCTTTATTGGTTTTTTTTTCACCTATCCAATTATGGCTATAATTTAGGTTATGTTTTAGACTAAAGGACACCTGCTATTTAGTCTGAAGTGCCTATCTAATAATGATAATCTATTTGTCAAGTGCACATCCAGGATGGAAACCTACAAAGAGTCCGTTTTGCAACCTCACTTCTCCTTCTGGGTCCCAAAGATGTTGCATTCCCCCAACTCCAATAGAATAAACCTCTGATTTTTGGATTACAGCAGGCTTGCATGAGCAAGTTAGGGTTATTTAAGGTTAAGATTACTTTAATATGTTTTTATTTTGTTCCGTGGCCTTGAAGCGCTGAATTTGAAGTCACCTGAAGTCATTGGGATCTCTTATACCCTTCATTATAAGCGTTACCAGGACATGCAGGAGATGGCATTGCCAGGCTGAGAGGCTCAATGGCCTGACCAGTCTGATGAGCTCAAGTATTCAACTATAATGACAACAAAACACGTCACTCTGGGGGTAGATCTCTATTTCTTCCCTTGTCACCACTTTACATAGCCTCATTTCTCAGTCTGTTCTGACTCCTCTCCACAAACATTACTGGCCAGCCATTTTATATGAATTTAGTACAGAGTTATGGAGCTCCCACCATCTACTGAAATTCCCCCTCCTTTCCTGCAAGCCTCCCCACACCCTCTCAGATTTTGTGTGCATTGAGACTGTTTGGTGCTATTTTCCAAAGCAAGCAGCTTCTTCATATAGTTTCTTTTTCAAATAGTGACTTGATAATTTATTACGGTATGTTTCAGATTAAAGGAGAACAAAATTGGTGGCACTAAAAAAGTACAAAATATATGAAATGTAACTGCCAAATATGCTGGAGACAGAAAAATGGTTTTTGTAGTTTTTAAAAGTATTCTTTGAGTCTTGAACAAAGGTTCAGCCTGTCTGAGAGTATTAATTTTTTATGGCTTCTCTTATAAGATTATACCTCAGGATATTTTATTTTTAAAAAATGAAACCATAATATGACCTTCTGTTTATAATAAAAGATCAGTGGCTGTAGAAGATGAAAATTCACGTTCTTGTATTTCAAGTCTGAAGCTTTTAAAAATAATGTCAGATATCATTCATCAAGGAAAAACAGAGTCAAATTACTGCTTTATAATGAAAGTTTGTACAATATTTATTGTAGCTTGAATCAGTTTCCTTACCAGTCTGAGAATTGCTTGGCCTGTTCTGAAAAAAATGTGAATTTTGCCTTTTACTTATTCCTGTTTTTCACCAAAACAATTGTTTAAGTGTGTATTTTCATCTTGTCCAGTTAGAAAGGGATGTGCACCTAGGGATTTGCCGTTTTGTACTCTAAAGGAAAAGAAATTGCCGTTTGATGCTGAGGAGAGATAAGCCTTGTGCTGGGTGCTAAGTGGGACTATAAAAAATATTGTGATGACCCTATGATTCCTATAACTATAAACTCTTGAATAAGGGCAGCTGGCAATTATACAGAAAATTAGTACAAAATGTGACTTACTTAGATAGGACATTTCTAGACATCCAGAGTACTTTACCCTCTTTTTTCCTAGTTTCATTTTGTTTGTATAAAGCTGGTGAACAGAAGTGACTGACGTGACATACGCAACAGCTTTACCAATCTCTGACCTACAGTGTGCCCTTTGTCCAGACTTCCCAGGCTTATCTTAAGTGTAAAAGCTTGATTTTGGTTTAGATCTACTGCTTACTGAATTTTGGATTTCTGTGTTAGCTTTTCTGAAGTCCAAGAGGTAGTCCAAGACCCATCAACTCATGATTACATAAGGCACAGAAAACTGTGCATAGTTTCTTAATTCTTCCAGTCTCTGCTTTTGGAGAACAGTGTACTCAATATAGGCAGTAACTGGACACAAGGGTACTCTCTATTACCATGAGCAATGGCTTTATATGCACATGTATTTTTATTTAGAAGCTTAAGAATTAAACTATTTTATCAGAATATCCTTTTGCTTGTCTTTATAATCATCCAGCTCTTTGAAGAGAAAAAGACCCCAAATCATCAGATAGGAAATCTGATTGATTGTCTGAATTGTGTGTATGAAAAAGTCCAAAAGTATTTAACAGGAAACAAAATTGGTTTTGTATAGTATTTTTAAAACAACCAACACAATCAAATGGAAATTTAACGGAAAATTGTATTCTTACTGTAGAGCTCTGTTCTACATCCTGTTCCATGTAAAAATTCTGTTGAAAGAATCTCATTCATTATTTGGTTCTCTTGGGTTTTGAGTCATTTCTATAAAAGCACATTTATTTTATTCCTATTTAACTCAATAAGATTTTTCAATAAGAGTGACTGTAAGCTGGAGTCCCACATCTCTTTTAAGTAAATGTACATTAGTCATTAACCACCTATATATTACATAGTAAATATGACATAGTGTTTACAGGGTTGCCAAGCATAATGGAGTAGTTTCCTTCAGTGTTCATTAATTTCCAGAAAAAAAGTATATTCTATCTAAGGTAAGCTAACACAATTATTTTGACACGAGTGTCATGGGTTCCAGGTCTGTAAAAACTGTAGACACAAGTATTACAAACACTCTTTTGATGCTGATAGGCTTTAGAGCTGATAACCCAGCAGCACTTTATAGTATATAAACTGCATGCTACATCTGTGAAGCAGAAGCTCCAGCACACATTTTCTCAGCAGTATTCCACTGCAAGCTTGTGACGAAGTGCAGCATGACAATCACACTAATAAGCGATGTAGGATGTGCTGTGAGGCGACATCAAGGACCTCTCAGAGATGCTGATTATCCCCCTGTGGCTGTTTATGTTCCCTGTGCCGAGGCAGACCCAGGAGGGCTCCACTCCCCTGGAGTAACAGCACTGGATCCTGTTACTCAGCTCTACTGATGGTTATTAAAGCTTTCCCAATATCAAACATGAGTCTCTGCTGCAAATTAAGCCAATTACTCTTTATTCTACTTCTTGTGGGACAACTCATCACAGTCTTCTTCATAGCAACCTTTTGCGTACTTGAAGAGTGTCATCATTTCCTTCCTAAGACTTCTCTAAACAACTGCTGATCCTCTAACCATTTCTCTTGTTATACTTTTTTTCCCAGTCCTCTGATGATTCATTTATTCTCCCACAGATTCTCTTAATTTAATCTTAAAATGGGATACCTAACACTTTATGTGAGTTTCACCAGAGCCTACAAGAGTGGAGAAATCATCCTCTGTGCCTTGTCTGCTACACTAGAAAGTTTTGTGGTTTTGTCTCTGTGGAGGTATTTATTGACAGTGAAGAATTTTCATAAGGATTGACTCTTGGTCTAGTTACCTTTTCCTTGAAAGTGATTAAACCTCTTCTTATTTTTAGCCTTAACAGATTGAAAGGAAAACCTGGTTTTGGATGAACAGCCCTTTTTTGGACTAATCTTTGTCACTGTGTTATTTTCTATTACATGTCTTCAAAATACATGAAAAAGAGCAAACCTCCACCTTCATATCCAATACAAGGCACCATACCACCTACCATGTGAAAATTCCAGATTATCTCAGATTACTTCATCACATCTTGTAGCTTGGGTTCCCCTTTTGTGGAAGAATGACGACATTGACTTTTTATGAAAAGTATTCTTGAGCTTGCCAAGAATTTCTACATCTTGGTGGCATTATAATCACATTTTAAAGAATTGTGAGGTGGATTATTTGAATGCCTGGCCTTCCCTCAGAGTCTTTAACTACCTGATTTAGAGTAATGAAACCAGATCTACATCCAGTGGATAATTCTGCTACTTCAGAATCCAACAAAATAGTTCACAAATCAAAAAGAACGGCTTCTCTAAAAACAAAGGTGACTACATATTCTGAAATAAGAAGGAAGAGTTGATACATCATCTTCTGGTTAAAACACTGTAAAAAGTGACTGTCTTGAATTCCTGGCTTTTCTGTAGACTTCAGGATAGGCTGAATCAACAAACATGAGTCCAGCCATTAAAACACTAATGTCTAAATACCCTCTTCAGGGCTGACAGTGAATATCAGTGCCAAAGCTCTGAAAACTATCCTAAAACTAGGAGTAGTAACATTTTATTTCGGTTCCTTTGTCTATTTTTGTGTACTGATTGTGTGGGCACATCAATCAACACAAGCAGAACCCAGCAAAAGCAGCTCTGATCAGATTGGAGCCAAACTCCATTGTGTCTTGGAGGCAGAGTAAAAGATCAGCAACAAAAATATACGTATAATTGGGATGTTATTTCTGAACACTGTTCTGCATTTAACAGAGAATAAATGAAACTGGACATCTATTTCAAATGTCTGGAGTAGCAGATCTTTCTGAGACTGTGCAAAAAAAAATTGCTGTTTTCCTTGAGGGATTGCAGACTTGGATTTCTTCAGTTTGTCTGGTGTAAATACTGCAGTTTAAAATTTAATATAAGGCTATGTTCAACCTACTATAACCGGGTTTACAGCAGTCATTTAAATTGGACTGATTTAGTTCTTTTTACCCTTGCAGAGATCATTTGTAAATATTTCATGGGAAGTACATATTATTTCAGAGAAATCTTGCGGTTTGTTTAATTTGGTCCAAAAAAAAGATTCATATCTTTTCATATGTGTCTGAAGTAAGAAATTATGGAGTAAATTTGAAATGCCATTGAGCCTGGGTTTTCCTCTTCACTGGTACAATAAAAATGTGGATGCAAATTTTATAGCAACCCATTTCACATGAACCAGTTACTGAGGGAACGTATTAACACTGGGACATACAATGATGTGATTTGTAGACATGAAAGAATAGCCAGGCAACTTTAAAATTGCAGTTCAACAGGACTGTAGAGTTGTATAGAGACAGCAGAGTTTTTTCTGGCACTGAAGAGACTGTTTGCAATCCAGATATTTTCTTGTGAAAGCACTCTTGGAGGGTGGATATGGAAAAGGCAAAGTAGTTATATTCATTACATTTTGTATTAGATGCTACTAAATGTAAGACATTCCAGTATGCACAAATGTGTATCCCTTGAATATCTGAAAAGTTTACGCTCTAGCACATAGTACTGTAAATAATAAGTGGTATCTGGGAATCAGCATCTCTTGTGAAAAAAATACGTCACTCGTATGAGATTGAATGTGAATAAATAAAAGTATTAGATAAATTAAAGTGGGAAATAAAAAAAATAAGGCAGAAGAAGGGGGAAGGAGAGTGCTAGATGGAGAAAGATTAAAATTCAAGCTACGCCTATTGCTTGCCAGACTGAATCACTTAAAGTTTTCCTCCCCTAGCACATATATTTTTCTGACATCTTTTCCCATTATTCACCAACAAGCCTTAAGAAATATGTACGCTTGAACGCTCCCACAGGGTTATACTTCTTTTTACTTTCTCTCATGCTGAGAAATTTCTTCAGTCACTTCTGAAAAAGGAACCTGTATTGTTACAAGGCAAATTCTATGTTCAGAGTTTCTTAATTTAAAAAGTGGGCTTTTTTAAAATTTCTAAATGACAGGTAGAGTGGATTGAATACTGGAATAATATCATTAAGCACTAGACTCCTTTCAAGCTTGTATGTCGCAGAGAGGCCACTGAAAGCCATCTGGCTCTCACTGACCACTGCCAGACAGGGTTTTACCTGAATATTTCAGCTGGGCTGCCCAGGTGTAGTTCTAGGGTTACACAGAGTATGTTAAGCGTAGAAGAGTAAAGGCTGTCACAGGCATGTCAGAAAGCTTGTGTAGCTTATCTAGGATGGGCCCAGAGAGAAGCACAAGGCTCATGGGCGTTCATAAATTAGTAGGCAAATCTGTTTACTAGATATGCACTGTGTGGTTTTTTTCATAAGGCTTGTTACTCAAATATTTATTTCCTTTATTTAACAAATTTTTATTTGCTTTATTTAACAAATAATGCTGCTCTTTGGAGTAAGTTATTGAATAAGTGAGGTTTTTTCCTCCAAATTCATTCAGCTTTGCACATAATTTAAAAGAAAATGTCTTTTTTTCACAAGAAGCAGGAAGTTCTAAATGCTTATTTTAAAAAGGGCAATGAACGCTTCCCAGTGTGATGTAAAAGTAAAATAAATACCATTCTCAGTCACATATTGTTCAGACAGGCACAGTATAAATAGATTATATGAAAGGCCGTGAGAAAACTGCCTGAATTAATAGGCTGAGATACAAAAATATTTTGAATAGTATTATTATAGTGCATTTACTCAAGGGTATTTTCATTTTTCTCCAGATACACCTCTTTTGCCTTATGACAGAACACTGAAAAATAAGAATTTTTTTCCCCCAAATAGTCTGTAAGGAAAATTCTGTGTGATATTCTGAATAAGAAATATTGTAATATATAGGGGTTTGCCATTGTTCTTCATTGACAACCATTATGGTAGAAAACACTTAGAAACACATTTTCCAAAATAAGCGTCAATGATCAGAAATAAACACTTTCCTCCAAAACCAAACTTTTTTACCGAATTCTGTTTAGGCATTTTAAAGGTTCTTTTGACAAACTTCTGTTTGAGTGGGTGCCTAAAGTTAAAGGACTTAGCAAACTCCTTTATCTTACTGCACACAAGGGAATTATTTTTTTCCTTAATTTAAGTGGATGTTGGATATGACCATAAATAAATAGGTGAATTTTGTGCATCAACACAGTTGTGTTTGCTCAGTGGGAGATGTGGGAATTCAGCACTTCTAAAATGAGACCACATATCTGGAAACAAGTATGTATTTTGGGAATTGTATTAGAAACTTTAAGCTACTGTGAAATCATGTATGAATAAAACATTACGGGAAGAGTAACCAGATATTTCACATACTGAAAAAGAAAAATGTTGGCTCACATACACTTTAATAAAGATTTGTATTTTATTTCTGCAGAACACATTTAGAAGGACCACTAATTTCACTAATATGGACTTTGTCCGTACTGCGTATTTCTCCACTAATAGTAAGAAACCATTTAGCGTATCCCAGCCCCAGTATCTAATACTTTATCTTTCCTTGGCATGGGATTGGATTGACATTATTCATGTAGGGATATTTGGGAAATAGCATGTAATATACTGCTATGTGTTAGTTACTGCTGAGTTTTATTTTATTACCATACATACGCGGAGTATCAGAGTAGGCAGAGTATCAGAGTAGGCAGAGTACCAGCCACTGCTAGTGAATTAATGTTCAGTGTATTAGCCAGACAGAATGCACAGGCTTCTTGGCAGCATTCCTCTTTGCTAATAATATCACTTACAGCTTTCAAATGTACTTGGAGTGCTTCTAAGTATCAAGTATAATAGTTTTATATGTCAGAAAACATATTTCTGCCATCTGAAATGTTGAAACAATAGAAAGTTTAAGGTTGTAAAGCTTTTGATTCTTTGACTAGAAGTGTTTCTTATCAGGTATTTATCTAGTAACAAGAAAATAAGGCTTATCTGTCATTTCAGGTCTCTACGAGCTATGGTATAAATCTTAATACTAAAATGGCATGTATTTAAGTGACATTTGAAAGACTGATTTTTATGTTCCATCCACGTGATCTTTTTGAAAGATGGCACTTACCAGCACTCATGAAAGTACATCGATGTTGACAAAAGCAGCAACTAGAAAACAACAAAAATCGCTGAACTCAAGTAACTTACTCTTGGCAAATAACTTGTCTTTCAAAAATGGACCATTTCTGCCTTTGAATTGTTCACTGTCAGTGAGTTTAAAATATACTGACATTTGTTGTAATTGCTTTTGAGCAAAGGGCTGAGAAATTATTGGAGGTAACATTCAGATATTCTTTTGAAACAACTTCCATGTGTACCAAAGTTCGGTAAAAATAAATACAGAAACCAAAAGGAATGTAATTTACAACTTGTTTGAATACTTGAAAATATTTTGCCCTCATACACACTAAAATGTAGTGATAACTCAGAACTCATCCTAGTTTAAATAGTCTTTACTTCCAGGAGGTGTGTGAAATATCCAACTCATTTTCATATAAAGATTTCCATAGACAGGTGCTGACTCTTTTCTTAGGGACAACTTTACGTTTTCTGAGTATTCTTACAGCTGTTTGAGATTTTGGATATGATTCATGCAGATAAGCACCCTCCAGGATCCTACAGATAACTTATTGCTTGCATTATTCTGGGCTAAAATTATACCTTATAAGATCATCATAAATATTAGTCAACCCACTAACTGTAAATATTAGGTAACATACTGGTCTTGACATGCACGTTTATATTTCTTGATACACCTTGTAGATACATCCAAGAAGTGTGGATGTAATAGGGAATTGAAATTGTTAGCAGGGAATGATTTTCTTCTCCAATAAAAGAAATAGCTAAAATGTAAACTACCTGTTATTAGATATATTGTCCGAACTCAACTCAGTACTGTTTTGCTCATTACTAAACAAACTTGCTGGACCAAACTCTTGAAGTCTGCTTCTTGAGCGCAATAACCAACAGTAAATAGTAAGAAGGGGCCAAGAAGTTACAGGGCCTGTAACAACCTCATAAAACCTTTCTGTTCCAGGTATCGAAATATATCCCAGAACTCCCGACTATGAAAAAAATAGGAAAATATTCTTTATACCTGACCCTTCGATGTTATTTCCTAAACAAACAAGCATCATCACTTACTAAACATGCATGTCTTTTGTGCAATGATTCCTGGCTTATGGGTAAGAACTGCAGTTTCTCTTCTATGAAGAAACCTGCAGCTGGGAGGGATGCAAAGATACTCATTCCCACTTGGAGCTGAAGGACAGGGCGAGCTGTAGCCGTGTCCCTCCCGAGACGCCCTCGCCAAGCCCAGGGCACTTAGGGCTGTCAGCGACAGAGGTCCTACAGCTCTCCAGGCAGCCGCCTCCAGCAGCAGTGAGGTGACCTTTCCCGGCAGTTGGAAAGGATTTTTTCCCACAGTCTACCCTGAAGCTTTCTTGCTGCAGCAAAGCCCTTCACTTCCTCTTATACCACCACTGAAAAGGAGACGAGATAGTCCATTTTGTAATCTCAGCAGTTTGTAGACCTTTTTCTGTGCAGCTCTTTCTTTTCTAGCCCCCAGTTCTGTCAGTGTTTCCTCACAGACCACGATTTCTTGTCCTCTGATCTTTCTCAGTGTTGTCTTCTGGCTTTTTCCATGGGTCCGCATCTTTACTAAAATGCAGTGCCCAAAACTGGACTCCAGCTGATGTTTCCCAATGTTCACTACATCTGTAGGTTATAAAAATTATTTTGTGTATCTCACAGGCTGTATTCCTGTATATGTATTATAGATTCTTTTTTCTTTTTTTTTTTGCCTTTTCTCCTATAGCATGACATAGCTGACTCATGCCAAGATTCTTTTCTGCAGAATTAGTACCGAGCCATTTGCTCTCTGTCCTGTGTTTGTGCCGGTTAGTCCTGTGTAAGTCTGGACTGTTTCACACAATGTAGATCTGTTCGAATCTGATAATTAGAGCATTTTCCTGGGGTTTACTGATGATTTCCTAGCAGCTGAGTACACCACTGAATGGATGGTTTCTATCTTACTTAAGAGCTGTTGAATCATTCTTCAGACTACTGTGACCACATCAGTGTTGATTTAAAAAAGGTGCTCTGAGTGAACAATCGAATTTACATCCAGGTCTTTAATATATAAATACTCCAGCTGTGTACTGCTGGTACAGATATGAACCGTCAAGGTGTATCTTACTACTCGAGGCATTTTTTTTTTGACAAAATTTGGCCAATCACAATTTTTTCCCCCAGTTTCTTTCAAAGTCTTGGTAAAATGATGAAAGTTGAAAAGGTAAGAGCCAGGGGCTTCCCAAAAAACTGAATTTCCTGGCTGTGCAAAGAGTGAACGAAGAAGTCTGGTCTGAGCTGGGGGCTGCTCCTGGGAGCAGTGCCCATGCCCTGTGCCGGGGCACCCCTCGGCAGCACGTGCGGAGGGTGCATTCACCTGCGGGGCGTGCGAGGCTGCCCGGGGTTGCCTGAACCAAGGCTGCATCTGCAGAAGGTGGATGAAGTGAAGCTGCGGTACCCGCAGCTGTGATGGCGGGCAGCTGCTTGTGGCACAGGGCGCAGCCAGGGGTCTGAGCCACCATCCCGCACTCTCTGGGGTCCCTTCACATGTGCAGTAAAATGCAAGCTAATTACCCAAAGGATTAGAGCCTAATTCACACTTTCTGGGCAATTAGGAACAGGCAATTTGGAAGTTTTTGTATTTATTTTTATTAGGTGCCAACGGCTTTTTTACAGCTATTTCAGAATGATAGCCTACTTCCATAGGCCATCCGAAAAATTAAAATCCGAAGAATGTGGAAAGCCAAATGGAATACTGCAAACCATTCATGATTTCATGAAACATATTATATGCCTGCATAAACTCTGCTGATAAATCTTACAGACAGTAAGATGCCTGGCTTAACATCTTTAGCACTGCAAATATGCTATCTTTATAAACTTCCTTTGGAAATGTTTCGCTGCTAATCCTACTGATCCTGCATGAACATCATTTGTAAATAGACATGAAAGGGAAGTGTTTGAGTTTACTGAACAGTGTTTGGGTTTACTAACTAAAATTATATTAGCATTCTGTATGCTTCCTTAAAACTAATTAGAGAACAGACAGCTGACAAGCTAAAAGTAAAGCTAAAAAATTGGGAACTATTAACAGAAAGCAAATGAAAGGCAGTTTTACTCCTCTCTATTAGAGAGAGTCACAAAATACAACTAGTACTATGACAGTTGCTTAAATATTTAGCAGAATAATGCGATTTATGCATGAGAGAGTATAAATATAAATATAACTGCAGTCAGGAAATTGTATAACAAGAAAAAAACTGAATTTAAATTGAAGCCAGAAGTATGGAGATGTTCCATTGTCCTCTTTTCCAGTGGGGGGTTGTTTTGCATATGCGGATATCAGCAGGGGACCTTGGCCTCTCCATGGGTGTAGGGGTCTGCCCCATTTTGTCATTTTTAGGCCTGGTGCCATAGGAAGTGAGCTATTTCATCTTTTATGCCAAACGCTTTTGATACTGATTAGTGATTCAGAGTTCTCTGTTACTAAATGCAAAATTTTATCATTTCACCTTTTCCAATGTATACATAGACAGCTTTCCATTGTTCTGTGTTGCTATGTGAAATGGGATAATTTCATCTGTCAACTATAGGAGAAGAGAAACAAGAAATTGAAAATTGCAAAGCTATCAAAAATGGAAGGGGACTGAAACTTACTTTGACTTCTTGAAGTTGAGTAGACTTCAAATGAATATTGCCTCTTTAAGGCCAAAATTTTTTTCCTCATTTCAGGTAAGGAGGAGCATTAATAGTAGTTAATTTAGTGAAACAGTTCTTGGTTTTGTGCTATGTTCCAAGTGAGTATAATGATCAAAGGTTCAATTTCTTCCTTACAAGAAAGGTATCAAGATAATAGCGCTACTACCCAAACCTGAGAGACTGAGTTTGCTGCTCAAAAGGAGACTGAAGTCACATTCCTGTGGCAAAAAAAAAAAAAGTTATTAAAAAAACTTTTGCCACAGCAAACTTGCTTCTTTCAGAGTAAGGCCAAGGGCACTTTTGAGTCTGCGGGAGGAGGAGAATGCCAGCAGCAGTGACAACCACTGTATAAACCCCTTAACCCGCCGTTCCAGAAGAGTCAACTTTGGTTTCCTTTGCAGCTATCTCAGGCTTCATATCTAATTGCACAACCTTTTCTTTTTCCTTTCAGAAAAACAACATAGTATTTTGTTTAAAAAATATGTGTACTGAGGACAAACTGGCAGCCTTAATTATGAATGTTCTGCCTGTCTGTTTATTGGTTTAAAATATTTCCTGATGAAGTATAAAGACATTTTGTGCCTCAATAGCATGAGTACAATATTCATTGTTTTGAATGACTTAGACAGTCTGAGCAGCTGTAATTTGAAAAGCATACGAGAAAACACTCTCTAAGGAGTAACATGATATCTTTAGACAAAAAGCTTGTTTCAAATAAAACCTTCAGCTGATTCCTGCATATTAGTAGTCAGATCTCAAGCCAGTCAGTAGAAATGAAGGCAGAAAGTCCAGTAAAGACAGCAGCATAGGCACAACTTCTTTGTAAACACAGTATTATCCAAAGCCAAAGGAAAAATGTACTGTTCTCGCTGCTTATACAGCATTTCAACTCTTGGAAAAGCTAAATAGTACTGTCGTTCAGATGCTGCACTATCATCAGACAGCTAGGTTTGCAGAGTTTTTTATACTGAAGACAAAGAGGGAGGTGTCTGCTGCTGTTTTTAGGAACTCCCTCTCATCTACTGTTTGCTTATATACAGTTGCTGAACTGCAAGTTCTCGAAAAGAAGGAGGTTTTTGATAGAAAACCATTGAAAAATAAAGGTAAGGCTACCATATCAAAAGACAATAAGAAAAAAACCCTTGGTATAAAGGCAGAAACTGATAACTGAGGAATTCCTATTAACTTGGTCTCAAACTAGCAAAATTTATTCTTCTCAAGCCTGAATTTGGACTCACTTGGCCTAAGTAAGAAGGGACATTGGTGGCAGAAGGAGGCAAATCACTGACACAGAAACAGATTGTTGACCCTCGAGCCAATCCAGGAACCTGTTACTGTGACATGAAGAGCAGGAGGAGGAGGAAGATGAAGTGGCTGCCATGTGGCAGAGTGCCACTCTCCAAAGGTGTGAAGAAATGAGGAGAGCTGTTAGTGGAGAAGTGTCCTCTAAAGGCACCAAAAGCCCTCTGTTGCATTATGTTAAGCCTCACAACCTCATATTCAAAAATTGTATTAAATGTGGATAGTTGTTAGATACTGTGCTGGGTTTGTGTAGCGGGGGAGGGGCTACAGGGGTGGCTCCTGTGAGAAGCTGCTAGAAGCTTCCCTGGCTCCAACCCGGACCCGCCACTGGCCAAGGCCGAGCCAGTCAGCAACGGTGGTAGTGCCTCTGTGATAGCGTATTTAAGAAGGGGGAAAAAAAAAAAGACTGGTGGGGTCAGGGTAAGACGGAGGAGGAAGAAGAGGAAGAAGAAGAGCTACAGTAAAAAAAAAAAAAGAGGAGGAGAGGAAGAAGATGGGAGAAGAAGAAGAGGAGCTACAGTGAGGAGAGGAGCGGGATGTGAGAGAAACAACCATGCAGACACCGAGGTCAGTGCACAAGGAGAGGAAGGAGGTGCGCCGGAGCAGAGGTTCCCCTGCAGCCCGTGGTGAGATGGCAGGCTGTCCCCCTGCAGCCCATGGAGGTTCACGGTGGAGCAGAGATTCCCCTGCAGCCCGTGGAGGACCCCACGCCGGAGCAGGTGGCTGGGCCCAGAAAAGGCTGTGACTCTGTGGTAAAGCCCATGCTAGAGCAGTTTGCGGAGGACTGCAGTGCGTGGAAAGGACTTGAATTGGAGAAACTCATGGAGGGCTGACCCCCATGATAGGGACCCCACGCTGGAGCAGGGGAAGAGTGTGAGGAGTCCTCCCCCTGAGGAGGAAGGAGCGGCAGAGACAATGTGGGACGAACTGACCGCAACCCCCATTCCCACCCCCCGCGCTGCTGCGGGGGAGGAGGTAGCGGAATCGGGAGCAAAGCTGAGCCCGGGAAGAAGGGAGGGGCAGGGGGAAGGTATGTTTCTAAGATATGGTTCTATTTCTCATCATTCTACTCTGATTTGGTTGTTAACAAATTAAATTGGTTTATTTTTCCCCAAAATCGAGTCTGTTTTGCCTGTGACCATAAGTGGTGGGCGATCCCTCCCTGTCCTTGTCCTGACCCTCGAGCCTTTTGTTGTATTTTCTCCTCCCCATCCCGCCGGTGGGGAGGAGTGAGTGAGCAGCTGCGTGGCGCTTTGTTGCCGGCTGGGCTTAAACCACGACAGATACTCAAAGACAACAATTTCCAAGGTGCTAAGATCTTATTGCTACCAGCTGACTTCACAAGACTTGTGGATGCTACATGGTTAAGTGAGGAGTATCAAATTAAGCAAAAGCATCTATAAATAATAAAGCATAAATAATCCGCTCTGAAAATGTAGTCTTTACCTCTCTTGCCTCATTTCTCCAGGAGCATAAGAGGAATCATATCTACTGCCCTCTTTCACACATACCAGTATGAAAACAATTACCAGGGGTTTGCTTGAAAAACATTTGTCATGCAAAGAATGTTGCATTTCAGTGTCAGAGATCTTTATTCTGTCTTTAAAATCCCATTAAAGTATTTCCAAACAATGATGCTAGGGAGTGTGCAGTAACTGGGAAAAACAGAGGAGAGAAAATGAGGAAAAGATTCATAAATAGGCAGACAATCACATATTCATTATTAATTTACTTCTTGTATTTTTAATTAATTTACAACTTATTACACCACCAAGTACCATTTCCTCTCCTGTTAGCTAGAAGTGTCATTCTTGCTAAATGGATTGAAGGAGTGGACTATTAGTTTGCTCAATTGTATTCAATCTTCTTGCATTTACTAACCTCTGATTACTTTCTTAACATATTGTACCAAAACCAGTTCTCTAAAATCACTAGTTTAGGCTTCAAATATTGCTTTAAAATGCCAATGTCTGAAAAAATGTCCAGTCTAGTTGTACTGCCTTTCTATCAGAAGAGTAATTTTGAAATTTATTTCCAAGTATCCAAAAAAACCTTTTTCTATAAGGATTAAGTAAAGCAAATATGAAGATATTATTCTTACTGTATTTAATAAAATACCATAATTTATCTGTTCTTTTTTTAGTGCCTCTTGTCAAAGAGTTTTGCTAGTCATAAAGATAGTAACCACACATATCTGCACAGATTTGGGCAAAGCTGCCTGCTGGCAGATAGTATACTAGCCTATCTATAAATTGCATAATTTCTGCCATATTCTTCCATCCTAAACTGATTATTCCAATCTGTGTTATTTCTGAGTAACATTGTTACCATGGTTTCTTTTTTTTCCCCTTGTGTAGCTGTGTGACTACATAGCCACAGGTATCCAGGAACACTGCTTACACTATTCAATGACATTTAAATAATTACATTTTAAAATGTACTTCAAACTATCTTTGCAAGCAGTAGGGTAGAGGAAAAAATGCCAAGCCAAAAGCCTTCTCAAGTCTTTCAAAACTATATGCAGAAGTAAATTTTTTCTAAAAAATAGCTGATGTAGGAATTCCAACAAATAAGTTTGCCAAAGAATCCCTCTTATAAAACTGAACTATTTAAGCTGGTTAGTTCAGATAGAAGAAATTATTAGACATACAGAATTCTAATTATTCTATTATCACTGTAGCTTATAGTATGCATCTTAAATAATAACAGATTTATATTCATTCCTGGGACGTTACCAGATTCCCCAACTCAGCCTAGTATGATGACCCACAGAAGTAGTAATGTGGCCCCTACCAGTTCTTTGGGGGAGGCAGTGAGGACACTAACCTAGGTGTGGAGCAGATACTGGTTTCTATTTAGCATCCAGGAGCTGACTGTACACTTTTAACATAGAGATGCAGAAGAGGGACCTCATCTCCCCAAGAAGGTGAATGATCTCAGTGATACTTGCACTCACTGAGATCTCAGACTGCTCATAGCTTCCCCAATCCACTAAAAATGGTTTACTGAAAAGCAAGAGTAGCTCCAACTCAGTCTTTCTGGTTGGGCAAAGCTTTAAGCAATGTCCTGGAAATCAGGGTAGGTAATCTTGAATCCCATCAAACTGAAGAGCATAAATCTAAGTCTTCCACTTCATGGTTGAAAAAAAAAAAACAAACCTAACCCCAACAGAAAAAAGAGGCCTTACTTCTTCTAACTTCTTATTGGACTCAACAATATCTCTCAGGTTTGCTCAGAGCATACCTACCAGGCTGGGTTTCCCAGAGACACTGGAAGACCTTTTTCTAAGTGATAGTTGAGTTTTGGCATGAGTTAAATTTTGAGAAGTCATTTCGGCCAAGGATGTCTCTGCACAGACAAAGCACATTCTTAGGTACCTAAGCAACTTCTGTATGTTGCTTGGTGGACTTTTTATATCTATAGTCAGATAGGATGCTGGCCATAACAGGAAAACTAGTGTGAATGTCCCCTGCCTTCAATTCTCTGCACCCCCAAGACCACTGATGTAATCAGAGTGAAGAATAAAAACATTTTGTCTTTTCTGAAAAGCTATTTGTGGTAGTTTCAGTGAGCTATTTGACAGCTTAACACTATGACCTGTTGTAACTCTACAACTGAGGAAACAGCACAGGAAAGGAATTGATGACCAAAGGCAGTACACGAGGGGTGGGAACTTCCCATGCTGGTTTTGCAGCTATAGCCACCATCCCATGAATCTATAGTCTTGTTCCCATAGTAAACTTTGCCCTTAATGCTCTCCATTTCTGTTCAAATTTCTCTAAGTGCAGACCCCATGTGCCCTATGAAGATTTTTGGCACAGAGCAAATCTCTTCAGTCTCTCTACCTGCTGTCACTGCTAAATTAAAAGAAGAAGATAACCCTCTTTTCCCAAAGCAAAACCAAGAATGTATCCTACAGCTGCTGATATTCCAGTTTAATCAAAAAAGCATACGTGCCACTCAGTTTAGCCCATGTTCTTTGCATTAATGCACAAACCATCTGTCATTCAAACCTCGAATTTTGTTTTCAGAAATGTTTGGAACTCCCATCTGCCATGTCCACATGTATGAAAACCAAATTTCTCAGCCACAGCTGCAGGATAATTTTCAGCAGTTTTCTCATTAGTTTTTAGGTGTTAGGAACAATTCACACCCTCAAAATGGACATGTTTCTACAGGGAAAATTATTTTAAGTAAGGATATGTGAGATTTGAGAGATACTATGTTTATTTCCCAGGTGATGGTTGGAGTATGTAACTAAAAATAATTATATGAATTACATTACCTTTAGGTTTAACATACTGGAAGCAGAAGAATTTGGCCACAAATGCTACATAGGGACAATCTGGTCACAGTTTGGCTTTTGGAAGAAAGTAACATGTTAAACATGTTGGTTGCTGTAGTTTGGGAATTTCAGAAGTTGTGAGACTCTGAAAACAAGAAGATATGTGGGAAAATAAGGAACTCAGATTCCATTATTTAAGATGCTAGCAATCCTTTAATGTGAAGATATAGTGATAAGTGAATAAAGCAATGTGGTACTACAGTTCTTGTGCTCTCCTTCCTTCCTTCCTTCCTTCCTTCCCTCTTTGTATTACTTTCTTGTGTTGTCTCTTTTCTTACACTTTTACATTCCTTGGAGTAGGAATCATCTTGGGATATTTGCACAGGGCCTATGATAATTTCATATTGCTAAGGATAAGAATATATATAACTGAGGATAAGAATAAAAGAGCTGTAAGAGAGACATTGACAGAACAGGACAACGGAAACAAGGGAGTACTTCTGAAGGATAGCAACTGGGTCAGCAGATTAATAGGAAGGAGAACATAGGCAAGCAAGGGGAACAATAAAAGAAGGGGAGAGTGATTCAGAGGGATTAAGAAAGCAGGAATGACAAGCATGATGTGATTGAGCAGAGGTCCACTAAGACAAAGATGCCAGAGATTTTAGTGAGGAAAGTTTTAGTAGAGCGGAAAAGGGAAGAAAGGAACCCTGAATGAATGCACATCACCTCCAGTTCCTCTTGCTACAGTACAGTAGTGGTTTTGGATGATCTTGGCTAATTTTGTTTTCACATCAAATGCCTTGGAGTAATTAATATTTAGTGTCCTGGTTGATGACAACTGCAGATTAATTAAAGTTTTGCCATAATTAGATACAATTTTAGTGCATCCACTGTTCCTACTGTATGCTTAGCAACTTTTGTGAAGTAAAGTGCCCACAAAAAAGTATACAATACATGGTACTTGCAAGTACTGCATTGCCAAATCCACATTAAGCACTCAACTTATAAGCATCTCATAGTCCAGAAGTGGAATACTTATACCATGTTCTGCATCTTTGCCCACGTCTGGGTAGAGACTGTAAAATGCCAGAGGTCTCTGAAAGTCCCTACTTCTCGGAAAACTGCAGGTTTGAACCTAGGGTAGGGCAGTGCGGCAGACACCCACAAAAGAGCAGGCTTGAGGCTTCTCTGATTCCTAAAACGCATAAAAGCACCTCTCTTCCAAACATTCTCCACCTATGCTGAGTTGGGAGTCTGGCCTTTATTTGGAAAACAAAAATGTGCTATTTGTTGGGGTCTGGCAGAATGCCCAGCACTGTCCATTTTCACCATTTCAGTTCCTAGTTCTAATCTCAAATATACTAATGTATTGAACCAAAGTGATAGTATCAAATATACTAGGCACTACAATTGCATGATATTTTAGCAGTGTAGCACTATACTGCTTTTCTTATGTAACTTGGCAACAGAGGCACTGTGTGAGATAGGTCTCAGCCAGTGAGCCCTATAAATCCCAACAGCATTGCCTGGATCTTTTGGTCAATATATCCCTCCCTTGAAAACTGAGAAGATCACTAGACTGTTCTGTAGGAGTGAAGTCATCACTAAACCACGGTTTCCATGGTTAAAAAATATTTACAGTTCATTTGCCTATATTCAAATATACTACTTCTTCCCAACCACTAAGAGATTCTGAACTAAATGATAACGTTTAGTACTAACTCCCCAAACCTGCAACAACAAATTTATTAAGAGAAGGGAAATGGTGGGAAGTGAACTTCCACATTAAGAAATATGCTTGGCAAATTATCTCTTCTATTACTTCATCACACCTAAATGCACTAGCTATACAATAAGACACCCAAGGGGACTCTGGAACTGAAAAAAGATTGATCTCTTGTTTATTGTTTCCTTGTTTATTTATGTGTTAGCAATGGAAAATGACTGTACATTAGCATCAACCCAGAAGGCAGCCCTGGAAAAATCACAGCTGCAGCTTGCTGCAAAAAAGCATCTACTCTAAACAGGCAAGATAGATAGACTCCTGAATGGATTTGACACCACAAACATGAGCCCTGGAGTGGCAGCAGACCTCAGGCTGGTGGTACCGTCAGGGAGAGGGGTGATACTTTGGAGGAAAACACTAAGTAGAAGGAAAGATCAAGAGAAAGGGGTCATTGAAAGGAACAGGGGATAATGAAACAGGGTAAGGGGAGAAGGCAGTAGGAGAGGCAGCTGTGGCTTAGATGGAGGTGAGTCAGCGCATGGTAATTACAGGTCCAAATCTCCCCTAGGTAGGAAGTTCTCCAAATACTCAAAGAACCCTCCTTAGGTAACACCTGGAGCTGCCCTTGTAGCTGAAGTTTCTGACTGGATCTTCCCTCTGAATTTCACCCTGGAGGATGAGTAGGAAAGGAGGAAGATGACCTGGATTTTAATTTTCCCAAAACTCTCTCCTGCATGGGTCTGGGATCAGAGTGATACTTGGGGGAGTAAGAGTTACAGCTGGGCCCCATCATATCCCTTCTCCTCCAGGACAGCTGCCCATGCTGTCTGGTAGAAATGTGGTTTCTACCTCACACAAAGTCTCCCTCTCACCACACAGTTACTACAAGGCCTGTTTATTCCGCTGTTGTAGCATATTCCCTCCATTGCATTTTTCTGTTCCCACCCATCATTTATTCATAACAGATGACACTGTTGCTGGACAAATATATGGTGAAGGTGTATTCAGCCTGTGTAAAAACTCTAAAGCATGTGCAGAAAGTCCATTGACAGACTCTTCATATTTATTAGCCTAGGTTTGTAAAAAGCCCTCCCCCTCTGCCTTTTATTGCTTCCTTTTGCTTTCCTTCCAAATAACAAAGTCTACATAGATGTAACCCAAATATTTAGGACCTCAAGCTCTCAAATGCAATCCATGCTTTTTCATTTTCTTTATGGAAAGTAAGGCTGTGATTAGACATGAAATAACTGTAGCTAATAAATCCGCTCCCAAGGACTGAGAATCTCATTACAAGTGGGAAATGATGGTTTATTCATCAACATATGGAGTGCTTTAGAATTGCTGGAATAGCCAAACTAATGTGGAGAGGCAGGGAAAGTCAGCTTGAAGAAAGGAAGGAACCTCCGGTGATGTTTTACATATGTAGCGACTTATGTGGGAAAGAAGAATAACGTATCGCATGCCTACCCTGGAAAATAGTTCAGGCTAATTGTAAAAGTAAAGATCTTTGGGGTGCAAGGCCTGCATAAATGTTTCCCACTAATATAACAGGTTAATCTGAATGTTCTTAATAGAGATGAGAACATATGTTATATGCAGTGGAAAGGAGGTATAAGTGTCATTTGGAAGTGCATTTTCTTTCTGCTTGGAAAAGTCAACAGACCTCTTTGCTGGCATTGCAGACCTCATGGTGAGGTGTCAGTCTGGTGTTATGTGAAATGCAAGATTTACTTCCCAAAAAAGGGATCTTTTTTGAGCTAATTGTGTTTTTGCTGGTTTAATTCAGTTTGGGAGAAAAGGAAAGCTCTGCAATTTTCCAGAGAGAGAATCAATCTTACTTCAGAGTTCATTTCTTCCTTTCATGATTCAATACAAAGCCTATAATGACAGCTGTTTCCACAGAGATGGAAGCTGCAATATCAGTCCAAAAGAACTTGTAACTGTTGACACTCAGCATGGTCTTAAGAATCTTGATTGCCAAAGTAGAATGTTTAATTATCACATTTTTTCTCTTTTCATCTGTGAAATGTGTGTGCAATTTTTTAATTCATGCAATGAAATCTGAACAAAAATCACCCCTAGCTGTCTTTTGTGGGTTTTTTTATGACTGGCTGTGGGGGGGTGTTTGCTTTTGGGGGTCAGAGGTGGTATTCATTCATCAGCTGTGCATGAATTGAAATGTTTAACTTTTCCATTGGAAAATAAAGCGCTAAGAACATCTCTCTTGGAGCTAAATTAAGTGTCAGCTTTATACCTGTTAGCCTACATCTTTCATACACTGATCACAAAGATGTTCTGGAGAGCTGTCAGCAAATACGTTTATAAGCCGTGAATATGTGAATTGTTATTCATTCTGGCCAAACAGAAGAAGCTGTTGAACTCCTACCCAGAATAAGATGGCTGGCACCCTCAAAGCCAGAGCTCCAGATGTGGGCAATGTCTCAGCAGAAGTTGAGTAACATGGGTGGAGCTGTCTCCACAAACTGATGAGAGCACAGAACTGGGCATTTTTTGGTTGAAACTGGCTGCTTTGTCAGAAGCAGATAGAAATTAAAGTCTGGAAACAGTAAGAGAAACAAACGTGGCCCTGAGAAGGTGCTAAAAGAGAAAGACTGAGGACTTGGAAAATTTGAGCAAGGAAATAGTCTCCATCTACCTCTTCTTTTCCAAGCAAATGGGACTTGGTATTCATTGTAAATAGACTAGATTGTGTTAAAGAAATTTCTGTCTCATGAAATCATGTTCTCTTTATTGGGGGAAAAAAACCCAACCCAAAACTATGCAAAGCCCTGAATATTGGCTAACTGCTCAGATTTCATGGGACAACAAACGTTCTTACAGAAAGTAGTAGAGTAATGAAAAAATGTTGTCTAAATTTGTAATTTGTACATAACATTTCCTACACAGCTAGAATAGGGAAATAAATAGAATATCAAAGGCCAAATGAAATTTAGAGAAGTTCCAGTGAGCACCCAACTGAATTCTAGGAGAGGGAAGAAACAGAAAGTCTTGTCAGGAGGGAAAGGAAATTGTTGTCCATATTTTCATGGAATCACAGAGTGGTTGAGGTTGACAGGGACCTATGGAGATCATCTAGTCAACCTCCACAAAGAGCAGGCTGTTCAGGGCTGTGTCCAGTCAGGTTTTGAATAACTGCAAGGACGGAGATACCACAACCTCACTGAGCTCATCTCTAGGCAACCTCTGTGTTTTAGCAATACAGACAGACTGAATGAAGCAGACAGGTGTCAAAGTGAATATTAAAAAGGACTGTGACTCAGACTAGGAAAGACAATTAAAGATGTAGGAAAAATACTTAGACATATCCATACAAGGAGCTCAAAAGAAAGAAAAATTCAGAAAAAAGTCATTTCATGGCCTTACAATATAAGTATATAATTAAGGCCATAGAGAATAGGCTCTACCTTTTGCAAATCAGTCTAATTTTATGAAGCTTCAAGGTTAAATATGAAACCTTGGTTCCTCTGTGGCAAACAGCAAAATTCTCAATTACTTCCTGCATGGAAAGATACTACCCTAATGTTTGAGAAAAATATACATAAAAAGGTAAAAATAATGTAGCAGTGGTAAGGCAAGTACCAAAGAAGAATAAACACCAGAAAAAGGAGTTCATGCATTAAAAAAATTTCAGCCAATTGAGACCACATTAAGAATGGACCAAGGCAATATTTTAATAGCTTCCCATTAAGCAAAGAATTGGTGACACTTTAAAGCAAAGAAGTAGACAAGACAATGTCACTACTGTGGTAGTTCTGAAACTTGCCAATAAGAAGTTCCAAAGGAAGCAGAAAAAAGAATAACTCTAGGGACAGAAGGAAAACCTCTAAGTTGCATCTCAAGAGGTAGACTAGCTGATTGAGCTAATACTGCAGTGAGGCTGCTTACAGCACCCTCATGAGCTTGTTTTGTCCATGCCATCTTCTACCCCAGATTAGGAGAGGGCAGAATTCAAGCACAGGGGAGAGAGCCATGGGCAACTTTGGCAAAGTGTGGATAGCTTGTGTTAAGCCACAGTAAGACGGGTTTGAAAGAGAAAAGGCTCTTTAATGCCATTGCATAAGGAAGTTCTTATCAGATCCAACCTCTGAGACACCTGAATACCGGACAGTGTGTTGTCTGCCAGGCTTTTATGAGGGACGGTCATCATGGTATGACAAGTTAAGATATCAAAATACTCCTGAAGGTTTCAGCTGTGCTCAGTTGAGCTAAAGGTGAAGGGAAACCATAGCATATTCCAGATGTCATTCCACTCTCCTTCAATGGTCCATCCTACTGTTCTCATTCCTCACAGTGTTGAGAACTATTGTCAAACCTATTTCACTACCAGCAAATCCTCCTTTCCTCCCTGTTGCACATATTGGCAGGGAAGTGAACATTGACCCGAGTGACCAAGACATTTAATGCCATGGGAGCGCAGTTAGTAAAAACATAAATCCAGGAGACCATGAAGAAAGCTGGATGGAACCAAGCATCTGGACTACCTGAAAGGCCTTGATAATAAATGTATTGCTGCTGAGACTCCAACCCTATTTCTAAACATGAAATTGCCAGTGAATTAATACTAAGGGTGAGAGGAAATCCAAAGCCGGATCCACATTTAGACGTTTAAAGTCTCACAATTTTGCATGTGAGCATCAAACTAGCATCCACATTGCCTGTGAGTCCAATAGATGGTTAAATGTCCAAGCCTTAAATGAGGGACTGCTGTTTATTCATAATATATGTGAAGCTGAATTTGGAAAGACCACTCAAAAAGCAAACATGTCCACAAATGCCTTGTAGAAACTGCACATTTCATTGTGGTGTGCTACTGATAAAATTTAAATTTCTTCTTGTTAACTTTTAAAGAAAAAAGTATCATTCTCCTTCCCAAGGACATGACTGTAAAATGGCTGATACCACATAAGAGCAAGGAAATTGCAGTGGAGTCTCAGGGTTCACAGCCATAATTTTAATAAAGAAATACTAGCTCAAACTCTCTTTTGCATTCATGCCATCCTTTCACTCTTCCTCTCTATCTGACACTGCAGTGAGTGCAAAGCTCCGCTATAAAATGTCTTGAGCACAAATTCAACAGGGGGAAATATTTTATATAATTTATTTTTATTTCCTTTTTTGGGATGTATCAGAAATCCTAAACAGTCTTTGGCAAACTAAAGAAACTATAAAACCTTTTAGTCCTCCCTAAATCTGAAGCACTGGGTCCTTTTTTACACCTACAGAAGTTTCACAAGTTTGAAGTTAGCCAAAGGCAGTTTGTGACAACAGAGTAGTGCTGAGGCCCAGACTCAAGCCCACTGAACACAAGAACAATGAAAACTAAAAAAAAAAGAAAGTCATAATCCACATACTATATGAACAATTTTCATTGGTGAAAAAATCCCCAAAAGAAAGACAAAGCCTCTTCCACAATTTGCTAAAGCTTTTCATTTACAATCGGGTAGAAAGCAAAACCAGTTCAGAAATTTGGAAGGTGTTTTATTTAGCGATTTGTTAAGAGAATACTGAACCAGTACATAGTGCAGAAGGATATGCTGGCAATCACAAATACAAACTCTCTTGTTTATGAAATAGAAAAAATTCTATAAATAAATGTCTGGGAAGTCCTGGTGCTTACCGCTTAAATGCTTGAGCCAGTCTAGGCAATAAATAAATAAATATTGCTACTCTTTGCCAAGCTGACGGGTAAAATGCTCTCACAATGTTTCCAGTACTTTATGCCTATGGCTTGGTCATAGACCACAAGTAAAACTTTTCCATGAGCATTTTGGAATTTCCACTTCTGTACAAGATTGGGAAATGCAGAGCCACCATCAGCACAGGAAAAAAGGAGTTTCAAAAAATTTCTACCAAACTTCTGCACTACAAAATTGTTTGAGTCTTTGAGTCAGTTTGTCTTCATACAGTGTGTGTCACCTATAGCACTCCATAACTCATTGTTGTGACAACACAACCACAGCACCATCCATAGCAGGGCAATCCTGAGGACATCTACCCAGATAGGATCTAGAGCCTTCATGAAAAGAAAATGTCTGGGGCTGTTCCACAGAGGCCCCACAGGATCTCAGAAAGTGAAGAAATGGTGGAATGATCACAGTGGCGACTGTGTGGGGAGCAGAGGGTGGCATGTGAGAAGGATGGGACAGCTACGGTGGCACAGCAGAAACAGGGAAGGGTTTTGTTTCCTCTGGTATCAGAGCTACTGGTGGGAGCTTTGGTCAGACTTCTTGGACAGCCAAGGCAGGGAAAAAGTGGTCTTTCTCCTCCTGAAGAGCTAGATTTTCCCCATTTGACTGGCTATGCCTAGCTCCTGCAGCGCGTCGGGGTGGCAGGGGAAGCCATGGCCCATGTGGGCTCCACAGAACTGCGGGGCAACAGCACCCTACTGCTTAGCACACCTACAGTGAGCTTCACCAACACCACGTACCATGGGCAGCTGGGCTGCTGTGCTGCTGGCGCTCCCTCTGATGACTGTCTTGACTGCTTTGGGTATCATGGTCTCCAAACCCTCCACCCTTTAAGTGCTCAATCTCTGCTTAATATCAGGTAGAGTGACACCTTTAGAAACATCCTTCTTGCAACACTGGCAGGTTTCAGGGGCTGTCCCAGTAATGTTTTCTTAGGGCAACATCATAGAAGCAGGTGGCTGGAAGGTGCCTCAAGAGGTCAGCTGTTCAGCCCATCCCCATGTTTGGTAGCAGCTTCAAGCATATCTATGCCATATAGAAATCTGTGCATTTGAAAGAACATATATTAGATGATTAAAGGGATTCTGCAATTTCTCTAAGTAACTATACCAGTGCTCAGTTAATGTCTGATCTAAATCTGTCTTGCTGCAAAATAAGCCAGTTTCTGCACGTCCTATTCCCCGTGATCCAGGAATCCAATCAGTCACTGTCTTCTGTATAGCTGTCTTGGCATACCTGTTATCATTTGCCTTTTCAGCTCCTCATTTCCAAACTAAACAAACCCAGCTCTCTCAGCTTTTCCACATAAGCCTTATTTTCCAAATGTCTGTTCAGTAGGAAACCACAGGCCAGCTTACAGGCTTAACTTTGAAATCCAGGACTAAGCTTCTATTATCTATATACTACAAATAACAAAGTAATATCACATATTGCAAGAAAACTGACAGGAAATTTCAGAAGGGGATTTCATAGCTTGATAGCACCTAAAAAGCTCTTACGTGTAAAGGATTTTAGTGCTCTGGATAGTTTCAGACTGGTAGATAGTGAACATACAAGGGAACCCTGGAAATACCATGTTTACTATGTTGAAAAATAATCTCTCCTCCCAGATTCCTGTCTCTCTCTACAGCTCTCCAGGCAATTTCAGTTGCACAAAGTAAAGGAAACTTACGTCTGAAAGCAGAAAACTGAAAAGCTGGAGGATCTCATAGGTTCCTCCTCAATCTGCTCTGATGCTTTGCATGCTACAGCAAGTGTCCTGCTCAGCATTTGCAAGGGTCACTTCACACTTCATGGCACCATTGCACTTTTTGCCTCACAGAGGGTGGTGTTTGTCATTGATGCTGCAAATAATATCAGCAATTAACTGTACTGACAGTGTAGAGCCTTTTTTGTCTCATAGTCCTAATCAGGATGTGTCATTTTTCCCATTTGAGCTCTCCTTTCACTGATTTTTTTTGATCTTGCTCTTGTCTAGAAAACATGTGCAGCAAAGGGCATGTGTGCCTATATTGGCAAGAGCAAGCAGAAGCCCTCATACAGAGCCGTCAGCGTACCACTGCAGCCAGCTGCTCGCAGATGCAGGGCTGCTTGCAGCCAAGCCTGCTGTGTAAATTTTGAAGATGGCTGCTTGCAGTAAAACTGCGTCAATCCACAAGACAGCATGCGGTGTCTCCAGAAGACTGCCGCAGACAGCCCGAGTTTTTCAGAGGTTGCCAGAGAGCTTCCCCCAGTGTGAACGGAGCCTCACACCGGATGGGGGCCGCTGCGCGGAGCCGAGCGGGGAGCCACAGCCAGCTCTCCTGTCCCTTCCCTGCGCTGCAGGTTGCCTCTGCTGACAGCTAGCATCAGTGCTGCGGCGACAGCAAGATGAGAGGGTGTTTGCCCGTTGGCCCCAGATCAGCCCTGGGGAGGGGAGGAAAAGGATCCCCCGAGTGTGACAGAAAGGGATTTTCTAAATCCATCACAGGCTGTGAACAGCAGGATAGTGAGGAGGTCCTGCTGCCATCTTTTACCTACATATGGTCATGCTAAGTCCTAGAGGGAAGTGCCTGGGATAACATGCTAAGTGTCTTAAGAAACTTGCAAGGGAAAGAGGTGTCTGATCCAGAAGACTTCATGAACCTTCTTAACAAAGCTTCCACCTTGTGGCTCATTAAAAAGAAAGTATGGAGGTCCATGGTGCGGTGGGGCGAGCACTCTTCCCACCCCAGAGTGCTCAGTGAGCTGGAGGAGAAATCCCTGTTCTCATTGGAAGAAGATTATGTGTTTCTCCCAGGGTGTAAGCGCCTTCCGTCATGCTTAATTCTCTGTTTTTTCAGGGGTCAGGGTGCTAATCTAATGTTTCTCTTTCTAAGCCATGTGGTTGCTATTGGGAGTCCTAATTATTTCTGCACCTTCCAGTACATCTTTTACTGTGGCAAGGGGGTAAGATAATAGGGAAATCCCTACATTTTGCAGTTTCTAACAAGGTTTCTGAGATAAATCACAAACATGTATAGTAAATAGTAGCTACAGCAAATTAAAATGCTTGGAAGAGAACTGTTATGCGGGGCTGCCACACTTCTCTCCAGGATTTCCTCTACTGAAGTACAGATGTCTGTGCTGTGTGGTGCACCCAAGATGTGTTGGATCTACTTACTACACACATTTTACACCATTAGTCTACACACAGTAAATTTAATGATTTCAGGACACTGACAATGAGCATAGTTGCTCATCTGTGAAGCAGATACAAAGTAGGTCCAGAGCTTCTCAGATCCATGTAGGTATATTTCACCATGCAGTTGCTTAGGGACATAACTGAGACTTTTGGATATATGGCAGCCTGGCTGGAGTTTCTGACTGAGAGCAATCACGTCTCATGTGCCAGTGCTATCATATAGCTGCTCGTCTGAAAGAAAATTTGCAAGATCCATACAAACATTTCCAGAAAATTTTCATTTTCCAGGAAAAGTAGACATGGTAGGGAAAATACAAATATATGGTCTCTCTCCTTCTTCATCCTTCCTTCCCTTCCCACAAGTTACCTGCAATTTGCCTATTTTTTTAAGTTCTTTCCTCCACCTCCCCCTCTCCCTCCCTTGCTCCCTACCTCCTTTTTGAGCAATTAAGTCTCATAACACATATCCCTGTATGTTAGCACATAACAGGGGCTTGTTCTTTGTAGCATCCTCTGTTGTGGAAGATGTTAGAAATAACAGCAGTTTCAAGGTTTTCCTGAGTTATGGAGCTGTAATTCAAGCAGGCCATATCTAGGATATCACTGAAATGAAATCTTGCACCTTTTTCAGTCAGTTTTCTTCTCTGCTTGTTCTATCTGATCCATGCACCTCCAAGGCCTTTTCCTGCTCATGATACGCCAGCCAGGCCACCAGTATACTTCTGGTTGTCCGTGCCTTACATTTAAATGACTTCCTTTTCTAAGGAATAAATCCATATGCTCTTTGCTTCTTCCCTGGCCCAAATTTCTGACTAAACTGCAGACAGAATGAGGGCCCTGTTGACCCATGACGAGGCTCTGTAACCCACAACACATCTGGGAAGGAAGAGCAAAGAGAACTCTGGTCCCAGCCACGTCTGACATCCCCCTACCTCCCTCACCCGCTTCCTTCCTCCTTCTGCTGCCCTGAACTCCCAGCCCCTCTTTGCCCTTTAACTGCTCCCTGACTTCTTATTCCATTTATTCTCCTCTATCTCTCTGCATAGTCTCTCTCTCTTTCCCAAAGCTGCTGCTTGATATTCCTCCATCACTTCCCATCCAGCATGCACATGTTGCACTTTCTTTTCACAATCAGCTTCTGGTTAGCCAGTAGACTCTGATTATATTTCTTTCATACACACACCACCCCCCCGCCCCACCTTTAGCAGAGCTGGATTTTAGTGAAACGCCTGCAGACATTTCTCAGATTTCAGCCAAGAGCAAAGTTCAGGTTTACATTGTTTAGGTGTGACATGGAATCAGCAACCAAAGTATGTTCCCTTGAGCAATTAAGTTCATATAACCCCCAGCTCATGGGCAGATATTTGCTGGGATATTCTGCCTGCCAGTGCTCACTCTAATTCATCTGGTGCCTGACAGCTAGGCATACCTCTCTGCAAAGACTAATTTCTTTCCCTTTTTTCTTCTTCTTTTTTTTTTCTTTTTTTTTAATTTAAAAACCCACATCTTTCTTAGTCTTGTTTCCCATGGAAACATCAGGTTTGCAGTGAACACCTGAGAGTACCTGGGGTAGGAGTGAAGCCAGGCTTTGTGACTCTCCATAGGGAGTTACACAGCTGTCCACATGTACACACAGCAGCAGATTTCATCTAAGAACTGGTGTTTTATTCAGAAAGTTGTATCTTAAGAACCTCTTGCTCATTGAACTCAAGGTCTGGACCACAAAACCAATCCTGCATCATGAGCAGGCATGTGCAATTCTAGGCAAGACCAGCAAGAGTTTATGGTCTTACATGAAAAAAAGCTTGCAAACATAAGGAGTTCTCCACCTTAGCTACAACAAAACTAGCAATGTACTATAATAAAGCACTTGAGGGCTCTGGCAGCCACAAAGCAGAAACATAAATGCAGTCCTGCTTTCCTAGCATAAGCACTTTAAAAACAGTTCTACTGTAATGGGTAAAAGAGCTGTTAGAAGAGAGTGTCTTTGATTAAGAAATCTTAGACCACATCAGACTACCCTATTGTCTCGTAACAACTACCTTCAGAAAACTCACAACATGGCCTGCTTATGCCAAGTACAACGCTCAAGATGGCCAGCCACTATCACTGCCTTCCCTTTGTGATCTGAGACTGGAAAGATCAGCCTCAACAGAGGCCTCTCTCCTCTTAATGACTCACAGATGACTTTGCTGGCGTTTCTTGCAGTTCCTCCCAGAAGAAGTTTACGAAGTGTTTGGGGTTCAATTATTGCTGAATCAGTGCATCTTCATTCAACAGGAAAAGAGAAATGCACTTCCATTATCGTCTTGCACTGAGGTTAATTAAAAGCAGCTCTTCAGCTGGTTGTGGCCTGTTTGCCAGTTGTATTTTGACACATATTGCCAGTGATATCTGAAAGCAGTGGTTCTGCTTGTTTATCGGGGCACACAAGTATATCTGGTAAAGGCAGTTCTGCACAGAAGTGTTTTTAAAAAATATGCTTATGCTTATGCATGTGTGTATGTGTGTGTGTCTTTGTACATATATATATACTCTGGGGCCTCATTCCCTCATGTCCTGTAATTCACCCAATCATTCATATCAAGGACAATGTATCTAGTCATCTTTCCATAGTGGATGTGATCTCATTTCTGGAAGAGATCAGGAAAACCTTGCTGCAAAGGAGCAGGCCCTCATATTCTGATTTCACAGTTGTGGCACCTCAGTTACTTTCAGAAAGCCACCTCCGGTATTGCTCTCAAATGAGACAGACTGGTTTAGAATACTCTGGAATACTTACCGTTAAATGGCAAACAAGAAAAAAAAAAAAAGAAAAAGAAAAGTATTCACCGTGTATCTTTTGCAGGGCTACACTCTGAGGTTTTGTCAGTAACATCAAGCTGCCACAGTGCTGTGGCAGCTTTTTTTCAGATGTCCTGCATGGGAACCAAAACCCCTGCTTGTATAGTTCCCCCACTGCCTTCTATCTGGTTTTACATTTTTGTTGATTGCAGTTGGATATTTGAAAATGTCTGCTGAAACTCTAATTACAGCTGCAGTAAACATGAAAGACTTCTGCAGTTAAATTGCTCACATAACACTGATTTTGGTTTGGTTTTGTTTTTAATATGAAAACAACAAACATTCCACAGCCAATTATACATACCTTAAATAAAGTTCAGAGCAGAGAAAGACCCTGATCACCGATGCTATTTAACTCCCTTCAAGTAGCCAACTCACAGAACTACAGATGCAGATAAAGAAAGGCTACAGATATTCCACAAAAATGTTGAAAACAAATGCTTGGTCAGCCCACTGGTCTAGCTTCAGTACTTCATGTCATAGAGTTAAAGGCTACTGTTCGTTGTTTCTCCGGAGTGCTGGTTTTACAAAGGGAAGAGTGGTGAAGGTTACTCAACATGCAGACCCTCCCTTCAAAGATATTGCTACTGATTTGGGCCCCAAGAGGAGTTGATCAGCCCCTGTTTGAAAGCGGGGAGAGTCTGTTACCATCCAAGCTCATATGATGGAAGGTATGCAGAGCATCAAGGGAGTGGTTTCAAGAATGAAACGGAAGAAGATCAAAAGGACGCTATTTGGATTTGTCTTTAGTTGAGGCTCGACTTGGAGATTGCTAACAAAGAACCTCTTTGATCTAGAAGCTTTTATTACTGCAGAGAATAAATGCAAGGAACAAAATATTCACCTTAATTATTTTTCTCTCTTCCTCTCCCCTGCCCCAGGAAAGCGAACAATTCAGAGCCTGATGTAGGTTTTGGAAATGTAACTGTGTACTGTGTTTCAAAGTTCCTTTTTACTCACATTTCTAGCAACCAGCCACAAAAGCTAAAGATTGTTAAAAAAAACCTGGGTTTGGGCTCATGCTAAAATGAAAGACTGATTCTCTAGAAAGCTCTGAGGCAAAGTAAACTGTGCCAAGTATAATTTCACATCCTTGCTGATTGTCCTCTTTCTCCAGTGCAGTCATTCATTTGCTCTGTCACATGTCCCAAATTATAAGAACATTATAAAGAACATTTATCAGCAAGTTTCTGGCCCGTGACTGTCAATGACTATGTGGGTTTCTCTGGAAGTTTCCAGACTTTTTTGTTCTCTGTTCCCAAAGATGTATCACCTATTTCTATTTTTAAAGAGGAACTGAGATGTTATTCCTGTAATTGCAGAGTTTATCATTGCGTCATTCATACTTCCTTTTTCATCAGAGCAAATGAAAATCAGTTTAGTCAAAGCTAATCTGATAATTTAGTGAAAAGACAGCTTATGCAGAACTACCAGGAACCTATCTTTTTCTACTTGACAAAACCTTTGCCAAGAGTTGCTATAAATGGCTAGTAAATCTAAATAGAAGCCACCTGATTTTCCAGGGGCTTGAGCAACACAAACTTGCATTCGAGGCTTTGACTGGAATAGGGCTGAGACAAATGCTCTACTCCACCCACTTTAAAAGTTAGTATGATTTATTAGTCATTTTTTCCAGTATAGCTTCAACTGCAGATCAGAATTTATCCTTTTCTAGTTTTAGAAATTCCAAGAAATTGTATCTGGACCCTTTAGCCTCTGTGAGACAGAAGGCAGCTTGCTCTGAAAACAGAGTAACAACAGATGCATGACGCTTCCACCAGGACCATGAAGTCATTATACTTTACATTGCATAAAGGGGAAAAACCCAGTTTTTAAAGTAATGCTAGACAGGCTTTCTTCCAGTATTAGGAACGAGCTGGATAAAAATCCAGAGAGGGACTTGATTTTTCAGTTTGAATATTTTAAATAAGCCCCAGTTGTTCTCCAAAATAGTGATCTTTTGCGATCCTGTATCCAAACTTTACCCCTAATTTACTCCTCTGCTGGCTTTTTTCTATGATAGGTGTCCAGATGCCACCCTTCAATAAAGTCTGATCTTTTCAGGATAAAAACTGCTAGCCTGAAGACTCTCAGAAACTGGGGTTTTTGAGGGATGATCCTTGGTATCATGTAATCTCATATTCAGATATAAATGAAGTAGCAAACAGGCAAAGGAACCAGAACATTTTAGTTTCTTAGGTGTAACAGTGGAATACATGACATGTAGTTTTACTGTGTCTACTTTAGTGTTTGAATCAGCTGCTGCCATTGTAGGAGCACAACTGGCAGAGCAGCTCCATCCCAAAGCAGATAACAAGATGACAGAGCATGCTGCAAAGCAGCCAGCCAGGAACTTCCTTTTTTACGGCCATGACTGAAAGGGGGAAGTCTTGACAAATATCTGCTTCCGATTCACTCCATTTTGGTCCAGACACTGGCCAACGGTAGTAGTCAAATGAAGAAATTTTGTTCTTGTTCTGGTTCTGACAGCCACAGACTCCCTCTGGCAATGCCAAACAGTGACTGTGATGTAACTAATAAAGTTTGAGTCTTCATTCTTTCTGTGCTGTTTATATAGTGGACTTTTGAATAAATTCAATTTAAAAGAAAGCCCCGTGGATTGATCTTGGCAGTTAATCACAGGCTGCGGGCAAGAAGGGAGTTTCTGCTTCACATTTCTTTAGATTAGTTGCTGAATCCTATTTCCTAACAACCATTCAGCTACTATTGTCAGTGTTACAAAGCAGACGTCTCCGAAGAAAATTGCTCTGTACAGATTTGGGGGAAAAATATGCTTCTTTCCCTCACCATGATTTTGAGAGACTCATTGTACATAAGAGAAAACCTAAAGTCTCTCCAGAGTTGTTGTAAAGAATATATTTTTTCCTCCACTTGCAATATAATATACAATGATATTAACACATGGGATTCTTTCTGGAAGCCGTTTCCATGAAGGACTCTGAATAAAGAGAAAGGAAAAATAAGGAATTTACAGCAAGTTTTACTCAGTCAGATTTGGGTTTAGGCTTGCAGATTTTTGTGCTTTTCCAAATAGAGTTTGATGGCGTCACTAATATGTAGCATAACGGGAGACAGAGACCAGCTGTGCTTTGAGAGTTAATCTCATAAACTGCTTCCAGAGAAGGTCACATTCAGAACCCCGAGGGCTTCCAATCTGTTCAGACTTGAAAGGTATGTCAAGGAGGAATTGATTTTAAACCATCCAATTTTAACATGCAGTTGGGCCCCAACACTGCGAAACCCCCGTGCACACAGCAAAACACCAGTACACAGAGCATGTTTAGAAGCACACTCCCTCTCTCGAATTTTGCATCTCCAGGAGAATACATGTAATAACCAGAGATCCACAAAACTTAGTGATTTATTTGACACAGTACCTCCTATGACCTTTAAGATAAAAAGGTGCATTTCCTCTCTCAAAAATCGTATTGCTTGCAGTGCAAGTACTGTGTACAGCATGGAGGACTCTGCTCTGATTTGTTAACTCCCATGCTCCACTACTGTTTTCAAGCAAAAAGCCCCTAAAACTGCCAGGCAAAAGTTCACTTAGCCTCCAAATGCTTGTCAAAAAAAAAGGGAGGAAAGGGAAGGGAAGGGAAGGGAAGGGAAGGGAAGGGAAGGGAAGGGAGGGAGGGGAGGGAGGGGAGGGGAGGGGAGGGGAGGGAGAGGAGAGGAGAGGAGAGGAGAGGAGAGGAGAGGAGAGGAGAGGAGAGGAGAGGAGAGGAGAGGAGAGGAGAGGAAAGGAAAGGAAAGGAAAGGAAAGGAAAGGAAAGGAAAGGAAAGGAAAGGAAAGGAAAGGAAAGGAAAGGAAAGGAAAGGAAAGGAAAGGAAAGGAAAGGAAAGGAAAGGAAAGGAAAGGAAAGGAAAGGAAAGGAAAGGAAGGAAAGGAAAGGTTCATTAGAACTTGGACACTATATTATAAAAGACCAGCTGTCAGTCTAAGATTTAGGTTCACATTATTCAGTACAGATATATGTAGAAATCGAAGGAGGTGCCACCCAGACCCCTTTTTTCCTCACTTTTAGATCCCTTAGTATTTTAATAATGGTTGCTTAGTAATGGAAGTAAAATATCCAGAAAGATTCGGTAAAGTTCATTCTAAGGCTGTGAGGTGCTTCTTATTAACAGTCAGTCCATCTCATTTGAACCAGAGGAGAACTACTAGTAACAAGATTTTTCTCTATGAGTTAACAGGAGACACTCTTTCACAAGGACTGAGAAAAATCTGAGCTCCATCACAGACCATGGAACATGATCGGGGAACTGTTCCAGCAGAAAAGTCCACTGCTCTCAATCAGATTTCATATCTTGTATTCATAGGAATAGGTCTTTGACTCTGGCCTTTTGGTGTTGAGCAGTATTCAAATGCCTGCAGTGGATATTTGCACTACAACTTTTCAAGGAGACAGCAGATATTCATTTGGCACACTAAGATTGCTAGAAGTGCACATGAGAGGAATCAATCCTCATTCAAGGGATATTCAGTTGGCATCTTGGTTCAGGTATTGCAGCAATTTAAAAAAAGAGCAACCTCATTTTCTTCCGCTCTTGAATATCATTGAAGATGCTTAAGATTGCATAACACCTACATGTTACATGTCAATGTTCCAGGTCTGGGTTACTAGAAATTTAAGATGGTAACATTGCACTATTTAAGATTTATTGACCCTGCAGATAATCTCAAGGGATTTTATTTATTTGAAGGTAATAGTGTGGTACAATCAGTGAGTGCAAAATTCACGCTGTGCAAAGAACTCACAAAAAAAATTATTCTGTTTGGTTTAAGTTAAACTTTTATTGTAGGCCGATTTTTAAATTACAGTTCCCAGCTGGCATCACTCCGAGTTTATAGCCACAAAGATCTTAATGTTTCCACAACATTTCCGGGAGTCTTCACTTTCATCCATTTACAGAACTTGTCTCCATATGCCAAAGCTATGTTAGAAAGATGAAATGGCAGATTCCTTTGTCTATAAGGGATAGGATAAAAACCTGAAGAATCACAATGAACCCGGAGGATTTATTGCTATTTCCCGCCTGTGTCGTCCCCAGAACAGAACAAGAAACTGCATATGGGGAGTTCGAAAGTTTTGTCTTATGCATCATTGCTTTTCACAGAGACCGAGATACCTCACTCACAAGTTACATAACAGGAACTAGATGTTTATTTAACAGCACTAAGGGGAGAGGACTTTCATTTCATCTAACTTCCATTATCTGTAAGTTAAGCACCCAATGTAGTCAGTTATGTGTGCAACCTCTCTAGTGCACGGTGTGTGCAACCTCTCTAGTGCACGGAGAGGGATAGGCAATTATAGGAAGTGATTCACCCTGTTAATCATACAGACCTATATTCAGATGAATCCATTACCACATGGCTATGTATTTTCTTTCCACAGGCCACGGAAGAAGCCTAGATGGCTAGCTGAGGTTGGATACCTAAGATCCATAAATCACATCCCTAAAGTACTGGAAACCCTTTAAAATCTGTCCTTCGCACCATCTTGCCATCCAAATCAGCACTGCAGTGTTAAGCTATGAGGAATATTTGCTATTTCAATATCAATACCTTGCAGCCAGGTCACCCTCCCATCCATATACTGTTTCTTCCACATGCTGTACACACTCAGTGACAAGAACCATGCCTTCACCAATTTATAAAAGGAAGGTAGTAATTATACAACTCACCTGTCCAGGATCTCCATCCTTTACAGGATAGCTACAGTAAGAACAGTATCTGAATGAGTATTTTTGCTTAGGGGTAGTATGAGGCTGCAGAATCCAGAGACCTGCTCAAATATTGGGCTTGCCAGATGATGCTCTGCTTTGTCTTCACACATTTCAAAAATATCCTAAACCATCTTAAACTTTACAGATATTGTAACCTTTGATTGTTGTCCACACAGGATTTTGACTTTTCCTCTGTTTCCATAAAAATGGCATGTTGAAAATGTTGCCAGTTCAGTCAATCAACTTTTTGTATTTTGAAATTTGCAAGCTCAGAAATACAACTGAGTGGAACTGGGTTTCTTGAGATTTCATAATGGTCTTAAGACTTCATAAATTTTCTCCTTATGCCAAAGAACAATAGGAGAAAACACCATGTCCCAAAATAGTCACTTTCAGGAGAGCTGAGGCAGTCACCTCTCATTTGATAAACGCAAGATTAAGTATCACTTGGGACTAGCATGAAGCTCTTCCATTGAGATGTGTGCCCTAATCACCAGGCAACTGGGTGTGTGGGGGCTCTCTCTGCTTCTCTCTTTCACACTTGATCAGCAATTCTATCCTGAACATAAAAAAGGCTTTCTTAATAAATTTTGTTTAAATAGCACATTCCTGTGGAAAGACTCGATGCCAGCAAACAGATATTTGCTGACCAAAAATTATCAAAATAACTGGTTTGTCAATGAGATTTTCTGACAGCTCTATTAGAGCAAGGCAACCTAATGGCACTTTTCAGATTATCTGGGTATGCTATTAGGAGTTTTCACTTGATATATCAGCTCACACTCCAATGGGTCCCCTCATGTTCTCCTTACAAATTTCCTTTTGGGATCCCTAAAAGTAGGATTTGAAATGAACATCACAGTTTTCAAGAATTGCCAGCTTTCATGATATTAATCCAAACATGCAATACTTGATTGTCTCTGGGAAGCCTCAATCCTGTGAGTTTAATATGTAAGTTCTTAGAAGTATCATCTAAGAATTGCATCCTATTTCTTAAGGTGATTTTTGGACATGTTGCTGAAGAAAAAAAGTCATAAATTATCACTCAGGATCACTCTGAAAGCACAGAAACCAGAAGGTAAGCATGAACTTTACACCTATATCTTTCTATTTTTTTCTTCTTATTGCAGTCTGGGTTTTGACCACAAAAATTGGCAATTCTGGGTTTTTTTTAAGCAGATTTTTAACAAAGGCTTTTGGGTACATTTTGTTCATAATAGAGACCACAGAGCATTTCACAATGTTTATGGCATCTAGACAAGAAAGTTTGAGGCAGATGTCATTCAGTCCTCTGTGCTACTTTTCTTATTCAGAAGTCTTTCCACCCTTCCACTTCTGTCATAACTCCTTGTGTATTTATTCCTATCTGTATCTAACCCAACAGTGGATGGGACACCAAGTCTAAGGAGGAGCAGCTATACATATGTACCTGTCTCTATCTAGCCAGATTCAGAGATGTCTGATAGTGTATTACCAGCTTTCCCATCCCAGGTCCTATCAGCTTGTCTGAGACACTAGAGAGTTTCTGCTTAGGAGTACATGGAAATATTTCTGCAACATAATTCTGTATCTATTTTTGCCATGGAAATTCCAACAGCATTGCTGTCATTGCTCTATGCTGAGTCTGCCCATACAGTGCTTGTTTGACTTTCCTGTGAGAAGACCAGATTCCTAAATCTCAAACCCAGCAAGTTATTTTTTTCCCCTTTTGATCTTCTTTCTTGTCCATAGTACACGCCTACTATTTTCTTTTCCTGGGCACTTGTCTGACATTGTGGTAAGCACAGAGCAGCATTTAAGTAATGAAGGAATTAAATAACAAATACTTTCTTATTGTCTTGGTGTTAGAAACTTCACAATAAGTGTGAGAAGGTTGCACTGGGCAGATGAAAGAGAGTTTAGTGGAACAGCATACATTGTAATTTGCTGTTGCTTTACGCAGTGCTAGAAAATACTTATTATAAAGTATGTGGTCATTGGGCTTGGGACAGGCACATGTGATATCTAACCAGAATTTCCTGGACGCTTGAGCCCTTTTTTTCTCCAATCTACAGAGTTGCTCTAGAAACCAGAGCTATACTGTGCAGTCAGAGGGTTCATAGTTTATAATGTGCTACTTGGTTTCTTAGGATCAAAAGGTAGAGAAAAGTACCAGGAGAAAATAAGAAGATTACTAACTTTAAATAAGCAGTTAGGGAAAACAGGGGCAAATAACACTTCATTGTCACTGCATTAAGCAGTTCAGTGTTTGTCCAGACGCTTTGTGTTGGCTGTTCCTTATTGACTACTGTCAAACTGTTCTCAAAGCACTTTTCTGCTATGACTTTTTTTCCTCCCCCCCAAGCTAAAATATATGGATATATGGTGTCCATTCTCTGTTGAGCTGGACTGAGATCAGATGGACTGAGATCAGTTGCCAGGCACTAAAAGCAGTAGCAGTGAAGCAGCTAGGAGAAAGGTGCTATCCACTTTTAGCTTTGAAAACATGTATTTGGAGCTAATGTTTTTGGCACCAGGAATTCTCGTATGAGCCTCCTAGAAAGCTTCCAAAGGCCAGGATGGTCAAACTCCATGCAGAAACGGAAGCAAGTTACAGAACAGAGGAGTAGCACTGCCCTTGAATGTGTCTCGGACCATGCTGTTCCCCTTCAACAAGTTTTCAAAATGGAAGGACAGAAAAAATTAAAACAAATTTGTTCTTTTTCTTATTAGTATTTATAAAGTTTTTCCAAGCTTTTAATATTGCTTTACTAAAATGTCTTTCATATCTGTTTTCCCTCTTCATCCTGTATGTCAGGAGTCCTTGCCAATTGCTTTACATAGTCCACAGGAAAAAAGCAGCTGTGGGCGTGGGGTCCCCTTTCATCAGTTTTGGGGCTTTCCCCATACCTTGCCAAGATCCTGACTGTCTTATTTCATTAATGAAAACTTAAAGTGTCACATTAGGGACAAAATTCTGACATTCCTGCTCTCCCAAAGACCACAGTGAAGTTAAGAGGAAGAAGAAAATTATAGCCCTGGACAAAAAAAAAAACAACGAAGTGGGCTTCTTCCACCATCCCCAGAGTATCTGATGGAAAAAAAAAAACCAAAGCCTGTCTCAGCAAGGCTGGTAGAGGGGAAAAGATGGGGTCCAAGTGTAGTGAGCTGGGCTGGGGGTTGAATAGGGAGGTTATAACATGGTACTTCACAGGGCAAGCACCGTGTAAAGGAATAACATGAAACAGATAAGGAGAAGGACGAGCCAGGGAACATGCTCCTGCAGTCTCACACAAGGCTATAGTCCAGCAGTAGCCAGAGGATCCCCCTGCAATGTGCTACTATGAGCACTCGCGGCTTTGAGGAGACACCCTACACCTCACCCCATCCCCCTACACCCCCACCCCACAGCCTGTTTGTAATGCAGCTGAGAAACCCTGCAAACTGGCTTGCAAAAAGCACTGGACTGCTCTGTGCATGGGCTGGGAGGTGACGGCACACAAGCACACAGAGCTCAGCTTTGTGGCTCCGGGCACTGCAGTTAGCCACCATCACAGAGCATGCTGGAGTGGCCACTGAAAGCCCACTCACAAGCGCAGGAGTTGGCCACTGAAATCCCCATTGCTGAACAGACAGAACTGAGAAGCTCAGTAACCTCATCGCTTCTGAACTCGTCAGCAGAGTTTATATAACGATGAGCCATCAGCTCTTTCACTTCAAGTACTGCCTCAATTTACGTGGCATAGTAGCAATCTGGCTTTGACGGAGAAAAATGTGAAGGAATGTGTTCCCTGAGGAGTAATGCAATATACAGATAATGTGAGTAAGAAGAAGGCTGTGCTGTCAAATGATGCACATTTCCATCCAGAACATTTTTATTACTCTTGGAACTAAATTAAAGTTTCCACTCTCATTTGCTGAAATTTAATCCAGATTTCTATGAGATGCACCCAGACACAGATATAATCTCTTTAATGAACTGCTCTGCCCATTCATTTCTTCAGCTTTTCTGTTTTCTCTTGCATTGATGATACTACAGACATACAGGAAAGAATAAAAAAGAAAAAACATGTAGAATCAAAAAAACCTCAGACTAACAGATAAAAGTCCTAGGATTGTCAGTTACAAATTCAATACAGGACTGGCTAATGTTTATGCACTAAGTGTGAAATGCAAATGATAATTAAAAATTATATGACAGTATTACAGAACTATTTTAAATACCTATTTTACAATCTTTTAATTAAGAAACACCTTTTGTCTTTTAACGTATTACCCTTTAGGTCTTAAAAAAATGTAGATAAATTATTTGCTACAATACAATTTCCTAGTGTAGCAGCTGATATTATGCAGCTTGTATTGTTATTGTTTTGTCTGCAGCTCAGAAAATCCACTGTTCAGTCCTTTCAAAATTTCTAGGTGTATATCACTCTTTTTTCTTCTGAATTTGCTAATTTTTTCCATCATTCTTCTTTTGCACCTCATTGATCTCATGCTTATTTCCTTAAAACAGTGTGTCTCAGGCAACATCTCAACTGAATTATCACTGATAAAAACAGATGTTTAAAAGCCACCTATCCACTCCACAAACTTATTCCCCTCCTTAAATGCTTATTAAGATTCCTGAGGCTCCAATACACCCGACTATTCTCTCTCAGACTTCCTGATTCTGAGACTGAAATATTTTGGTTCAGCGTCTTCAATAACTTTCTTAAACCCTCTTTATTTTCATCAGACATTTTATGTCTCATGACATACATTCCATTTCACTGACTTCATCTGATGGGATTTCCAATTTCTGGAATATTATTACTTTGCTTCACTGAACGTTTTCGATGTTCCCATTATCTGTTCTGGATTTGGTGTGCTCCTTTTGTGTTATAATACTGAGCATGCCAGTAGCATTTATCTTCCCCCATCAAACAGAGCTCAGGACTAAACCAGCAGGGTCGCTCCAGAGTTTAGCACCTCTGCTGGTAAGTGTACATCAGCACAAGAGAAAGAGGGAAAATATTTCAAGAAAAGTCTAGCTAACTCTAAAAAAAGTTAGATTCTGGACCTTTGACAAGTCACCTATCTGCATGCTATTTGCACAAACTACCACAAGCAATCTGACAAAAACACAACTAGTGCATTTTGAGTTTACTGCCCCAAATCCAGAAAATAAGTAGCATATGAAACACACTAGGGATATTCTAGTTCCTGCAACAATATTAGATCCCTGCTTCTGGTTAGCTTTTGCAACCCACAAGATCCTGTTAAATCTGCTGTTATTAAACATGTAACTGAGACTTCAGTTTACCTAAGCATAGGGCTGGCCAGAAAACCAGACCACTGAGCGTCTGTGGCTAAGTCTTTCCTGCTGAAGTCGATGGTATCTTTGCCATTAACTGCAGGAGACAGAGAATCAGGTCCTGATAGCAGAGAAAGGTATTTTACCTATCTGAAATTTAAGTTCCATGTTTGCCTTACATTTTCACAGGGCCTGATATTTTCATTAAGAACAAGGTGTGTATGCCATTTAAATGCAGCTGTAGAAAAATTAGACATCGTCTAAGTTACTCATCTAGGTTCTTCCTGTAACCAGTGCAGACAGAGACAGAGATTCATCCCACCTGTCTTAGGTAACTCTCCTAGAATACAATAAATCTGGACGTGGTCTCTCAATTGGCCTTGAAGAAAGTCCACATATCTATCTTTTAGATAGCTAAAAGAAATGATGCCGCCTAACCAAAAGTGTCTAACTTGAGCACTGCTGCTGCTGCTGTAAATCTAAGTGTAAAGAAGCAGTTCAGACTTGGCTTCCTGTAAACCCAATGGAGAAAAAAAGAGTCCCACTGCCTCAGCTGGGCATCTATATTAAATGGCTTAAATGTGGCCTTGAAATTTCAGCTGGCACAGGTGAGAATAGTGCTGATGGCTACATTGATTTCTGCCAGCTACAAACTGGGACTGGAGGGTGAGCAGGGAAGATCGTGTGGGCTCTAATCCTCACCAGACTCTCATGATCACTTCTGCAGTTAAACAGAAGGGCCTCTTGATGCTGTTAAAAGGCCCCTTTGCTATTTCTAGCCTATTTTTTTCCCCATATATTTTCCCTTTTCTCCCCACTCCTGTGTTGCTAGCTTCCACAGGAGGGAATACAAGACTGCTAATGAACTACAGTGACACTCTTCTGCATGATGAATATCCCCTCAAAATCCCTACTGGTCTCTATTCCTTCTCCACATATTTTGCGTCTCAACTTGTAGTTTCAGCTACTACAGAAAATATTCCAAGGCAGCACTGGCTTTAGAGGCTGCATCTGTTAAAATGGGCCATAGCCTGCTCTATGGGCCTACAGTCAACTGGCATGGCAGCTGTAAAATATGTTGTAGTCATCTGTACTGGTAAGGCCATGAAGCTAAACCCTCTCTGGCCCCACCATCCCAACACCGTAGATTCATGCAGACTATTTACTGAGAACAGGATTTGGCCCATGCTGCCCCACAGGCTCTCACATTGTTGGAGAGGTGCTGGTGAGCTCAGGACAAAACTGTGCCCTAGAGACTGCCAAGCAAGCAGTAGGAATGAGCACCTCTGGCAGAGGCTTAGTCGGGAGCCTGGCCTTATTTAGTTTACTAGTATAAACACAGCCAGAACATCTAGTAATGTCAGTAATGCGCACTAACCCAATTCTGCTGCCCGGTATACCCCTGAATCCACTGCCTAAATCCATGAGCATCATGTCAGTGTGAACAAGAATACAAGCTGGCTCTAACACTTTAAACCCAATGTTTAATACTCATACTGAAGAGGGGTAGTCTTCTCCTTTTATTCCAAATTTTCACGAAGATGTAGCCCAGTAAGTTCCTTGCCTTCATACAAGTTTTTTTTCTTCAGTGTGCCATTTTACAAAGGTGGATGATCAAAACATTTCATCCAGAATTTTAACATTAGAGGTACCTAATGTCTAGGTGGATCAGCTCTTTTAAAAAAATACAGAAAAGTGAACAGAAGGACCCTTTACTCAACAGGAAGACCAAATGGCCCTAGCATTCTTGCATTGCAGAAAAAATGCGGATAAAATGTGCTTATTGTGAAACTTTCCATCAATTTGAAATAAATGTCAGGTTGTATTAGGACCAACAATTTCTGTTCCTATTACATCACGATTTCCCTGTCCTAACTTGACAGGCTACATTAAAAAAGCCAACCTATTTGTAAACATTACCAATTTGCCATATCCATTCTCTTTTTCCATTTGGATTTCTACTCTCTCTGAAATTTGATCAACCTCTGACTCAGAAGTTTCCCCAGATTTTCAAATAATTGACCTTAGGGTTTAATCAGGAATGAAAGGAGAAGCAGGTGGGAAGAATCTTTGTGATTTTGTTTACAAGCACATATTTCCAGAAGCCTCAGCTGAACTCAGTGGAAACATAGATTTAATTTTCCTCCTATAAAGGATGGATTAAGTGAGGTTGCCGGAAAATGCTCCACTTCAAATATTTGACTGCATGCTCTTGCAGCCTCCTAGAAGTCTGTTAAGGTTATGACAGCAACATGACTTTGTGTTACCGTTTTTGCATTTGAATCTAGATTGTGAACATAAGGAGCTGGAGTCAAAGTGAAGTCATGCTCAAACAGTGCTTCGCACCATGTAACGGTAGCAGGGCCTGGAGAAGGGCACCCTGCTTGCCATCAAAGGTCTCATAATCAAAAAACAGCAAGAATGGTTGATATGAAAACAACAGTAATTCAGGTAATATTGCCCCATTCAGCATATGCAGAGTTTTTTCATAGGCTTTGGTATAAAAACAGGACAGAAAACAATGTAAGAGTTTGTATCACTTTAAAAGGAAAACTACTATAGTCCTAGCTAGGTGTTTTGTCTTTACTGTTTCCACCATAAACACATGCTAGAGAATGATTCTCATTGACTTCAATAGAGTAAGCAAGTTTTCAAAGTTTAAAGTAATGGATGATTAGAACTTACAGGAAAGGTGACTGTGGCTGAATCAGAACAAAAAAGCGCATTGTACTTAGAAAATACAGAAGGCCTATCAGAGTCAAAGATAAGCTTTGGGTAGTCAGGAGACTTTTAGATGCTTGTGTCAAGACAGGGCTTTTGAAGTTATCCAGCTGTTCTTCGTGTATCTACTTAAAACACAAAAATACACAAGATCTACCTGGACTCCTGCAAAGCATTTGACACTGTTCCGCTCGACATCCTGGTCTCTAAATTGGAGAGACATGGATTTGACGGATGGACCACTCGGTGGATAAGGAATTGGCTGGATGGTCGCACTCAAAGATTTGCAGTCAATGGCTTGATGTCTGAGTGGAGACCAGTGACGAGTGGCGTTCCTCAGGGGTCGGTATTGGGACTGGCACTGTTTAACATCTTTGTTGGCGACACAGACAGTGGGATTGAGTGCACCCTCAGCAAGTTTGCCAATGACACCAACATGTGTGGTGCGGTCAACACGCTGGAGAGAAGGGATGCCATCCAGAGGGACCTTGAGAGGCTTGAGAGGTGGGCCTGTGTGAACCTCATGAAGTTCAACAAGGCCAAGTGCAAGGTCCTGCACATGGGTCGGGGCAATCCCAAGCACAAATACAGGCTGGGCGATCAGTGGATTGAGAGCAGCCCTGAGGAGAAGGACTCAGGGGTGTTGGTTGATGAGAAGCTCAACATGACCTAGAAATGTGCACTTGCAGCCCAGAAAGCCAACCGTACCCTGGGCTGCATCAAAAGACGCGTGACCAGCATGTCGAGGGAGGTGATTCTCCCCCTCTACTCTGCTCTCATGAGACCCCACCTCGAGTACTGCGTTCAGCTCTGGGGCCCCCATCATAAGAAGGACATGGACCTGTGGGAGCGAGTCCAGAGGAGGGCCACAAAGATGATCAGAGGGCTGGAGAACCTCTCCTGTGAAGACAGGCTGAGAGAGTTGGGGTTGTTCAGCCTGGAGAAGAGAAGGCTCCGGGGAGACCTTCCAGTACCTAAAGGGAACCTACAAGAAAGCTGGAGAGGGACTTTTTACAAGGGCATGTAGTGATAGGACAAGGGGTAATGGCTTTAAACTGAAAGAGGGTAGATTTAGATTAGATGTAAGGAAGAAGTTCTTTACTGTGAGGGTAGTGAGGCACTGGAACAGGTTGCCCAGAGAGGTTGTGAATGCCCCCTCCCTGGAAGTGTTCAAGGCCAGGCTGGATGGGGCTTTGAGCAACCTGGTCTAGTGGAAGGTGTCCCTGCCCATGGCAGGGGGGTTGGAACTGGATGATCTTTAATGTCCTTTCCAACCCAAACCATTCTATGATTCTATGATTCTATGATTTAAGAAAATACAGAAAATAATACTGTTCATTCACAGCAATATCCCCATAAATGATTATTTAAAATAGTCTAAAGTATTTTCTTGTATTGGTATATTTTGCTATGCTATGTCTCCTCTACAAAGTCATTCTCCTAGGGCTATTTACAGAATATCAGATTAAAATGTCATAAAAATAACTGAAATATGTCCCAAACAGTGGTAGAAATGCCAAAGCAGCACAGAGTTCTTCCAACGCTCTTATATTATGATTACTTAAATCTCACTGGCTAGTCGTTAGTGTTGTGAGGCATCCCTGTGTAGGTCAGTGGGATTATTTGTTGAATAAAGCATCATAAAGTACCCAAAGGGTGTTTTGAGCTAACAACAAAAATGCACTGAGAACATCAGTAGTCTCAAATTAGAGAAAATGAAAAAAAAAACCCAACTTTTGTAGTGTTGCACATATCTTTTATTCCTAGCTATAATAAAAGCCTTTACCCTTACAGACCAAAATATTTGGCTTTATAGGTGTTTTACATTTGCCCAAAGAACTGCCAGAGGAATAGGTAATGAAGACCTAATTTATCACTTCATTAGATCAACTGGGATCAAAGATTCCTTTTGTGGTTTTCTGAGACATGAAAAAGAAGTAACTATGAAAACTAAGTCCCAAATTTTCATTATTTTTACAGTTGCTTTTTCTTGTTTTCATTTCTCAAATATGTGCAACTATGCAGGTGATGAAAATAAAATAACTTTGGTACTTTCATATTCAGAAAAAAGATCAGTATTTTCCTGTTTTCAAAGTAATTGAAAGGATAGAGGAATATACTGAGCATGAGTCTTTTATATTTTTGTTGTCATTGCTGCTGTTGTTGCTGTCACTGTTATTGATTGTTAGCCAGACAGTGAGGTGGGTCTATGTCATTTTCTTGAAATGAGACATCAGGACTATCAGAAAGACTTTTAAACTCAGAAGATAGATTTTTTTGGAACGTAAAAAGGAACATTTCCTGAAAAAACTCAGAGGAGAGAGAACAGAAATAGAAGAACATAAATCTGTTCTCTTTCTCCATCCACTCTTTCCTTGCAGGGCAAGTCTTTTCCTCCAGACCTCACTACAGTAACTCAGGGAACACCAGGGTTACAATAAACTCTACAAAATCCCTTTGAGTCGTTAGGAAAAGACTAAGGAAAAACCTAAGGATCTTCTGATCCCTCTTTGTGTGCCTGCTTCCAAAACTGTTATAATTTAATGATTTTTGTCTGATTTTTTCTTTCCTTATATACAATTTCTTACTAATTTTTCTGTGTCCTCTTTCTGTTTTGTCCTAGACCTTTAATTCAAGTCATGAAGTACCCAAGAAAGAAACACTGAAATAGCTGCACAACAGTCTAGAGTCCCTTTTTTCTGGACACCTCATAGAGCTAATAGTCCAGTCCCCTGTGCAAGGGAACTCTGTACTAAGATGGCTATCCAGGCGTAGCCTATGTGGTAGAAGAAAGTAGATGGAAGGACAGAGGTGATAAAGGAAAAAAGAAATTAATGCTTCCCAGTTCACAAGTGCCTAATATTATATTTAGGCAAAATAAGTCTAGAGAAGCCTACATCTCTTGTAAGAAATGCTGAAAGCTGGGAACATCCCACTTGCTGCAGAACTGAAATTTAGCTTGTTCCTTAATTTCTCCTCTTTTCCCCTGCACTGGGCAGAAGAGTACTGAGCACCAAAGAGGAGCTGGGACAGGCTGTGCAGCAGTGCCCCTGCACCTCAGCAGGAAAAATGAGCACAACTGCTCAGGTAATGTCTGAAAGGCTTCTCCCCCTCTTTCACTGGTTGCCTAATTGCTTCCTCTCCCCTGAAGCCCTAAGGAATGAGAATGAATGGAAGACATTTATGAACCTACTAGCTTATCTTGGAATAAGATAAAGTAAGATGACTTCTTTTGGAAATATAAATTGCAAGCATGTAAAACTGCTGTGTATATATATCCTGACATATCTGCTGTGACAGGGAGAAGTTCATGGAATAATGCATATTCTGTTTGGGTGAAGCACTTGCCCAGGATCCTGGCTAAAGCTCATGAAAGTGCGGAAATGCTCTCTTCTGAAAATTACATTTAAAACTTACTTTTTATAATGAAGAAGAATTAATTCAGTGCACCTTGAACAGTGGAAGCACTACTGTTGTCTCCTTAACTCACTGGAAAATACTGACCAAAGAGCATATAGAGCTTTACATAAGCACTTTGTTATTTTATCTTGTCTATGCTTAGATGTTCTCTAAAGTCAACAAGGTACTTTCTCTCCACATTGCCAATTGGAATGAATAATTTATACCCACAGTCTCACAGTATAAATTATCCTAAAGTTTCTCACTATTTGCCTTTTTTTTAACCTCACACCAGCCTCCTCACCACTAATGCATGCACCATCTCTTACTAATTCGAAATCAAGAGAGTTTTTTTCATAGGTACAGATACAAACTCATAGGAGACGAGTGGTTCTCCTGCTCTGCTGTTGCATACATTCGCTCTCCATGCACATTTTGGCTTGGAGAGTTGAACTCTTATTTAGGTTTTAGTTATGGTATTGAACTTCTAGTTTTCCATCTTTTTGGAGTAAATTTAGCTTATATCAGCGTCTAAACATTAATTGCATTAGACAACTAGAGACCAAGTCTGGATGGTGTGATTGGGTGTAACTGGGTGTATAAAGCCATAGTTCAAGACCTTACTCTGCCTGATTGGGCAAGCTCATTTTACCACATACCTGCAGAATACTATAATGACCTCCAGCCCACAATCACAGGCAATTGTAGGATAAACCTCTCTCTCTCTCTCTCTCCCCCCCCCTCTCTCTCTCTCATATATTTTGCTTTTGTTAGAAATGCCATCCAGTTGAAATTCATGGCACCATATTCCTTTTTTCAGACACAAATTCACTTCCCAGGAGACTTTTTTAGCAACTTGACCAATGAAATACTTAATAATAATAATCATCATAACAAGAACAACAACAACAACATAAAGCAAAAAACCCCCCATAGTTAAGACAGTTTAGGAGCTTTTCAGTTGCCTTTAATGGTAAGAAAGTGAAGGTTTATTTTTAACTGAAGCTTTTACTGAAGCAGCAATTCTTTTTATTTTCAATCAAGATGGGAGTGTCTGGAATGTTACTTTTTATTTTTAAAATAAGTCATCATTTTCACCATCAGCACTCAGATAGGAGTCACACTGATCACAACACTAGTGGTTGAAAGGTCCGAGCATTTTTGTGGTTTCTTGAATAAATATCAGTAATTCAATTTTGGTGTTCTCAAATTTGTGGAATGTGATATTTGGAAGGATATAAGAACTGAAAATCATTCTACTCCAAGAAACAAATGCTTTCAATCTTATAACACTGGATGGAAGAAGGGCTTTTTGCTTTCCTTTGCTTTTTCCCATAGGAGGACAAGAACAGATAAAGTCTCTGCAACACTTAACAGCAATTGATAAAAATGTACTCATTGATTAAAAGATTTTTTTTCTTTTTGATATGCTGATCATACTTAGATCATCAATAATCTGTGTTCCTGTCCAGGAGTAGCATTCAGTCCTGATATTGTAAAATGTTTTCTGTGAGTGATTCAAGTGAAACAAGCTTACAAAGCTCCTAATTTTATTTTATTTTTTCAGGAAGGGGACATGGTGGTTTCCAGCCTTACAGTCTTGATTATCTGTTTCTGCTCAGTGTCTTCAGTTCATACTGCAAAAGTCCAGTCCCAGGAACTAAGCCAATACTACAGCATTTATTTTCTGTGTGAAGTCTCTGAAGACATAGAAAAGGTCTTTTCAAAATGTAAAAAAAAAAAAAAAAGAAAGAAAAAAAGAAAAGAAAAAAGGAAAAAAAAGGCCACAGTTGGCCAGAACTGTCCTTACAGTTTATGCTGTGAAGCGTTCTGTATTTTCTGTTACTCAGCTGGCGTCACAAGAACTCACCTCTGCTGCTCTATCTATTGCCAAACAGGACACATTCATGAGGAAGCCACATTTGAAGAAAACAACATCTGGGAACACTACATACAGTAACTGTGCCGGTCAGAGGCAGAGTTTCTTCCCTTGGATGATAATTGTCATGTAAGTGCCAAGAATGCCTGTAGCTGGAAAACCGTCATATTGCCACAAAGTAGGGTGACTAACATTCTCTTTGGTACTGTTTAGAGGATCCAAGGCCCTTGAGACCCTACAAACACTGAAAACTACTATTTCTGGAATACTGTCCATAGCATTTGACTCTAATTACATGTCACTGTTAGAAGTGTTGCTTATGAGGTTTTAGTTTGGGCTAAACTGCCGAAAACTGACGGTCCAAAGGAAAATGGATCTGCTATCGTCATTGAGTTCAGTCCCTTGGTACCACTGGTTACTCATCATGCAGCCACCTCCATAAGTGTCTCTAGCTACATTTAAAGAGTGATCAGGCTTTGCAGCCACTCCTACACCTCCAGAGCATTCATTCTTGTAAATATTCACATGGCATATTTCCATGCCCTGTTTTTGCAACTTTTTTCCGGTGCCAAGAAAAAAAGTGCTAAAGCAAGGGAAGAAACAGAGGAGAGTTAACAGAGGAGACAGACTCACACATGCACACACAAAAGCAAATAAAAGAAAGAAACAGAGAAAGGACAGAGGGCGAAAAGAAAACAAACAGTAGGGAGACAACAGGGAGACCATACTTTCTCACTGAATGAGACCAAGAGCTGCAGGAAATAATTTAATAAATAGTCACAGTTAAATGCTCAGTGGGGTTTGCACCACTGACATCTGTTCTCCTGCACAGTGTCCAGATCCCTTTGGAGCCTAGAGATGGCGTGAGAGATCCAGGTGGGTGACACCTACCCTCCCACTCACCAGGCCTCACTGACGTGGTACTGGGCACCCTCTCCTGACCGGTGAGATGGTCTGGATTAGAGAGTCGATCAGGACACTAGACCCATCAGTACGGTGGTAGCAGGACTCAAGCATTCTTCTGTTCAGCCACAAACAAGCAGCCAGCACCCTCCTCCCTGTCCCCACAGGAAGATCAAGGGTGAAATAACTGCTAAGAGAAGATTAGAGAGCTTTTAAATTGCATCTAACACCATTTCTTTCATCTCTAGCTACAACTTTGCAGTGTAAATATCATGCTGTGAAGACTTAAACAGACAAAAGTGTTGACCTGACTTCTTTTTTTTCCCCAAAAGATGTGAATTCCTTGCAAGAGGAGGGGTCCCCTACACAGCAACTCAAGCCAATGGCTTTCTATTTCAGTACAAGAACTGACAATAAAATAAGTAGCTGCCTATATCCATTCCAGCTAGGGGCTACTGGCAAATAAGCAAGTTAAAGGAAAACAAACTCAGAAAGCAGTAAGGACAGTTATTAAAAAAACTGAACATTCATCTGGTGTGTTGATTTTTATATAGAAATAATTCAAAACAAAATGAAACAAAAGCCTGTCTTTGTGTGTGGTAGAGCTGAAAGATTTGTGGCAGGACTTGTCTGCAGGAAACAAAGAGAAGTAACCTACCTAGCTGCACGGATTGCTGTAATTGTGATCTTAAGCAGAATTTATATGGAAAAACTCCCTCCCAGGTTTTTAGAGGAAAAACATTAATCTGGCAGAAGGTAAATCTGGCAGTTGGTCAATCAGTAATAGTGAGATGTGTGAGGAGAGACAATTACGGGTGGAGAAAAACAAGAGGGGAGAAGTCAGGGGGTAGGGAGGCGTTTTGTAGTTTTTGATTGTTAAACAAAGTGAATTCCAGAATGAGGGGATGACTCTGTGGATGGATGTTATATGGAAGTGATTTATTGATTGCTGGGGCAAACACCAGAGGGGGGAAAAAAAAGGATATCTTTATAAATTCATCTCAGAATAATTTCTGGAACTACTAATGTTTAATTTTAATTACTGTCTTCCTTCTCAGTTTTGTAATTGGTTCTCCTTTCTCATCTTTCATAACATACAATGAGAACCAAGATAAGCAAGCGTGACCAAAGTAAAAACTTGCCATAAGAGTGGGCCTGGTATGTACCTGAACACATTTATTTGATTACTGAATTAATCCTGAGGAAAAGATTAGATTACAGGGGCGTGGGGAGGGAGAAAGGGAGGAGCATCCATTCATACATGGAAGTCGTGGTGGAGGGGATACTCTTATTTTCAAATACAATCTTCAAAGTTAGCACACACATTCAAATTACAGTTGTTAGCACACTCGTTCATAAACAGAACAGATGTCAAGGTCCTCCCAGCCCCCTCAGTCCCCCAGACAAGCAAACAAAATTTGCAGAATTTCACAGATATTACACAGGTTCAGGATCCTCCCAGCCCCCTCAAGCCTCCAAACAAACAAAATGTGCAAAATTTCACACACAGGTTACACAAAACTACAAGTTCCCCTTCCCTCCAAAAGATGCTTTATTTGCATGAGGCAGCTGCACTGGGCACGAGGTCTGCACACAGTACCACAGTAAGGTACGAACCTGGGTTTTCAATTGCTTTGCACCACTGTGAAACCAGTGTGGGGGAGAATAACAGCTCCTGGGAGGAAGCCTGCACCTCCCTCTGTGGCCGGTTTCACAGTGGCACTCTGGTAGAAAATAATGTGCTAAAGGCAGCCACTGCTATTATTACTGTAGTAGAAACAATAAGCGTAATGTGGTTTATTTTCATTCCATTTAAATTTCAAGATTCAGAACTACGTGGCTCTGATGAATAAACAGTATCTGTGGCTATCATAGCCCTTACACAGGGGCTTCCTTTTCTGCTTTTATTTTAACAAGAAACCACTGAAAGCAATACTCCTCTGGCAGCCCAGTTCTGCGTGTGTGTACATGTGCGAGTGTGCATGGAACAAAAGGGTGGAGAGGAGCTCTGGGCTGTAGTTACTACTTGGAGTATATCTGCTTTGTACTTACTAACCTTCTGCTGCTTCCAAGAACAGCTCAGTAAATCATGCCTCTTCCACTGCATACATACCACTGTACATTTTCGGGGGGGGGGGGGGGGGGGGGGGGGGGGGGGGATCCAGATGTGAGCAATTAGGCCACGCTGTGCTATTATGCTGCCTCCCATATATGAGACATGGCTAAATAAGAATAAACCAGCTCCTTCTTAAAAATGTGCACAGTCCTTCCCAGACAGGCAGTGGTTAGCCCTCGTTGGCAGACCCAGCAAGCACTTTCCAAACTCATGGCCTAAAAACATGCCTAGACGATGTCCGGACTGTGTGTTGGGACAAGGTCCTATCGCCCACCAGCCCTCGCTTCCCTCTTGCTCCGCCGATGTGAAGAGCTCTGGCTCCGAGGCTGGTGGGCAGCTATGTCGTGCAGCACCCCCTCCCTCCTCCCGCCCCACAGCCACCCCGTTTGGACAACCAGGAAAAAGGAGCACTCTGAAGCATAACGTACCATAGAGGCCAGAGACAGCTATTTGGACTGAACCCGCCGCGAAGCGCGTCCAGGATTACTCTCAGTCCCTCTTGGACGTGAGGTTTGCCAGGCACCTTGGAGGAAGCCGTCATTTCCACTTGCTGTCAGTTCTGTGATGAAATCCCAGCAAAAAAAGCACAGCTAGGGAAAGCCAGTCGGCTAGAGAGAAAGATTTAGGCCTTCAGCAATGTCTAAACTAATGGCAACAAGCCACTCGCGTTGAGTTTTGTTTCCTCGAGAGATTCCAGACTGCTCTGAATCCAGTAAACAAAAACTACCACTGGGGAAGGCAGACATATTTTTCTTTTCTCTTGAGACATTGTAGATGTTATTCTATGTTCTGTGGTGGAGAAAAAGTTTCTTGAAGCAACTGGAAGGTCCCCATCAGTGAGATGCTGAGAGAAAGGCTCTAAGAAAGCAATCTGATTGGTCTTTGAAAATACACTAGAAATGGATAGGCATTACAGAGAGACATTACAGACAGACTTTAAGACATTAAAAATAACATTCCAGCCCACTTCCAAAACTGTAACACTGGATTAGCTACTAGTTGCTCACTATGATATCTAAAATGTTGTTCTAGTATTGATGTATTTGACAAGTCCACTGGACTGGGCTGAGCTCACCCTAGCAGATGGCTATGGTGAAGGTAATCAAGTCATCCTACCTTTCTGTCCCTAGATTTATTTTTGCAGTGTGTAGACACCTATTGAACTACGAAAGGGCAAAGCTGGCTATGATAAAAGAGAGTAAAGCGAGAGAGAGAAAGAACTATTTAGAAGGAAGTTTGACGCTGTTCAACTCTCTTCAAGCTGTGAAAAAAACCCTTGGAAACCACTAAGAAGGGAGCAGTCACAGGCTGGGTGGTGCAGCTCATGACTGTTGAGTATTTGGGGGGGGGAGAACAGCAATCATTTAAATGGATGTAATGCCTTCAGTATTTTGGAAAAGCTATATTTATTTACTAAAAAATATCATCTATACAAAGGGCATATTTTGCCTATCCAAAAAAAAAAAAAGTTAGTTGGTCCTTTACTTTTCAATGTGTTTACATCGCTTCTGTACAGAGTCTGACACACACTAACATCCTAAACATTTCTGGCGTTCAGACATCTTATACCATAATCATACTTTTTTGCTAGATCATCAGACAATTGGCTGCAGGAATGCATCTCACTGTCTGGCTTGTGAAGATTTTGGGCACCCTTGACAGCTACAGAACAGAGGTTTGGCTCTGCCTGCTGGCTAACCCGCCACCTGTCAGAAAGCCCTTTCCTTTTGGTGGAGATTCCTGGTCGACCCAGCTGAGCAGCAATGCTGAGTGCAGGAAGGAGAACTCTCTGCATTGCAGTTCCCCCACAGGAATGTCTGGGGCTGCTCCTCAGGAAACATCCTGCTCTAACCCTGCAGGCAGCCGAGGAAGCAGGGAATGTGCTCCTGACGGCAAGCACACCCTCAAGAAATGTTCGTCTGCAGGTCTGGGTGTATTTGTTTACTACTTTGATCAGTCTGTGACAACAGCAGAGCCTTCTCAGTAATGGTGGATTTCATTTACAGCACCCTTTCCCTCTCTAGACTCCTCTCAGCCTGTCTCAGCATGCCATCCCACCAGGCCACTTAGCACCTCCAGCAACATCTTTATTTCTTGTGCTCTTTCTTGTGTTGTCTTCTTTTTGTCTTGTGTCTTCTCTTCCAGATAAAGATGAGACTGTTATCCGGGGGAGGCATAAGCAAATAACATCTACTTCATTTCCTTTTCTTGAGAAAGTGCAGGTTACTGATGCTGGGCTTAGAAGGAAAGAAACGTAGGCAGCCTCTCACTTTGGCTACCATGAACAAACAGTGTTTGCATGTCTGTAGACAGCAGTAAGAGGTGACTTTTCAAACCTTCTCTGCTAAGATCATGGGCAAAGGCAGTATGAAGATATATTTTCTCTGACTATTTCAGTGGACTTTGAATCAGACAGATGGACCACATGACCAAGTCCATGGACATGGAGCACCTACAGCATAAGACAGTGATGTCTATCCCTACCCATTCTGATGTTTGAACTTTCCCAACATCCATCAGGTGACCAGTAAAGAGATCTCCCTTTCTGACTGCTGCACAGCACATCTTTCCAAAAGTCCTGTTCTTCAGCAGCTATTTCCTGGCCTGGTTCTTTTGTCATTGGGTCTCTAATTTCGGTTAACTTCCCAGCTGCCCAGAGTTTTACCTTGCGGTGGTCCCTGAGACGGGTTCACCAGTTTTTCATCACATTCACTCACTTCCACGCAGCCAATCCTTCCCCCCAACCAGATACTCTTTTTGAGACAGAGGAATATTTGAACCCAAACTTCAGGAGCAAGCCCTGCCAAAAATTCTTCTTAAGATAAACATGACCGCCCCTCAGCTTCTGCTAACAGCTGTTACAAGAGAACAGAGTTCCTCATGCAGGGTGAGAGGACAAGCTTGTGTTTTGACTCTTCTGGCAGTACAATGAAAATAGGGGTTTGATATGTTGTGGAGGATTTGTAAAACTGAATGTTTAATTACAGAGTCTTTTTTCTTGCCTTTTTTTTTTTTAATTTTTATTTCAGCTGCAAACTAATGAATAAAGTGTTAGTTTACAAGCTCTCCAAAGCTGAATGCATGGAACATTTCAAAGAAAGAGTATATAAAAAAGCCTCATATTTATCTCATGAATTTATAACGTGGGCAGTAATTTATCAGGAACCTTCCTCTGTCATTTCATGCACAATTCTTTCCAGTTCCTGCTATGTGGTATATTAACGATCCCTTTCTATCCAAAGCAGTGGTAAGACATGCTTCAAAAAAGTGCACTTTTGTAAGACTTTGTGTGACCTTTCCATTCTGTAGGTCTTCCCAGAATAGGATGATGAATACAGTCTATCTTGTTTGAATGTTGCAAGCGGCCAACAATGTTTCTGTGGCATGTGGTGACTACAAAGCCTACTAGAAAATACATGGAAGGTTGTTGATATGAGAAGTTACAGTGCTGGTAAAACTGGACAGCTGTAGCCCTGAAGAAGTCTTCTGCAAAGCCACAGCAGGGAAAAAAACACACAACAAATCCAGTTAAAAGCTTTCTGAGACTGGCTTGAGAGCCCTACCTGCAAGAGTAAGTGCATAGCTTAGATACTAATACTTTTAATTTTTGACCTGACTCCTGGACTGCCAACCTGGACACCAAGCAACTGGGGAGGATGCCAGGGATGCGGCGACAGGGAGGACCGCCACAGCTCCCTGCCCAGTGCCCCACAGAACCAGCATGTGGTGACCGCTTCCCGGTGCTCACAGTCCAGCAGCCTCTGAGCTAGAGACTGGCTGCTCCTGGCCACCAGCCCCTCAGCCGCCTGTGCTCCCACACGTTCATTGAAATAGATGCTGCGACAGCCTGGGAAACCTTGGCATTCCTTGGGACACCATAGCTGTGCGGCCCTGGATTTTAAGCAAGCGTTCTCTCCTCTTTTGATCAACAACCATGTTCTCCCTTCCCCCTCTGCATTTCATTTCGAGATCTGGTTTTGTTTAACCCAGAAATGCAAAGGGAATAATCTAGGTTAAAAAAAAAAAAAAACCAAACAACAAAGGACCCCCTCCCCACTCCAGACACTTCTGCAGCAGCAAACCTGAGTGTGGTTTTTCCGTTCGAAGCCACAAACTGGCCTGAGTTTGCTAAAACCTGGGCTAGTGCACATGAAACCTTCGGCGTGCCTGTGAACTGCCCTGCGGCTCGAGAAATTCAGAACTGGTCTGCCTGCTTTCCCCCCAGGAGTCCCCCAAATTTGCGGCCAGCACCGCCGGTGCCTTTGCGAGCCCCAACACCGCCCCTTCGTGGCTGGAGCCGTCCTGCGCGCGGCTGGGCCGGCGGCTCCGCGGGCTGCTGCCTCACACACTAGAACTGGGAAGCCCTGGTGTGTTTATGGAAAGGGGTGGGCTCCCCCTGCCATCCCGCCCTCTCCCCCTAAATGCCAGTCCGAGCAGGAGGTCAGACAAAACAGGCTGCGTGTCCCCCTCCAAAACAGACTTTGCCTACTCCGCTCTGCATCCATGCCTTAGTCCTGAGCAGGCAGGAGCTCCAGCTGGTCACGCAACTCTTACGACATTTTATCAGCTTTCATTTTGTTCTCTGAAAACCAAGGGTCCGCTTATGTGTGCGACTGCTTTCTTTTCCAGGCAGTACGGTACAGCAGACTCAGTGCACATGTGTGCAGGGCAGGGGAACAGGCAGCAATGGAGCAGGGCAAAAGTGCCTGTAGCACACCTTTGCATCTCCTCACATTCCTGGCAGGACCACACTGTAGATTAGAGCACTTGCACAGTTGCTCTATGCTGCTTTTTGCAGCAGCCAAGAATACTCAGCGCACAGCCCCCTCCCAGCCTGAGCATGACCATCACCTAATCCCTACCCGAAGGCTGCTGGAGGTGTGAACAAGAGCCATTTTCCCCACGCATCCCTGCCTAGGATCCCGCTCTCCCTTCATCGATCCAAGCGTGAATCACCAAGGGCCACCACCAGCTGCACAGTCTCTTCACGCTGCCGGGGTGGTAGGAACACAGAGAGGTCAATCACTTGTTCAGGATTTCATTCCTCCATTGAAACTTGAAACACTTTGGCATGAACAGTGTAACCAGATGTGGCCGGGCTCTGAGATCCTTGCATATCCCAGCACATCCCTTTTTAATGTAATGACAGGATTAATACCTGAGCAAACATGTAAGGCATTGGTCTCACTCGCCTAGGTGGGAACATCCCTTGCTCCTCGGTGCTGAAGTGAGGATGTGTTTCATGCCTTCTCTGCTCTCTGCAGCAGGCTTTTTGTTATCACATTTACTCTTTTCCAAGGCTTCTACCTTTTTTCCCCCCAAGAAGCTGATGGCTCCTTTATCAGAACCAGTCAGTGCAAACTGCTGGATGACACGAACCAGACGGCCTGCATCCGCTGCAGACTCAGACAAAAGATGGAAGCAAAAGATAATAATGAAACACAGCTGGCTGATAAGCATGTTTAAATTTTGCAGAGATTAGCTGTGAGAACAGGAAGGAGTTCTTTCTCTCCCTTCTGTTTGTTTAGCTTTCTTTAATTGTTTATTTTTAGGATGAAAAACATGCCCATTCAGACTTATCAAGCAAGTTAAAGCAAGGCACAGGGAGAAATTTGTCTCATTAGAAACATGAAAGCCCCATCGCAGCCAAAAGTAAACAGGACCTTCCATTTCCCAGAGCCACGTAAGCAGGCGAAGGGCGGCTCGGCTCCGGGCCGTCCTCGCTGGCGCTGGCCGGGAGCTGGGGCCAGTGCGGAGCAGCGAGCTCAGCCCGTGGGTCCGCCTGGCTCCCCTGGCTCCGCGACAGGGAGAGGGAGGGAGCGGGACTGCACAAGCGCCATCTCACTTACGGATGGGATACAGCAGCGCCGGCAGGTTTCATAACTCCTCTCGCACGGCAAAATGCTCCCGTTATTTATCTGGGCCGTTGCAGCGCGCGCCGTAAGTACAGGTTATTCAGCAGCGAGCCTCTCCTGAAGTTCGCGAGTGAGTGTCTGTGCCTGGTTTCCACAGATGTAAAAACAAGCTCTGGAAAAGAAGTGTTTTTGTAAAGGGAACAAGCAAACAAAACACATTTGAAGGAAGTGTTGCAGTCTGAGGGACTGACGCTGCTGCCGCAGGATGACATGGAAGTTTCCCCGATGTGCTGCAAAGAGGCAGCTAAACTTCCATTGCAAAATGGGGTGTTTCGTTGCCTTTCTTCCCCTGCCTGCCTTGTGCTGAAGGCCAGTCCCTAAATCTGAAGCAGCCTCTAATCAGTTCCCACACCTGCAAACCTGCGGCCCCTTCTGCGGATCCCCGCTGGTGCGAAAGCTGCGGGATCAGATCAGTGGCATACAACATCTCACTTCTCCCTCCTTTCTGACCGACAGCGCACACAGGAGGTCCTGCATAACACACTTGTACAAAGATTAAAGCAGAAACTCTATCCGAGCTCCCTGTTCGCACCTGGTAATGGTACGAATGAAGAAAGAGGCAGCAGGGTCAGCTGTACTCTGAGTGCCTTATGCCACCTCGGAGAAGCAAAGCTGTGGTGGAGCTGGGTTTCCCATGGCTGTGCATCTCTGGGGCCCTGCCAGGCAGCCAGAAGTGTGCCACTGAATGTCATCACCCTTCCCTGGCACTGCTAGAGCTCAGGCACTCATAACACTGTGTTAAAAGACTTTGGTTCAGGCCTTTAGGACTATTCCTTCACTGGTCACGAGGGGCTGAGACAATATCAGACTAGGAGGGTAATTCTATGATGCTCCCCTCTTACCTTACCTTTAAAATAGTACCAGCATGAAATGGAGAACAAAACGGAGCTATTGAGGTCAGATATGCTCTCTCAACAGTCATCTTCAGTGGGTAGGGGAGGCGAGAAAAGTTTTGTTCTGTTTTTCAGAATATATTAAGAGACTATTACACTAATATGTGGACAAAGAAAGTACAACTGATAGAAACAATGTGCTTCTTGTGTTTTAAATGATGTGGTTTGTTCACATGAGCCATCCTTTTGGATAGCTACACAAACTTGTTTGCACTACTCACAGTGCAAATGTACAGAAACCAGCTGTACTCATAAAGCTTGTTAGTTCTGTTGAAGCCTGACAATCCCCATGACTCAGCTGAACACTGACCTGCTGCTTCCCCTGTTGTCCCCCTTGTTGCTGCCACCGCAAGAATTTTTGTTTCATCTTCATTTATGAAAAAATACTATTTTTTTTTGCTAAAAAAATCTCTAGGAGTTGAATAATAGCTCTGAAAAGCCTGTAGTTGGCTCCAGAAGCCCCTTCAGTGCAATGATGTGAACTTTTGTTAATCCTAGCGGTGCTGCAGCCTCCAGAGGGCTGTGCTGCTTTGGCTCCGCCAGCCACGTTGCCAGGCGGGAATGCGTGGGGTGGCCAGGCAGGAATGCACAGGGTGGCCAGGGGCCGGGGGGGGGGGGGGGGGGGTGGCCGGCTAACGCCAGCACACCCCCCAGCTGTGCACAACTGCTTGGATGCTGCAAATACTGCAGAAATGTAGCACGCTGTTTCTCTGACTTAGATTGCGGGAGGGTGATGAGAATGATGATTTATTTCAATAGGTATAGCAGCTGATGGCACCTGTTAAGACTGAAGCCTCCTAGGTAATTATGATCAGCAGTAAAACGCAGTGTTTGCCCTGAAAAGCTTCCTATCTAATTATACATCTTACTCCAAAATTATTACAAAGCATTTTTTTGCTGTCTGGGTTCATTTATGTAAATGACAAGTATTTTAATAAGTACCTTAAGTACATATCAAAGATTCAAAATGACACAAGGAATTGCAGGTGCTTTGTAGTTGTCTATTTTCCATAAGATTATGTTTTTATGATAGCTCATGTAAGACAGAAATATGAACACACTGTATAAGTCATTTGAAGGCTTGCATATTCCCAGTGTGTGTTTTCCCATTTCTACATTTAAAAATGTAAAACAGGATGGATCAAATTCACACAGTAGTGGTACTTGTGTGTTTTGCTGCAGTTGCCGTCTCAGAACCCAGAATATATCAATTCACTTGTATGAAGTGATCTTTCTCTTTTCCAGTAGCGGGGATGGGATGGAAGGAGCAGATTTGAGGTGCCAAAAGGTGAAGGATAGGCACTGATGCAGGAAAACAAAGCTTCAACCAAGAAAAGTACCTGTGGGTCCATGTGGCTGCTGTAAGACCTGGTTTATTAACTTTGTATGATGTGTGCTTCCACATAGGAAAAACAGTAATAGGAGCACTGATACTCTGCAGCCCAGCATGTTGTAAATAAATAATTGGATTGGCATGATAATGAGCTACAACACCTAATAATTGCTTTTATTTTCACTGTTTTAAATAGGTCACATCTTTCCTCTCTGACTCTGAATTGAATTTTCCTCTGTGCTGAGGGCCAAGCATGTGACTCTTTGTAGCTGTAAAAAAGAAAGCAGCAGCAGCAGGCCCTTGGGGTATAGAGATATTACAGCAGCCACGCAACACATTTCTGCATTCAGAAAAGCTTTAGTGTTGGGTCAGGCAACAGCTACTAAGCAGGGACATATGATTTTTTTTTTTCATGTCAGAAGAAAATGTGGAACTGATAAGAAACACCTGTGGAAATGGAAAGCCATCTCAGAAACCATGGTTTGTTTAGATGATGAAGAGATAAAATCTGAAGGCATGTGATGCAAAGCAAGATGATCTTGAACAGAATGTCTGTTTAAAAAAAAAAAGGAAGAAGAAGCAGTAGTACGTTTCAGGTAATCAGCTTTCTGTGCAAAGAAAGGTCCTAGAGGATCATAAGGCAACATTGGTGCAGTATGTAAAACTGCATGAGCTGCATGGATGTTGTTCATTCATTTTTCTTCATGGAAACATGATTCCATTTACATTTTATTTGCATCTTGTAAATATTTTCTTAGAAACCCAGCAGGACACTGGAAAGCATAAAAGCACACATTACCAGCTGAATATATGTAACCAAAGTTTTCTCTTTGCTTGCAGCTCAGCCTATTCCATATGCTCTGATTTAAAGCCCTGTAATACACTTACTGCATAGGAATTCTGTTTAGCTACATTTAACTTTTTTGAGGGAAGATTTGTCAGATCATTTGTTTTAGTTAATGCATAGATATTTTCATGCCTTTGTCCTGCTTGATGTGAAATAAGTATTTTTTAAAGGAAGTTGATCTCAGTATTTCTTTTCATAGTCTGGAAAGGATGCAGTAGTTAAATGATAAATACTAGGAAATGTGCAGTACGGCGTGGATTTAATGGAAACATTGCCATGATTCTACACCTCAGTGTTGTGGCATTAAATCAGTCAGAAGACAGAGGCAGACTGCTGGTGTGTGTGATGCCCAGAGGAGGAGGCAGTTCCAGTAATAATTTTAGAGACTGTAAAGTGACTCTAAAATGGAAATCTCAGCAGCAGTTCTAGAAGGGCCCAGCTGAAAAAGATACACAAGCGCATGCCCAGTTTTAAACACACAAGTAGTCCTGAAATCAATGAGACCACCCACAGGTTTACAATCCCTTGAAGAATTGAGCCCTTAATTGCTCAGTAACTGCTGCAAAAAGACATCAAGTTTCGTTTGTATTACTTAATATTAAAAAGGGCTTTGCCAACATAAAACACTGGAGGAGCCCAACCCAAAACAAATGGATAAAGTAAGGAACCAAAGCAGCCTTGCAAGAGAGCTGCCTTTTGCTAAAATTCTCCCGTTTCAGCCCACGTTGAGTTGCTCCTCCTGTTGAGGTCCATGCTCAGCAGCACTCATTTTAGGCAGGACCACCAAATTACAATTGCTTCCCCCTTTGAATGATGAGCAATTGACAAGTTCTGGAGGTTTGCGGACTATTTTTTTTGGACACAAAGTCCTAATCAATCCCTTGTTAGCAAAAAAGTTATATCTGTAGCAAATCTTTTTAAGACCTTCTTGGGATGCCAAGCTTCTTTGCAAGGGCATTTCTGCAGCTTCTCAAACTGTGTTACATGAGTGGCAAATGAACTTTAATGAGCTGATCCTTTTGCAGTGTATGAGGCAGGGAAGTGTTAATATCTCTGCTTTACAGATGGACAACTGATCTGCAAAGGGTCAGAAACCTCAGCTGCAGAAAATCCGGAAAGCTGAGCTGACTTTAGTGGAGCTGTGCTGATTTATACCAGCTGAACATACGGCCCCAGAAGATTAAGTAGTCTGTGTGAGAAATCTGTGGCACATCTGGGACACTCCAGGGCCTGAGTCACAAGATCATCCTTCCTGCCCATAATGCTTGCAAACATGCCTCTGCTATGCAGGAGCCTCTGCTAACTTTTTCTCTAACCTCTTGGCAAAGCAATAATGAAATTGTTTGAATGAGTGAGCCCAGGGAAAGTTGGGGTTAGCTTATGCTGTTGACAGAACTGCTTACTCTGGTTACTTTGTGCCTGACATTATTTTGTACAGGTAAGCCAAAACTATATAAAATATTGGATTATTGTATTTGCAGTCATATTCTAAACAGAGACATAGCAGAAGGAATTTGCAGTCCAACATGGGGAAAGAGTCTGTCAAAATCTTACAAAATGGGATCTGTGTTTCCTTTTTGCCTCAGTCCTGTGCCATACTGTATATGAGGGCCAATACGCCACTGCAGAGGTGTTTCCCTGCCTGCACTTTTTTTATCAAGGGTTTTATGTAAACCCAGCACTGGCATACGCACATTTTCCTAGCTATCTTTTGCCCAGGCAAGAGGGAGTTTTTGGAAATACAAAAGATCTGAATAAAGTCCCATATATACTTTAATAGGCTATTAAAGCATGATCGTTTTGTAACTGGGACAGCTCTTGTAGCCACAGCAATATTTATTTAACTGTTGCTCCAGGACAGAAAAAAACAAACCAAAACAAAAACCCTTAAATCATAAACCCAGTCTAGATCTTATTCAAACAGGTTTCCAAAAAAATATGTTGAGCAGAAGCCTGCACAGTCTGTGGGGAAAAAAACAGTGAAGCTGTTCACGTGTAGGCTTTGGTTGATGTGTAAGTTACTGTGATACTCCAAGCATGGCTTCAAAATGATACGATGTTAACTGGTTATAATGTTCATGTTACAATGATAATTTCAGGTAATGGTACTGGTGAGAAAAGTAATGGCACCAATCAGTCAGAAGTAACAGAAAAATATAATGTAAAATCATTTAGAACTTGGTTTATCACTGCATTATATTTAATTAGCAAAAGGTTTCATATTGAGGGGATCAGTATTGCAAATGACATGAAACAGTCATTGACAAATAAGCAACACTGCACAGTGTTCCTAATTCTGAAGGAGAAAAGTAGAATCAAACTGTATTTAAAAAAACAAAAACAAAAAAAAAGAAAAAAAATTATCTTTTTGAACAAAGGAGAAGACCAAACACATACCCCACAACACTAGTCTGGAAAATGAATGAAAAATATAATCAAACTATTCCAGAAGTTAGGAAACACAAAACTTCTTTATCAGTTTTCACAAAAATAGGACAGAAAACTTGCAAGACTTTTAGAGGATTAATAACATCTTATACTGTGAGCTATATTTATCCCAAACTCCAGAATATTTATTTTAGCAGGATTTATTTTTAAAACACACTTTCAAACATTTGTTAAACTACCTACTGAAAAGGGGTAAACATTAAGTGACCCTCCAATAAGGAGGAGAAAAAAAAGGAGAAAAGTTTGCTTAGCGTCCATTTCCAGCCCGTTATTCAACAACGAAGCAACATCTGCAAGCAGTTTCTCGAGCGCTCTGCATAACCCAGCACCACCACCTGCTGTTTAGGAAGGAAGATTCAATTTCCCTTGTCTTGCACATTAGATCTCCAGTACCATGCATGCAAAGAGAAATCACCCATTTCAAACATTCAAAGAAGAGGAGGAGGACAAACAAACAAAACAAAACAAAAGAAAGCAGACTTTCCCACCCCCAGTAATGTACAGGAGAGGCAGCTCTGCCCATTTTAACCATGGGGCGATCCCTCCTTGGATATGGGGTGAAGAAGCTGAGCTGGTCACACTAGCCGTAACAGCACGCTGCTTCTGCTCTCTTGGCTCGGGGTTCACATGAAATCTTTATAGACTTCGGCAGTGCAAATGACTTGCCTCCAGTGTGCTACCAATCTTCCCCCAAATCCTGCAGCTTGCTAGCAAAATAGCTTATATTGGCTGGATTTTGGCTCTCCTGCCTATGGGGGCTGCTGAAATTCCCTTGCATGATGCTTTCATGGAGAAGGTCAAGTGAATACTGGGCTCCCAGGTTTATAAACATGGAACACGGTAAGGTCCAAAGCTTTTCCTTCAGAAAACCTGGTGAGGAAGCCCCTCATCCCTTCCCATTGATGGGGTGGAAAGGAGAATCTGTGCCATTTCCTTTTAATTAGTCATGGAGCAAAAAGAAAGAAAATTGTAGCTGAGTAGGCCCTAAGAAAGCCAAGGGAAGATATTCAATACCATTCTACTGCCTGTATCCCAAGATGCAGCTAAAAGCTGTGTCGGCTGCACCTGAGAATTCGACCTGCCTCCGGACTGCAAGAGTAACCGAATTACAACCGATGGGAACAACTGCAGGGGAGCCACGCTCCATACAGGCTGTTAAATCACAGCCCAAAAGCCGCCTCTTTTTTTCCACCAGCTTTCCCTTTAGACAGGTAAATCTCCAGCTAGCCATTTCGGTCTATCTGCCTACCTAATTCTTTCCAGGACTGATGCTCTGTCCTATATCTTGTGCAGACATGCACAGAGTATGTTTAAAAGGGCATATCACTGATTAATGGCAAACGGTGCAATTCCTAACAGATAGTAAAACATCCCCCTGCTGCTAATCAGTACCGTCAATGAACTGTGATATTAAGCATGCGCATTTCTGTGTCACAAATTTGGTGAAACTCCATGGTTTGGCTGTGGTGTCCACAATTCTCATTCACCCCAAAGAGGAAAGGGTTTGGGGTTTGGGGCGGGGGGGTATTGTTATTTTGTTGTTGGGGTTTTTGTTGTTGTTGCTTCCCCCCAAAAATGAGAAGTCTTTCATGCTTTAAGGCTGCTATTTCTGCATTGTCTGTTTCCATTCATCTCCTAAGTCAGGGTGATTAGGTTTTGTTTTATTTACATGCCCAGCACACACCTGGAAGTTGTAGAACTAAGCTCATTATCAGGTTGATGCAGGTTACATTTTTATCCTCTCCTGGTCTGCAATCCTAGAGCTGTTGCATGAAGCACAGAACAGCCTGATTACCTCGGAGCATCCAGACCTTGGAAGAGTTCCAGTTTGCAGTTTCTGCCCTCCCTAATTTTCCCCTTTGCTTAAAACATTAAAAGAGCTGAAGATAATTTTAAAAGTAGAGGAGGTTTTTTTTTTTTTTGGTTGTTTTTTTTCACAAAAAGGAAGAAATACATCCTCTGTATCAACAGAGCTGAAGGTACTTCAGTTGGGAGCTGGACCAGTTAGGTGCCACCAGAGCTGGCAGAGCAGGCACAGGGGAGCCTGCCTGCCCTACCACCACGGAGAACAGCCCTACAACAGGAAAACTCAACGAGGCTGAGAAGTAAATATTGGACACATGGGCTGGAGATCTCTTTCCAGCTCTTTTCTGTACCTATCCCTGCAGCAGGGATGCACTGGGAACGTAGTTTGCAGCAACAGCAATTGGAGTGAATTAGCATATGGGGGGGAAAGGCTTTATATCCACCTGATAGCCGAGATGTGGATCGAACAAGGATTGCTTCCCTCAAACACTGTTTCAAAGACACCTGAGCCCACGTTCACCGTCACTAACTCCAGGGACTTCTAGAAGGTGATCAGGTTTTAAGTACTAACCTGTTTCTGTTGGCTGCAGAAAGATCTAAAGGCAACTATGTTTTAAATTTAGGTGCCTCTGCAATGCTCCTGTTCAAGTGCCCTGAGGCTGGAGGCTGCATCACTACTGGCACCTCAAATGATTACAGGATGAGAGAGAACACATACATGTTGAGATTGTTGTATGTGTAAAATGAATATGAAACTAATACCTAAAAATACATCAAAATATTTGTAAGCACTAAATGCATGGAGGAGAGGTCTGGAATATTTCCTACTATAATCAGCAGTGGATTTTTGTAGTGGAAAAGCTGCAACATTACTTAGAAAATATATAGCAATAAAATAATCTGATGAATCGCTGCAATGACATACTACAGCACTGAACTTATCAGTGATTTTCAATCTGAGTATGCTGGGAATTCCTCTTTTGACATGTTTAGGATTTTTTAAAAAAACAGAACATCTTTTAACTGCAAATATGCAAACCGTCAATTGCGTAACATGGACTGTAAACATGATGGAGTTCTTAATTCACTGAGCAATTAAAAGATCAGGGTATTTTCACTTTAGTTACCTCAAGGAGACTCTGAGTATAGACATTTTTAAAAACACTCTTGCTAAATACTTTAAAATAAATCTGGTGTTCTCCTACTCTTGTGACTGTGATTAACTTTATTTATTTAAACTGTTTATTATTGCTTCATCAGAGGTCAAAAGCTAACATCTATCCATCCTTTCCACCTAAAGGAAATTCCACTCTGATATCTCTATGTGCTCTCCCTCCCCTTTTCAACATATTTTTAATAAAAGTGGACTTCCTGAGAGCCTTACAGGCCTCTAAGTGCACACACATCAACACTATCAAGGTTTATCTGGTTATTCACTAACCATGCAAGAAGAAGGTGGCTCTCAACATCATGACTGCCAGAGAAAGAGTGCCATGGCATAGACTGAATATGAGTATTGAAAAGAAAAGGAGACTGTAATGTGATAGGAAGTTGGTAATGAATTTCTGATAACTTGTTGTGACTTAAATCTAAGGGAAAGAGACCTTGCAGGCCCTTAAATGTTCCATGCTATATGGAATATTTTATTATTTCAGAGATCAAGCTGAGTGAGATTTTCTAGTTTCAGAAATGCCTCTTGCCTCACTAAAAACATTCTGCTTTTGTTGAGCCTGAGCTCTTTTGGAGATGAGGGCAAATTCTGAGGTACTCCAGTGAGCAAATCCTCTGCCAAGTTCAGGTTTTCCAGTTTAATCATGTTACCAAAAGCCGCCTTCTTAATGCCCTTCTCAGTAATTTGATTGTGACTGAGATCAAGCTTTTCTAGCTCTGACAGCTCACTGAAGACATCAGTAGGAATTACTGATATTTTACTGGCTGCTAAATATAATCCTTAAGGGCAAGCGGGAGAATTGGGGGAATGAATGCTCCTCAGTTGACTGAAGTTCATCTTCGTCATGTGCAAAGATGTTAGGGAGTGAAACATCGCTTTGGGGAAGGGTTGGTGGGTTAACCTGCTACTGTGGAGGCTCGGTGCTGCCAGGCTCCTGCACCGAGTCCAAGCCCGCTCTGCGATGCTGCGGGTGCTGCCGCTGCCTAGCTCCGGCTCTGCCAGGGCAGTGGGCAGATCTGCTGGGATGCTCCTGAGATTATTGTCACCCACGTGAAGACACAAGAGCCTTTGCAAGCCTTCATGGGCTTCTTTTATAGCTCCATCACTGAGTTGCTTGTTCTTCAGGACCGAGAAGTCTGGTGACAAATATTCCTCCAGGAGACCCAGCTGCATGAAATCTATCCTGTTATTCATAAGCAGTAAATATCTGGCACTAAAGGGGATTCCTTCAGGGATATCTGATAGCCTTTTGCCTGAGAACTAAACCACTCTGAAAATAAGATGAGAAAAGTGAAGCCACCACTGTTGTCAGCAAGAGTTTCAAAACTATTTGTGTGTAAATTCCTTTCTAATATCCATTTAGCTGTAACAGATAGATTGTCATTTACTTCTCTGTATCAGTAATATGAACATAAAACTGTTACTATTTACAGTTAGAGCACTAGTCATCTGTCCTCAATATCTTTTATAAACTAAGTTCTCTAGCATTACATCATTTGTTTTTATTTTGAGCTGATTTACTCCTTCTCTTTTTTGAGTGTATATGATGTATGTTCTGACACCAGTATCCCTCTCTAATGCTCTCTTTGAGAATGTTTTCTACATTTTTTATATTTTTTTCAAGAAAGGGAAAATTATTAACTCATGCTTTGATGTACACTGATGTACGATTTGTTTGTTTGGTAATCACATGCATGTGATGTATAACCACAAAGGAATTTTATATTAATGTGTCTCTAATTATTTATATCCTATGGTATGACCATTACTTGCCTATGACTTTCCACTATACATCATCAATATGTACAGCTACATACCTTATGATAATTATTTTTAAACAGCTTATGCTCAGAATGCGACTAGACGACTTTATCTGGAGGGCTCAACTGCCAGAGCAAGCACACTCTGGAGGGCAAAAGTCATTCTCAAAAAAGGCTGGTAATCTGATTGTCCCATCTTCCACGTCCCTATAGCATGATTGCTTTTCTTTATATTATTCTTCTGCCTTTAACTCCCTTTGCTGTGTTACTGCTTGTTTCTGAGCTCCTTGTCTTTGCTTTTTGCTGTTTTAATAGTTCTTGGACCATACATCCTTTTCTTTTCTATTTTTTTTTAACTCTTCTTCCCTTTGCTAGGAGGAATGTTAGTGATCCTTCTCCTGACATTTCTTTCTGGACTAACAATCTGACTCTCTGGCATGAGAAAACACACCCCTTGCTTGATTTGTGACTTACACTTCTGCCAGTTGGAAGGCGCCTTTGCCTGTCCATGGAGATGCTGGGAGAGAAGGCCTGCTTGGCTGTAGTTGGATGTTGGTTGTGATGCCCCTACCCACGGACTGGCCTTGATCTCTGCAGGGGATGCCGCAGGGGCGCGTGAGGTGTAGCAACAAACAGAAAATCACTCAGCAATGCACAGGCTGTACCCTCGCACTCTTCTACAGCTGCGGTCTCACCCCCACATTTCAAGACTGAGTTAGTGCTAGTATGTTTCAAAGGCAAAACGGCATTTTTAAACTTCTCATTGAACTTATGAATCAATTGGAATGTCTTCACTGCAATTCTTCCTGTTTTCAGGATTTTTCCTGTTCCTCCTACATTTGTCTCTGTTAAGGAAAAGGCACAAATACTTCTGGAAAAAAGACAGGAATACATAAAACCATAAACCATAAACCATACAGTCTATTAACATAAAAGCTTGTGGATTAAATTTTTAAATGCCATAAATTAAGAAAACTTTGCTTGATGTTTCTGCTTCTTTTCTGATTTATACCAGCCCTGGGGACCTGGATCCTCTGGTAACAGAGAATGTAATTTCTCCCATTATAAATGCTCGTGGATTTTGAAGCTATTAAATACATTTGTTGTATTTCAACATGGATCAGAATAACATCGCTCTTTAAACTGGAAATTGTATTTAACCCGCCTTTTAACATACTATCAAGTCATTTCAGTATCTTTAGATATATGGCACATGAGACTTCCTGTGTTGGGGGGACAAATTGCCAGGGGAGGTTTAGAATTAGTAAAAACTTGTCAGACCAAAACAGTTTATCCACATCTGTTGGAACAGTGTTTTTTTAAAAACTGAATTTTTGTCTGTCTACTCCAGGAAAGTAGAAAAGAATGGAATATTTATGACAGCTAATTATTTACATCCATACAATTATAATTAAGAAATTAATTTCTGAAATGGTTACATTCTTTCCTATCTCTGTCTATCTGCTCATCCATCCATCATTTGTCAACAGACAGTCCACTAGGCTATCGAGCGTCTCACGAGTTATTTTGTTTTAACTCCTTGTCCCCTTGTAATTTCTGAAAGTACTCTCATCCCAGGTATTCAGATAAAAAATCTAAGCTTACTTAAAACTCACAGTCTTGTTGTGCAGCTGAGAAGAAGACAAGTGATATAGCCACAATGATAACTTTGTCCTCACCAGGTCAAGGAAAGTTTCTATCCTTTGCTGAAATGGATATTTTTTTTAAAAAAGGAGTTAAAATATCTAACAATTAAATTGAAAATTAAATTATTTCTTGCAACATTCCTTTAGTTTTATTCTTACTTATATCCTGTGAGTATAATCTCCCACAGCCTTTCATTTGAACACAGAAGTCAGCTAAATCCACCGTGAAGACTGCTGTTTGGCACTGCCCGCTGCCCCGCAGGCAGCAGCAAAGGGCATCCTGCGGGGTGGCGTGCCTTGGGCTACCTTTCCCAAATGGAGTGTTTGCCTGGAAATGTCTCATGTTAATGTTGACTTGGAAAAAACTTATAAGTGAGCTCAAGAAGGGTTAGAGACTTAACAAAGAGGCAAGGCTGATGATGCCACTACCTTTGTAAGGGATATGTTTGACAGTGGTTTGAGTTGCTGAAAGACTCATTATGGCTTCATTATTGCAGTCTCGGAAGAGAATTTGAAAAGACACAATTGTTTGACAGGAATGAATCTCTACTGCAATATCCTAACTTTCCCTGTCATGTTCCCTACAACTCTCCAGGACAATACCCTTTGGTAATTGCCACAGCCACTGCTGCCTGCAACCACACACAATACTCCCAAGCACCTTCCTGTGGAATGTCCCATTTTTCTCTCTTTATGTAAGTTTAACTTCCTATAACATGCTCAGCTTCTTCCTGTGCCACAGGTCTCCTCTGAAAACTCTGCTTTTTCCCAACACTGCCCCAGCAGAGCATCTGCAGCTCTCCTTTCTTTCTCCTGCCTTTGTTTAGCCCATAGCTGAGCACAAGATACAAGATGTGCTGGCAAAAGGAAGTTATAACTGTACTGCCTGACAGCCTGCTCCCCTGGTGGGAGCTCTGTCAGGGTTTCTTTTCCTCATCCAGCTGCTGACTTTTTTATGGAACTTGTAAGAACTTAGTATTTAGTTCTCTATCAAATTTGACTGAACTTGGCCAATGGGATTAGAAGGTATAGGGTTGGGAGACAGACAAACAGTATGATTGGGTAACGTTAGTTTAGTTTTTTGAAACAGGGTGAAAGTAGGATGAAAGTAACTTAAAAATAGCGTGTCTTACTATTAGTTTCTGCAGTAGACCATAATTTTAGCAGAAGTTTTCATCCTTTAAGAATTATCTGAATTTTCCAAGGGAAGATGTCATGAATGACATTAATGTAAAAGTTAGGATGTCTATAGTAAGCCAGACATTTTGAATCTCTCTATCATTAATGGAGAAAATTAAATTCCTTTAAGTGCATTATTTATGCCCTTTAAAAAAAAAACAAACCGTCTAAAATAGATTAGGACGTGGGATTTCCAACCAACACAAAATGAACTGCAAAACTTCCATTTTTTTCCACCATAATTTTATTTTGCAAACTCTCTCCCCTAACTACAATGAAGGTATGGTTAGGCTTTCTCACACCCTGTAAGTTATATTGCTTCCGAGGAAACTAAGGTTATTAAAAGAACAGACTAGTAAAAAAAACCCTTTTGAATTAATAGAAATTAATATCCTTATTTATAAGTAAAAGGGAGTATCACTTGGTTAGTCAGTATGAAAACTAGAAGGATTTTCACTGATTGTTTTCATTCTTTTAATCTAAGATACACATTTCTGGTTGTACAGTAACTGCCTAATGATTATGTCAATAGATTTCCTACCACTACATTTTTGTAGAGAACTTTCATCACCCTGCACTGACGTGTGGCTCTACTTTATATATCTGACTCTAGCATTTTTGATACAGCAATTTGCATGGCCAAGGAAAAAAAAAAAAAAATCCCAAATATTTGCATTTTCAGAGCGCTCTGAACTTTTTCAGCAGTAGTTTCAGTAACAGGACACTAGCTTGACAAGAAGATTGTGCCCAGCACATCCTTCAACCGCAGGAAACACCAAGAGCTGTCACTGCTGTAACACAGACCCCTGCAGCATCCCATGGTGCTGCCGCAGCCCGCGCCCACGTGAGCCCACTGCACACCCCAGCAGTATCTGCCGAGAACAAGGAAGAGGAGAACGAAAACACTCTTGGCAGGGGCAACAGCACAAGGACTCATTCTCAGCTTGGGCCTGTACCTTCCCAGCTGAAGCCCCTCTCTGGCGGGGGATGCCCCATGAGAGCTCTGTGCCCACAGCCCCATTGAGCCATATTTGCCCCTTGCCCTGAGGGTCTGCAGGGGTTCTCGTGCTGACAGCTCTCTACAGTCTTCAGAGGATTTCAGGAAAGCTGCTAAGCGCAGTGCTTTGCCAGGGAGGTTTCCATTTTGATTCAACAGCACCTAAATGTTTACATTAAGACGGGTTGAGGATGGTTTTGCAGTGGAAGCAGAGGCCGGGGAGTCAGACCTGGGTGCTGTTACAACCCTGACAGGGGCTTTCTGCGAAACCGTAATGTGAGTGTCCTGCTCCTCGCTCCTGGAGCAAGATCTCTACAAATGCACGCAGGCAGCACCGCAGACCCACAGGTACAAGTGGAGCTGGGTACAGAAGACAGAGCCAGGAGGGTTCTAGCCAGAGCCAAACCAGGGGTCAAAAGCATGGTTTTGGCACTTAATTCCCTTACCCCTAAACCAGAGATACAACCACAATGCTTGCCATTTGTACAGTTTAATTCTTTAGTACTTGCAAACTGTTCTGGGATCGCTGACCAGAAGGTCTGTACTAGTGCTTCGATTTCTGAACCATCTTTGCACAGATTGTCGTTGAATCTAAAAAAAGGAAAAAACAATGTTTTTATCAATTACTCATCTCCATTAAAAAAAAAAAAACACAAACATTTTACTGATTGACTGAAATAATTAGAAAGTAATTATATCACTGCCTGAACAGTTTTGATTTCAGACAGGTAACATGAAAACCCAGCAGTCATTTTCCTCCTGAATGCTTGAAATAGGAAGGATTGCCTCAAGGCTTTACAGTACAATTATTCCACTGTGTATTATTTTTATAATCATTTCCACTCCAACTATGTGCTGACATTTACATATTATGTTATAGGTTTCAGCATGTTCCCAGCTCTGTGTTTTGCACTGTAGGCTAAATTCTTCTGTTATTACTGGTGTTATTTTTCTAATGTGTCTGCCTGAACTGTCCACATGGAAGACATTCTGGTCTAATGATGTGCTTTGTTGGGATTAAAACTGGCTCAATTAATAATGGTCAGTGATCAGAAGCACCTCTCAGTTAGGTTACATAGTTTAACATGACAGCATAATTCTTCTGTCTTCTTTAACAAGTCACCTGTCCCTAGAATGACATAGTTCATGATATAAAAAAGACTAGAGGAAATAAATACATATTTTGATAATCTTAAGTAAACATACTTAAATCCTATGGAAGTCTTCTCTATTATCTCACACACCAGCACAACATTAATGCCTACAGAAGTCCCAGATGTGAAAAAGAAAGTGGAAATTGAATGGTCACCCTTTAGCCTATTAAAGACAGAATATCCCACTTAGTATTGCCCTGAGGCTAGAATAGGATACAACTGTGTGATGGTATGGTGGCATTTTCATACAGGGCTCTGCGAAATGCCATTGACCCATGCGGCATGGGCTGCTCACCTAGTACCTATTCTTCATTCTTCCTCAGAGGACTTCCTGCCAAGGTACAGATTGTCATGCCACCATGTCTACAGAAGCTGGAACAGGACCAAATTTGGAAGCCTCTACAAGGCCTTGCATTGTCAGGGTGCATGAGAAGTCTGACTTCCATTCCAGTAGCACTGGAGCAGCTTAAACTTAAGTATTATTTATCATAAAACTCTTCCCTTCAAGTCTTGAAGTCTTTTCTTGTAAAATGTCTTTCTCTGAGATCAGTATCATTTTAGCCTCTGTTGTAGGTCTGTTGAGTCACTTAAAAAATATGCAATATTACTGGCGTTGTGGGGGGAGTGAGTGGGCAGGGTTAGGTTTGCTGTAGGCAATAAGACTACCACAGAAATGTTATGTCCAGCTCTCATAAGTCAAGTGGAAATTTGAAAGGCAGAGACATCCAAAAAAGTTCATGAGAATGACTGAAGGACTTGAGCATCTGTTCTCTAGGAACAGGCTCCAAAGGATCAGTCTGGTGAGAAATACTCAGGTGACATGATCACAAATGAGTCATAGACATGGAGTAAAAAAAGGTGATAAAAAACATTTTCTGACTTAGCAAAATAAGTGTCCTGGTTTCGGCTGGGACAGAGTTAATTTTCTTCCTAGTAGCTGGTATAGTGTTATGTTTTGGATTTAGTATGAGAATAATGTTGATAACACACTGATGTTTTCAGTTGTTGCTAAGTAGCGTTTATACTAAGCCAAGGATTTTTCAGCTTCTCATGCCAGCCAGCAAGAAGGCTGGAGGGGCACAAGAAGTTGGGAGGGGACACAGCCAGGACAGCTGACCCAAACTGGCCAAAGGAATATTCCATACCATATGATGTCATGCCCCGTATCTAAATGGGGGGGAGTTGGCTGGGAGGGGCGGATTGCTGCTCGGGAACTAACTGGGCATCAGTCAGCAAGAGGTGAGCAATTGCATTGTGCATCGCTTGTTTTGTATATTCCAGTTCTTTTATTATTATTATTGTCATTTTATTATTATTATTATCCTTATTATTATTTTTCTTCCTTTCTGTCCTATTAAACTGTCTTTATCTCAACCCACGAGTTTTATTTTTTTTTCGATTCTCTCCCCCATCCCACTGGGTGGGGGGAGTGAGCGAGTAGCTGCGTGGTGCTTAGTTGCCGGCTGGGGTTAAACCACGTCAATAGGTCAGACAAGATTAAATGGCTGAAAGTTGCAACCAAGACAGCTTTCAGGGAAAATGCAATACCCGTTGATCTCAGAAGGTAATTAATTTTTGCAACACCTCATCAACTGTTGCAGCTCATTCTACAGTAACAGTCTGACCGTGGTTGGATGTTTTCCTAAAAGACATACTATGTTTCATGCAGGATTTAATATGGAAGTCCCATCGCCCATGTAATAGAGTAATTCAGAGAAGATGTTCACAATGTTTCTGTCCTTAGAAGCCTGATCTTATGATCCTTGGCCTACGAAGCAATTCCTTGGGAACCATTACTCATTGCTACAGGCGAGAGTTGTGCCCTATAACCCCAGCTCTGACCTTCTCTGTTTCTCTGAGACACTGGAATATCACCATGTTCACTTTCAGTAGTTTTTAGATAATAATGTTTTTCTATTTTTATCAACAATGGCACTCATTTTCACTAACCCTTAATTTACTTAGTAATTATGCATAAAGGTATGTGGTTTTTTGATACTTAAGGTGATATTTAGCTTCAGACAGAGATATTGAAATTTAGGTCTGGATGCGTAAACATCTGCATGTGAGCTGGAATTAATCTTGAACTGCTTTCTACACCTAACGTCTATTTTCAGGCAAGCAGGACTCTGCTTCAGGTTCCAAGCTTTCCCCATGCATATTTCACAAAGATGAGTGACAAGTGCTTTGCCGTGGAAAACGTCACAGGCTGGTAACATCAATACAGAGATCAGCCAAGTGGGTGATGGCCCTAGGATGAAGTTTTGCCTGTGTGGTGTCTTCACTAAGGTTGATCACACACCTGGATTAAGCAATAGCACTTTCCTCTGGCACCTGAAAAGCTGCTGCATTAAAAGTGGAGGCAGAGCTGCACAGAGGGTCTTGAGTCACTGCTCCCTGCCAGTACAAAGTGGGAGTGGGTTTGGTACGTGTGAGAGGTGGTGTGTCACCTGAGGCACACTCCGAACAAATATTGCCAAAGCAATATATTTTACTTTTTATTTGCAAATGCACCCTCTTATTGCATCTCCCCAGGCTCATGACCATATTCTCTAACAAAGGTTTCCTTTGTTACGTCTTAGTCTGCCTTTACACTGGTAGAGTGGATGTGCCCAAGAGAGCCCATGATCGTCAGGCCAACAGTCACAGAAATGCCCAGCACCATACTGTATAAGCGTTCTTGTCTTTCAAAGCAGGTAAGACACCCTTCCACATCCAGACTGCCTGGAGGAACAGCTCCTGGCCCTGCTATCACCAGGACTGGGAATCATCTGAGACAGTGTGCATTGACCTTGGCCAAAACTGTGCCAGGAACTGCTCTAACTATCTACGAACATAGCCTATCGTCTAATTTCAGCTAAGAATTAAGAAAATAAATAAAAGTGATTAGGCTGAAGATGCAAAAAATCATCTAGGAAAGGTGAGGAATTTGGGGTAATTAATGCTTTGAGAGCTTTTGCTCAGCTTAGCTGGGGCTCTTCTACAGGCTGCAAATGGAGGAAGGAGGCCAAGGAGGAGGGCAGGGACCAGCAACCACCAACCATCACAACTTCATCTTGACAAAGGTTCTGTGTCAGGAAGCTTTAGCAGAATGCCTCCCACAAAACATATGAGAAACTTCAGTGCAATTTACATGGACTGAACTATGCTGCTGAAAAGGACTCACAGAAAAATTATTTCTGACCCAGCACTACCTTTGTCTGGAGCATTGTGTTTCCAGGGAGACAAGTGGGGTGTTAGACACGGGTTTTCTGCTGATTTTCCCTGAAACTTAATTTTTAGCTCAGATCAAAATGTAGTTGAATGAATCAGAGATAAGTCAACATGTGTAGCTTGGTGTTGTCATTTCCAGAGCATTCCTTCTAAAAGTAGCCCTTCAGAAATTTGTTTATTTGGATAGAGTGTTAAGGTAAGTCAAACATTTGAGGCTTGCTGGTTGAATGAAAAGTTGGAAAAATAGCCTGAGCTAAAACTTCTTACTTGATCAGTTTTCCTTGTGTAAGCCACCTGTTGCCTCCAAAATCTGAATCATTTTCCCTGAATATTTAAAGCATGTCTATATTAAATGCATATTGCATGAGCAGACCCAGAAAGGGGTAGCAGTACCTGCTCTACCTTGGCAGTCACTTGTGATACCTAACACATCTTCAGCTGTTAGCAGTGCTGGTACCTGAGTCCCTACTTCAGGTCACCAAAGAGGTGTGAGAAGCCATGAATGGTTACAAATGACGCTGCCTTATCTCACCACCAAAGCGCTCAAAGCATATCTGCTCGCCAAGCTAATAGCGTTTCCCATTCCCATCTCACAATTTCCTGTTGTCTTACCATCTGGCAACACAGCTGAGGTACAGGGTTTTGTGGTGCTGCTTCTCCAGTGAAAGCGAGCCAAAGATGGGCCCAGGAGTCAGAGAAAGTCCTATTCCAAAGCATGGGAGTATTGAGTAAAACTAATTTTACAGCCCATTTATTGGCTAGGGAAATTATCTCCATGTTCTCAGACTTGATCCAAGTGCAGTAATAGAGGCACAGTGAAAAGCAAACTTTCTGTTCAAAAGTGGTTGCAGAGTTTCCACCTTGCCTGCCAGTGAGATAGTACCGCACTGTAATTGGGGAGTGCTGTAAGATTTTCTGAGCTGTGAAAAAATTTCAAGTTTCCAAAAAGGACATGCCTTTCCTATTACTTGGGTGAACTTTCAAGCACAGCTGTATACCTTCTTTAGGTTATATCCCAGTTTGAAGAAGCATAAATATCCCCCAAAGCCTTTTTTCCCTGAGCTAAGGGGCAATACTCTTCCCATATTTGTTTTTATGAGCCTTGCCACAGTCAGAGTAAGAAGTTCCACTTTCACCAATGTCTTTTTATCCTTCCAAGCTGTTTCCCCAAGGAATGGAATGCTAACAAACCCCATGGTTTCCATCGCCTTCCCCATGTCAGTACATAGCTGTCTTCCTGATGTACTGCTTTTGGACTGTCTGCGGCCAGCTGATGTTCATCTTATTTGAACCTCTCTCCTCCGCTTACAAATCCTCCCTCCTTTTACTTTTCTTCACTGCTGTTGACAACTGCACCCTTTCCTCCCTCTCAGACTCTCACATTTCCTGTAATCTTCGATCTTGCCTCCCCCAGCATCTACCCTACATACAAGTTCTGGCAAAATATTGCTCAGATACTGTTGGGGTTTTGGTTTGCTGTGTTGTGTTCTGGGTCTTTTAACATTACAAAAACATAACTCTTCATTGAAGCCTTCGGATAATAAATTGCTTACGTTTTGACAACTCTGGCTCCACATGTTGTAACTTTGTCCAGTCTAATTTTGACTATACTGATGCCAATGCCCTCCAAACAGCTCAAGAGTTCAAACTTCAATCTTAGCCTATCAAACAGGGCAAGTTACCCTCCCCATTGACTTTGTGGTCAATTCAGTCTTTCACGTTACTCCATGCAATAAATTTAAGTTTCTTAAACTTGAAGGTCAGCATATTGCAGACCAGCTGCAGAGTTCATAACTGATTCTTTCAGTCCTCGTGCTAGCTCCAAAACATCTTAGTTTCTTATCACAGTACATTTTTTAACCTTGTTTTCCAGGATGTGCTAAAGGCTCACAGTAAAATCATGTCTTACCATTTAGTTACAATGCACAGACTTCTCCTTGGCTTTCAGAAGGAACCTCTCTGACAGATGCAAGCCTTCTGCTTTTGCACATCATGAATAGTCTCAGATTGCACAGAAAGGATTTAAGACCAAGGTTGGGATAGAAATCCAAGTCTGCCAGCCTAGAGGCTCCAAAACCCTAGAGGGATCTTCTAGCTGAAGTCATCAGCACTCAGACCCACCTCCCCCACTGATCAGTCCTCAGAGAATAAATTTTAGGCCTCTGCTTGCTCAATTTCCACTCAGCACTGACTACATCATCCTTGTGGGTCACTCAAGAAAATGAAAATAAATATAGTCCGTGGCAACCCCTCCTATATCATTCTGTGTCTGCTTTCTGCATCGTAAATGGTGTGTTATACAGCTTTCTTGCCACAGCTGTCTTTTCCAGCTCTGAGTGCTTTATCACTGCACCTATTCTCTCCCATTAGACCAAAGTTTGCATCCAACTGATAAATCTTATAAAAGATTTTCTGGGATTTAGCACCTCCTCAAGAGCCAGCTAAGGAGAAATCCACTGCTGACAGAAAGACAGAGATACCCAGTGCTACTATACAGGGACGTTTGAGCAGAAGACCACCTGTATTCCACTTTTGGTTACTCACTCTCCCCTTTTTTTGAGCCAAAGAGCTGTGTAATCATGCACATCTGTGCAAATATAGCATGCGAAGAGCCCCTGGTAGTCTGTATCAGCTCGCTCTCTCCTCCTTGTGGTTTTGGCTGGAATGGAGTCTGATGATGGACAGAGTCAGCTTCAGATAGAAGAGATTTATCAGACAGCCTTGCATGGAAAGTATATGCTGTCCATGGGCTTTCAACCAGCCAGCTGGACACACGTCTGATTTTGTTTTCAGTTCCAAATCTAAAATAGTTTTAGAGGTCACACCAGTGTCTACTGTTCTTTTTTTCACAGCTGTGAAGAAGTCATTGACATGGTGGAGGAAAAATAGTATTAAGGATGACTCAATGCTAATATGAAAGAGTATAGAAATGTCTCTAAAAACTCAAGATTAATTTATTTTAAATGTTTCCCTTCTGGGACCTGTGCATGCGTACGCAGTAGGATGTGATGGAGAGTGGAGGGGAGGGCAAGGATAGTAATATGTGTGAATGAGTGAGTCTACCAGGAGGTACCTGTGGAAAGTCAGCATTTTTCCTATATGGAAAGAAAAGTCCCTGAGAATTAGGTTCATAGTATGGGCAGGTGACTGGTGGCAGAAATAGTGCAGAAGTATATTCTCATAGCTGTCTGTGCTGATATTTGTGAGGGTAGATTGGCCTCAAGAAGATCAGTTTGTTTCCTGGGGACTGGAAATTTTGTTTCTTTCTTTTATAGAAAAGGCTGTAGTCTGGAGGTCCAGGAATATTTCTGGGGTGTTCATGGAGGAAAGGATTATCCCTAGGACCTCTGCAGTACTGTGAGAGGTGACTCATAAACCACAGGTCTCCAAACTGCAACTGAAAGCATTGGTCTGTTAAGCTGGCAAAAGTGAGTGCTTTTGTGACTCCATGTGTGAGATAGAGAGATTAACACAAATTCATACAACCACTCCATTGAAATGATTCAAGTGACCCGTCTTCACTCTTGAAGCCCCTAATGGTTTATCTCTGTCCAGCCCATCATCTTCACTTCATCAGATGCAATGTCCTTCCATTGCAGTCAGTCTCCACTGCCCAGTTGCAAACTTTCAAGCAAGCATTTTCAGTTTTCTCCTATCTGATCCTCATCCTTGGGAAGAGCTTCCAGTAATCATACATAAATCTACATCATTTCCCTTTCCCTTCCTCCTAAAAGCCTACTACCTCTGCTTCAAAGCCAGTTGAAGCATTGGGAGTGCTTAGATTGCTGTGTGCTGAGGCCACTACATATCACATTAATAGGTAAGGTCTCCTTATTTCTCTCCTATAGATCTGTTTATATTTTTTGCTTGACTAGAAATGCCTTTTTGCTCCGTGTATGCTGTGCCTAACATCGCGGAGTCCTGGTTCAGGACCGGGCTTTCACGCAACATAGAAACACAAATAACGATAAAGAAATGTGTGGGTGTGCACATGTGAGAGTGGGGGAGCACATTCCCCCACATTTCTTGAGTGTAGAGCAGTAACATATATCAATAGGGCAAAAGATAGTAATTTAAATTTAATTTAGTTTTGTTTTTGTCTATCAGATAAAGAAACTGTCTGGAGTTCAAATTTGTTCCATTTGCCCAGTGTCTGTCAATGTCTTGCCAACAACTGAATAGAGGATGAAAGATTTTATTTTTCCTCTTTCAGGTGTAACAAAATTGCTCTCCAACAAGTAAGAATCCAGAAATTTAACTCAGTTTCTTCCCGAGAAGGCAGCTCATTAAGCTTCCTGACAGGAGAAAGCAGTCTGTTAAATGTTGCTCAGCAGCATGCCAGAGCTTCAAAGAGATAGTACTTTCCTTCTCAGAGGGGCCTTATTCTTAAAGTATGCACTCATAAAAAATGAGGTTTTAACACAATGAACTCCTGTGGTTTAAGAGTTAGTTGGAGCTAAAAAAGTAAATAAATTCTATCTGCTAGACTTTGCTATCAGTTAGATCAGTACATTCACCATTGAGAACATGTGTTTAAAGCTTCTTTATTTATCAGGCAAACAACGATGAGATATACCTTCTGTACTGATGCTAGAAAGCAATAATCTTACAATGGGCTTCCTTCCATCTATCAAGTTCAAAGGAGAAAAAAAAAAAACCAACTCATGCCATGAACACAAAACATAAACTCCAGGTTGACTAATGAATGTGTGCACAGAAACTCATCTGTTAACAATATCAGCTTACAAAATCAACTGGTTTAATGCATGTGAAAACATGTAGGAGGGATCACACACCAGCAGAGCTATTTAAATTAGAAAAACTTGTGCTTCAAGCAGAGAAGTTTTTGATCTATGATAAAAAAAAGATTATATCGGCCATAATATGACTTATTTTGTTATCAGACCTCAGCTCAGCTGACACATTAAATCACCCCTCTTGTACCTATTAGACATGGAACAAAACCAATCCAAGCCTTAGTCCAAACTTTGGGAAACTTAGTTTGAGATACAGACTTTGCAATTTCACAATTTCTAATTATTTGATTTTCAGGTTTTGGCTTTAGTTTTTATTAACTGTAACAAGTAGTTCTGATTTCACCAAAGTCCCCGTCCAAGTCTATTACGCCTGTCCTTGAGTAGTGATTAAGGACCGCTAAGCTAATTCACTCTGTCTTCCCTTTCAGCCTTCTGCTTGATCTCATGTACTCTCATTGAATTTTTTCTTCACTCACTTTATTCTCATCTTCTTTTTACCACGGGAAAAGTTTTATGGATGTTTTACAGAGCTATATTTACCAGTTTGGTGTAACCTTTGTACTGACATCTTGAAGCTTCCCTCTAGGTACTGAATTCAGGTATGAATGATTATGAACCATCTGAGGAGCCATCCTAACTCAGCCCTCTCTTTCTTCTCTTTTTTTCCAGTCTGTCCACTGACCAATACAAATGGCACCTAAAGCAGTCTACCAAATAATTCCTTTTTTTTTTTTGTTTACTCTTTGCCAAATGTGAAGGCATAACCTTGGATTGTGCCTACCGTAGCAAGGCTGCCCAAGTCATTTCCCATCCAAGAAGAAAAGATTTTGAAGCAAGCCTGCCTGAATTTTCTCAAAGGATAAACACACAAAGTGTCTGTGAACTATTCACACAGTCATGGGTTTGCCAAACATCTTTCTTTCTTTGGCCATACCTGTTCCGAAAGCTGGACAAAATACCACAGGTATCCAAATGCGTGACTGCAATTGCAATTGCACCTCCCTGAGAGTGAAATGGCTGAAGCAGCTTTGACAACTGGAACTGCCATATATAGTCCACCGATGGGGTTGTGGTCAGTAAGTCATGTGACTTTTAGGAACACCATCCTATATTTCAGCCAAGGTCAAACAGAGAAATTTATGGGATCTATAGAGATACTGAGCAAAATTCCGTCTTACTAAGGAATACCGATAATATTATGGTGAAGCTGGAAGAAAAGTTATTTCAATTATGCCTTTCCTTTACATCAGACCTTTTATTCTCTTTTTCAACAACATCTTCTAAGAACTATAGTTAGAATTGTAATGGCATAATTAGTTGTTATTTTCTTTGAAGTTTGGCTAAAAACTTTCAGCAGCTTTCCATAACTGTGTCTTTAACCTTATATTGTCTTTCCTGAACAAAACGTCAACTTAAATACTGGATGCTGCAGAACCTGACTCATTTTTCCCATTTGGAAGCGTAAGTAGTGTGTTAGTGCCAAACAAAAGGCGATGAAAGGTCTGTCTCCAGATGGCATTGTAAAAGCTATAAGCTTTGCTTTGTCAAAGACAAGCTCAGTTTGCCAAATCCACCAGCTGCACATAATGAAGTATTGCTGTACCATCTTTCTTGAACCCCTGTCTCCCAAGGTGGGAAGGATTTATTGATCCTTTCTTACTATTTCAGTCTGTTTGTCTGTTTATTCAGTCTGTTTGTCTGTTGTCATCCAGCTGACGAGAGCACATGTGCTATTTTTCATTAAAAGTATCAGAGGCACAACACTTCTCTGGACCAGGGAAGCATCACGCACCTTTCTTCAGTGGTATTCTGCCAAATCACTCCTTCACATTCTACCCATTTTGGAGACAGGTAAGTTCAGGACCCTTGAAGAGACACTGGACTACAGATCATGGCCAATTCGCTGAATGTGATCAACACCGCTTCTTAATTGTGCAGGCCATAACCAATTTCAGTGTTTGTGATCCAAATTTTAGGAGATTGTTTTTAATGAACCACATAAGCATAAATTAAAGAACATGAAACTCCTGCTGATTTTAAGAGAGCTGAGAGGTTATCTGTTTCCCTGGACTATTTTCATAGTCTCTGTCAGTATATCAGATTGGGGTACATTTCTTCTAAACCTCTTGAGAGATTGGTTATTTCTGATCCAAGTTCGATTTTAAATGAAATATTCTTGTATATTTTGATGCTAATTGTTCAGCCTGTTCAGGTGGGGAATCTGAGTGGTTGAACAATAACCTGAATCTTTAGGACAGAAACTTCAGCAAATAAGCCAAATAGATGTAAGAAATAAGAGTGATACTGATTTTCTTGGTCTGGCAAATACATTTCCAAGGTCTTTTTTCTTATATTTCTTCTATATGCTTCTGTTCAATGAGACTATCTCAGTCCACAATAGCTTCAGCTTCTCCCAGGATAATTACTGTGAAAGCATTAATGCAAGTACAGTCGTCTTTTAACAATACCTGTGTAAAACTGCTTTGAGCAGCACACATTGTCCTGCTGCTTAAAGGTAAAGCCATCAAGTAAGCAACTGGTTCCACTGTGTCTTGGCTCATGTAGCAGGTCGTAAAGAAGAGGAGAGAGGGAGCTGGTGCTGGTGCCTCCTTGGATGCAGATCCCACTGGTTTCCTTGCCAATGCCTTGATCCTGTCAGTTACACTACACCACAGGTCCATAAAATGATAGCCAATGTCTGGAGCCATTTCAACATTACTAGATCCATCTAGAAATACAAAGATGTCATGAAAATACATAAACATATATCAATGGAACATTACCTATAATATCCATCCAACTCTGACAAAATAATTTGAAATCCTCTTTATATTAATGGTACATAATGAATTGAACATACCCAATACAGGCAGATGGAAAATTAATGAACCACAACGTGTACATATTTTTAAGGTGGTCCTGAAGTCTCTCCAACACAAAAAGGAATGTCCCAGGAGTGAACTCTTTCTTTTTCTCATTTGTGAATAGCATACCCAGGCAATAAATCACACACAGATTTCCAGCTTTTGATGGTCAGAATTTTAAACAATTCTGACTTCAACTGGTTTTGTTCATTTGTTTCTCTTCTAAGCTTGGGGGCAACATTTCAGTGATTATGAATTTGGGCTTAATTTCTATCTTATGTTCTACAGATTGACTTCCAAGAATGGCTGCAGTGCAAAGGTATGACTCCTGTGTGAGACAGGTGCTTGTAAAACCCTTGAGCAAGACAATCAAGGTCAGTGTTACTGATCCAGTAGGAAATACCATTTTGAATGGTTTTCTTTCTCCTAATGCTTTCCAGTAATAAGTCACTTTACAGAATACAAGCAAACTACAGTTAGTATAGAAACCAAGTATTCTGTAGAACACATTACACACAGAAAATTATTATCTATGTATAAGTTTAAAATATTCCTGAAAAGAGTAATTATTTTGGCTGTCATAAACATTGTGTCTGCCACATCTCAAAAGGTGATTCTCATCTTTAGCTGAGTGACTGATTCACCTTTAACAGACCCTAAGGATTAGAAATGGAATTAAAAAATACATTGCCTGGATCCAAGTGCTCTTGTACTTCTCAGAATAACATTCTATATTTACTTTTCAATTGGAGGATGTCCTGGTTTCGGCTGGGATAGCCAGCTGGGATAACCCACAGCCTTTACTTGTTTTTGATTCTCCTCCCCATCCCACCGGGGAGGGGGGGGAGGAGTGAGTGAGCGGCTGCTTTGTGCTTAGTTGCTGGCTGGGGTTAAATCACGACAGAGGATCGTGTCTTCTCCTCTGATGGAAAGAATATAATCTCTTACTATGCCATACAACCTGCTTCAATTTATGTGCACAAGGCATAATCATCTTCACATCATTCCAGGCCAAATGCAACAGTTGCTCAGTGGTAAAATGACAAAAATTAAACAAACCACAAGAAATGGATTGTGTTGTGGGAGCACAGAACAGGGGAAAGGAAAGCAGGGGCTCAAGTAAACGTTATGTTTGCCGAAGTGAATCATCTAGAGGAAGGTTATGTCATGGATCTAACTTCAGGAAGAACAGGGGACATAGAAGTCCAATCAAAGAATATCAAAATTTGAGAGTTTCAAATAAAGCAGTAACTTCTTAACTTTCTCCAAAGCCAATGGATTCATTTCACTGTGAGAACAATATGGATCAGCTCCATGAATTGTTCGAAACACGAAAGAACTATAGTATGGATATTTTGGAGGACACTTAATTGGTGACTTTGCTTCCTGACTCTCTTGCTCCCTTTCCAATGCCACAGAATATTAATTCCACTGAGACATTAATTTCTGACCTTTTCCTTTATTCTCTTATTTTTTTTTTCTTTAACAAACTCGGTTGATTTTTCCATTCAGTGACATCTCATTTCCACAGCACCTTGCAGCAAGAACCCTTAGGATTAGAGATGACAAACAAAACCTTTGCTCAGATAGCATGTGGTCCATGATATTTCCCAGTGCATCATATACACAGGACCATGTGGCTGGCCATGCCCCATGGAAGGATGGTCCTTCCAGTTGCAGATGTCATACCTCTTCCGTTAGCCCAAGGTGGTGACAATTCAGGATGATTTGTGTTGGTTCCCAAGTTCTACTTTCCCTCCGACTCTCACTGCTGCTTAAAACCCCTCAGTTCCATGGCTTGAAATTAATTTACATCTACGATGATTAAGATTTACAGAAGCAGTTTTCATTCTTTCGATGAGTAATTTTCCTATAACCAAGAACAGAGGGTAAGGTTTAGTAATGATGGCTCAGATCTTCTTCTCCAGAGAGCAAAACTAGGCTTCTTTTCTGCTAATCTCTAAAGAATATCTGCAGAAATGGACACATAGTCCATGGGCATGGGGATGGCTGGTAAAATAGATAATATGTAAGACTGATATAGAAATCAAATATTTTCTTACTTTTTCAAAGGTTATGAATTAAACATGCTCAGGTATTCATACTAAATTTAGATTACTTGAAATTTCTGGCTACAAAATAGCACAGTTATGCTGAAAGGACTAATGAATCCAAATTATAAATAGAATGTTCTTTCAGCTGTAAGAAAGTTAAGACATCTGTGTCTTCTGTGGTTTAGAGGTGAAAGTCAATTTTGAGGAAGAAGTTGTTTGCAGCCAACATGGTTGAATATCTTTTAACTGTGATCCACTGTATGAGGTTAGTAACTACAGGGCCTGCTTGCAAACACTTCTATTTGGTTGAAATATTTCCATTTCATTTTAAGGTCTGGCACCAATGTCTGTTTGGCTATCCATGGATGTTCCTACAGAAATTGATGTAAAACTAGTGGAATTAAAGTGAATTTATACTGGGGCAGTGAAAAATATAATGTAGTCCTTGATGCCTGTGATCTGGGATGAAATGATGAAACAAAGCCATCCTGTAATTTCAGCCTTGAATGGTGGATTTAAAGCTGGTAGTACCATCTAGTGGGCAAAGAAAGAATTGAAGAGTACAAATACAAGTAGCCAGAATCCTGAGAATCTATTATATTGAGATTTAGGAAATATAATGGCAATAGATACCGCTTATAAGATTATAAGATTTATAAGATTTCACAGTAATGTCACAAATATATTTAATGGAAGACATTTAGGAAAAATGTAAAAGAATTTGGTATCAATTTTTCATTACCAGTGACATACTTCAGCTAAATATGATTGTTCTATAGCTTCTTTCTCATACTTGTCAAGCCCTATGTTCTAGTCCTTTAACTGTTGGTTTTGGACTGTCCCATAAATCTGCATAGATTCATTTAACTTTGGTTTAGATTCCTTCTTCTCTTTCTTTTCCAAAATCTACATCATAGTTCTTATTGCCTCATTGTTATTTTAATGTTGCTCAAGAGGAAGCACAACAGATTTCAGTTTTCTTTTCGAATTTATACAGGATATTTTGTCTTTTTATCATCTTCTGGCTTAGCTATTTTAGATTGCCTCATTTCTGGGAGGTATCACAGCTCCTGGTTATGTATGTTAGTCTTACGAACTACCAAATTCTTACAGTATGGACTGCTCAGTACACTTGGTACTGTAAAATGGGAGGGTAAAATGCTATTTCCAATTCTTCATATCACTCTTTGTGTGACTTTGGGTAACCAAATTTATAGATTGTTCTTCCCTTTCCCTGTCTCTGAAAATCGATGAATCTTTTTGTCTCTTCTGACAAATCAGAATTAAGTTTTGATAAGAATTCTTCATGAAATAGTTTCCATTTTCAATGACTTTTGCTTTTCTTTCTTTGTAAAAGACATTTATGTTTATGTATACAAATCATTACATAAAAATAACATTCTTCAACAACTACAGTGCTAGTAACTGATAACTATTTCTTTACCTGGGACAGAGTCTCACAAGCAAGGATAATTGCAGTATTTCATGAACATTTCTGTGTGCCAGCCAATATTCTTCTCTGATCTTTCATTTCTGTCTTGCTGATGGTGAGTCACCAAATTACAGTTATCTCAAGAGGACCATGCTATTCTCACAGGATGATTTATGAGTGAAGAGTATGAGCAAAACTCCCCTTGAGAGCCCATCCCTGTTTGGAGCCAGGGTGAGGAACCTGAGAGGACTATGCATTCCTGGATATCTTCAATCAGCCAGCAGTGCCTTAGGATGTCTCAGAGAGGCAAAGTTTGTATAGGTTTACTTAAACTTCCTGGGGCAAATTCTTAGCTCATGTTAATTGTCATCTGTTCATCTCAGACAGAGCTAGGTCAATTTACAAGGTCTATGTATCTTCCTCCTCCTCTCTTTCCCCCCCCACAGCTTATGCAGTGAGTTGTTAACAATGAACATGTAGCATATGTTCCTGGGGTTTATGGGACTTTTCTTGACAGTCATGAAACAGCAGTCAGTTACAAGCAAAAGCACAGAGGAGTGACGAGTAAAAATTATTTGGAACAATGCTACTGCAGAAGTTGTGAAACACCTGTGAACATCTGGATTATTGCTATTAGACTGTATTTGAATCTGGTGGCAATGGCAAGAAGGTGGCAGACACAGCTTGTCCTATAAAGAGCTTACAAGCTATTCACCTCCTTTTACTGAAATAAACTTAGAGAAAATGCAAAAGTTTAATAAAGTTCAAAATCAGTAGGTGGCGGCTCCTTGTGTTGAATTGCAAATTTTATTTGAGTGCCACTTTAACTTTACTGTGCCACTTTTGGAGGGACTAGAAATAAATCAATAAATAGTAGTCTTAGCCTCAAAAAGTTCTTCATGTAAAAGGTAATACAAGCCCTTAGTAGCAGACTTTTTCACGTGTCATATATAAATTATCCTACAATATCCATATTCTGGTCATAACCTGCCATTTACCACCTCGTAGTGTATCCAGGACTTTAAAACTACATTCTTTGTCTTTTATTGCTGTGTGTTTGCTTCAGGGGAGAGCAAGGGTGACATCCAGTGGTCTATTAAGTTATCTGTACAAAGGGACTAAGCCTTCAGTGAAGTGAGATCTCACTGAGGCCTTAGAGACATAAAATGATACCTATTAAAGCTTAGATCAAATTGAGACTGCATGATTTCCCACATGGGTCCCAGACTACATCTTTTAATAAATCATTTCCATTTCTCCATATATTTTAATTCAGAATTAGGAAGCAGAGAGTGTTAGTAAATAACAGGAGGCTAAAGGAATATTCTGAAAACTGGCTTTTGCTCAGAAGAAATAATAAGGTTCTTCTGCAAATTCAGCAGCTTCCCTAGGGTGGATGTTCAAGCCAGAACTGTCACTGATCAATGGTATCTGTGGATGTGCCATTTATATTTGTAGGGCTTCCCCTCCCCAGCTTTGCAACAGAGAAACAGTGAGAAAAACTCACTATTATTTTCTCTGTTTCCTTGATTTTCCTGCTGGTTTTGAGTATTTCAATATCAGGGCAGGTATTATGCAGAAGTATGAAGAGGGCAGTATTATTTCAGCTTAAATCACTTAAATTAATTCTTCCAAACAATAAATTATAGAAGGCTACTTTCTCAGTCATTCCATATTCACAGAGCTGCTAGAACTGGGGGCACTTTACTGGCCAGAGATACACAGTGAATGTATTTCTGAAACTCATGGCAGCATGTATTCAACATTTGATATTGGGAACAGAAGTAAGCATAATGTTTCTCCTGATCTGCCTACCTTCCGCCCTGTGTATGCCTCAGGGATAGCCTGCAGCATCTCTAAGGCTGTTCAGGTATATATTACAGCATAGACAAATGCCATACATGTGGGGTCTTATATGCTCTGCAGGGCATCTTCCAGCTGTATGTCAGGCTGTCTTTGGGAGTGTGCTCGCTGTAGGTCTTGATGATCCACAGAAGACAGACTAGATATCATACAGGGGAGGTAGGTTCCTCAGTATTAAGCAACCTTTCAAAAATGAGACTTAGGCCTAAAATTTTGGGGTTATACGACAGCCTGCCTTTCAGTGAAATATAATATAATCCAACCCAAACATTACAGCTACTAAAAGTACTCCTGTTACCTTCCCTTCAGGGAAAAAAAAAAAAGATAGCTTTTAAATCTGAAACTGGTTTTGAAAAATTCACAGTGATGCCACAATAGAAAGATTTTTTTAAAAAAGCAAATAGCTTTGCAAATAATTAATTACTGGAGAAAAACAGAAGAAAAAATTATTGAAGTATATCTGCTTATTCTAATATTTCTATTTATGTCCCCAGTTCTGTAACTTCAGGATAAGAATTTCTATGACAAGTGGATTGACTCCATCAATGTACTTAGAGGTTAATTAATTCATGAAGATTTGACAGTTGGTACATTCATTCACTAATAATCTGGATGGCTTTCACTTTATCAAAATGTCTTTTCTGGTCATATGACATCGTGATACAACTTCTGATGTCAGGGTTAACAAAAAGCAATTTTAATAAGGTCTGTAAAACCAAACCTCCAATAAAAAAGTGATTTTGCATGCATCTTCATGTACCATTTCTGTCCGATACTGGCAAATGCCAAGAGTATTATGATCCAGATCAACAAAATTACCTCTGTGTCCAAACTGCCTGGTGGTATCCCGAGCCCTGATTTAGGCAGGTAGGACCCCAATAAAGTGAGGAGGGCTCAGAGAGTGAAGTAGCATCTTTTATTAGACCAGCTGACGCTGTTAGAAGTAGATGAGTCTCTGAACTCATGACTTTGGATTGAACTCAGTGTGAAGATTGAGGCATCCTACGAACAGAAGCAGAAAACCCCATGGGCTGAGTGGAGATGTGCCTGCACTATAGAAGTTCAGGTGTATTATTTGAGTTTCGTCTCTGCGAGAAGGAGTTACATGGGGCTGACAGGAGGTGCCGGTCTCAAGATGATGATTTTGAGTACTGACCTTGATCTCTGCCCATCACACAAAGCTGAGGGGGAGGAAGGAGTACGCCTCCTCCTTTTGCACAGTGATTCACTGGTTAGCTCTCCTGTCCAGCAGGAGGGAGACCTGGGCTACGTTCCTCCTTGGTGCCTGTGGAGACCTGAAGGTCCATCTCAAAGGCCCCAGGTGCATGCTTCAGCAAAAAGGACATTCTGAGTTACAGATGAGAGACAAGGCTCCCACCTCTGCTCTCGCAAATGTCTGAGTATTTTACATTTAGTGTTCAACAGAGCTTGTGCAGGAGTCAAGCCACCCCCATCCCTGTCCCCAGGCCATAGACTCATCCTTTCTCTGCCCTAATAATTACTTAATTATTGCCGCATGGAAAAGTTTCAACAGATGGTCTGGAGCTGAATAAATTCTATTCCTGCAGGCCAAGGATTCAACAAAATTTGGACCCCACACCCCAGTGAGCCCTCTAGCAGCTGAGCCTGTGGAGCTGGCAATGAGCCCTGAGCTTTTTACCGGATGATGTATTTTGTGGGTGTTTTCTGTGAGCGGCTATCAAGACCATAGACAAAGGGGCACAGGGATCTGGGCAGCAGCTGAGCAAGCATTTTAAGGATATAAGTTTTAGATCTACATACCAGTGAGGTAGTTCATGGGCACCTGTGTCCTTTATTGACTAACTGGAAACAGCTAAGGTGTGGGCATATTTATAGCTTAAATCCAATTGATAATATTTAGGATAACTCCTTTTTACCAATGAACAAGAAAGGCTTGCCTCATATCTGATCCTATTATTACTTTGTTTCCCCCACATTTCCCCTTGCCCTCCCCACAGTTTTGCCCCTAGTTGCTCACAGCCTTGCTGCTCCTTCCCCGAGTCCTGGGTTTACAGCAGTATTCTCCATTGTGGAATGATGCTGTCCACTGAGGTAATTTTTCCTTTTTCTTTTTTTTTAACATTAGTATCTAAACAAAGCAGGAAGTCGATTAATAGATCTTAAACCGAGAGGCCATTATGATCAGCTGCTTTGACCAGTTGTATAAAACATGCTGAGGAAACTCATCAAGTCCTTCCCACAAAGAAATGCACAGGCCAGAGATGGGCATGTCACGTAGCACAGATCGGTCCCCAGCAACAACACAGGAATACCTCAGGAGGATCTGACAGGGCAAACAAGGCTGTGGGAGGGCAGCCCAAGCTGCCAGAATAATACCATGTGGCAGCTCAAACAGCAACATTTATTTCAAGACTGGCTTAAGTATCACAGACATCCAAAAGCAATTTCCGGGGATGAAAATGAAATTTGTCTTACATGCAATGATAGTAACCATATCGAAAAAGATTGAGGGCCCATTGTACGGTTTAAATACGTTTAAATTGGGCTGTGGTCTGGGGAACGACAAGAGAGAAGGATTTGATACAAATTCTTGTTGGAAAAACCCATCAGCATATTCCGTCTCTGTTGGTGTCATCAAAGTTACACAAGATATGAGTGAAATCAACTCAGCATCATCTGGAAAGCACTGTGTAACAGCTAGGGACTGAATTTATATAATACATCCAAGGGAAAAGCAGCTTATTTTTAGCTGACCTTGTGTAGCAAACAGGCCTAGAAACTGAGACTGAAATATGATAAAACAGCATTATACTGAAAAGAGAAATGCAATAACTAAAAACAAACAAACAAACACATAGTGAGTAATGAGAAAAAAATCAGGGTTGACTACATAGAGCAGGAAGTCTTGATGCGTTCAAAGTAAGGAAGAGTTAAAAAGAAAATCATTTATTAAAATGAGCTTTGTATGCTGTGCTTGTATTTTTACAGATCATTAAAGAGACACTTACAGTGGCTTCACACCACACTGCCTTGAGATTTTCACCTCATGTAGGATTACTTATTGTTTCTGCTCCAGTCCATTATGTTTCTGACTCTTTACACATGCTCTCAACACCCAGCCAGGGATGAAGGTCTACGATACTGTGAAACTGGCTGCAAGCTCTGCGCTTGGGCTGACCAAGGACAATTCTATTTTGTGGCAACTTAGAAAGGTGTAGCGTGTGATTTTTCCCACTAGTTTGTTGAAAATAAAACCTTTCAGTCCATGACATGAAAATGCAGTGTTAAAGTGTCCCCTCTGCTTCTGTAGCAGGTATGTACCTGGATCCCCCAGCGCACTCTGCTAAAGCCCTTCCCAGAGCTGAAATACATGAGTGGGATGTTTGGCTCCATCAAAGAGACTTCTGCAAATGCCACTTCCACGAGGGGTGAGGAGTGTCACACCCGGCAGAGGACAAGCACTGTGCAGCAGCGGGCAGGTGGAGCAGCCCCAGGTTCTTTATCCCAACCTGTGCTGCTTCACAAGCTTTTGCCTGGTAAACGTTGCTTAATGTCTCACTGCTTAATATTATTTAAAGTGCAATGCTTGGGGCAGGTCTATGGGCTGAAGCAAGGACTGCTATCAGCGCCTGCTTTGTCATGTGGGGACTGGTCAGATAGTAGGGACCAGAGGCAGCCTGTGCCACCTCCTCCCTGGTCCCCACCACCCCAGCCCTGGGCTCCCACAGAGACCCACTGCTGACGAGGCCATCGGCCACAGCAGGGCAGGAGGGACAGCACAAGGCAAACATATCTGCACTGAAAGGCTCATCTCTACCAAAAACCTCCTTCCACATGAGGAAATTAATGAAGGAAAAAGAAATGAAGCTTTCAGAGTCTATTATCAGTTCAGGCACTTGTGTTAATAAGAATCTTACTGTTAGTTGTTGTTTCTGTGCAAAGTACCCTTTCCAAATAACCATGATCTAATGAAAGATAAACCATCCAGATGTGCTTGTGTAACAAAATAAAACATAAGAGGCACTTTGGACTCAATAAACTCTCTAACAATAACAACAACAGCAAAAAGTTGACAGAGGAACTTAAGAATCATTGAAAGTTTTCCAAAGGAAGAAAACAAATCCGGTAGGGTCAGCCCAAAATATTTAAAGTCTAAAGCAATCATCTGAAATGTGCTTTTCATACTATAGATTTCACTGGCACATCTTTCCACATCCTGCTTAGAGCTACCTGCATAAGTAATACATGCATTAATTAGCTAGAGATACATAGGCACTGATATATATATATGAATTTTATGTAAATTGTCTATAGCATACAGCTTGACTCTTGTGTCTTTGATCTGCTGATAATCTCCAAGTGTGTGGATTTCAGCGGGCCAAATAATTTTTATCTCTGCTGGGAGTACTTTTGGCAAGTTTTCCATCAGTAGGAAATGAGCTGGAAAACTGGTGAAACTTCAAAGCAACAGCTTAAGGTGATCTTTCATTTCATGAATTTCAGACTGTCTCTGCTGTTTAACAACATACTGAGTTCTTTCTCCCTAATACACTTTTAAAAACTGTGAATAAGATGAATTTATGAAAATCATACATGAGATATGTGAGAGATCCTGTCACTTTGGAATACAGGGCATTTTCCAAATTATAAAGATACTAAGGGAAATTTAAAGCCTCAAATGCTGTCTCGTACTAGTGTATTCATTTGTACAAATAAATGGACTTTAAATCCTTTTACACCTCAGAGTCATATTTGCTGGGGTGGGAGGTGCGTTGTTCATTTCTTTGATTGATTTCTGCTTTAATTTTTCTCCCCATTTTGTTATAAATATCCATTCTTCTCCATCCCACATCCTGTGATAGCAAATTTCTGAGCTCTTGTAATGCCCTCAGGTACGTCTCACACAGTTACAATAAATTAGGGACAACGTGAAGCCTGCTGTAACTCATACTAGGAAGGGGGGCAATCTAGCTAAAAATCCAAAGGGCACAAAAGCAATCTCTTCCAGGGCTTAAATTCTAAGGTAAGGCAAGACATAAGTAGATATAATTAGAGGGAGGATCAAAAGAAGTCTCAGTAGTCATCTCTTCAAAAATATCATAAAAGGTCACCCAGACTCAGAGGTGAATGATGTGCAGAGAGCATTTAACTGCACCTTCTCTGGGAGCAACTGATCCAGTTATTAATTGTCCAGTCATTAACTGGGGCTGTGCAAACAGCTTCACATGCCAAGTGAGGTCAGGATATATTTGACTTCTTGAATACTATCTGCAATTGCATTTCTCTCACTTCTAGTGTAATCATTATTCTTAAAACAGTCTGCTTCTTTCTCAGAAGTAAGTGTCACTTCACAGCAAAAATGCTACTGAAAGTCACAGAAAAGAAGACTGCATTTACATAATTATTGTTCCAATTCTTGGCTAAACACTTACAAAGCAACACAACACGGTCTGAAGTAATTGGTCGCCATAACACATAATCCTATCCCAAGAGAAAGCAGAAACCAAAAAAGCTTTAAAAGTGACCAGTTAAAAAAAGAAACTATATCAATAGGAATGGTTTCAATGTTTGTTCACTTGATGGAGTATCAAGAAAGACTACAGAGCCCTGGGAGTGGCAGTAAGGGACTCTGGAGCACAGGTAGTTTTTTCATCAGTCCTCCCAGTCAAAGGGAAGGGGTTTGAAAGGGCCAGTTGAATCTGGTGAATCAACAAATGGTTACGGGACTGGTGCCACAGCCAGGGGTTTGGCTACTTAAACCATGGGACTCGCTTTGAGAAACCTGGTCTACTGGGGACTTACGGGGTCCATCTGTCAGAGAACAGGGAAGAGCATCTTTGGTCATAGGCTTGCCAAGCTGGTGAAGAGGGCTTTAAACTAAAGTTGCCGGGGGAGGGGAACCTTAATCCATCCTACTCCTACCAGTTTGATGCCCAGAGACTGGAGAAGGATCACAGGTCAGCAGGAGAGCACCTGAAGAGCAGCACAAAGGAATTCCAGCCAGTAAGTCAGCTTCATCGGGGGCCCAACTTAAATGCCTCTATGCAAAAGCACGTAGCATGGTGAATAAACAAGAGGAGTTAGAGGCGTTTGCACACTTGCAGGACTATCATCTTATCGGCACCATGGAGACGTGGTGAGATGGCTCCTATGACTGAAGTGTTGGAATGGAAGGATACAAGCTCTTTAGGAAGGACAGGCAGGGTAAATGAGGAGGGGGTCTTGCCCTCTATGTCAATGACCAGCTGGAGTGCATGGAGCTCCACCTGGGGATGGATGAGGAGCTGACCGAGAGCCTGTGGGTAAGGATTAAAGAGAGGGCAGGGACAAATGACATTGTAGTGGGGGTCTGCTGCAGGCCACTCGACCAGGAAGACTGAGTGGATGAGGCCCTCTATAGACAGATAAGAGCAGCCTCATGTTCACAAGCCCTGGTCCTCATGGGGGACTTCAACCATCCCGATATCTGTTGGAGGGACAACACAGCAGGGCATAAGCAATCCAGGATGTTCCTGGAATGCACTGATGACAACTTCCTTGTCCAAGTGATGGAGGAGTCAACAAGGAGAGGTGCTATGCTGGACCTTGTTCTCACCAACAAGGAGGGGCTGGTGGGGAATATGAAGCTCAAGGGCAGCCTTGGCTGCAGTGACCATGAAATGGTGGAGTTCAAGATCCTTAGGGCAGTGAGGAAGGTGCACAGGAAACTTGCTACTCTCGACTTCAGGAGAGCAGACTTTGGCCTCTTCAGGGATCTGCTTGGTAGAGTACCATGGGATACAGCCCTGGAGGGAAGAGGGGCCCAAGAAAGCTGGTTAATATTCAAGGATCACCTCCTCCAAGCTCAGGAGTGATGCATCCCAACAAAGAGGAAGTCAGGCAAAAATGCCAGGAGGCCTGCGTGGATGAACAAGGAGCTCCTGGACAAACTCAAACACAAAAAGGAAGCCTACAGAGGGCAGAAGCAAGAACAGATAGCCTGGGAGGAATACAGAGAAATTGTCTGAGCAGCCAGGGATCAGGTTAGGAAACCTAAAGCCCCGACAGAATTAAATCTGGCCAGGGATGTCAAGGGCAACAAGAAAAGCTTCTATAGGTACATCGGCGATAAAAGGAAGACTAAGGAAAATGTGGGCCCTCTCCAGAAGGAAACGGGAGACCTGGTTACCTGGGACATGGAGAATGCTCAGGTACTCAACCACTTTTTCGCCCCAGTCTTCACCAGCAAGTGCTCCAGCCACACCGCCCAAGTCACAGAAAGCAAAGGCAGGGACTCATAGAATGAAGAACCACCCACCATAGGAGAAGATCAGGTTCAAGACCATCTAAGGAACCTGAAGGTGCACAAGTCCATGGGGCCTGATAAGATGCATCCATGGGTCCTGAGGGAACTGGCGGATGAAGTGGCTAAGCCACTATCCATCATGTTTGAGAAGTCGTGGCAGTCCGGGGAAGTTCCCACCGACTGGAAAAGGGGAAATATAACCCCTTTAAAAAGGGAAAAAAGGAAGACCTGGGGAACTAAGGCCAGTCAGTCTCACCTCTGGGCCCAGCAAGATCATGGAGCAGATCCTCCTGGAAACTATGCTAAGGTACATGGAAAATAAGGAGGTGATTGGTGACAGACTACATGGCTTCACCAAGGGCAAATCATGCCTGACAAATTTGGTGGCCTTCTGCGATGGGGTTACAGCATTGGTGGATAAGGGAAGAGCAAGGGATGCCATCTACCTGGACTTGTGCAAAGCATTTGACACTGTCCCGCACAACATCCTGGTCTCTAAATTGGAGAGACATAGATTTGACGGATGGACCACTTGGTGGATAAGGAATTGGCTGGATGGTCGCACTCAAAGAGTTGCGGTCAATGGATTGATGTCTGAGTGGAAACCAGTGACGAGTGGTGTTCCTCAGGGGTCGGTATTGGGACTAGCACAGTTTAACATCTTTGTCGGTGACATGGACAGAGGGATTGAGTGCACCCTCAGCAAGTTTGCCGACGACACCGAGATGCGTGGTGTGGTTGACACACTGGAGGGAAGGGATGCCATCCAGAGGGACCTTGAGAGGCTTGAGAGGTGGGCCTGTGTGAACCTCATGAAGTTCAACAAGTCCACAAGCAAGGTCCTGCACATGGGTCGGGGCAATCCCAAGCACAAATACAGGCTGGGCAATCAGTGGATTGAGAGCAGCCCTGAGGAGAAGGACTTGGGGGTATTAGTGGATGAAAAACTGAATATGAGCCAGCAATGTGCGCTTGCAGCCCAGAAAGCCAATTGTATCCTGGGCTGCATCAAAAGAAGTGTGACCAGCATGTCGAGAGAGGTGATTCTCCCCCTCTACTCCGCTCCCATGAGACCCCACCTGGAGTACTGCCTTCAGCTCTGGGGCCCCCAGTGTAAGAAAGACATGGACCCACTCAAGCGAGTCGAGAGGAGGGCCACAAAGATGATCAGAGGGCTGGAGCACCTCTCCTATGAAGACAGGCTGAGAGAGTTGAGGTTGTTCAGCCTGGAGAAGGGAAGGCTCTGGGGAGACCTTATAGCGGCCTTCCAGTACTTAAAGGAGGCCTACAGGAAAGCTGGAGAGGGACCCTTTATCAGGGAGTACAGTGATAGGACGAGGGGTAACGGCTTTAAACTGAAAGAGGGTAGATTTAGATTAAATATTAGGAAGAATTTCTTCACTGTGAGGGTTGTGAGACACTGGAACAGGTTGCCCAAGAAGTATGGATGCCCCCTCCCTGGAAGTGTTCAAGGCCAGGTTGGATGGGGCTTTGAGCAACCTGATCTAGTGGAAGGTGTCCCTGCCCATGGCAGGGGGGTTGGAACTAGATGATCTTTAAGGCCCCTTACAACCCTAACCATTCTATGATTCTATGATTCTATTCTATGATGGTAATCTTGAAGGAAAAACAAGGAGATGATGCAGCTCTGGGAGACCATTTATTTTTTCAGAGTGCTGGAAGAACGTGGGATCTATTGACCTGGAACAGCAGCAAGAACAAAAAACAAGTCCAATGACAGTGCCTCTGGCAGCAGCTAAAAGCTGATGTTTCGGGGAAGGGGGAGGCCAGGAGCCAGCACACACCAGCGAGCTTGCCAGAGCCACAGCACCACCGGCGACAGGGATGGATTTGGGCTTCATATCAGATGTTACCTTGCTGTACAGCTGCTTCTGCCGTATGGTACAGCATGATTTCTCTAATCCACATCGGGTTGTGTGCCCTGCTTCTGCCTAAAGCCATCTGCAGACAGAGGAAGGATACGCTCAGAGATCTGATTACCCCCTCCTCAGTTCATAAAAGGATGCACCAAAGCAACAAGGAAGCAGGGAGAGAGGCAAGGCAGGTTAACTACTCTCTGGTTAAAAGAAGCATTGGCAAGAAAGAAAGGGAGGAGTCAAATCAGACCCCTAAGGCAGAATCTGCTCCTGCACCCCCGAAGCAAAGGAGAAGAAAGCAAGTACCCCACAGATACTACCTCTGCAGGTATCTTGTGTAACAGAAAAAAATTTCCAAATCACTCAAAACAGGAATAGGTCCAAATGTTATTCCTCAGGTCTAAAGGACCATTACAATTGGCTCTATTGAACTGGCAGCATCATCAAGGAAGCAAAGGACTCCAGACACTGCTGGATGGAGAAATGGGCCTGGAATATGACCTCAAACCTGTGGCTAGGGGTGGTCAGTATAACCCAGACTCGTTAACTTGGGTAAGAACTGACACTAAGGGCATGTTAGTTAGCCCTTGGACATGAGCCGTGGCTGGAAAATGATGGGATCAGTCCCCATCTTTACATTGTTCCACTACCGTAATTGTACTGTAAGCACTATCGAACTCATTCCCAGTCCTTAAGGGAGAGCACATTACCACACTCTCACAAACGGGGAGAATACGAAGCTGACCAGATCAGTTGATGTAGCCAGATCTGTTGGCTGTGTATGAGGGATGGGGACTGAATGTGGATCTCTGGATTTCCTCAGGGGATGCGCCTTCCCCATCAAAGAACTGCTTTTCAGAAGTGGTTCAGATGTAGCATAGAGCAGAGCAAATTAGCTTCTACTTCTAGTACCAAAATGAACGCTCCCAAAAGATCAATCTCTTCTTTTGATAAATGCTTATCAGTAATGCTTCCACCATTTGAGGTTGCACATAGGTAGGGACATCCTGCAAGACAATGCTGAAAATGAGTCCAGTTTGGTCAGGACCAAATTCAAATACTAATCCCGTCCTAAACCTGCACTAACAACTGCAAAAAACCCACCCTGTATTTCCTCTCTTCTTCCAAGGCCTAAGATGCAGCCATTAATAAGGTCTCATGGTGAGCTGCGGTGGCTCAGGACTGGGACTAGGAGCCATTGCCTTGTCAGTTCACCAGGGACTCCATTAGAGAAACCGCTTTCACTCCACTGACATTTTAAAGGCAAACCATTGTAGGTTTGTACAACAAATGCTGTAATTAAGGGTAGGTCAGGTTTACTCGTCTCTTATTGCTGAACCAGGAACACCAAATAGGTGAGTTTGTCCTTAGATGACTGAAACAACACATTTTTGCCTGTGAAAATAGTTGCTATGCCTCCATTGCAAAAATAAAACAATCATAGAGTGTCACATTAGTTTAAAAATTTTATGACACATTAATGTTTCTCTGAACTTGAAGTCCTTTTAAAAGAAGTGGCTTGGAGAAAAAAGAAAAGCAGCTTCCAGAGTGTTTCACTGGCACATTAAGTTATGCATTCTAAGTCCTAGAGGTGAAATGTTTTTAGCATTTATGGGAGCTCTGGGCTTCCAGTCCTCGTGCTGAGCCAGCTATTAATATGTGACAGAAAGCATCTGTGATCTACTGCTCGCAGGGTTCAAGCCCCAAAGCATCCAGAAAGCCTGTGCACAATCCTTCACTCACACAGCTGATTGACCGCACCACACATAAGTCAATGTGATGTATACGCTCTGATGTGACATGTCCAAAATACAATGTACTCTACAAATTATTTGATCTTAATTAGAAGAACAAAGGTCTTTTACATGACAATTTTCTTTCAGAAAAAGGCATAGGGCATTGAGAGATATTAATGTCAGCATCAGTCATAATAAAACACAAAGACAAGATCTATTTTAAGGCTTGTGGATACGAAGTACACTTTAAAAACGGGATTATGCTACTGCTAATGGGAAAATGATTGCCTTTCTAACTTCCCACTAAACCAGACTGGGGCGTCATTATGAACATAGTAGCTCTTTACAGAGAGAATAACATCCTGGTCTTCTGTTGGAAAATGCCTGGCCCATTTCTTTGATGTCCAGGCTTCTGTTAGTCTCCGTGCGAGTGCAAAGGCAAATACATCGGTGCAGGACTGGGGCCAAGCAGCTGGCCCAAAGTCAGGCAGTAACAGACCTTTCTGAATCATACAGCCTTCGTCACATGAATGTTTCTACCCTGCGCTGTTTTTTTTGCTGGAGGACTGGATCAAAGCTGTCTAGCTGGAAAGAGATTTCATTCACTTCAGTGAGCATGAAAACACGTCTGGTTTAAACTTGAATTTCGAGGAGAGCATATTTTCACCACTTTGGTCTTCCTATAAAGTATAGGAATATACTATATAGTAATATGATTACCCTTTTTTACCTGTTGTGGCATTGATGTCTGCTATCTAGCAGCTTTTCCCTGTTGGTGCAGTTTCCGCAATTAAGATGTCAAGCTGATAAGCAGGGAAATTATGTAAGTGGTGTCTCTGGGAATTCTGACTGGATGAAAAAAAGGGAAAGAAAAAAGGTGTTATGATAATACCTGGCAAAAGTAAACATAAGTAGAAAAGCATGTCTCCCTTTGCCAGCTTGTCTCAGAGCACTGCATGGGAGAACAGGCTGTGCTCCCTGATGCTTTGCCCAAGGACAGCTTCAGGAAGGTCTGCAGCACAGCCTGTGAAGTGGCTCATCACACTCCTGCCGTGGGGATGCATCCCTGTGGTGTCTCTTGCCTTTCCCAGGCAGCTGCTTGCTTTGGGTGGCAGGGTGGGTTTTGTTCGGTAGGAGAACTCTGTATTAGGGAGCTGTGATTGCAAGACTGAGCCACTGAAAAACTTGTCTTGCTCATCTTGCTGAAGTCATGGCATGGAAACATGGATGTGAGACCCCATGATCTGGAGAATAATTTTCCCGGGGACAGTCATTCCTTGCATTTCAGGGGTGCTGACTCTGTGATTTTCCCAAATGCAGGTAACTCGGCTGCGTAACGGGGGTGTGGGGTATGTGTGTGTGTGGGGGGGGGTGTAAACTCATGCACACTCTTCCCCGAAAACAAACAGCTGATGTGCACAGCCATCACATGCTCAGTTAAGTACACTCCACACACTGCAACGCCAATGGAGGCAGATGGGGATGCAATCCCCTTAGCTCACCTAGAAAATCTGTGCCTCTTCTCATGTGCTGGAAACACACAATATGAAACACAAGGCAGTACATCTGGGAACAGACCACAAGAGCAGTTTCCTTTACTGGCTAGATAAGAATTGTGGGGAACGGACATTCATGTCCCAGGACCTGTTGAGGATTCACAAGAGAATTGTGGTCAACTTTATCATGTTTGGGCTAAATCCTCTGATGGGTAGTCATTTTAACTCGATATGGAAGGAGCCCTTGATTCGACTCCTTGCCTCCACAAAAACACATCACATATTGTTTATGTTATTTTCACCAATTCCAGTTCACCTCAATGCACAAGCAGAGACTTTGGGTTGGGGATCAATAGAAACTGCACTAAAAAAATCATTGATACAATTCAAAACCTACTGGAATTAAAACAGGAAAAACTTGTAATTTGGACTCGGAGTGATCAGAGTGAAAACTGGGGTGCTGCCACCCGCGTGTGCAGTATGGCCTCTGTGTGAGCCATGACATTTGCAGAGAAAAATGCACATCAATTCCACATAGCATGTTAGATCATTTTCATGTCCCCAGCTATACGTTGCAATGGGCTGCAACTTGTCCTAGTGACAATCCAGGAGTCCAGTGCTGTTTGGGTATTTTAGTCTTGCAAATGCATTTTTCTCCAAACGGGTTGCTCAGCAGTAATGATTATTCAGAGAAAAGTGGCAGACAGGGTCAGGCAGCAGCAGAATGAAAAGCGAAAACTTGAAAGATGCTAGATGAATATTTATGCAGCGCAATCTTCACTCTCGCATTATGGTGCATAATGGGATCAGCAAAGCTAACGGAATTCACGCTGCGTGAACTTCCTCTGTGAGAACTTAGTTTAATCTGCACATAAGACTGACAACCCGTGAACACAGAGAAAATGTTCAATGGCATGTAAAAACTTCATTGAAATAATGTTTCTGACTATATCAATGTTCTGGCAATGACAGAATAAACAACATTTTTTTTCGAGGCCCATTTTAAATCCACAGGCCACTTTTTTGAAATGGCATCCAAACATTGTCGCAGCAGACTTTGTTCTTTTGTTTCGCTGCTGATTTGGTATGTCCTACTGGCAACTGAAAAGCATCCATGGGGATCAAGTAATGAGGACAAGGATTTCAGAACAGCCTGACACTGGCCATCACTTAAGGGCTGGTGACGATGAGGAGCAGCCGGGCAACTTTCTCCTCTGATATTGCAAGATTTGTCAGGGAATACTTTTCATTGCAAAATGAATGGCTGTTGGCTGACTTTGGAGAGTTTGTCTTATTTTGCAAGATTTTCTTCTCGAGGTGACCAAAACTCTGTCTCGGTGCACACGGGCAGTGAAATCCATTCCTGTGCCCTAGGGTCAGCACAAGACCTGCAGATCAGTTTACTCCTTTTGGGGTCTGCAGATATATTGTACAGACAGGACTGCATTTCATCCACTCTTTGTATTTTTTGTGAGCAGGTCACTACAAAGCCCACGAAGCTATTACAATCCATCATTACGCACAAGCCCTCAAATAGTTGATCACCTGTGGCAAGTACCCATACATTTAGACACATATCTAAACTCTTTATGTTTATACAACGGGTCTTAAAAACTTGCTTAGCAAGACCAGTTTTTTCCTTGACATTTCTACTTGTTCTTCTTGACATTGTTACTAAGTCTTGATTTAAATATTGGAAGGACAGTTTTCCTTACTGTACTTCAGCACTTCCTTTTCTAAACTAGGGGCCCTGCTTCATCCCTGTACTTCACTGAATGCCTCAGCATGTCTAATCCTTCTGAATTCGAGGATATACGAAAATGCTCTATTGCATCTGGACCTCTGTGATAAACTGGAAAATAATACAATTCCAGTTATCTGAAATATCTGAACCCTCCAAAATACTCAATGTATTATCTAAGAGTTTATGTCTCATTTTTTTTGTCCAGAACCTACATGTCTATCATTATTCAATAGTGACCAACAACATACCAGAAGCCTATCAGTTACAGAGGTAACCAGCTACCTTATGCGTGACTTTAATTAAACAATACACAAAATAAACTTTAGAAGATGCAGAATTTAGCCCATATTAGTAATCTGAACTTTCCCTTCTGCTGCTAATTTGTTCAGGAGGCCACGTACCACGTGCACGTACACTACAGTGGTTTTGACCGGGCACATCAGCCATTTTGCGTGCAGCGCCTGCGCAGGGCCGCCCTCAACATTGCAAGGCCTGAGAAAGTGAAGCTGGGAGGAGAGGGAATGGAGCAATCTACAGAGCCATCCTCGGTTGCAACTGCCATTGCAATTAAAATACCTTTTTTTTTTTAACATAATACTTTCTGTTGCAACATTTTCTGTAGAAAGCGTTGCTTGAAGCAGTGGGGGTTGGGTTTTTCCCCTCTCCCTCCACGGGAAGGCGCACGGCAGCCTGGGCTTGACGCTGCTTTCCAGCACCCTTCCGCTCGCTCGGGCTTTAGTCAACGCTACAGCGGCTCAATGCCGCCAACCCCTCGCTTCGGCCCTGCGAGCGTGTGTGTGCGCGCGCGCGCTTGTGCGTGTCCGTGTCTCCCTCCGTGTCCGTCCGTCCCTCCGCTTCCCTCTGCCTCTGTTTGTGCGTGCTAAAAATAGACGGGAGAGCCTGACAACTGCCTTCTGATTGGCTGCCGCTGAGGTGCCGCCAGCCTATGGGAGCGCGGGGCGCGGCGGGGCGCGGAGGCAGGCGACCGCCTCGGCGGGGCCGGCCCGGGCCGGCGAGGGGGGCGCGGCGCGGGTGGGCAGGCAGACGGCGGGGGGAGGAAGTCGGCAAGAGGTGGGTGGGAGCCACCGGTGAGGGAGGAGGGGGACAGGCCCGGAGGAAGCGCCGGGCCAGGCCGGTGGCGCTCGCGGGGCGGCCGGCGCGGGGGTGCTGGGCCTCCGAGACCCGCCGTTTGCTTTCCGGTCGTGCTTTCACCTCCGTAAAGCGTAAAACCTCAGAATTCAGGAGGCGAGGGATGGCCGCCCCTGCCCCGGCCGCAAACGCAGCCCTCCCTCCCGACTGCACCCCAAGAGCCGGAGGCCGTCGTTGCCGCTCGCCGCCTCCCGCCGGCCTGTGGGGGCCGCTGCCCGCCCGCGCCGCCGCCGCGGCTGCCGCCCGCCCGCGTCGGCAGGGGGCGCTCGTCGCCGTAGCGGAGCTCCGGGCCTGGCCTGGCGCCCGTGGTGGCGGCGTGCCCGTGCGGGCGGGACGGGGCTCGGCAGCCGCGGCAACGGCCTCTGCCCCGGGGGGCTGCGTTCCCGAGGGCCCGGCGGCCTCCGCACGCTTCCATGCCGGCTTCCACGCCGTCGGGCTGGCGGTGCCACAGTGCTAAGGGCGCTCTGGCATGTTTTTGCAGCGTTTCTTTCCCCACTAGGGTCTTAAAGTAACAAAGGCCGTTGCATGTAAATTTAACCTCTTTACAGGAATGGGTTATCAAGCTGTTTTCGTGCGTTTTGTAGATTCTAAAGACATTTTGTGGACTTCTGTGTATAAAGTAGTACCTGAGGTGACAAATTCATAAATGAGGGAAACAACAGGTAGCTGAAAGGACCAAAATGGAGTAGAAATGTGATTTGTTTTCATGGAATTATCAAGAAACAGTGTTAAAACAATTGCAATGGAGAATTAGGAGAATGCCCTCAAATCTAATTTCAGATAAAATAGATATTCAATGTACAATAAATGCATCAAATCAATAGTTTCACTGGAAAGAAGCATCAGCTTTATATATAAATACAGTTACATAGACATACATTAAAAATGAAGCTTGATATTTGCTTGTGCTTTATAGTCACCAAAAGTGCGCTGGGGGAACTTGGAAGGCAGAAGCAGGAGCTGATTAGCAGGATGCTGTGTCCTAATTTATTCAAGCACTGGATAACACCTCTGGAACTGTTCTCAGATCTCACAGTCTCGAGGAGTGGTTTGACTCTTTTATATCTCTTTTCCAGAACCTTTTTTCTCATGGGTGCCACACAGACTGAGCATCACAGAGGTGCGAGTCCAAGTGTAGTGAAGGTAAGAACTGTAAAGAAGGGAAGTGAAAGAAGGCTTTCTTCTGAAGAAATTTGCATCTTCCAGTTTTCACTGAGGCTGTGCCTTGGTTCACACCGATAGAAGGAAGCAAGCAGTTCTGTGTTCTGATCCACTTTAAGTTAAATGGTTTGAAACTTCTAAAACTCATTATTTTCTGTTGCTTTTACATTAAGCACAGGTAGCCTTCAGTGCGTGAGCATTATCTTGTCCATATGAGCTGTCGGTGTCAACTTGTAATTTACATACTAATTGCTTGCAGTCTTTAGCAGTAGAAAAGTTAGCTGTCCACAATTCAAAGGATTTCTTAATTATAAAAGGAAAGTACTTCATGGCAAAGAGCGTAGCCAATAATTATCTACTGCCAAGTGCCAAAACACATGTGAAATGAATGTTAACTGCTGGGAGCAGAAGGAAGCTGATTTCTTGTGTGGCAGTTTGAGGCTTCTAGCATGAAAAAGAAAATCATTGCTCACATATTCTGTTAACTTCAAATGTAACGGTATTTTCTGTGTGGTGATGGCATTCAGGAGAAATAGCATAATAACTCTGGTGCTGTTAATTCAGAGGTCGTACAAGTTATATACAGAGGGACCATTCTCCACATGGGTTCTGAGCACTCCTGAGGGCTTCTATCACCCCTGGCAGCTGGTGGGACTTTTCCAGTGTGCACACAGTAACCCTTCCTGTCTCTGGGCAGCAGCAGAAATTCTGTGGTTTTTAACCAGTCCCACCGTCTGATCATAGCCTAATCCTCTCCTGTGTCATCACCTCACGAAGCCAGAATGAAGGGGTTAAGGCTTTTTAGCAGGGTAAATGTTTATATTTCTCTTGGGTTTAGCTGAAGGATTTCTCATGCAAGTCATAAATGTGGAACTTCTTTAGATTTGCCCTTTTGCTGTATAAGAAAGTCCAGCTGGTTTTGGTTTTGCTGTGTGCAGCTGCAGATACTTCCAAAGTTTAGGAAAGTGTAATAGCTTGGAGATCTGTGTGAAGAAGTTTATACTGACTTTTAATGACATCTGCACACTTTCAGTACCACAGCTTGAAGATTTATCACAACACTAGAGATAACTTTTTATATTAGTCCTTCAACAAGAACATCTTCAGCTTTTATTATTTTTTATACATTGCTTAGTAAACTTTTAACTGTTTTATTTGCAGATTAATCTCACCTATATTTTTAATTTTCTTCTTAATCTTTGTCATACATTTTATTTTCATCTTCAACACTATTTCTTATAATGTCATGTATAGCTTCAGTCTCTTATCTTTTATAACTTCTGAGTAGCCAGTTTATGGTGACATGTGTTGCTGCACATGGTCTGTTATGTATATATGATATTTTATGTTAGGGTATACAGTTCTTAAGGGCATCTGTTCGGGGATGCATGTATAATTTCTTTCCCCACAATATTTTATTTAGTTCTTTTCTGAGACGCCTGTATTATATTTTCTTTACCTTTCTGCACAGCCAGTGCCTCTGGGCTGCTTTTCTGACGGCTTTAATTATCGTGCTGTCTTTAAGACAATTACATAATTAAGTGGTTTTCATTTTCATTCTGAATTTGGTAATTATAACTAAAACACTGAAAAGTGCATCAGCTGCAATATTAAAAGAAAATGTACCTAGAAGAGAAACACGGTTGAGAAGATTCTACTAGTAACCAATGAATGAAATGAAAATTAAAAAGAAATAGGGAGAATTGAGCTTACTGGACTCCTTCAGTCTGTTGCTTTAAATGATAAACTTTTTGTAGCTTTGATGATCACAAAAATGTGATGCTTCAAGGAAAATTTATAAATATAATTGTAGTAGTTAAATGAAACATTTCCCCAAGTATTGAAGAACAGAGTGCTGAAAGGACAGGTGCTTTATTGTTTCATAATTTTCCATGTTTAGTATTTTAAAGAGAGATTCTTTATTTGTTCTCCCTAGTTCTAGCACTGCCCCCATCACGTGTGTGTTTGTGTACATATATACTTTTCATTTTTTATTGAAACAGATGGCATATCTCCTCTTTCAAGGCTCAGGCAAGGGGGGCATAGGAAATATAATAGGATTAAAATTATTTTGAAACAAGAAGTAATCTTTCTCATATCCTATTTCCCATACACCTGTTAGTCTTTCAAGCAAGCAGTGACAGTAAACACTCAGAAATAGGGAGCGTGTTTCAGTTGTGGTGTTCTGAAAACCCTGCCCTTTTCTTTGAGTGTTCTTTGGTATTCAGTTCCTATGACTACCTGTTTTTCAAAAACAGAATTCTAAAAGTTAGCAGCTGAGCTCCACTGAGCTCAACAGTAATACTCCTACCAGCCACAAAGGGAGCAGATTAGGCATTTGTTCCAGCTTTATTAGAAAACCTCTCACCCTAAATCCACCAAAGTCACCTGAGGCTCAGTGCTTTTAAAAATCAGGTCATTTCTTAAAGCATATAAACTGAGTTCAGAAGCCTGATTTTCAGCTCTTCATTGTGAAAACATTAAACAAGCTTAATTTCTGCAGAAATACTACAAAGTCAGGGTTTCTAGAAATGAAGATACGTATACGTGCTCCAGGGAAGATTTGGAATGCTATGAGTAAAATGCTTTTTTCTGGCCTCTGGAGTCTGTATATATCACACATACATGTATGAAACATTATCCATGCGACCGTGCAGTGCAGGACATGTGAGTGGAATGGTAGTGATGTCTCTGGAAGTCCAGATGAAAAAATAGCTTGAAGCAGTTAGAGGTCCTGATTCAGTCAGAAGTTTCACATATGGTTATGCTGCCAACATCAGTGGGTGTTTCGGCAAGCATTTATGCTCTTTGATGAATTTCCGCTCGGTCCTGCAGGAATGTCTGTTCAAATGCATGTTTGAGATACTTATATTTCTATCAGAGTAGTGACTGTGAATTTTTTTAATTTCAATATCTTCTTTAACACTTACTAAATGAATACAAGAGTTGCATAAAATGTACAAGACGTGTTTATTTGAGGGCTCAGTCCTAACGCACTACTGGTAAAACAGATTTCCCAGAGCAAGGGGAATTCTGTATTTGTGTCGGCATGCTTGTGGATATAGCGTAGAACTTCATCATAGAGGAAACCTGGACAGGCAATCATTTAAAATTATCCTCTTTCCTCATGTGATTGTTAGCCATAGAATTGAGACCTTCAGAACATGTTTTGAAATACATTTTAAGAATGTAGTGATTCTAAAGCTGTAATTCACATCCAGATTTATGATAATAAAAATGCAGAATGAAGAGCAAAGCCTGCAATTTAGCATTTAAGTCAATCTCTGAGTTACACTGAAAATCAGAGTGAAGCCTATCCTGGTGGTCATGAGTGCCTAGCCTCTTAAGTCTTCATGTTACCGGAGAAAGGATTAAATGGGTCAGGGGTCTAATTCAGTAAAACAATTCCTGTTTTCCCAGAGGTTTCCAGGGACCTTCTTGGTGAATACTGGGTTATTTTGAGAGACAAAGCATCAGAAATTTGAGCTGGTGGAATGAAATGTGCGCAATCCAGAGCTGTGCATCTCTAACTCCAAGTCACATGGCTTTGATATGTGGCCCATAGCTAATCTGTGGTGTTCTGTTAAACAGCAACATTGGTAGTGTTTTCAGTTACAAGTTTGGTGAGCAGGCTACATGGCGATCTACGAGAAACTTGAAAAGATTGATGATTCTCCTTTGGCTCCAAAACCTGGAGAGCTGGTTTGAAGGACTAAGATCTTGTGTGATTTTTTTAGGGCCCTAACCATGCGTGTGTCAGGCTATATTTCATATCAGAAATGTAATAACCACAATCAAATGTTTCTCTGGTTTTCCCATAGCCACATTTTACAGTTGTATCATAGTTTTTCTGGTAAACCATACTTGAAATATCGTATTTTTATTCAACTTCCACCAGCCCACATTTGCCACTCAACTTTCAGTGAGGAGCCGCTGCTGGCAGAGTGCCAAGAAGGTGTCAGTACTAATTCACATTTGAGAAGGCAGAAGATCCCATAGACATGTTAAGATTCATTATTGATCAGGACTTTGTCTCCACAAACTGAGGTTATTATTTTCACTGGAGTCAGGAGTCATACTGCTTTGATGAGGAAGTAACTTGGACCTCATCCAGCTATTGATATTTCTAAAGTGATGATCTGGCTCTAAATCTGGCCGCAACGATGCATTGCTTCACCACACAGATCTTATTACATGTGTCTGTCATTAGTAATGCTTCTGACTTCGACTTTTGAATGCCTTGAACACAGAGCCTAGTGGTTTTAGTTTTAATAGGTTTTGTGTGTAAGGCTGTTCATCCTTTTACTCTTGTATAGTGTTGCCAGTGGGTTGCTTACTATTCACAGTCATGTAAGAAAGTTGCTGTATGTGCAAAATGGGGAATTGTACAGTACTGGAATACTTTTATATGAAGAGGCAATCTGCACTGGTTTTCACCACAAAAGTTCAGAATTTAGTATTAAGATCAAAATGACATGTCGTCTTTTTAAAAAATTCTGATTTTTCATATTCATAAATGTCTCTGTATGACTCACGCAGCAGTATTATGGGCTAGTAAGAATATCTACTGCAGCACAGAGGATTCCAAAGTCGATGGTCCAAAGTTACTTTTTTCTTTGTTAGAGCTTGTATGAGTTGATGGAAGTGTCACCGAGCTACAAAATGAGTAATGAAACCTGGATTTGGTCTGCTGTTTTTGGCTGCCGATGAGTGTGCCTCCCTCAGCTCACGCTGTGTGACAGCACCTGTAGCAGTGCGGGAGTACCTGTGTTCCAACAGAGCTCTGGCAGAGCAGCCACTGCAGATCCACTCGCAACTCCTGCACTGCGCAGCTGAAATGCAACCCGAGCAAGGCCAAGGTGATGTTGGTTAGAGAATGGAAAGGGTCTGAAAGCCAGGGTATTTTTCCCTTTTTTATGCATATGCACTACCATCAAGTCAGTGCTCTTGTCTGACTGCTGAGTCAGCTCAGATAATCATCAGATGCGCGGAAATACTCCTTTCACACTGCTGGGCAACATTTTAAGTAAAAGCTTGACTACTGTACTGTATATGTTTGTCACTTCAGGTGAGATTCTTCTTACCAAATTTAGATACTTGCTTTACAGAGGCCTATTCTAGGTCACAGCCATCTCATTTTAGTGTACACGTCTAGGTGTGCTATTGTCAATGTGTATGTCTACTATTGTAGACATTCATATTAATAGTTTGAATCCTATATTCCAAACTAGTGCAAAATACAACTGCCTTCCTCTTTGTATGCTACTTTACCAGGAGTACTTTCCCTTTTTTTTTGATTCCCATGAATCTATTTGTGATTAACAAGCCTGTTCAAGGGCTTGGTCTTCAAGCTCATTAGTAAAAAGAGAAGCACATGTGATTCTAAAACTAGTTCTGTCTTAACAGTTGTCCAACTTAACTGGCTTTACAGGGATCTTGTCAAAGCCTGATATTGGAAGAAGTCTTTTTGATGTCACATTAATTCCAATTGGGATATATGTGATAATAGGAAAGGGACATTTATTAATATTTCATTATTTAAGGGTATACCCACGCTTTCTGCTATGTATTTGCAGTCTCAAGATATTTCTGTATTTTTCATTTGGCTACATGTTTTGGTGGTGGTAATAGTAGCCTGGCATGCCTTTTGCCATTTGCCCTGTGCTCACGCATATTTCGTAAGTCAGCTAGCAGTCACCACTGTAAATATAGTCATTTTTGCTCTTTTATTTTATTTGGCATGAGGAACAAAAGCCCCAAACATATTTCTAGCTTTATATACCTTCTTAAATACATTTTATGCATAGTATGGATTCAATAAACCCTTTGGCCTGGTTAAAAAGGACTTTATTTGTTTTTCTTTCCTTATTTTAAATGAGTGTAAATTAATCCAATTTAAAACTGTTCAGCGGGAATATTTATTAATCATTATTTGGGTGCATAATAACAAGAGGCCCCCCACTTTGGCTTTGTTTAAAAGTACTGAAATATTCTTTAGATGAAACCTGAGCAAACTAAATTATAGCGATGTGTTGCTTCCCTGAGTCTTGCACTTCACCCGCTGCAGAAATTAGAATATGAAAAAAAAAAAAAATCTAATACCGAGATAAAACTAGCACAATGCAAAAGAAGATAATTACATTGCTTAGCTGTCACAAGGCCAACATAAAAAAATGAAGTGACTCATCTTCTTTCACATGCACAGCCTGCTTAAGCATACATATATAATTATTTATTTATATGGTTTTCATTCTTTAGCCAAATGTCGCTACTTTATAATGTGGTTTAACCACTTAGGGATTTTGTTCAAAGTGTTCATTTATAGTTTTATCATTGAACCACAAAAAAGTGTTCTAGGCTCCAATGTAATTAAGTTGCATGCAAGTGTTGTATATCATTAAATCTTACTTTGTGTGAGTACAGGAGTTCAAAGACAGCTCTCCTGCAAAGATAAGATACAATATGCAGTGAACAACGGCTGCTTTCTAGTGAAGGCATATTCCTTACCAAACCAGTGTATCAAGCAAGGGTATGCTCAAGACATAAACTTCAAGAAATCTTCATATAACATTGTAATTTTGACTTTGGAGGTAAGTGGACAATTGACTTAGACCATTTCTTAAAAGAAAGGGACTAAGATTTGTAAGTCATGTGTTTTTGAGAGTTTTACCTATGATCTTATGAACAAAATTATAAAAATCTGCAATATACAAAAATGCTGGAAAGGAAGAAGAGTGGTATAAAACCTTTGAATAATAATTGCCATTGATTTAAAAATTTTGACAAAATGTGATACTCCCATTAGGTGGAGACTCTGAAATAAGAAAGAAAGGTTTTCTGAGTTGGAGGTGTAAATATGCTTTTGTAGAGAGTTTTTATGCAATCCTCAGGCTGAACAAAGTATAACGGTTTTGCCTCATAGAACTTAATGTAAAGGTTAAGGCTGAGCAAATAGTATTCATGCTAATTTAGCTTTTTTTTTTTTCCTGGCTGGGAATCATTCCTGGTTGTTGGGCAGTGTGTTAGTGGTTCATGTTTGCTGAAGTTACTTGGATGAATTTGAATTTTCAGCCAGTGAGTTATTTACAAACTGTTTGCTTTGACTGGTCACCCTGCTCTATTAAATATTTGCTTTGGTTCATTCTATTGAATCTAATTAATCAGCATCAGTTCCAATATGTGCAATGCCTACCAGTGCAAATGAGAGGAACCCTTTTGCTTCTCTGACTGGCATCAGGAGGTGCTTTGGCACATCATACTGCACTGACACGCTTCACCATCTTTCTCTTTGTTGAAACAAAAATGAGGAAAAAAGGTAAACCTAGTACAAACAGATCTTTTTGCGATGTTAGTAGCAGACCCGGAAAGCTACTGTTAAAATAGGAAACTTCCTAAGCTGTATGAAAGTCAAACCACTGAATATAGTAGGACTACAGAGTGAAAGTAACTGTAAACAAAAAACTTGCTGACTGGTGTCATATTCTTGTCGATCTCGGCAAATATCTACTCATAGGCGAGCATCATAAGTAGTGACCCACTTTGTAGAACTGATTTTTCCTTCTTTTATTTTTTACAAATCTTTTGAAAAATTAGTTCAAAGGGAATAAAAAGGGTGACATTATGGTTGAACTTTCTGCAGTCTAACTTGACTGAGGAAATGTGGCTGTTTGGTCTGAGTTCCCTCCCCTGTTAAAGAAGGAAAATCAGCACTGTCAGAAATCAGTTCAGCCAGTGCAATAAGAGGTCTCTGTGATAGGTTCTTCGAGGCTATATATTTCTTTCTGCAAACTAGAAATGCAAGTTTGTATGAGATGGAGCCAGTGCCAAAAGAGATTGGGAAGCTGGCATGAGTTCAGCACAGACCCACCGATGCAGTCGGTGGCTGGAGCATCTGCCCTGTGGGGAGAGGCTGAGGAACCGGAGCTGGCTCAGCCTGGAGCAGAGGTGGCTTTGGTGGGGCTTATGAGGCAGCCGTCAAGAAGATGGAGCCAGGCTCTTCACAATGAGGCAACATCCGTAGGTTGAAACAAAAGCAACTGAGACAGAATATAAGGAATAACTTTTCACTATGAGAACAGTCAAGTAGTCCCTTCCGATCTGATTTGTGATCCTGTTTTACTGGAAGGTCTGACTATCCAGGCCAAATCTACTGTTGGGTGAGTTGTTGGATCTCCGCTGGTGTCTTCTGTCTCATGAAGTCATTAAAATGTTAAAAAAGAAAGTCACATTGCTGCTGTAAAAACCTTTTAAGACAGTGCACTGTTGGAAGATACTCTGCAGCATCCAGTCTGGTTGAGAGCTGTTTATTGTAAGCTCATTTCACATCATTACAAAGGTGTGACATTACAATATTCCATTGTTTTCTCTATTTTTGGTGTGTTTAAGGTAACATTTGAACTGTATCCACCAGGTTTGACTGAGTTTTATGAGCTTTTTAATACAAATGCTGAGCTTTTACCTGTTCCTTTTAGTCCTTGCACCTGTAGTACTGTTATTCTTTCAAAGGCCAGCTGACGTAGCTCTTTGAACATATATATCTTGACATGTCTTGTTCTTTGCTTTTCTGTCTCTCAGAGTTCCCCTGTTAATCTCTGTTCAGTATTGCTGTCGTGGTTTAAGCCCAGCCAGCAACTAAGCACCACACAGCCGCTCACCCCTCCACCCTCCCAGTGGGATGGGGAGGAGGATCGGGGAAAAAAGTAAAACTCGTGGGTTGAGATAAGAACAGTTTAATAACTAAAGTAAAATAAAATATAATACTAACAAATAATAATAAAAATATAATAATAGTAATTGTAATGAAAAGGAATATAACAAAAAAAAAAAAAGAGATAAATAAAACCCAAGAAAAGACAAGTGATACACAATGCAATTGCTCACCACCCATTGACCAATGCCTGAGCCATGATCTGCCCCTCCCGGCCAACTCCCCCCAGTTTATATACTGAGCATGATCTTCTATGGTATGGAATATCCCTTTGGCTAGTTCGGGTCAGCTGTCCTGGCTATGCCCCCTCCCAGCTTCTTGCACGTCTGCATGTTGGCAGAGCATGGGAAACTGGAAAGTCCTTAACTTAGGATAAGCGCTACTTAGCAACAACTAAAACATCAGTGTGTTATCAACATTATTCTCACACTAAATCTAAAACACAGGACTGTGCCAGCCACTAAGAAGAAAATTAACTCTATCCCAGCCAAAACCAGGACAATTGCTAAGGTAATGAGTTTACTACCAACTCTGAAGTAGATCACAAATAAGGCAAAGCTCTTGTGGCCTCTATGAATTGTATCCCCGTTACAAAATTCCTAATTCTCCATCCAAAATTCTTTGTTCCTCACAGTACAGAACTCATCCCATCATCACTAAAAAAATTAATGGGTTAGAAATGTATCCAGAGACCTAAACCCATCCACTAATGCTATTGTTTTTCTAGAGTTTGTTGATTTTGTCCAGTTGGTTAAGTATGTTATCTTATTTTTATGTCTTCCCCTCAGTTTCTGTGTGAGAAACCTGGTATGTGCAGCTTAGCATACAAAGATGCTAGCAACACAAACAAGCTGCAAGTGTCAGACTTCAAAAGAAGGAACACAAAATGCACTCTGAAGGTCAAAATCAAAGTGACAACACAACTATGAGTAGTCCATTGCCACTTTTGGAAAGGTGAGAGTTTTCTGAGGAGAGATACAGTGCACTGTAACAGTATGAGCTTCACATACTTACTGACAGCTGAAGTATGGCAGGTACAGCCTGGGCAAAAAAAGATCTAGAGGTTTAATTCCACCTTTCCTTTCAGACACAATGCAGCTCATTTCTTATTTTGTGGATGGTGGGGTAGCAGGGGTCAGAGGCGAAGACCACCTCCTTGCATTGTTTTTTCAAAGAGATGTGGTGCCTGGGTTTCAGTACAAGGTAGTAGATGATGGATTGCCATCTTGTGAACCTGGAGAGGTGAGACTGAGTCCTGGGTCTGTGAATAACTCTGTGTATTATGCAGGGCAATTACACATTTTATTCTGCTGATCTTCTGTTGCCCCTCTTACACTTTGCTTGTCTACTTTTATAGGAATACATTCAGGAAAGAGATGGAGTCTGGCTGTGTGTTTGTTGAGACCCTCTAAGGTTCTCTACAATGTTTGAAAATCATATTCTGGCTATTTCAAAAACTAACCCAAGTCATAAAGACAACTGTGTTCTCCACAGCTTGGTGGATTTTACCAATACCGGTTCTTGATTTGATTGGCTTAGTTTCTAATCAATGCAAATGTGTTCCTGTCATAAGCGACCTGTGCTAATTTCACATTAAATAGAAATGAAACACTTATGAAGAAAGACTCCAAGGTGGTTAAATAATTTTTACATAATGGCTCAAAATCTGAGTTTTGCACAGTCAGTTCTCCTTTCAGTTCCTTCACGGGAACTGGTTGTTTTCACAGGGCCATCAGCATGCTTTATGTGAAAGAAGGCTCTTCTGAAAGTTGCTTGTGTTAAATCTGCAGGGATTTGCTTTGCTTTGTGGAGAAGGTACAGAAAAAGGCATTTGGATGAAGGTGGAAATTACCTGCTCCGTATCTGATACTGAAAGCAAACATAAACTCAAACCACGCTTTCCCTTACCTTGTATATCCTCTGTGTGTGTCAGTACTAGCTGCTACAGCTGGTTTTTTGACCAATTTAATTCTCTTATTTCTCAATACTGCTATTACTGGGAGTTATTTGGGGCTTGCTGCAGCACCAGGGTGCAACTGCTGTTTCAGGAAAAACTCCTTCAATAAAGCAACCATTGAAAGGTGACTTTAAGCCTAAAGGAATACATCTGGTGGAGTGCTTGCTCCTGAATTAATATTTTGGAGGGCATACTGTTGATGCTATCAGTGCCTTCAGGCTCAACGCCTGCTGCTTTCTTGCTCATTTGGAAGATTAGCATCTGAAGAGATTCTTTGGGACACATGCTCCTTAACATGTGTGATGAAGGTCAAAAATCTACCTCTGCTCTGCCTCCTTTCCATGATCCAGTAGAGGTTTTTCCACAGAGCACCAGTTGTGCAAAGTTAGCAGGGAGAGGGGAGAGTTGCCAATGTCTGCTGGTCTCTGCCATCCTCCAAAGACATGCCTGAAGGCAGCGTGGCTGGATGTGTCCTGTCGCACACACTGGTTCCAGTCCCAGAGCTCTCCTTTGAGGTGGTGTACAAGGCAGCTGGAGTCTGTGAAGCCCTGTGGGGCTGTCAGTAGGCAGAGTGGTGGTGGTTGGATGTCAGAAGTAATTGGTGCTGGGGCTTTCTATGAATCTTGATCCATAGCTGAGAGGATGTAAGCCCTCACTTCTGGCAAAGAAAACACTTCTCCATCTCACAGAAAAAGGGAGCAAAAAATACTTTGAGCTGAGATATAGATCACCTTTCTCTCACATCTGGGTTACTCATTTGCAGGGAAGGACAGAGTCCATGATTATGAATCTTGGTTTTGAGAGGAACGAGGAATGCCTCTTGAATGAACTGATGTGCAGGGTGGGGAAGAGTGATACAGAAGGCTGACGGATAGGTTTAGAATTATAAATTATAGCTCTAAGCTAAGACTGGAACTCAGATTTTAATTTAAGGCTTAAAGCAAAATCAGATTTTTTTTTTTTTTTTTATGTTTTCTTCTCTCTGAATGGGAATATTGGATTTGGTACTACTGGGCCTTGGAAGTTAGGTTTTGCAAGAAGAACCTTAAGAGAACATAGAAGTTTAAAAAATCAAATTGACAGAACTGCTTGCCATTTTCAATACACATTTCTAAAGATCACTTGTAGCCAAGAAATGAAAAGGCATTTGAGTCAGATGACAAAAAAACCTCGTTGATAAGACTCTTTTATGGTGTCCTTGTGCCACCTCAGAGTTTTTATTGTGTTCCTAAAACCTCTTCAGTTACCTTTCTGTAATGATGAATTTGAGGGCATGGTATTGCCTTTACATCTGTCTTGTCCTTCAAATCTGTTATAATAACATGTTCCAAAGCTCAATGTAATGTCTATAGGGTTTCTGAAAGAAGAGAAACAAATAGGGAGACAAGAAAAAAAACACCAACCTTTTAATTGAAATAAGCTGCAGAATCGCTATATGGGGCAACATGAGTGCACAATGAAATTAGGAAACTTAAGGGAAGGAGAAGGATCACAGAGAGAAGGAAAAAGGAATGGGTTAGCGTGTGGTGTCCGTGTGTATTACATACAAGAGGTTTTCATAGCGTAACCACCACTCGTTTTCCAGGCAGCCAAGTGCTTCACATTACAAAATGCGCTATTCAGCACTTGGAATTAACCAGGCAAACTGAGTTTTCTTATGCTGGGTGTCTGCCACAATCTGGGGATTTTCTTCTTGTCTTCAAATGGTTTAGCCGTTTTTGTGAGAGTTGTTCATTTTGCCTTCTGCTTAAAAATCCATCCATACCTAACCATGCCATAAACCAGGTAAAATTGTCTACATCATCTGCTGAGCCCTGCCAGACATTAAAACTAAGTTATGTGGGGGAGTTAAACATATTTCTTGCTCTCTCTTTGCCCTGTAACATATGCACATGGGAAGAAAGCCATTCGAGTTGGATGCTGATGGCACAGAGATGTGATCTAAACTAATTGGGGTGGAGAACATGAGATAAAGAAACTGAGACTAGATGTTGTTGGTGCTGCAAAGAAAGGCTGGTTTTGAAGACTGACACTTGCTGAGCAGGGAAAGGCAGGCCGGTAATTGGGGAGGAAGGTAAGTAGTACTGGGAATCAGCGATGAGGAGAAACAGATATCACGCAGAGGAGCACTTGGTGGAAAATGAAGGTGAACATATGCTTAAAATTGGTAAAGTAATGCCTGATCCCACTGAATTAAGGTGTCTCATTATATTTCCTTAACCCTTGTGAGCTTGAGATTGTACTGCTAATGTCCTTTTAAGGCAGTTAAGTGAGTATAGCCCTCCCCACACGCACTTTCAAAGAGCCATGTTTTGTGTTTTTCACCCATATACACGTGCATTGCATCTTAACTGTCCACTTCCATCAGTCGAGCTGTAAAATGTGGAGTGATCTTCACTACAATATCACACAGCTGAGAGTAAAGAAAATACTCTTAAGTGTTGGCAGTGGTAAGAGCGCTACAGAATAGTGCTTTAACGGAAGCATTCCTTCTTTTTCCATTGTGTGTTTCTGTAGAAAGCTGGTAATACCTCCAAAAGTTTAATATAATTAAAAAACGCTATAAAAAAATTAAATCATTAGCAGTATAATTTGAAAAGAAACCTAAATGATTTAAAAAGAAGGGGGAAAGAAATATAGCAGTCTTTTAATAAGCTCAAATGAAATACAATGACTAATAGAGATACAAATGTCATGAACTTTCTAGCTACAGAAATCCATAAGCAGCTCAGAAGCAGTTGATGTAATGTGTTTGGTTCATTCATGTTAATAAAGACCTCATTTGTTTTACTACTAGGATTTTTTTCATCGGTTCAAATATGCCCTTTTTTTTTACTTTTTTTCACATGCTTTAATTACCAAAGGGTATCTCAAATGTTCCATTCTTCCAGAGGGGAGAAGAAGTCTTTAGAAATAAATTCTCAGTTCTTTCAATGACAGTATTTGAAAAATCTGGGTACACTGGGACAGGAAAGTTAAAAACCCAAGACCTCACTATGCTTCTTTCACCTGAGTTCAGTCATCTGTCATATATGAGGAGGGAGTTTTCAATTCACAGAGTTGAAAACAGGCCAATTTGAGAAACTCTGGCTTACTGGCCTACTTTCAGATAGTATCTTCTCAAAAATAGCTTTAATCCATTTGTTTAGTGCATTATCCTTGAAATAAAGAGCTGAAGAATAACTAATCCATTTCTGTACAAAAAATACTTGACGTTCCTGTAGCTTTCCCTACAATACTCAATCACTTTAATCTTTTGCCACTGTTCCCTAGTGTTTATTTCATAGTTTAATTCAGATATGGCTGCAGTATTCAGAATTCACCAATAAAAAACGTTCTTTAAAGAAGCACATTTTCCTGTGCTGGATACTCACAGCACTGAATATCCCCTTTGGTCTCCAGGTGGACGCGTTGCTGAACTTCTTCCACAGCCTTTTCTAGCCCAAACCTTGAATGGTTTCTCCCGATACCACGGGTGGCCTGGTGGTTCAAAGACAGGGCTAGCAAACTCTACCTGGTTCATGATAACTGCCTCACTAGTGTTTGCTTTTCCTGATGACATCACTGATAAAAGAATTACCAGTTGTTTTAAAACATGTAAGACCCTTTTTATAAAAGTAAACCACATTCTCCTGTACAGCTTTCCAGTGGAAGTGTCAGGCAGGAGTCATCTACAGGTCCCACTTCCAGCTCTGCTGTGGGTTTCCTGATGCCTCTCAGTTGAGCCCCTTCTGCTTTTTAATGCTCACTGTTTTATATGGACAACGGAAAGGGTAACCTATCTTTCCTCTTGCCTCTTGACTCTTTTGTCTTCTCTGGTTATACTGAGGGCTCTTTGTAGCAGAGATTACTCGTAAAAAATGTCTGAGATCAACTCTTGTAAACATCCTGGATTTTAACTCTGGTCTCTGTTGTGGTTTTTAGCAACTTAGGGCTAGAAATGTCATCTTTAGCTTTTCTGAATCAAAACATAATGTGCTGAGCTCAGAGGTGCTAGATATCATCAGTACCAAGAAAATACTTCCAGATAGCAAATGGTTCAGTCACTGTGAGCTAAAAGTGTATTGTACAGCAATCCCATCCTTCTCTTTGAAGAAATCAATATGTCAGTGCTTCCTGACCTAGTGACATTTTTGTGTCTTTTTCGTATTGAGCCTCAAGTATACGAAATATGAACAATATCTTTCTCAGTCTTGAAAGGTCTTTTAATACATCTGGAGACAAAAATCATATTATTCACAGCGGCCTTGGTGCTTGTTAGTGTGAGGAAAAAATCTGTATAATTCCAGCTACCAACACTACTGCAAGAAAATAAGAGAAAGGCAATGTTGTGTATGAATCTTATTGAATTGCAAACTGCTTTCTCAGCAATCAGAGCTGTACACTGATGCAAATCAGATGCTTACATAATGCTGTTATGCAAGGAGAGTGACAAGAGCTGCAGTGATTAAGATACTCTTTGTGTGTTCATACTGTGTTGTCCTTTCACTTCGGAAAAAACACTGACAAATTAACTGCTTGAAATGGACCATTCTAAAGCGACTCAGAGTCAAACACACCTCTGTACGGTGCTGACCTTTCACCTAATTCTTTGTTTTGTTTTTTTTCCCGAGTGCTTCATGGAGCACAGCAAGATGAACAGCCCCTTTTCCATGCCACATCTTGGGACAGCGCTCTCATCTCAGATGCACATGCATGTGCTGTGCAGAGTGGCACATGGCTAAGATTAGGATGTGGTCTTTAGCTGACATACTGATGAAAAGGCAGCTTCTAATTTAAGACATGTGCTCTGCATCACTACACACCCTGACTAATACAAATTATAGCGTTTGTGTATGGTCTTGCAGTAGCTGTTTTTCAATAGAGCCGTGTTAGGAATCAGATTAGAATCTAATCTTTATTCTTTTAGTTAGTATCAAAATAAGCATATATATACTAAATGCATCTAATACTGGTTTAAATGTCTAAAGAGATTTTTTTTTTCCCTCTTATTTGTCTTCCTCCACCATTATCACTTTGCAAAGGTCTCTGGCAGATGAGTTGAAAAGCACATCAAAGACTTTGTTGAAAGTAAAGACTTTGTTGAAAATCAATTTATTTAGAACTGATAAATGTGATATCCTAATGGAAACTGTATTTGCAGAATTTTGTGTGTCTGTATCCAACTACAGTGTAAAAATGCAGTGTGAATTTTTTACATTTCAGATATTCAGTGGTATCAATGAACTGTTTGTGCAGAGTCAAAAGACCAAGGATTGATGACAGAGATGGTAGAACTACTGTAACCAACTAATTAGAGATACAAAGGTATCTCCTAGTAACTCTTTTTCATTTCTAGATGTCATGCATAAGCATCAAAGCTACCTCAAATGGCCTTAAACATTTTGAACTGATGATTTTCTCCATGTTTCTTGGATTAATCTTACCATAGTATAAGATAAAGAAAGTAACATTTCATGGGGAATGGATTCAGATAAAGTTAGTAGGGAATTGAAATAAAAGCTTATTTGCAGCTTTGTGATAACAACAGAAACAAAATGGAATATATTGAGTTTGAGGAGAAAACACTGAGAACATTTTTATGCTAAAAAGAATGTTTGTAAGGATATTAATCTGTAGATTTTTTTTTTTAAGTTCCTTTAGCATACTCTTTTCCAATAAAATATTTTTACAGCAGTGTGTATAGCTAGGGCCAAGTCACGAGCAAGGCAAAATGTGACATGGTAAAGAAGAAAACAGATCAGTAATTTGGATGATCTCTTTTTCCCTCCTCCATGTTTCTCCTGGGGTCACCAAAAACGAGAGTGCAGAGTCCTTTTGCTGCAAAGAGTGATGAATGAAGCACCGGTAGCTGCATCAAGCCAGGAAAGGAAACAGGAGGAAAAAGACAAAAGAGAAAACAATGGTTGAAAGAGTACCAGATATATTTGTCCAAAAGTTTATACTATCCATATGGCAATGGTACAATATTGCTATTATTTGTATCATACCTGTAGGTTTCAGCTGAGATCCTGCTGTGTTGGCTATCACAAAAGCACATAGAAATGAGAATCTGTATCTAAAATATTCTGAGCATTTGAGACAAAGAGGGTTCGGAAGAAAAGCAGATGCCTAACATACCTTAGATTCTGTTTGTGATTGTGGTACTGATCTGGTTTTGATTGTGGTCTGACTGCTGACCAGAAACAATATATTTTAAATGTCTATTTATATATAAAGTCGTTCACCCTACATCAGAATTCAGATCTATGGCAGAGCCAGAAATAGATCCAGGTCACCTGGGAGACTAGTTTATTTCCTTATCCTGAGGTTAACTTATTATATATAACGTAGTGATAAATTAGCTGAATGAAATCCTCTTCCACCTCCCTTCCTTGGAACTGTTTGGTGACATTAATTGTATTTCCACATTATCTGACCTTCCGTATTTATTCCAGTATATTAACACTCTTCCCAGAGAATTTAATCTCTGCCCCACAGGACAGCTCTGTGTAAAATATTGAAAAAAATCACTATTAAGAAATGGCAAATAAAAAGAACTTGGTACCAGCTGTCTGATCTTACATCAAATGCATCCTCTAACTCATAATGCCATAAATAAAAAAAAAAATCACTGATGTGAATTACATTATGTCTTTCAAGCCTGCTGCTATTATAAGTGAAACTTGGATGGAAGACAGTCAAAATCAAAAGAAGTAAAGACATTCCACCCTTCTCTGAGCTTCTACTACAATCACAGATCCAAGTGAACTGGGGGATTTTAATGTAGCATTTGTCTCTTTTTGTATTTAATAAAATATGAAAAATAGATTTGCTTGGTTACATGAAATAGACAACATGTTCAATAGTGGGGTGCGTCTTAACATAAGGTACTATGTGTGTAGCTGCTCTTTTGGTATGTTATTGCCAGATATTATAAATATTTTCATGTCCAGAGCATGGATGAAAACTCAGTCCCTGACTACCTGGAATATATTGGAAAATGAGTAAACACAAAGGGTTTCTGTGTACATTGTCTGGAAATAGGAGGTAATAAAATAGCAAGGGCATGGCAAAAATGCTAGTTCTGCATTCCCTTTGCAAGGCTGCTTTCCTTCTGATTGGGAAAAGAGAGATTGCCCTGAGAGGAGCCCAGCCTCAAAGACTGGAGCGGAGCTCTGCTGTCTTACAGAGCCAGATGAGCCAAACACACGGTGTGAGCTCCTGCTTCAGAAATGAGAAAGGGTATTTGGTACGCTGATAGGCACCAAACTTAAGTCCCATTTGTAGTCACTTACTCAAGCTGGGTATCTCGAATGGAGCTGAGCTGTGGACAGAGAGGAGATGTCATGACTAAAGCTTTTGACACTTGGTTCTTAAGGAAATTCCTGATTTTTCCAGGCCTCCTTTTGCTTTCCATTTGGAAAATCAAGATGCAATGTTTTGCTTGGGGTTTCACGTTGCCAAGTCAAATCAAACACACAAAAAAGCTTTTGCTTTAAATTCAGTCTGCTTCAGTACCGGGCTTTGTGAGCCAGGGGCTTACCGCACAAACTGGGATTAAGGAAGACGTTTTGCAGTGGTCTCTGGTAATGGTACTTCCTGAGCTTATTTGTGTGCAGACAAAAGCCTGTCATGTATGCATTTTGTCATGACGCTGCTGTCAGTGATACAGCAATGATTGGCAAGAGGTTTTCTGTTTTTCAGGAAAATTTTTACCCTAAACATGGATTAATTTTTTCTCTATTTTCCTCACAACTTTAAGAATGTCATAAAATGGATTCTATTTTTTAATGTGCTTTTCTGTTCTTATTACTCTCTGTGTCTCCGAAATGAGTCTATAACAAGAGTCGCTGCTGTTGCAGTGTTGCTATAAGTCATTATCCACAGACAGAAATGAGAACTGACCATGGCACAAGATGAATCCATTCCCATCCCAGCACCTCCAAGTGTAAAGTGAATTGAAGACGGCAGCATGTTTGCTCATTCAGGCTGTGACAGGAATGAGAAATGAGACAAGGTCAGCTCTGTTTCCTTCTAGGGGTACGCTTTGAAATGTTTTGAGTCCTGAAAATCTCAAACAACAGCTGGTTTATAGAGCTTTTTCAACTTGCCCATCTTCTTAACCAAAATATTAACCAGAGGAAAAACTAAACACACTTTTCTTTTCACTAGGGCTTGATCCTACAAGAAACTGGCAAACTGCTTGTAAAAACAGTGAAGGTGACAGGGAGTGTACAGAAAAGACACCCAGGACATGGGAATCATTCAGAAACAATCTGTAAAGCTTCCCCATCTTCTCACCAATGTAATGTTGGCAAAGAAGTGTATTGGTCTCGTTCATGGTAGGAATAGTCAAAGTTGGATTGAAAAAGAGCCCATTCTTGGTCCATTGTGTGAACACTATTGTAAGGATTTTTGTGTGTCTGCACCATCCCCAGAGCATTAAGTTCCAGTTTGAAAATTTCCCTGAGAGGCCACACCTTTGGAACAAATTTATGTTGCTAATTTATAGTTGCAACTACTTCTAAAGTGTTGTCCTAGATTTTTTGTTCCTTGGCCATCATCGTGGCATATGCCAATACTTGGTGACAGTCCTATCCACGTACCTCAGCTCTGTTCCCTTCGTATACTGTGTGTATCTGTGTTGTTCTTTCAAAAGCATTACATAAAATGAGTAGATAAAAAGACATAAGATAATAAGCATACATGCCTCAGGCTTCATGGTTTTAAAATGTCATGCTTACACTGAGAGCATTGTTTGTTAGATGTCAGCAGTCTCAATGACCCATTATAGCTTTGTTTACTCAAGGGCACACAATAAACTCTAGTTTCAACTCCCAGCCAAACACTCCTTTGCTTAAACCCACAGTACCCCATCACGCAGTCAGGCTGCCATTCACCTCACAGGCATTGTTTCGGCACATATTTTCCATAATATAAAGTTGCACTTCATGCCAGTCCAAAACCAAAACCAAAACCATTCTGTGAACCAAGGGCACAATTATTTCATGACTTTGGCCTTCGGTTAATTAGCCTTGAAGTAAAGTGTTTCTGTTCCTCTGGATCGAGAGAGCACAGTAAGTGCCATGCTCTGAGATGCTGAGAGTGACAGTGAGATACTGGAATAGCCACATTTTCAGAACTGCAGAGACCATCCTTGTAACAACACACACCGGAGGACGGGAGATCCTCAGAATTGGTTGTGGGTGGAGTGAATTGTGTGGAATAATTTTGGTAAAGGTCTTGTGCACGAAAGGATAGGCTCACATCTGGAGGGAAAAAAAGAAGAACAGAAATCAAGCAATCAAGTTCCTTTGTTTCCTTCCCTTTCCTATTTTCAGGGTAAAAGACAGCAGCTAGCAGTAAAAAAAACAGGTGAGAAAAAGTGCACTTTTGTGCCTTTTTATACTCCATCAGTTCCAGTCCATGCATGGGATTGTCTCTCCTCTGCCTGTTCTGGTAATTCCTTCAGTGAAGTCAGAAGTCAGCTGGAATTTCAAAAGTTTTGGTGGAAAACATTTTGTGTCATTCACATAACTGCACTGAAACAGATTCCAGGACAGTTTTGGCACTCCGGCCTCTAATTCCAGGAACTGTAGAGAGGCATGTGGCAATTAAAAAATTAGCAGAGTTATCTGAACTTTGTGAACCTCATAATGTTTAGTTTGGGTTCAGACCAAATTTTGGGCAAAGGTACCAAGGATTCTTATTTAGTAAGACCTGGTTTTATGCTCCCTGTAATTTGGACTTTGACTGGAGCTGTTTTTCATTTGCATTATGCTAGATGTGTATATCAAATAAATACCATTCAGGTTATGAATTTTGGCAACCTTGATCATGGCTTACATTTGAAGGTAATTTGTAGTTTCATCATTTTCATAACTACATTTTAATTTTGTTAACTGCTAGAGGAATTATTTAGGGATTTTTTTCCCCCTTAATTTTATTAAGCTGCAAAAAGAATTCTTTTCCTTCCCTCTAAGAAAACTGGAAAAGCAGGGAAAAGTCTGTTCTCATACTCAGCTGGATTCTGTAGTGAGAGAAGTAGTTATGGGACTGCCCATGGTGCTCCTTGAGGACTTGACAGCTGGTCACTTAAATCATGGATGACCTCTTTCTTGGCGCTGCTTCACAATTATGTTTTAGGAGCACGTTTGCCTACAGTTGTGTTTTAGGAGCACATCTTTGCCCATTTTGGCAAGCCTCTCAGTTTCTTGCTTCGCTTTTGTATCTCTGGTACAAGTTTTCCCTCTTAGTAGCTTCTTTTCAGTGTTGAGTGTAACAGAGTATCTTGTAAAGCCTTGGCCATTTTCAAGCAAAACAGAATCAAGCAGGTAGTAGGGAACCCTATGCCAAATTTCACAGGGCAGTAGTGAGTGGCACAGTGACCACCTTTCCTCCTAACCTACTGGGCATGCTGCAGTTGCTCCTGTTGCATAGTCTGTGTCTTTCAGCATGTTCTGTCCTTATTTTCTCTGAAAGACTGTTATTTGCCGCCTTTATTCCTGCCCAGCTCCTGGCCTCTTTTTCTGGACTGCGATTGAAGCTGAGCCACATTTAGTGATGCAGTGATTTGCCTACACTCTTTTTTGATTAGAAATTGCGGTCTTGGCTCTGCTGTTTGCTGAGTCTCATTGCCATTTCTATCTTCCTTTTTTTTTTTTTCCCCCATTTTGTCTTTTTTTACTTGTGTTCTCACTAGAAGTTCCAGATAATACTGGGGTCCCTGTGCAGTGGTGTGGGTCTTCAAATACCCAGTTGGAGTGGGACGCTTCCCCACTGAGCTTGGAATTTAATGCCCATTTTGTAATGCTGTTGAGTTTGGCTTTGTGCACATACATAAACATAGCAAGAGACATTGCCTGCCCAAGAAGCATACAGTGCAAGCAGATGTACAAAACAGAAGAAACCCAGGAGGAGATAAGCAAATGAAGTGGCTAGGTCCATTGCAGAAAATAGTAGTATTTATTCCTTTATTTTTCTATTTTGAGATATTTCCATTTAATTCCTTCCTTTCAGTATCTTAGGCTGAGTTTGGAGTCTATGTCAGGGGATCCTGAATTGTAGGATAGAAACCACTAATGGTACTTAAAGATTATTCAACTTTCTTCCACAAACGTGTACGGCTGAGAACTGGTCTTTTGTTGCCACCAAGGCCTATTATATTAAATGGCAAAGTAGATGAGCAAGGTATCAGCATCTGGTATACAAACAAACAGCTTCTCCAGACTGGGCAAGCAAAAAGCTCAAATACTGTGCTTCCAAGGTACTAGAGAAGCTGTTCCTCTCTTTAAATGAGGATGTCCTACCAAATATGACCAAAAGTCAAGGCAACATGGTATCCTGACAGTGATGGGGTCCATAGCAGCTGCCTGCCAAAAAACAGGGCAAGAGAGGACTTGCCTCCTGCCATGGAGTGCTCTCCCAGCCCCCAGTGGTTTGCAGCCCAAGAGCTTTCTGTGTCTTTGTATTCCCGTGGCTTGCCACTGCCAACTAAATGGCCAGCCATTACTGCAGTGGATTTAGATAGACAACATGGAGCTGAATTTAACTGCCCATGCAGTAGAGCTGGGAGAATGGTTCGTGGGAACGCTTGCTTCAGTGCAAAGATGGTCAGCGCAGGCAAACTTCTCAGTGAAAGCCTTCCTGAGCATAAGCCATGGCACTCAGTATCATGTCCTCTTCCCTTCATGAGGGAAAATCTTTTGGAAAGCCACCCCACTTCCAGTCACTTCCAGTCAGGCAAGCACCGGGAGTTGATCTGTGTGGTATGTTTGAAGATCCCCTCTATCCTTATGCACACCCGTGGCAGTACTCTGTTCTTGGAAGCTGATCGCAGGTAGCCCACTGAGGGGGGTGTGCTGAGGACAGTGCATCTCATTCCTCTGCCATCAGTAAGAGAGGAACGTGCTTGCTCCGTTTGGGGGTGGCAGGTGACCTCGCAGTCTCTTCTTGAGCTAAACTGTTTTATGAGCATCACAGAACACCGACACAGTGCCTTATGCATCAGAGTGTGAAAATAAACATGAGTTGGGAGTGCATGCATTTAATGCACACTGTGGTTCACCATCTTTTGCAAAGCTATTGCTTTGCTCACTGAATTGCTGGCAGATACAATGTTAATCTGTCTATTTCAGGAAGAATGCTGAGGACACGAAGAGGTTAAAAAAAGACTAAATCAGCACAATGCTGGGCTGATCTTGAATCTTTCCATAAAACATAAACCTAATTCCTCTACCTGGTAGGGGGACCAAAGCTTGGCTGTGTGTCACAGCTCACTGGGTGTGACATTCTGAAAAAAACATCCGCTCCGCTCCTGGCAATGATTTTCAAAAACAATTTGCACTTTATCTCTGTGACACCAAGAGATCACACATCAGCCAACACAGTCAGGTATCAGGAGCGAATCAATGACTGGCTTACCTCCCAAGGTCTGTCCCCTAGTTTTATTACTGCTGACAGTGGAGCCAGCAGTTAAAGGGCAGCGTGAGATGACCAATTTGTAGATAACACTAGGTTTTGCACACTAGCTGAGCCTACTGGGACACAGTTTCCTTTAGAGTGATGATAATATCAAAGAACTTCCAGCATAAACTTGCAAACAAGTTACTCAGTTTTGTCTGCCATTTGAAGCCCCACAAATGTTTTCTTAAACAGCAGGATAAAAGACAGCAACAATAAGAATTGCAAAACCAATGGCTATATACAAAATATAGCAAGAAGCAGTGTCTTGATAAAACTGTGCTTTTTAGCAACTAGAAGCCAAAACGCAACATAAACACATGAAGTGGGTATAAGACATGTGGTACTGGGATATGGTACCACATTTTCCATCCTCTTTAGGGAAGGCCACGTATATTGTCTGTGAATGGGAAGCACCTGGGAAGTAATCTTTATCAGCCTGAAACGTATACTGGTAATCTTCGGAGCAAGCTATATTTTGCAAATTACACTACTTGCACTGCCAAGTGGAAAGATGTTTAATGTGAAGAGTTTAATAATGAAAGCATTTTAAAATAAAAATAAAAGATCCATTCTTAGCTCATTATTCTCTGATATGGGAACATAAATACTTGTTAAGGATAGTTGAAACTATCCCTACTCAAAAAACTCTAGCTGAGTGGCCTTATGTGGTCCTATTGAAACCAGCAGTAAATCCACTGACATGTCATTTCTCTGCATAGTCTTCCATCAGCTCATCTGAGTATGAAATTCTATCAAAACTTCTGTTATTTCAACCATTTTTTCATAATTTACTGCATTTTGTAACTCTCCATACCTTGTGCTCATCTTTGCTTCCCACTTGTTCTCTAGGTCTCATGGTATTTTTGCTTCTAAAGATTTAAAATTATTCTGGAGTCCTAATCCTAAATAACCCTGAGCATTAGTGGGGAAAGAAGTCTCTTTCAAATATTAGCACAAACTTACTCAGTCCATTGCTGGCCATGACTTCAGAGCCCATTTTTGTCCCACGTGTTTTAGATGGATGAATGATGTGTGTGTGAATTAGCAGCACTTTAGTGTTAGCTCTTTGTTACAAATCAGATGAAGAATGTGCAGCCAGGATGAATAAATAAAAGGAAGTCCTACAAAATCACTCAGCTTTTTAAAAATACCTTGGACCATGATGCTATATTTTCAATAGACTCTTTCCAGCTGGACATGAGTTGTGTCATTTGGAGTTCAAGGAGAAAGATGCCTCTACATGTCAGTGCAGCTACTTTTCTTAAATATGGAAATGTGAAGGATCTAAGGTGAAAGTGTCTGTCACTCTTCTCTCCACAAGCCCATTAGTTGTTTATCATAACCTGGCTTTAGCAGGAATGGCTTTAAAATAATGCTTGAGAACACACAAATAAAGGGTGGCCATGACTGCAGGTGGCAGAGCCTTTGGATGATTTGTCAAAGAGGAGTTCAGGCAAGCTTTGTGCCTTGCCTGTGGTATTACCCAAAGCTGGCCAGTCTGAAGGGGATGTGGAATAGTTATGGGGTGTTTATGAAAGGCTGGGGACAGAGCTAGGGAGCACCTCAGTCCAGTACTGATAGATGCCTCAATATTGAATGGAAAGGATGTCATCATCCTCTCCCTGCCCCTATCAACTTTGTGCTTGTAATTTTACACAGTATTTTTACTTTCTCTTCTTCTTTCCCCCATAATTATTGCATTCCCTGTCTTCTGCTTTCCATCCTGTTAGCCTCGGATTTAACAGGAAGCTTCTGGTGATATCTGACTATGAGTCAGAACCCATCCAGAAACACAGCTTACTTACCATATTGATAGCCTTGGGCTTTTGCTGAGTTCTTACTACCCATTGTATGGAGCCATTTTTACAGCACAGTGTGGCTTTAAACAAATATTAGATCTAAAATCTAGGTCACCCTTCTTACTGAAGGGCAGATAAGAGGTTTGCTCGTTTCCTAGTGAAAAATCATTTTTACTGGTTGACTTGATGATTTGAAAAGGAAAATAATTTAAAATAGCAATAGCATAGATAATTATGCAGTTAGAGTTCAGGAGTGGTTTCTCAGCATTAGGCAGAGTATTGTTTAAATGCTATGGATGACAATGATTAAGGCAAATAACTGATACCCTCTTTAGAGTGCTGCATCTGTAGCCCAGTATTCTCCTAGGATACAGTCAGGTGCATACTAATGAGGAATTACTAATAGCTGGTGGGGTTTTTGAGTGTATGGAAATTGTGAAGGCAGGACAAGGTGCAGAAAATAATCTTTTGAGCAGTCCATAACTGTTTTGAAGCATCAAACATGTTGGATTTTACACAAACTGAAATTTCCTGGGAGGTACTGGGTATCTGTTAATAATTTTTCATCAGTTTGGTGAATGGTCAGATTTTCAGCCTTTCTTTGTTTGGCATTTGTGTAATACTCAACCAGTCTTTCATTACTTGGTACCCAATTTTCTGTACGTACACACATACAGAAAAACAGACATACTTTTATATACATATTTGTTCATACTAAGAATACGCATGGATATTTAAACTCTTTGCCATACATGCTAACGTTACAAGATGGCTTCACATACAGTAAACTACTTTCTGGAATTTCTGGCTTTAAAATAAATAAAACAAAGTTTCTTTCAACAATGTGTCGTTGCTGTTGTTATGCATGTGTATAGGACCAACCCAATAGTAAGCAGGTCAGAAATTTTGCAGTAAATCTATTGCTGAACAGTGTCAAGGTCTTCCACCCTAAAACCATTAAAGAACACTGTAAAAGCTCCAAGAGGATCAAAAAGTACCATTCTTTACAGCACGGAAGATGACGATGATGTTTCAAATAGAAATTTCACTATGCACAGATCAGTGCAACGTGCTCTTTTAGAACAGCATAATTGGAAAGAACCACAAAGCTGTTTTAAGCTCATTCCAAATGTCTTCTGGATGCCCTTGAGAGTGAAGGAGCAGAAGCTGGGTAGGAATTTACATGTTGGAGAGAAATTAAAAAACCCAAATGAAGCCATGGCCTAGTTGAAAATTCAGTCTAGCATATCAGAAGCTGCCTTTAGTTCTCTGCATCCAGTCTCCTAGCACTAAATTCTGTTGATGCCTAGGAGAAACTGGGGGTCAATCTGTGCCCTCAGAATGGGCATCTCAAAGGGAAATTAGTACCTGCTTTACAGAGGCCACAAATGTAAAGTTTGCAAAATGCTCAGTGGAGTTCAGTCTGGCCAACAACCTGTCAGAGGAAGAAATGTAAGCAGCACTGAAAAGACCTCTGGTGCTGAATTCACATTTTAATTAACTCTGCAGATCAGTAGTGACTCTAAAAAAGAATACTACTTTGTACTGCCTCTTACAATGCCCTCAATATTTTTTTAAACTGTTTTATTGGTGGGATTAAAATTCACCCAAATGCCCAAAGCTTCCATAGATTCCCATCCCAGAAGTGAGGAGCCTGTGCTCAAACCATTTGGAGCAAAGAAAGAGCTTCATTCCACCGTACCCTGAATGATATCTCTATGGCCAGGAAAGTTAGAATTCATCACACAGCCCTTGAAAGATATCTGTCAGAAGTCTAGAGTCCCTTTATAGTCAAAGGAAAGAAAAAGACATTTCTAGGACATGATATCTCTCATCCCAAAGTAGATACATCAGATTAATCATTCCCTAAGAGTACCTATTTCTCTCAATTTTCTATAAAAGGAGCTCAAAAAGGAGACATCTGAATCATAGATACTGAAGCTTTCGTGAGACCCGTCTCACCTGGACTGTCTTGGCATGTCACATGGTTGCAGTGGGAACACTTGTAAATATATCCAAGGGGAGTTTTAGGATAACAGCACTGAAGGTAGCAATGTACTGAGGTACTAAGTTAATAAAATTGTTAACAGCCTTATGAATACAATTAATGAATGATTAGCTTCAAATTAATAGCCTGAATATATCTCTAACTCATGATGTAGCCTAAAACGTATTAACTGAAAGGTCAAGATCCTTATTTTCAGTTACTTTCTCAAATTGGAATACTTGGGTATGAGGAAAATTAACAGTATTTTTTAGTGTTGATGTTGATGAAATTGGAAACTGAAAAACGGAGAAGTGGAGAAAATGGCAACTCAGCTTTCATAAATTTTTTCCCTGAGTTTGAATTCACTGTGGTGTTGTAAAAAATAGTTTAAAAAGTGTCAAGAAAAAGAAAAAAGACAAAAGGAGAAAACCTGTCTTTGACTACAAAACTGAGGTGTTTTTTTCATTTATATCTGTAAGGTCTGTTTTTGCAGGTAAAATTAATATGATGACTTTGTTCTTTGGAGTTCCCTCTGTACAAAGTGTGTGACTGTAGGCTGTAACTTTGGCAGGAACCTCTCCAACCTTTTAAATTTTGATTCTTGGATCTAATCTTTTGATTCTGAACCACCATATTGACAGGAACAGACAAATTCAAGCTGAAAAATTAAGCCAGAATGCCTTGCCCAAAGTGGTCTTTTCACTAAACTAAAACAAAAGTGACATCCTCCTCTCCCCCAATCAATCATGAATTACAGCCACAAGTGTGACTTTCCTGACTCAGCTTGGCTTGATTTAGGATCCTTCATATTTCCTTAAGCTTTTCATAGTTTGATTTCCTTTCTGCTGCCAAGAAAGAGAAAAAGAATCATGTTTCCACATAAATTCTTCTCTGGAGTCTGTAATGTGAGATTTGTTGAATAAATTACATAAACAGATACTCAAAGAGTACCTTGTCCACAAATTTTTGGCCTGAACCACTGACAATAGTGTTTTCTCTTGATCTTTCTGCTTGAAAAATGTTGAATTTTTGGTTCCGTAGATCTGCACGTGTCCAATAACTCCTGTAGTAACAGAGTATAGTTTATTTTTTGTTGTGGGACCTCAAGATTTCATTGAGACTCCCAGTTCTGGGAGGACCTGAGCTATGTCTTGCCCCTTGTGGCATGCCTGCACTGCTGTCGTGCCACCCCTTGCACAGGTAGCAAGCCCAGGGCATGATGTGGGAAGGAGCTGCCTGCACGGCACTGCTCTCCAGCGGGGAGTTCAGTCTGGCCAGTTGTGGGATCACGAGTATGTAAGGGCTGTGGTGTGGAGCACATCATCTCACCTGTAGTCTAGATATTGTGTAATCCTGCTTGATCTTTTACTTTAGGCACGTAGGTGATGTTTTGGATCATGCTGTAGATCTCTGCATAGAGGGTGCGGAGCCACAGAAGATGCTATTCTGTTGTGTGAGGTGGTGGTTGCCCAAGGCTGTATTTCAACTGTGCAGTGTGAACAGATATCAGGCTACAATGCATTTCGTATCTCTCAGAGATTTTTCGGTTGTAAAATGGTATCTCAGACAGTGGCTACTAAAATTAGTGGACTGTAAATCCCGCAATATAAATCACTTGTGGGAAGTGTTAAAAGACATAGTTGGAAACAACAGTAATTCATCTGAGGTAATTGAGTGAGTTAGTTCGTAAATAAAAGAAGGATGTGTGACCCTTATTGATTTTTTCCTCTTTGAATATAATGGCTGCTGTTTGGAGGGGAAGGGGAAGGGGAAGGGGAAGGGGAAGGGGAAGGGGAAGGGGAAGGGGAAGGGGAGGGGGAAGGGGAAGGGGAAGGGGAGGGGGAAGGGGAAGGGGAGGGGGGGGAGGGGAGGGAAGGGAAGGAAGGGAAGGGAAGGGAAGGGAGGGAAGGGAAGGGAAGGGAAGGGAAGGGAAGGGAAGGGAAGGGAAGGGAAGGGAAGGGAAGGGAAGGGAAGGGAGGAAGGGGAGAAGAGGTTTTTTGCAAACTCAAAGTGGGAGCACCTCACATGGACAGCAGCAAGGAACAAGATACTGGTGACCTAAGTATAATATAGGCAGTCTTAGAATTTGCTCACAAGCTTGCTCTGCTGAATGTTTAACAAGGCAGTCCCGACTTAAAGCCACAACTATTCTGTTTTCAGTTTATCAGCAGTAGTGAATTCACCCTATTTTAATTACAACATAATTAATTAGCTCTCCCTGGTAGTGTCTGTGCTGCAAAGTGGGTGCGCTTTCAGCTGTGCCGTGCGGTTCTGTTTGCTGATTTTGAAACCTCTTGGAGCATATCAAAGCACCATGGGAATCCAAATTTCCTGCTAGAGGACACTGGGATGCATGGGGATGTACTGCAGCCAGAATTCACATAGAGAATCATAGAGATCCACACATTGCCCTGTGGTATAAGCACAGCTACTGTATCATGTGAAATAAACAATTTTCATGATGCTTTTGCTCATTCTTCCAATGTTTTAGATACAGTTTAGATAGCAAGTGTGTACACTCAGTAACAAGATGCGAAAATAAAAATTATGCAATTATTTTTGGAAGTCACTCCATTCTGTAACTGGAATTTGGAGAAGCATGCATGTTTGTGTGTGTATTCAAAATATAATATCATCAGACGACTTGCTTTAAGTTAAGTTGATATGACAACCTATCCTGATGAAAATAGTCTGTGATCTAAATTACCTCTTGTTAAAAGAAAGGACAGACAATTTAATTGATTTCTATAATGCAAAGACTTCTCTGACTAGCAGGCTGAATCTGAGTGGCAGATCCCAGCTTCCTCTTACTAATAGATATTCTTCTGCATTGCAATTATTGAAGTAATGAAAACTTAGATTAGTAAAAAAAGCAGTTTCTGGTGCTGATTTGATAAGGGTTACACACTGTGGTGATTAATTCTAAAATGTATTTTAAAAAAAACTTATCTTGTCCTTCTTTCTTGTCACCTTCCTGTTTATCCAATTCATCATTTAAACATTGTCTTTTCAGATGGGATTCACCTAACTTTAGCCATCTAGAAGTTAATAATCTAGTCTAAGTGAGAGTCAATGGAGAGTGACAGGAACTTCCTGAGGGTGATTCAGTTTATCCTAAAACAGGTAACTTCTTAGCCAGATAGGAATGAATTGCCCTCTGGAAGTGGGCTACCCACTTCCCTGTTAGAGGGAATGCAAGCCATCTAGCTTGGAGTAGATGCCTAACTACTATATACATAAAGGTAGGTGAATCCTATCTTTAGAGTGGAAACTGTTTGGGGAAGAAACTTGGGGCCACAATTTAACATTTCCAAAGGTACCTCTAGATACCTGTGGGATTTTTAAAAAGAAAACAAAACAAAACAAAACACACACAACAACAGAAAAACCACAAAAAACTCCACCATTCCGAAACAACAACAATAAACCTCCTAAACCCATACAAACACGTTTGGCTTCTACCTATAATTTTCTTTTGGCATCTTCCTGAGCTATCTTGAGTATCTTGGAAAAGCTGACCCTTTATGTCTAGATGCCTGAATAAGGCATAAAGATCTTGGGGCTGCCTGAGACCTGCTGGAACTACTGGGAAGTCCAGATCTTAAACTTCCAATGGTACTGCACAGTCCTTGTGAGCTAGAGCTCTTCTTGTGTTGACCTGCTGAAGTTTATGGTGTACACACCTGATTTTTTAAATTTGTAATTATTTTTGTGTGAAAGTGAAACTAGAGATATTGCATCAAATTTTTTTGTCACTTCAAGTGGTTTCTTCTTAAAAGAAAACTTGTTTTCATTAAAAAACCAAAATCATCCAAGAATCTCTTCTTCCTCTGCTTGTCCTACACATAAGAGATTTTAAATTCAGTGGGTTGAAGAATAAGAATTTTCAGGTAGTACCTTGAATTTTTTATTTTGTTTTGGTAGCAAGCTTTCTGAGCACATGTTCATCAGCTGTATTATCCAAGCTGCTTAAGCCATCATTGGCCAAACACTTTGACTTCACTAATTATCTAGCAACATGGAGCTTCTTTCTGGAATTGATTTTCTCCACTGGCTATGCTTAGGCAGAACACAGCCACTTTTCACTGCCTCAGAGATCTGAAACAGTCGGAGAGAAACCAGGAATCTGCTTCCAAAACATAATGTCTGCAAGAATGATGGTGAAAAATTGTGGTTTATCTCTCATTATTTTAGAGGAAGGTGTCTTTACTCCAGAGTTATGAAGATGCTGTTCTGCAGTATTGTTATAACTGATGTTTACTAATTATTCTTTCAGGACTGCTTCCTTCTATATTCTGCAAATAAGAATTAGTAATTAACAAACAATTAATGTTCCCTTAAAATGATCCTGATTTTGTGCATTGAAACATTTGATTTGAAACAATTTTTTTATCCTCAAAAGTAAAAGAAATATTGCTTAGTTACTTCTTCCTCATTTTGTAGAGAACATAATTTAATCCTCCCTTAAACAGAAACCTCTGCTGGAGTAAGAAACAGCCAAGAGTAGATAATAATAAACATGTTTACGTATGTCAGTCATGATGAACTAGTATAATCCACCAATATGTGCTTGTTTGCTACTAACTTCTTGTAGGCAGTCAGAGGCTGTGTGTGGTGAGGCTCTCACCCAGCACTTCCCGGGACCTGCAGGCAGGGCTGGCTGAAGGAGCGCTGTCACCCCTCTGTGGAGGGCTGGGGAGAACCGGTGGGACTGGCGTTCACTCTGTCACAACATTTCCATTCTAACGTGCTGTGCCTTCCAAAGCTGGGGTCTTTTTAAAAGACTTCATTAAGGCTTTTGAACACCAAAATCAGGTTTGAATATTACAGCCCCAGATCCCTTACTCAGCTATTTTCTACTTCTGTAGGTGCCTCTCAGGCTTCTAAGGTTCCCTGGCAGCTAAAACTCTGTTTTCTACAGGACCATGAGTGTTGCGGTTGGATGTTTCAGCATCTATCTTCCATTCAAACTTGAAGGGAATCCAGCAACATGGCACTTCTCAATGTGAATCCCCTCAAGGGAGTAATCTGCTAGCTATCCTCACAACATGTCCAAAGTAAGTCAACAAGATGTGACTCTTCATACAAGGTAGTTGCAACAACTTATCACTACAAATTATTTCTAATGCTACAGCTTAGTGGCAAGGGCACTTTCCCAGGATGTGTAGGGTTCCTGGGCTGGACATCTTCTCAGTCTAACAAAGTTCAAAGGCACAGTTCTTGCTTCTGAAGTGGTGGCCTTTACCATCAGGTTACATGCACGTTTGGATAGCGCAAGCTCTCCACCTCTCCTTCTGAAAACGTTACAGCCAAGACTCCAGAAGAGGATAAGCAAACAATACAGAGAAGCTAAATCTGCATCTTGGATATTGGACTGCTTGTCTTTAACTGAGGCAACCTGCGTTATGATCCTCACATTTTAAAGTCAACACCCGCTAATTAAGTAAAACAGAGAAAAAAAATCCTGGGATAAAAATCTAACACCTGGTCAGAACCATAGACATTAGTCACATCAATTTACCACATAAGTTTTGTTCTATCCCTTTCTATCCCTCTATCCCCTTCCAGCCTTGGGACCTTAGAGACTAGATTTAAAAATGCGGTGTTTTTCTCTTGGAGCTTTCTACATGCATGACACCTGTCGTGGTTTAACCCCAGCCAGCAACTAAGCACCACACAGCCACTCGCTCACTCCCCCCTGGTGGGATGGGGGAGAGAATCAGAAGAGTAAAAGTGAGAAAACTTGTGGGTTGAGATAAAGACAGTTTAATAAATAAAGTGAAAGCCGCGCACGCAAGCAAAGCAAAGCAAGGAATTCATTCACCACTTCCCATCAGCAGGCAGGTGTTCAGCCATCTCCAGGAAAGCAGGGCTCCATCACACGTAATGGTTACTTGGGAAGACAAACGCCATCACTCCGAACGTCCCCCCTTCCTTCTTCTTCCGCCAGCTTTTTATTGCTGAGCATGACGTCATATGGTATGGAATACCCCTTTGGTCAGTTGGGGTCAGCTGTCCCGGCTGTGTCACCTCCCAACTTCTTGTGCACCCCCAGCCTCCTCGCTGGTGGGGTGGTGTGAGCAGCAGAAAAGGCCTTGACTCTGTGTAAGCACTGCTCAGCAATAACAAAAACATCCCTGTATTATCGACACTGTTTCCAGCACAAATCCAAAACATAGCCCATACTAGCTACTGTGAAGAAAATTAACTCTATCCCAGTCAAAACCAGCACAACTCCTTTTCACAATGCACTTTTAAAATGTAATTACAGTGGAAAAGTGCTTAAGGAAAGGAAGAGGAGTAACATTTTTAGAGTGGAGAAAACATTTGACAAAATCTGAATGCTGTAGAAATAGAAACCCATCTCGACTGCAAGCAAAATTAAGTGGATGAAGCCAGGAGGCAGAAAAGCTGTGTTCCTCATCATAACTCTGCCACAAAGGTCCTGGCAGAAGAAAATGTTGAAAGCTACAGTTTGTTAGAGCTGAAGCTGCCTTCAGAGAGCAGCTCTCTTATTTTCTATATGTAAGAATTGTATGTTTTGGTTTGGGCTTTTTAAAATCTAGAAGTTACTGATAGTCTCATACAACGTTGCAGAAATGTTATCTTGACACTAAAACAACTCCTGAATGGTAAATCTAAACTCATCATATTGGACCATTCCTTGGCCTTAGTTCTGTATTCAGTCACTCACTGCATAATTAAGATTGATTTACATGGGAAATGTCATCTATTCCCCCTGAACCCAGAAAAAACTTACACGTTCTGAGTAATGTATGTACATGAATCCCTTAGATGAACTAATGATCCCATATACCACATTTTTTTTTTTCCAGACACATCAGTATTACTAGTACATTTCAGTAGAATTTGTACTTTTGAGGTTGAGGGTGATTGAGGCAGTTTCTGAAATGACATCATCCCAACTTTGATGGGCCAGTGGAGACTGACATTTTAAAGTAATACTGTTTAAAAGCAGAGCAGTAAAATGATAAGAGCATTTGCCAGGTTAAAGGTTTGTAAAAATAGAGTGCTCTTCAGATACAAGTGACTGGATATTATTATCCAATCACTCAATAATATATGAAGAATGTGATTTATGAAAATACGATCTGGAAGTATTTGCTGTCATTTATCAAGTTTGTGCTGGAAATCCTAAAATTATTTACCTTTTCTAACCCTGTGGTGTATTGAAAGCATTTTGCCTATTTTACCTATTGTCACAAATGTTGTGTCTTACAGAATCACTCATCTGCAGAATGTCACCTGTCCTCTTCCTCACCACCACATTTGTTTGTGCTAAATTGCCCACACAGAAGCACCTCCCCTCCTTCTTTCATACATTGAAACATATAAGTACCATAAACAGCCTTCTCACACAGGCTGACACACAATGTCACATGCTGTCAATGGAGGGATTTTTATACTAAGTAACCCCTAAAACTAATTTTTACCTTTAGCTGACACTAAATGGGTGACCTCAGCCATGCAGACCCTCCAGTTTAATTTCCCAAAGCAGTTATAGGCTTGAGCTCTTAGATGTATTTTTCATATACCAAAATGGCGGTGTATACTCTTGTAGAGTGGCACAAAGGTTAATCTAAATAAATTTGTGAGGCTTTTGATGGAGACTTGATTTTGATTGAATTGCTAGAATCTGCTGTTAAACAAGGTTGCCTGTTTTAGCAGCTGGCTAAAATACTCTCAGGTGAAATCCTTCAAGAATCCCATAGCTTATACTTAATAAGATTTAATTATTTTACAACTTATCTCTTTCACATTAGTGCTGCTCCTGCATTTGCCACATCCAAAGGAGCAATCCAAGTATTGAATTATGAAAAATAATTCCAGTGTAGAAATATGGGTAATATACACAAGGTCAAAAAACAGGCAAGAGTAATTTGCAACAACTAAATTGCTTGATGTAATACTTTGGCTTGATAGTCTTTAAGAGGAGGCTTTACATAAGTCAAAGGTCTTTGGAGTAATATGCAAATCAAAATCCTACCACTCTCCTAAATCCTTTTAATCCAGTCGTTAATCTCAATAATGACCTAGTTTTTGGAACCTTTACTGTGTTCAGCCACTTAATCTCATTACCTAGTTTGCCCTTTGCAAACTTTTAGAGGAGAAATACATGCACATAAATAACATCCTGCTAAAATGTCACTGAAGCCCTCCTGAACAAGTGCAGTTTTATAGAAGAAAATCTCCCAGCATCTGCTGAAGTCTCATGTAGCCTCTCTCTTTACCATAACAGTACAATTTTTCGCGGGTAGCAGAGCTTTGCATAATACAAAGGAAGAAAGAGGTGGATACTAAATACTTATACTTAGCTGATGATTGTTAGAGAAACATCAGTGAAGAATGAGCAGCCATTACATATCCTGGATTTTTTTCTCAGTATCAGTTGCTGTGCATTGTATGATCGCTAACATACCTGATTTTCTGTAAAAATAAATAATCGCCAGATTCATGTGAGATTTGAAATTGTAGAGGAAGAAAATTATCAACCATGAAAACACACAGAGTAACTTTTTTCACATGATTCTCTTACAGAGAGTAAGAACTGGTTTAGATTTAGTGGAAGACATGTCGGAATTTCTCAGCAAGGGAAGGCACAGACCAGCTAAACCACAGCATGTACAGCACTAAAATGCTCTCCAATGCCAAACACAGCTGCACATTAAAGCCTGAAGTTCACTTACAGTGATTGCTTGGGTGGCAGATAGGCTCTGTACTTTGTGTCTGGGGAAGCATGTCAGAAGAGTTTTACACAATAGGATGATGCACTTTCTGTGTAATTCCACCTATAAAATAATCACATACCTGCCTGATTGTCAAATATCTGTCAAAAATATTAAGCACATTTTCAGATGAACTGGTAGAACAATGAAAGTTTCTTTGTTTTGTTTATTTTATTTTATTTTATAATTTTATTTCATTTTATTTTACTTTACTTTTGAAAGAAAGTTCTTTCAATAAAAGCCAATCATATTTAAAACCAAAAAAAGTTCTTCTATCTCTGATCTTTCATAGCCATCCTGCACTAGAATTGAAGTTAAATAGTGTTATTAGCTGTTAAGCCTCAGAGAGAATACTGGAGAGTAAAAAAAGAACTGCACCACCATGAAGTGTGTATAAAAACAGACAGTAATGTATGCACTCTCCATAAGGAGTCACAGAGGCTAAAAGCATTTGTTAGTTCTCTGAGGCCTAAAAGACCATGACAGGTACAATGCATGCTCTAGTAACTAGACACAACAACATTGAATTGAGTTTATCATTATTGGGAGTTTCGGTTTTTTTATCCAGTGAAAGTAAAAGAAAGGCAAAAATAATAGCAATACAATAAATGAATGTTCACACTACTGTTGAGGATCTGAATGATGTGAGGAAGCCAAGAGTCTTCTATAGAGAAGTAATATGGCTCTATGAAAATTATGATGGGACCACAGAGAGGACATGAGGAAGTGGGATGGAAAACCTATCTTGACCCAAGATGCATGGGTACGTGAGTTGCGAGGAAAAACAACCACAAAAGGGGATTCTTCCAGGAAAAATGCTGTTCCAGTTTCCAGCAGGCAATCCCCCAGACAGAGTAGAAGGGCTTCTGACCCTTTTGAAGGGACTTCTAAGTCATTTTTACAAGAAGTGAGTAACAAATACTCTGACTAGGATCAGAGGGGCACTGCCTCCAGCCAGGTGGAGGAAAGGGACAACCGGGTTTATTGGACTGTGTGGATTTGATGGCCTGGCACATCAGACCCACAGAAGTGTAAGGCTCTAGCGGACACTGGTGCACTGTGTACTCTAATGCCATCAAGCTATAAAGGGGCAGAACACATCTGTATTTCTGGTGTGAGAGGGGGATCCCAACAGCTAACTGTATTGGAGGCTGAAGTAAGCCTAACTGGGAACGAGTGGCAAAACCACCCCATTGTGACTGGCCCAGAGGCCCCACGCATCCTTGGCATAGACTATCTCAGGAGATGGTATTTTAAGGACCCAAAGGGGTATCAGTGGGCTTTTGGTATAGCTGCCTTGGGGACAGAGGAAATTAAACAGCTGTCCACCTTGCCCGGTCTCTCTGAGGACCCTTCGGTTGTGGGGTTGCTGAGGGTCAAAGAACAACAGGTGCCAATCACTACCACAACGGTGCACCGGCGGCAATATTGCACAAACCAAGGCTCCCTGATTCCCATCCATACGCTGATTCATTGACTGGAGAGCCAAGGAGTGATCAGCAGGACTCGCTCAACCTTTAACAGTCCCATATGGCCAGTGCGAAAGTCTAATGGAGAGTGGAGACTAGGAGTAGACTATCGTGGCCTGAATGAAGTCATGCTGCTACTGAGCGTGGCCGTACCAGACGTGCTAGAACTTCAATATGAACTGGAGTCAAAGGCAGCCAAGTGATATGCCACAATCGATATCGCTAATGCATTTTTCTCAATCCCTTTGGCAGCACAGTGCTGGCCACAGTTTGCTTTCACTTGGAGGGGCATCCAGTACACCTGGAATCGACTGCCCCAGGGGTGGAAACACAGCCCCACCATCTGCCATGGACTAATCCAGACTGCACTGGAACAGGGTGAAGCTCCAGAACACCTGCAATACATTGGTGACATCATTGTATGGGGCAACACAGCAGAAGAAGTTTTTGAGAAAGGGAAGGAAATAATCCAAATTCTTCTGAAAGCCGGTTTTGCCATAAAACAAAGTAAGGTGAAGGGACCTGCACAGGAGATTCAAATTTTAGGAATAAAATGGCTAGATGGATGTCATCAGATCCCGATAGATGTGATCAACAAGATAGCAGCTATGTCTCCACTGACTAATGGAAAGGAAACACAAGCTTTCTTAGGCGTTGTAGGCTTTTGGAGAATGCATATGCCAAATTACAGTCTGATTGTAAGCGCTCTCTATCAAGTGACCCGGAAGAAGAATGATTTTAAATGGGGCCCTGAGCAACAACAAGCCTTCAAACAGATTAAATGGGAGATTGTTCATGCAGTAGCCCTTGGGCCAGTCCAGGCAGGACAAGATATTAAAAATGTGCTCTACACCGCAGCCAGGGAGAATGGCCCTACCTGGAGCCTCTGGCAGAAAGCACCAGGGGAGACCCAAGGCCGACCCCTAGGGTTTTGGAGTCGGGGATATCGAGGATCCGAGGCCCGCTATACTCTAACTGAAAAGAGATACTGGCAGCATATGAAGGAGTTTGAGCTGCCTCGGAAGTGGTTGGTACTGAAACACAGCTCCTATTAGCACCCCGACTGCCGGTGCTGGGTTGGATATTCAAAGGGAAGGTCTCCTCTGCACATCATGAAACTGATGCTACGTGGAGTAAGTGGGTTGTACTGATCACAAAACGCACTCGAATAGGAAACCCCAGTCGCCCAGGAATTTTGGAAGAGATCACAGACTGGCCAGAAGGCAAAGATTTTGGCATATCACCAGAGGAGGTGATAACGCGTGCTGAAGAGGCCCCACTGTATAATCAACTGCCAGAAAATGAGAGGCAATATGCCCTGTTCACTGATGGGTCCTGTCGCATTGTGGGAAAACATCGGAGGTGGAAAGCTGCTGTGTGGACTCCTATATGACAAGTTGCAGAAACTGCTCAAGAAGGTGGTGAATCAAGTCAGTTTGCAGAGGTGAAAGCCATCCAGCTGGCTTTAGACATTGCTGAACAGGAAAAGTGGCCAGTGCTCTGTCTCTATACTGACTCATGGATGGTGGCAAATGCTCTGTGGGGGTGGTTGCAGCAATGGAAGCGGAATAACTGGCAATGCAGAGGTAAACCCATCTGGGCTGCTGCACTGTGGCAAGATACTGCATCCTGGGTAGAGAATCTGGTTGTAAAAGTATGTCACACAGATGCCCACGTACCCAAGAGCCGGGCCACTGAAGAACATCAAAACAACCAGCAGGTGGATCAGGCTGCTAAGATTGAAGTGGCTCAGGTGGATCTGAACTGGCAGCATAAGGGTGAGTTATTTATGGCTTGATGGGTCCGTGACACCTCAGGCCATCAAAGAAGAGATGCAACATATAGATCGGCTCGTGATCGAGGGGTGGACTTGACCATGGACACTATTGCACAGGTTATCCATGAATGTGAAACGTGCTGCAATGAAGCAAGCCAAGCGGTTAAAGCCTCTGGTATGGAGGACGATGGCTGAAATATAAATATGGGGAGGCCTGGCAGATTGATTATATCACACTCCCACAAACCTGCCAAGGCAAGCGCCATGTACTTACAATGGTGGAAGCAACCACCAGATGGCTGGAAACATGTCCCGTGCCCCATGCCGCCACCCGGAACACTATCCTGGGCCTTGAGAAGCAAGTCTTATGGCGACATGGTACCCCAGAAAGAATTGAGTCAGACAATGGGACTCATTTCCGAAACAATCTCATAGACACCCAGGCCAAAGAGCATGGCATTGAGTGGGTATATCACATCCCCTGTCATGCACCAGCCTCTGGGAAAATTGAACGATACAATGGACTGTTAAAGACTACATTGAGAGCAATGGGTGGTGGGACCTTCAAACATTGGGATACACATTTAGCAAAGGCCACCTGGTTAGTCAACACGAGACGATCTGCCAATCAGGCTGGCCCTGCCCAATCAAAACTTTTACGTACTGTAGAAGGGAATAAAGTCCTTGTAGTGCACATAAAAAATATGCTAGGGAAGACAGCTTGGGTTACTCCTGCCTCAGGCAAAGGCAAACCCATTTGTGGGATTGCTTTTGCTCAAGGACCTGGGTGCACTTGGTGGGTGATGTGGAAGGGTGGGGAAGTCTGATGTGTACCTCAAGGGGATTTGATTTTAGGTGAGAATAGCCAATGAATTAAATTGTATGATTTTAATTGCTATATAACCCTGCCACTGTATGTCATCAGTACTATAGTTGTTATATGCTATATCAGCGGTATTACAGTAAGAATCACCCAAATTAATGAAGAATGAAATTTGATAAAACCGAGCAAAGCACAGTAGTGATGGAACCAGAACTGACTGCAGCATGCAACAATCCAACACCACACACCATCCTCCTGCTGCACCCTATGTCACCCGCCCGCCGCACTGCACTGCACCAAAGCCCGATCCTGTTCTGCCGACTGAGCGGACTTCGCACCATCCCTCCTGCCCAGAAAAGACTGTTATGACAGATGGAGCCCAAAGTCACGGACTGAATGAACTCAATGAACATTTTAAAGGGACATTTAAACAGACATTTTAAAGGCCTATAGACTAAGGGAATGATATCTGTGTGTATATGTATCAAAAGACAGGAAAAGTGGTGGTGATATAAATTGAAAATGTATTGGAAAGTGTGGGACCTGGACATGAAGTATATGGCATAGAATAAGGGGTGGATACTGTCCTGGTTTCAGCTGGGATAGAGTTAATTTTCTTCCTAGTAGCTGGTATAGTGTTATGTTTTGGATTTAGTATGAGAATAATGTTGATAACACACTGATGTTTTCAGTTGTTGCTAAGTAGCGTTTATACTAAGCCAAGGATTTTTCAGCTTCTCATGGCCAGCCAGCAAGAAGGCTGGAGGGGCACAAGAAGTTGGGAGGGGACACAGCCAGGACAGCTGACCCAAACTGGCCAAAGGAATATTCCATACCATATGACGTCATGCCCAGTATCTAAACTGGGGGGAGTTCGCTGGGAGGGGTGGATGGCTGCTCAGGAGCTAACTGGGCATCAGTTGGCGAGTGGTGAGCAATTGCATTATGCATCACTTGTTTTGTATATTCCAGTTCTTTTATTATTATTATTATTGTAATTTTATTATTATCATTATTATTATTTTCTTATTTTCTGTCCTATTAAACTGTCTTTATATCAACCCATGAGTTTTACTTTTTTTGATTCTCTCCCCCATCCCACTGGGTGGGGGGACTGAGCAAGTGGCTGCGTGGTGCTTAGTTGCTGGTTGGGGTTAAATCATGACAAGTATCCCATAGAATTCTATGGAAGTGATATAATTTTCCATTATAGTACTTGGCCTGGTGCAAAAACCTTTCAAAAGGTTAGCATTTTCTATCACATTAATGTATTTTCCAGGACTTTTCTCTAAAGAATGGTTTATTCAGCTCATAAATTCCCTTCTTGTTTTACATCTTTTTAGCCCTTATATTATTTCCAAATAGTTGTCCATATGTAATGAGTTTCTGCATTTAATCACTTGAATGAATAGTTATGAAGTTTTGTATGTCCTTGCTTTACCTTTCTATTTAAGAATACACGTCCTATTTGTAAGAAGAGTTAGTCTGTTGCACAAGTCTGTTTTGAAATTCAGATAGATCCAACTGTTTAATGAGCGTGCCAAACAATGGTCTTCCATAATTATTCAGAGTAGCTAACTTAGAAGTTTTTTACATAATTTATCACATTGCCTGAGTTCATGATTATGCCAACCACTACTCTTGGATATTTGTGAAATAACAGAGAATCAGAGAATGGTTGAGGTTGGCAGGGACCTCTGGAGATCATCTACTGAGATCCCCCTGCTCAAAGCAGGATCAGCTTCAGCAGATTACTCGCAGCTGTGTCCAGTCGGGTTTTGAGTATCTCCAGGGATGGAGACTCCTGGGCAACCTGGTTCAGTGTTTGATCACTCTCACAGGAAAAAATATTTGTTGTGTTTCAGTTGAATTTCCTGTATTTGAATTTGCACCCATTGCCTGTCATCCTGTCACTGAGCATCACTGAGAGGAGCCTAGCTCCATCTTTTTTATTTCACCCCATCAGGTGTTTACACATATGGATAAGATCCCCTTGAGCCTTCTCTGCTCCAGGCTGAACAGTCTCAGCTCTCTCAGCCTCTCCTTGTATGTGAGATGCTCCAGTCTCTTAATCATTTTCCTGGCCCTTTGGTGGATTTGGTGCAGTATGTCTTTGTCTCTCTTTTACTGGGGAGTCCAGAACTGGACCCGGCATGCCAGCTGTGTCTCACCAGGGGTGAGCTGAGCAGAAGGATCATCTCCCTTGACCCACAGGTCTTCCTAACGCAGCTCAGGACGCTGTTGGACATCTTTGCTGCCAGGACCCATTGCTGGCTTATGGTCAGCTTGTTGTCCATGAGGACCCCAAGGTCCTTCTCTGAAGAGCTGCTTTCCAGCCAGCTTGCCTCCAGCCTGTACCGGTGCATGAGGTTATTCCTGCTGAGGTGCAGGACTTGGTATTTGCCTTTGTGGAACTTCATGAGGTTCCTGTCAGCCCATTTCTCATACCTGTTGAGGTCCTTCTGAATGGCAGCACACCCATCGGGTGTATCAACTGCTCCTCCCAGTTTTGTGTCATCTGCAAACATGCTGAGGCTACATTTGGTCCCACTATCCAGATCATTAATGAAGAGTTTCAACAGTATTGTCCCCAGTATCGACCCCTGGGGTGCATCACTAGTGACTGGCTTCCAGCTGGACTTTGTGCTGCTGATCACAACCTGTTGAGCTTGGCAGCTCAGCCAGTCCATTGTCCTCTTATCTAGCCTGTACTAAATTTGATAAATAGTATCAATTGCTCTGCCTTCCCATTCTTTTGAAGAAAAGATGAGTATGTACTAAGGGTAAAATTAGACACACATATATGGGTATATTTTTATGAGAAGAGCATGTGCAGTCTCTTACAGTTAACATTCACAAAATTGCATGCATTGGCCTCCATATAGCTGAAAATATCCTTTCTACTGAATTTATGTAGCTAAGTAAATTTAACTTGGTCCTGCAAGGCTCTGCGGATTTTATCAGAGGCTGTATGGATTTTTACCACCTCTGGTAAAAATTTTCTGTAATGTTTAACATAAATAATACACCTTTGACTATTTGAAGTACAATAGTAAATACAATTTGCATGGAGTGTAATGTAGGAGAGCACAATGCTAGTATAGGAAAATTACATCAAGGTAACATTTCAGTCAATGTAATGACAAACAGAAAGGAGAAGAACAGCTAATTGGCATTTTCAAGGTTGCATTTGCCAGTTCTAGTGACTCATCTTTGAGGCAGTCTCTGAACATCGACAGATATCGTTCAAACAGTTACCTTTCCTATTGAAAAATTGCAAGACACTTCTGAGGCACCAAAAAGAATGTCTCTTTTTCAGTCATTTTCAAGATGTTTTCTTGATGAGCATAGAAAAAGAACACAGATTTTTTATTTCTGTATCAGTGGCAACTACAATCTCAGTGGAAGCAAGACAGAAATCAGTTAGAAAGATAAAAGGCTATAGCAATATGCAAATGTAGCAATTGAAATGGGAGTTGGCAAAAAGAAAATTTAAAAACTCTTGAAGCATTTGTGGAAAGGGGAAAGGTAGGAGAGGGGAAAGATTGTACCAATATCCACATATATATAGCCTTGTTCCATGAATATGCTTAGGTTTTTGCATACAAATACTTTTAGCGAGATCAGTGACCAAGTACACCTGTAAATATGTCCAGGATCAGTACTACTGTAAAAAGAGTAAGATTTGGTATGATAGGTAGAGGCAGAGTACCTAAGCTAAGAGTACACAGAACAATAGGAAGACTGAGGTTGGGTTTTAGTTGGAGGTCTCTAGTCCAACCTCTAGTCCGACCACATGCTCAAAGTAGTGCTAACTTCAAAGCGAGGTGAATTTGCTCAGGGCCTCACCCACAGCTACCCAGAGCAGTCTGTTCCAGTGCTTAACCACCCTCATCCTGAAGAAGTTTTGTTCTGTAACCTGACTGGATTTCCTTTCTTGGGACTTTCCACTGTTGCCTCTTGTGTATGTCCTAAATTATCCGTGGGGAATACGGGCAGCTTGCATTTCCTATCTTTCCCCACACAAGGAGATTCAGGTGACTGTTCTTCCAAGGTTGGCACTTCACTGCACTACATGAATCTATCTTCACTACTGCTCTTCCTCAGAAGGAGAAATAAGTGTACTACATGTAGGAATTCTGTCGCTCGCTGTACCTTATATACCAGATTTCTTAAACTCTGTATTTGAAAGAGTCTTAGTCATTCAGCTGTACCTGTTGTACCTGTACTGCTTTATGTTGGTTTATATCTTAGAATCTATTTTTTCTCAGCCATGTTTCGTAACTACTTCATTAAAATACTACAGTATTGACTCTCTTTTCCAATGCATGTTTTCCAGGCTTTATAAAATTAGAGTTCTGCATACATTCCTGTCTTAAAATGTTGGCACTCATGGATGACCCCTTTGAAATAACGATATAAGACAAAAAGTTGCTCTGGTAAATAACATAACATGCTGCTGGCAAATCAATACCACATACTACTGTGTACTGCATGCATACCCCCACCATGAGAATCCATCAAAGGCATTTGCATTTCCACGCATGATGTGGTGAGTCACCTTCAGATTCGATTGACAAAAAGGCACTTTAAAATGAGGTTGAATGCTGCCATGTTTAATTCTTTTTGTGAACCAAGCCTAACAGTCATGGCCAAGTTTCCCCAAACTTGATCTCATTTAAATCACTACACTTGTATCAGTAATAACGGAGCACTTGGTTTTCCTACTTGTTCATCATAGAAGCAAAGGCCTGAAACAGACCTCGCGGTCACTTAGTCTTTCCCAACATGCACACATGACAACATCCTGTTGAAAGAGGCTCAACAATGTCTATGTCAGTTCTGATGGGCATCAAAGACAGAGAGTAGTTTTGGTCCTTTTGCTAACATCCATTCAAACAATGGCAGCACAGCTTTCCCCACAGTGCAGCAGGTTCTGTGTGTCCACACAGGTATTTGTGAATGGAGATCTCTCTGGCAGAAGAAGAAATGTCTGGTTAACAGTGGAGTCAGTCTGCTGCTGATCGATAACCCAAAGCCCAGTGCTATGTGATTCTAATGCAATCTGCCAGAGCAAGAAATCTGTGCTGGCTCATAATCAGACAGATATGATTCAGACATGGAAGGAAAAGAAATGGGGAGAGAGGGGATCAATATTGGGAAATCTCATCTATAACTGCCATCTGAAAGCTCCAATGATTGAGCTTTCTGTAACTTGAAACATTAATCTTGATGATGTGCAGAGGTTGGGAAGATGAAAAGGGAACACTAGATAACAGAATGAAACCTCTTAACAATTTTATCAGGCCCAGCTTTCACTGTCACTCACATAAAAATTGAAAGGGCAAGCATAAAGATCTGCAGCCTTTCAATACATAAGGCCTTCAAAGTATGCTCATATTGTTCAGGGAAGTTATTTTGCTTGGTCAGCAAAATAACAGCTGAGGGAACCCAAAAGGAAAAAAACAGTTATCAGGAGCATCCTTCTGAAAAGCCTGAGAAGAAGATACTGGCCATTCCACCACCATCAATGAAATGCACACAACAGTTTGATTTAAAGCTTTTTTTGTGAACGCACACTTCACACATACAGAAAAAGTGGTAAGTTCTTGTGTTCATTGGAATTCAGCACAGAATGAGCCTTAATAAGGCAGCTATTTATACGAACAGTGGTGAAAGTCATCGTAGCTTAGGACAGAGGCAAGATTAATATGTTCAAAATATCAAACTAATTTAAAGAGTAAAAAGGCAGCAGACCTAAATTTGTAATCATCTCAAACCCTTTCTATGTTGAAAGTCATTCACTAACTGGAAGGAAAAGAGAAAAATAGATGTTGGCTAATTTGAATTGTCATTTGTTTGATTCAATTTTGATTGCATCAGGATTGTCTGGGTTTTATGTGCAAAATTTTCCTCTTTTGATTAGTGTTCCTCTGTCCTCTGGATATCAGCTATAAATCACAGAATAATCATGACAAAGTTTGGGTTTTTTTGAATGCTTATTATAATCCCATTTTGTCTCGTTTATACCCTAATCAAATAAATTCCACTGGAAGTTAGCCAAGGGACAGAGCTAAAGCAAATGACAGTAAATCAAGAACTGATTTTCCTGACATACAAAGTTTTAACCTTTGTGGGACAAGTATTTAGTCTATAATGAAGAAGAAACATAGCAAAAGAGAAGGCTGAGCTATCTGAACAGCTTTGAGGCTGAAAGCACCTCCTCTATTGCCTTCAGAGTCCAGCATCAGCCCTGGACATTGGCTTACACATTGCAAATAAGAAAGGGCACAGCTCATTAGGACTTACAGGCCAGATGGTTTCATGGGAGTGAAGTAAATATTTGTGTGCCATTATCTACAGGTTCCATTCCTCAGTTGTGACAATCTGCCACTGGAGGTATAAAGTTACAAACAAGGTATAAAATTACAAGGTATAAAAAAAGTATGTGCCTTGAGGTTCTCACAAGAGCACAAACTGGTCCTCTAGTTTGCGAAGGCAGCACAGACCTGTAGCCATGACCCTGCAGGTCCCTGTGGGATCATCTCATGTGCCTAAGTGCCCATCACCGAATAAGCAAGCAATAGTAGGTTGCATTCCCCAAAAGAAGACTTAAAGTACTCAGCTAAAAATTTACCATCATAAATTAAAATTCAGGCTAATAAGACCTTTAGGGGTTTTCTTGGCTCAGAAGTTTGGGTTAATCACAGAATTCAATGTAGAAATACTGAAATATCACTGAGTGTTGGAGCTGGATGGTTCTGCCACTGGAAAATATTCTTACCCCTGAGATAAGGATATATTCCCATGATCCCTGGGAGGTAGATGTTGCACCATATGAACAAAGCCTTGCAGTAGTCTCCATTGTGCCAGTCACCATACAAGCACACACAAAAATATGTGCCTGAAAGAAGTTTCCACGTGAGAAGCCATGTTGACTCCTTGTCCCAGAAGGGATGGAGGTGCAAAAGGAGATTTGGGATGAGATTCATTTCATCTGACTTCAGACATCTACAGTGCAGATCCTGTGTTTTAGTCCCCCAGGGTTCCCCTCATGCAACAGTGCAGAAGTAGACATTTTATGGCATGATTCATCTGACCTGTTTTGGATGTCTACTTTAGGATGAAAAAATTGCTCTGTAGCAACACCTATTTCTCTTCATGAATCTAGCGAACAGCCTACATGGCAACTGTGCTGTAGGTATCTACACTTGGTCAGATGAATCCTCAGCCTTGTTGCTTTCTCCTCCCCTCACGTACACAAGCTGAGGCAAATACAATCTGCTGTTAAGGTTGGTTTCCAAATTTCTGTTTGGAAAGTCTACAGAAGACTGTTACCCAATCTGCATAGTTTAAAAAAAAAAAAAAAAGCATAGATTAAATGTTTTTAATTATTTCTTGAGCAGCAAGGCATCTAGCGGGTATTACATAGGTGCCTTTGCCCCTCCTGTGGCCCTGCAACAGGCTGCCTGCCTTTGGCCAGAAGGAGAGCAGGAGGCTTTGCCTGCACAGCAGCAGCAACTTGGAGCCTGAAAATTAGATGTGCCTCTCCTGACCTCCCTGTGGTGTCAGGTCACTGGTGTTTCTTATGGGCTAGCACTAGCCTATCAGCACCACATTCTTTCCTTTCTTGAAATAACTTGCTTCACACAGGGCAGGGAATAAAGCATGAATTAACAGTACTTTCCTCTGCACCCAAGCCAAGATACCTACATATGATCACTTAAAACACCCCTGGTATTTATTTTTATTATATACAGCATATAAGAAAACAAAATCGATTTAAAAAATGAGCATTAACCAGTATGTAAGAAGCTAGTCAGAATTATTATTATACTCAGGCAATTATGTCTATATACTAACATCTTTTTGTGAATAGAGTTGTTTTGGGTGTTTTTTTAAATCTAGCCACAAGTATGAAGAGGCATGAAAGCTAAAATAACTCTGGATTAAAAATTTTTACTTTGTGTAGAATTTATTATGTACTTGAGCATATATATGCCTCACTTTAGTCATAACATGAGAAGAGGCGATCCATGTGAATGTAATGGGATGCCTGGCTAAATTGTAAATTCCTCAAGAACACAACAGAACAGCAACTGTGCATCAGTGCCATTCTGAACCTGACAACAATACAGCAAGTGCTGGAGAAATGTTTCTAATCATGAGATTATTCAACAGAAAAAAAGAGTTTCATGACATTTAAATTAAGTCATTATTTTGGTCTTGAACTGACTAAGGGAAATTTTTTTTTTTTTTTAAGGAATCAGTAGATTCATTCAGATGTGCTGTACACAAAATGTTTCAATTTCTTAAGGCAAAATTCCAAAGTAAAATTTTAGCTAAATGCAGCTTTTCACATTCTACCAAACTTTTTCCTTTGTTTTTTTCTGGTTTTCAATTTCATCATCAAAACATTGAGTAGTCCTCACAGCCATGTTCCTATGCTGCCATGTGCTATCACAAACATGTTTCTTTGGAACTTTTAAAACAGCCCAGGCTTGCTTACCAGTCTCTATTCTAGTATGTAGGGAAAGAAAAAGATATTAAATATAGAGCAAAAAGACAGTACTATAAACTAGCATTTCTCGGTATGCCAATGTTTTCTTTGACCTTTCTGATGTTGTTATGATGTCACGACTCTGCAGCTTTGGCCTATTTTCTGCATAGCCTCCACTGGGCTAGATTTGATGGAAATAAACATCTTACATAACAGTCCGGCTGTGCATTCAGCTTTTTTTCTTCTCTATTTTTTTGGATTTTTTTTTTCTGAAGGAGATTTTCCCAGCATGAATTCTGCACGTACAATTAACATTTGCCAAATTTCATCTTCAAAATCTGTTAGGGTTTATAAGAAGATTAAGAGACAGAGCTGATGTGCTTCATCACCCTTCCCCTGTAATCACACAGCTTTGCACTAGGAAAGAGAGCAAGAGGCAGGTTAAAACTGCAATAATTCCCTTGAAAGGAGAACTAAAATAGAAGACTGAATGTGAGATTTTGTACTACTGGGATTATTTAAACCAAACCCTTTCAGGAAAGAGCAAAGATCAGATACAGACTACACTCACAGGCATAAAAAAATACCCTGACCTGATATCTGTTGCTGTTATGTTAATAGCAAGACAAGGATGAAGAGTATTGCACAGCAGAATCTTTAACACTTTCTTTTCTTGTTTCCTGTATTTGTTTTGACTGAATGTGTAGCAGGTATGTATACAGACAAAGACTGGATAGGAAATCTTCCTAGAGAATAAAGGATGAAATACATATACAGAAATATTTTTAACCAAAGTGAACACAGAAATAGGTGCACATATACCAAGGAAAAAAAAAAGCCAGAATATGTACAATGAATTGACATTACCCAAGTTACATACACAGGTTTTTAAAATTGGGAAAGTTTGCAGAGGAAATTTTGCAAAGCTTTCGGAGTTGTTTACTTTTGCAACTAAAGTCACAGGAGACACCATCAACCTCTGCTTTCAAAATCACTCAACAGTGTAAAAATAATGACAATTAAAACCAAATATTTTCAGTTTTCTTGTAGTTTGTCTTCTGTTTTTCCAGCCTTATGGCTTTAAGTCACCACATTTTACTCCACAAAACACAGGCAGGAGAAAAAGCTTACTTAAAAGAAAATGAGGAAGTTCAAATTTATGGTAGTCATTGGGCACTTAAGCTAGGGATTTTTTTTTTAAATTTATGGTACCAGCTCTTCTCTGTCTTACACCGTTTTCACCCCCCATATCTCTGTTGCCATTAGTGGGATGACCTGATCAGATAAACAGCATATTAAACGATCAGGCCTACGATTTCCAAATCAGAAGTGTTAAACCCTCTGTATTAGAAAAGAAATAATTGACATGCCACAGTGGAAATTAAGTAGCTCCTTTTCATTTTTAATCGTTAAATACTACCTAAGCCTATGTCCTTTAATTAACCTAATCACTTGTGTGCTTGCAAGAACGGCCTGTAGTACTACAGAACTGCATCAGCAGAAGCCCAGCAGCAGACTCACCCACCTTCCGCAAGTTTGGGAAGACCCTGTTTCCAACTGCAAACTACAGGATAAATGCAGGCTGACTTCCTCCACTGGCCGATCCACTGCATGAACAACCATGTAATCAATTTACAGCACGCAAGACAGGTTTTTCCAAGCATTGTTGAACTCACTACCTCTATCAGCAGGACATGTTATTATGTTTAATAGACCTTTTAAATATTTACTTTTCTCTGGAAATAACACCTCTTCAACTCAACATTCTGTTTAAAGTTACAGGATTTTAGGAATAATTCTTGAACTGGTATCCTTCCTGCCTTAGGAAAAGTTATGCAAGGTACAATTTAACCTACAATCCTCATTATATCAGATCATTTAAATGTTCTTTCTGAGACAAAAATCCTCTGCTTCCTGCTTTCTTTCGATCTTTCTTTTTCTCTGTAAATTACCTTGTCACGTTGGAAGCATTAGGAATGACACTGCAAAGGGAATCCTTGCCCGTCTTCTAAATGACCTCCCAGTTTTTGAGGTGAAGCAAGCCAAAGAATTGGAAATGCAAATATAACTTAACATTTATGTTATCTAACTTACCTTCAATTTATGTACATTTTTATGTCCATAAAACATGCAAACAATAATTTAAAGGTTTGTTTAATGGATGTCGTTCTTACTGAATTTGTCCCATGGGTCTAATACCTATAAAGCAAGAACACTCTGGATTGATTCTCAAGATAATACGTTTATTGTATTGGATATAAGCCACACTGCATTTCCTAATGTTGCCAGAAAATGGTAAACTACAGACCAGTACATCACATCAGTTGAGAATGTATCACTGAAATTCAGAGTTGGCAGAGATATTTACCTCTTAATTCATGTTTAATTTCAAAGGAACAGCATTTAGTGAAGGGTTCCTAAAATAAGTAAAATTAAATTAAATCCAGGCAAGTAAAAGAGCATTCACTGCCTATCAAAATAAATTTCTTCCATGCACCAGAACCTTCCCAGACTATTGGCACTGCATTGTTTTTAAACTGGATTTGAAATGGCAAGGAGAATGTATTCTAGCAACTTAAAGGCTATATGTTGACAACATTTGGTTGCAATGAATGTCATCGGCAGAGTGTCACAGTCAAGTAACACCAAAGCCAGTCCACAAAGGAACCCCTTTTAAGAAGGTTTGATTTCCTGATGAGGGAATTTGAACAAAGTAATTCTGGAAGAACATGCAGGTAAACTTGACAAGACCATGCTGTGGGGAAATTGATCTCACAGTTTCTCTCCTGTCTGAGCTGAGGAGAGAAAAGCTTTCAGTTCTCTGCTGCTTCTGCACGTCCTTGATCATAGACTGGCTTTAGTTTCTCAGAAAATCCTTCTGAAAGACAATTAGCTGAAACAGAAGCTGCTACTGAGTCTGCAAAGTAGGAATAGGGAAAAAAACACCTGCTAGCATTGTTTATGGAATCACACTGCCCTGTTCAGTCATATTCCCTCCCTTGCAAACCCTGATTTTGCTTCCATCTGTGAGCCTGAATTCTGCAATTGAATTCCCCTTAGGCTTGCATTTGTTGTAAGAGTCGCAAATAAAAAGTGACAAAGTGTCATGACTTGAGGTCAGGACCATAATTCTGGAAATACTAGTTTAGGAAGAACAAGCACAGCAGCTCAATAAAAGACGATCATTGTCCCAGACTGCAGCTGAAAAACGCAGCTACTTCTTAAAGCAGGAAGTCAGCCTCCACCCATATGATGTATATTAGAGCTAAAAATGCATTGGTTACAGCATTCAAGAGGTAAAAACAATGGGCACACAATCATTTCTGTGTGAAATGGAAGTGGAAACTCGAAATAATTTATGTAAATTTCTCATGTGCAAATGGTAATCTCTGGATCTAAAGTACTACAGTTTTATGAGGCTTCAACCAAACAGATTTAAATTCTCCTTGCAAAACCAGGTACAAGAGATCCAGGTACCAGATCACTGTAGCATGTATATATGAAGAGCTCAGAAAACATGGAGGAACTGTAACAGTTAATTTCCATTTAAAGAGGAAGGGTGATTTTTTTGAAGTTCATAGCTAACCAAGAAAAGGATTATTCACTTCATGGGAATAAGAAAAAGTGAAGTCTTAAATGTCTTAAAGCAGCACATAAATTTAATATAATCAGAAGTCCAAAATTTAAATTGCATGAACCCCAAACATATTATCAGCCATGTTTAGTTTTAAATTAAAGCACTATTATATCATTTTTTATGAAAAGACTTTTAATTGATCCCTCCCCCCAAAAAAATTTTTCAATATGACTTTATGAAAAAGCTTTGATTTTTCCTGAGTTTTGATGAGGAAAATGTTGAGTTCTCAAAAATTTCAATAGTGACCATTTTTCCTTCAGATATGCACTAAACATCACACATGCATTTCAGTAGGCTGATAAAATATTTTGTTAGTGTTGATTGAAATCAGCCCTACTTCTATAAAAGAAATGTCCCATTCCTCCAGAAACAACAAAAATATCAATTCAGTCTCAGAAATTATGGTCAGCCTTGGTCTGTCGGTAAAACCCTTCCTGATATGATAGAACTATCATATGAAAGATATTTTCCTGGGAGAAGATGTCCTTTCTCCAATACTCACCTTTAAGAGATCTGTAGTGGTGTGGTTCCTGGGCAGAGGACTTTAAAATTCTCAGAGTCATTGAAGTTTTCTCAGAGATGCCTAAGAGATGAGAAAACTGATGTGAAAAAGCAAAAGGACAAAGATATAACTTTGGTGCACAAAAATGCAAGTTGATACCACAACTCCACTGGAAATCAGTGGCATACAGAGTGGTTCTGCAGCTTTCAGATTCAAAATTCCATAGCTAATTTAGGAAAGTAAACCTCCCCTTTCATCCCATCTACGTACAGCAATATTGTCCTCCGTATCAGTATAATCAAAGATACAGAAAAATCTCTCAGGCTTGGTAATGCTACATCTCTAACAAAATGAATAAACAGATGAAATTCATGACCTCTTTATGGTAAATCAAGTTTTAAAGTTTGGTCTGAGGCTTAGTCAAAGTTACAGAAAAATGGAAGTGGAAACCGTATGCCCATATTATTACAAGCCAGGTTTCCAGGAGAATTTATGAGCTGCGAGGAATTCATAAGCCTTGGACATCCATGCCTTTTCCTCTTAAAACTGATACATACTGTGTATGATTTATGAGCAACGCTGGTTAAAAATTGGATGCCAAATTGAATCTGTTCCTTAAACCAATTTTATGTAGATCTATAAAAATGACAGATACAAGATACAATGTCAAAACAGAAAGGATAAACCAACCAAAAGTATTAACAAGATTTAATGCATCACCTCCCACTTCTCCAACTACTGTTCAAGAGAGGAGGAAGACACTGAGTGGATGGGGGATGGTCTCAGGTCTCAAACTTTAACAGCACTCCCTTCCCTGTGATGGCACACAGCTTTGCAATATATAAGCAAAAAGTGAAAACATGAAAACATCTGCTTGTAAAGGATCATACTTTAAGAGACTCCCACATTAGCTATTACTTAGCTATCGCTAAGTTACATAAACTCTTACATTACATGAGGATTCCCAGTTAGATCTCAGACATTGAAATACGCAGATTCGGTCACACTCAATGGCTATGAGCAATGATTAAAGAGTAAGAGTCCCCAGGCATAATTTAGAAGGTTTTCCAGACCTAAAAGCCATCCTCCTTTACCTCATGCTGCCCAATGGACCAAAGTGTCACTCCATTCTGCATCACTACCTGCATCCTATGCTGAACAGACCCCAACCATTTCCAGGGCCTAAGAGGACTGCTCCAGACTGAAAACTTTTGACTGCCTTCTGTGGCATTTAAGCCAGAGGAATTATCCTCCTGTGAAAGCAGAGCTTTACCAATGCCTACATAGCACCTCCTGCTGCCTCATCCATTTTACATGTGAAGAGGCTGGACTAACGTGAAGCTCTCACAAGAAATCTTCAAAAAGAATTCAAGCAATATTCTGATTTGTTTTCTATCCTGTTGTTGGTGGCCTTCCTTTTATGCCCTGTATTCATACTCATCACAGGAAGATATTAATGGGCAAGTAAAACAGATGCCATCACCCTTTTGAGTCAATGGGAGTTTACACAGGGAGTGAAACTGGGTTTATCCAGATGGTGTTAAAAATAAAAACTCTTTGGGGCTCCTTAGGTTTAGTATGAAACTTGGTGAATTCCCTAGGTTTCTTGTATTTGCTTTTACTTCTGCAGGGACCTAGGAAATATTCCAGGAAAAATTATGAGCCCCCATATAACCTTTCTGGCAAATAATTCAGAAGATATAGAATACCTACAATTATACAAGTATGTCTACTTTATGAAAAGCCTCATTTTATACTTTCTTGACCTGCATGTGCCCTTGACAAACATGTGCCTAACTTTAGTTCATGCCATTGATGGCAATATGACTACTCACGAGTTTGCAGTTAAGTGCATTTTTTGATTAAGATCTATGCTGACTGTATTGCAGGCTTTTGTGGGAACATGGGAACAGAAGGCTCAGGAGGACCATCTGAGCCCTCAAATCCAGTTCTCTGTGATCTTAATAAACATAGCATGATGTGTGCCACATTAGACAAAAAAGTCTAATTTAGAAGGGTCCACATCTTCGTCGCACCACCTCACCACTACACAGCACTTTCAAGATCCAGAGTAGCATCTAAACAAGAGCAAACCCAGCCAGAACTGTAACACAGCATGGGAACAAGTCAGGATGGAAGGAGAGCAAAGGCAAAAATCTGGACACCTGTAAGAGCAGGGGAGCTCAAATAAAAATGTTCAGATGAGCCTAGAAAGAGGAGCAAATTCCCTACTTCACAGAGAGCAAAAAAAATCCCAAAGTTCAGCCAATCTGACCCAGGGTAAAAATATTCCTTATGTCCACTGCTTGTGGTTTAGCCCCAGTGGATTAGCAGAACAACCACTCAAGAGGTTTTAATGCATTTAGAAACGAGTCCATCTCAGCCATAGCTAGCTGTGGCACAAGTGTAATGCTTTGTCGGAAGACAACCCAACAAAAAAGCTAACAAAAAAAGCCTCAGATAAAACACTTCAAAACCCCAACTGTTGGTTATATTCAATGGAGCTTGGTTTTGTTAGTCAATTAAAATAGAATTCATCAGACTAAAGGCAGATGCCTACTTGTATGACATCATTTGATAGTCTGTGGAAAGAAAAAAGGTCAAATTCATTTCTTCCTAAAGTCAATATCTAAAATGGGTTGGATTTTTGCACCTTAAAAGTGTTTAGTTCACTCTATTGATTGGAAAAGAGATCTAAGATAACTAGGTCCAAGGTAGGCACTCACACTGTAAATGATAATTGAATTAGCTGAATCCCATGCTTAAACTGTAAGAAATATTATATTGATTTGAATTGGAATTGCTGGCTTTTTTCTTCCAATAAATTTTCTTACTTTTTTCTTTCCACTCTGAGTGACAGGCAAAACAGATACATTTCCTGAGCACATATATATTTTTGTCTTATTCATTCCACTGAATTTGAAAAAAAAAAGACTTCTAACTGAAAGCAATGAAAAATGATAACTGCAAATAGTATTTACCACCTTTGATTTGAGCCCAGATTCAAGTGTTAGAAATACAGAAATTGAATTTTCTTGACTGAAGAAGTGATATTACTCATTATAATATATATGATTAACGTGTGATTATTTTGAAAGGAAAATATCCTGTAATTCCAGGGTATTTTCTCTAGGCTCATTGTTAGGCAAATTCTTAAAGCTGTTATTTGAAGTTTCCCACAGACATCACTAAAAGCTCTTTTCAGCACTAAATACCAGCACAAGCCTGAACAAGCTGCACTTAAATGTTCATTCCCACAATCCATCCACTGGTGTTTCGAAATGGCTTGTTGCTTGCATTAATCTGTAAGGCAAAATTCTTCCTTAATAAAGCTGACAGAGGCTTATCTCATGGAAATCCAGTGTATTGTGTTACTGCATAATGTAGGCAAGCTGGACAAAGGTGATTACTGACCTGTGCAAGCACAAAATACATACACTGGTTTGGGTAAAAATCTTTCTCATTCCCGTACAAGCAGAAGTCAGTATTACCATGGTGGGATCTAGAGAGCAAAGGAGCTGATTCATCACAGGTCATTGCAGTTTTATGGTCTCCTTCCTGCATATCTGTGACCACATCCTCTGCTGTGACTGGCACTGAGAAGATCCAGCTTTCCTATAAACTGCTGCTCCACAACCTTGGGCAAGTCGCTAGGGGCCAACTCTAATAAAGAACTTTAGTGCCTAAAACAAAAGGGCTACAGAACAAAATCATAACCTTGAAAATAAACATCATAACTGCTGCCTAAACCTGGATGTGCCTGAGCTTGCCGGGGCCTCCTCTTTTCGTAATGTGAAGGTCTCCAAGCGCAGAGAAGTGCCCATACCCAGAGCTGATTCTGGCTGCTGAGTGGCTCAGTACCTCCTCACGCCTGGGCATGGCTGTTCCTCGGCTTGTCTCACCCAGCAGGTCTATTCAGCATGCTGAACACAAACACGGCAGGACAGGGCTCCTTGCAAAATGCAGCTGTGCTACCAACTTTGGCAAATGCTGAAAAACTCCTTGAAGCAGAGACCAGTGCAAGTGCCCACTACACCAAGGTAGTGAGCTGCACCCTCTCTTCTCTCTCTTCATGTAAATCTTGAACATTTTGCTGCACAGTGACCTGGCTTCAAAGGGAAGGAGTAGAGCATGTCTCCCACTGCAACCCCCCATCATCCAGAAACATCACCCAAAAGTTTCAAGTGTTGACAGTGTTCACAATGGAACCTACATGGATGGCGGGGGGGGAGAGTGTGGGTGAGACTTACCCCTGTGCACCAGGTTTCCTACTCTCTAGCTCTGTGAAGTTGCCTGCTAGGTAGCTGGCTTTAGAGACAGCCTCCTCCTCAGCATGCTAGCCTGAGGCAGCTCCTCCTCCCAGGTTTTTGACTCTCCCATTGTGCCATCCCAGGAGCTTTAAAAGACTTAAAAATCCAAAGTTCTGCATCTGCTCTAAGTATTCAGTTCCTTTCCCACCAGCACCTCCATTCCCCTGCCATCATGACTATCACAGTACTCCAGTGACATACTCCTGCTTGCCCTTTTTGCCTGCAGTGAGGGAAGAATCAAGGTGTGTCTCTGACCTGCTTGCTAGGAAGACAGAATAGAAAATGGAAGCTGTCTGTATTTAAAAATTATATATAACCAGTACATTTCCTGCCTATGTACACAACTAAAATGAAATCGTTTGGAGTCAGACATCTGTGTACCTATAAGGATATTGTCGTTTGTTTCTGTTCCTCACCTAAGAAGAGGGGATTGTTGTACTCTTTCTCCTGATCCCCCTATGTACCTGGATGCTACAAACTTTGTGGCAAGGGTCTGCCTTTTTTTTCCACTTGATATCTCATACAAAGTCTCTACAAGTCTTCCTGTTGTGCTTCAATGGACTTGCAGTAGAAATAATAGATAATGCTCCATGTCACTCTGAGGCTTATGTAAGTATTTCTTAGAAGCATTGGTACTTTCAACTTCTCCTGAGACATTTAAACACATTCCTTAAATGAAGATTCCTCTGCAAAGTATTTACAATAAAAAACACACTTCCTGTATTCTTACAAAAGTATTTTCTTGTTTTCAAGATGCTGTTCTGGATTTCAGTCCTTTGCCCATGATATATTTTCTCAGCCTTGCATTTTGTATTCTGAATCATAAAGCCAAGCTTTGCTAGGACAGCTGAGAGATTTAGATCTTCTGCATTAGCTGTGTGACGCTTAGCAGTAAATTTCCCTAACCTACTGGATAAAACATGTTCAGCCAAAGCAGAAGTGCTTTAAAGTTGTGTTCTTTTTAACACAACAGTGACACTTCCCAGATGCTGCAGCAATAGAAATAAAACCAATAGTCATTCTTTTGCCAAGCTTAGACTGAAGTCTAAGAAAGGACTTCTTTTTTTTTAACAGGATATTTTATAAATACATAAACATCTTCTGCTTCCTCAAAATGTCTTTGGTTTATCCCTCACTGTTTGGCTTTTTCTCTATCTTTTCTGGCTTGTCTAGGTTAGGTATGAAAATGTAATGCTAGAAAATGTTGGCTGGCACATGCTAAGTCCACACATTTTGGAAGTCTAATTTTGGCAAAGCAGTTTGCCTAAACTTAAAGGTTAAGGGAACCTAAACTTAGTTTGATTAATTCAACAATAGTCTAAAGACATCCATTCTCCTTCCAATAGGACTTTACCACAGTGAAACAGTATTTACTAGGAGCAGACTTTATTGTTGTTAAGGGCATTGGCAGTATTCTCTCAACCTAATTCTAGGCATCTAAGCAGGTACCCTGAGTCTGAACCTGAAACTATGCCCTGTGCCCCTAGTAAGAAGCAGCTAGTGAGACAATTGTTGTATTCCATGTTGCACATCCTTGGAGAATATGAAAATTAGAGTTTCATAAATGAGCAAATGTTTGCCTCAAAAATGCTGAGAATGTTGAAAGCAGATTGCGTCTGTATGGCTGTAGGTCAAAATGGTCTTCTGAAGAATATTCAAGATTATAATAACACACATAGTTGGTGCAGTCCTGAAGGGGCACGTTTCAAAATTAGGGTCAATTTATGTGCTCTAAGAGAACGCTCTAGATTTACTATGTTGATTCATGCTGTTGATTCATGTTTGTTCATATTGGGACTGTGCTTTTGAAACAGATTTCCCAGTCATCTCACCTAAAAATGCTTTGGTCTGCATATTGGTGTAGTCTTGGGGCACCTAAACCAGAATCCTTTAGGATGAAACTAAACCAGAAGCACCCAGCACTCTGCTGTATGCCAGCCCTCCAGCAGTATCCCTACTGTATGCCAACTGCTACTGGGTATTCACTCTATGGGAAAAACTGACCCAAAGTAAAATCCCTGTATCACACACGGTATGGACGTTGGTTCCTCTATATCTCTGTTTCATTCTGCAGGTTGAGATCCATGCTCCTCTTACTCCATGCACCATACTGCTTGCAAATGTAAATATAGCCTCTGTAATATAAACACAGGCCTGAACCTCAACTGCTGTTAAGTCCAGGTTCTGTCTTCAACATCAGTGAAGCTGCACTGATTTATATCACTTAAGGATCAGGGTATAGTGAAATGTTTTTTAATCAACTTGGAAGATATGTCAGGAAAAAGATGTTACAGACATTGAGTTGGCCATTTCTGGTTTTTTTATTAGGCATTTCTTACTCTTCAGATGACTGAAGAGTAACTCCAATGAAAGCCACAAAGCAGGTGCTGATCCCCTGCTCAACCCCCTTCACTGCACTTCAGTAACTGCAGGGCTTCTTGCTAATCTGAAGCTGTGATCCTTGAGGACTTAAATGCTGAAAGTAATAAAATAAAACAGATCAAAGCTGTGTACAGATAATGAAAACAAAAGGTTATCTAAAAAATTCACCTCATATCTAGAGCAAGGCCTTGGCCATGCCGAAAGACCTTGGCTTCCTAAATCTGGGAGTTGGGCTTTCTTCCATTTTATCATCAGATCCATCAAATAAAGACTCTCAGCTGGCATCTGGGTGCATAGCTGTAATTTAAACACTATTGAAAATGTAGTTTAAGGTAACCACCAGATTTCATACAGAACCACTGCTGAGTTTCTGAGAAGAATGACATGAAAGGAAATCAAATATATTTCACTTGCTTCTGGTATTATTCATTATTGTTATTAATAGTGAGTGGCTTGGGGTTGTGGAATGAATGCAAAAGGATTCATATTCTCCTCATTAGTGATGAATGACTCTGTTTGTTATGTAGGAAGCCATTAAACTCCTTACACTGTATAGTTCATATTTGCTTCCTAAGCAAGCAGGACTTGGATCCTCCTAAACCCCTGCCATTTTTTTTTGGAGATCAAAGTGGGTGATTACAGTGCACCTTCTGGCTTTCAAATATGTTACTTGTTTGTATTACAACACCATCAAAACAAAACCCACTGTGCCAGGCCCAGTAAAAGACACATGATAAGAGACAGTCTTTGCCCCTGGAGGACTCACCATCTAAATAAATATATTCATTTTGTATTGTAGAAGTCAGCAGAGAATACCCCTGAGGCTAAGCACAAAATAGTCTAAAATACAATTATTGTGAATTGTTAAATAAAACAGCACTGGATGAATATGAAGTGTTGCCGTGATTCAGGTATGTTTTGTAAGGCTTCTTTTTAATTTGTCTCTTCTTGTACACCACTAGCTTTTTCCAAGCCATTAAAATACCCCTGGCACAGCCTATTAGTGTTGCAGAATGAAATGTGTATTTTCTCTATAGCATTATTCTTTTACAAATATGGGTTTTCTACCAGCTATGTGAACTGGATAGACATTAAGTACTAACAAATTTTCTCCTATATCTCCTAATTTGGAACCTGAACTGAGTAGGTCCTTGTCAGTCAGTGTGATGGACTTGTATCACTAAAGTGTTAGAAAGGGCTTTGAAATGGGTAAACAAGCAGGATATGTAACTCTAAAACTGACGGTGTCCATCAACTTCTCCAGTAAGGCATTTTTTCCATGTATTAGACTCATTTATTGACCTTTCATGCTGTGTGTTCCATGCTCCCGCCAACTAATGCCAGCCAAAATTTTCAATTAGAAATGCAGACCATCTGAAGAAAGGGCTGTTTCTTTTCACTTACATTTCTTCCTCATTTATTTTTGTATTTATTCAAGGACTCTGGAGAACTGCAAAGACTACATTATACCCAGTTAATTTGCAGCCCTCATTTTTATTGGGTTACTGTGAATTCCAGTTTTTAAATCAGCATTGCTATGTCACAAAAAGACATGTGTGTACATCTTGTATGCAGGGCTAATTCTGTATGAAAGCAAGTGCTAGGATGAGGTGCTAGAATGCTAATAGCATATTTGTAAGATGCATAGCAGCAGAGCTGACAGGCAAACAGATTCTGGCATGCCATTTCAGACTATTTTGTCACAAAATTAGTTTTGTGAAAATGCTGTTTAGCGCTTTGGGGTTTTTTTGTTTTGTTTTTCTTCTATTTTTTTCTGAAGACTTCTAAATTGAAATTCATTGTGTTAAAGTTTCAAGTTCTAATGAATCCAAATCACTTTTTCCTAGTTTTCTATTTACAAATGTTCCCTAAGTGTGAAGGACTTGGGAGGCCAGGGGAGGTCAAATTCACAATACAAGATATTTGATGTACTAATTTGTTAATCATTTGTACCTAATTTCTGCTTTGATTTTGCCTGGCTTCAGTCTCCAGCCATTTTTTTTTTCCTTTCTCTTTGGAAGGTCCCATTACTTTCTTTCTATGCAATACATGATGACTAGTCCTTAAGCAACCATAAAGTTTTGGTCTGGTTATTAATTAATCTTTTATCTATTATAAAGTCCAACCCAGAGTCACCTTGTATTGGGTAAAATACTTTTTATCTGACAAAAGACAGACAGGCATTTCACAGACATATTAGCCTGGAGCCTGGATGAGCACAAAAGGTGGCAGAAAGCCAGTCACCTCAGCTGTGTTATGCAGCTCTCTGAGGTCACTGAGGAGTTGTATCCACACGCTTATTCTCTCTTTAAATTGCTGAAAGCAAGTAGGGAATTATTTAGAGAAGTTGTAAATGAAGACACAGCAGCCAGCATAATTAAGTTCTGTTTCAGAGCAAGGAACAGAGCCCAGTGTGATGTCTCTATCCTCTTGAAGCTAACAGGGAATCTCATGTTGGCTTCAAGAGGGCTCTGATGTCTCCCTTGGTCACATACTTCTCTTTCCATTGCATTCCTCCCTTTCACTAGACCATTCTACTTCCTCCAAAAGGTCATGGGACCCCCTTGATTTGCACCAGCCAAATGTTTGATTTTAATCAGGTCTGGGCAAAGGATTCAGGGTTGGTTGGTTTGTTTACCCTGTATCATTTTACTTAACACTGGTCAAGCACAAAACTAAAAATTAAATAGCTGACATGTAGCCCTTATTCTTCCAAATCATCAATTACCATAACATCAGCAAAGTTGCTGGAAACCATAGTTCAGGGGCAGTCGGGTTTCAGCAGCAAATCTGGCTTATGAAGTTTCATTCATCTCCCATCCGTCCCGCTGCTGATTCTTCTCCCTCACCCCCTCAGTGCTGTGGAAGGAGTAGTTTATGGGTCCATACTGCACGTCACAGAAATGGTTAAAAGAAGAACCCTCCCAAAATAACCCTTTATTTCAGTGACTCCACAGTCAGTGCGGTGCCACAGGTACTGCTGAGCCAGTGGAAAAACGAACCATGAAGTGGCGACGAGAACAAGCAGCTCAGATGAGGAAAGCAAACCAGTCAACAACTTCTTCAAAGGGCTCCTCCTCCCTCATCTGTGTGCCATGGATTGGCCCTTGCAGGAGAGTTGAACTGTGCCTAATGAAAGAAAACAGTATGCATGCATAAAAAATGAATAGCGGGCCCAGGATATTACCAATGAGATAATAAAGTAAGAAAAAAGAATTTTATGACAGCTTCACAGAAAAAAATACTGCATAGGAACAAGGTCTGACCTCTTCAGGGCATATTATCAATATTTCGTGAGAGTGTGATGAAAGGAAACATTTAGCAACACAGCGTTAAATTTCTGTCTGACAATATATATCTATGGCAGGCAACAGAAATAGTAGCTTGGACTCTGAATCTGTGTAGCTTTTCAAGGAATTCAGAAATTACCTGTGTGAAACTTACATAAAATTGAGACAGAAACTGTAGTGTTTAAAGTTACTGAGTGGAGTTGTATTAAATAAAAATTCTTCAGTAATGGCTTAAAAAATATTCATTTCAATAGCTTTCTGACAAGGAATGTGCACAATGTGCTAAGAAATATTATAAGTATCTCTAAGTTTAACCAAATGAAATGTGTCTGGGACTTGAGCATTTCCCTCCAGGAAGAAAAGATTGAGTAATATGCTTTCAGGTTTAACAAAATACTGAAGAGAGGTGATTAAAAAAGATGAGGAAAAGTGTTTCCATTGGAAAACACAATTTCATTGAAATGGAAATATTTTGAGTGAATAAATCAGTTCTAATGACATCCTCTGGGGTAAGTCTTTCCAAGGAGCTGTTCTGATAACATAAAAATACTTTATTTTTACTTCTAACTCCTTTTGTTTAGACTTTTCAGTCATATTAATATATCATCCTCTATACAATATACCACAATATATCATGTACTACATAAATTAAGACGACTGCTTTTTCCTGGAAAAGAAATGCTTCCTGGAAAAGTAATCCTTAGTCAGTATTTATTTTTGAACTTCATATTCTTCTGGAAGTTTCTGATGAGAAGTAAGGCTTATACTGAAACATTAAAATTTCCCAGAGAATTGTATTTCGTGACTCCCACCATCTTTGATTCCATGCTCAGTCTTTCCTTAGTACTCTGAATGACGTTATCCAGGATGAAGTCTGCTGATTTTTACAGTAAATGACTCTTTGAAGAAGATACTTAACCGCATTTAAGGGCCTTTCCATCATTAATAAATGTGAGGGGGGGTGAGAGGAGAGGAGAGAATGAGGACTCAGCCAGCTGAGATCTTTATTTGCCTGGGAACATAATTAAACAAACACATTGCTCATGACAGTGGATGGATTAACAGCCTCTCAGCCTGAATGTATTATGTCTGAAGAGATGCTTTGTCATAAAAGAATTCACTACACTACCCTTATAATGTGGTCTGGAAAACCACTCTCGGGGCTAAAGCAGCTGGTCGGTTTTTATCCCACCACGAATTGCCCTCTCTGCCAAGGTTACAAGATAGGTTAGTGGAGAGAATCTGTGATGGCAGCAGTGGGCCACCAAAAAATGCTTGAAAGCAGTAGCCTGTTTCATATAGATTACTAAAAACCCACAGGCATTCCGCTGCAGGGATTCATATTTGCTGCCAGCCAAGTGCAGTCAGGGTGGTGACTTCAAGCCCTGCACCGTGCCATTTTCCAGGAGAGTGCTCTGCCAAAGAGGAGTGGCACTCTTATCAGTAGTTCGGGATTTTTTCCCGTCTGCATGTTTTTTCATAGCTTTTGCTTAATTTGCATTTCTTAAAAGCCTATTTCACAAACATACTGTATCTGCAGTGATGAGTGAAAATGCCTCATTTGTTCCTGAGACTGGATTGTGGGATCCCATCTAGCAAAAAATGTTAATGAAGAACAAATACTTCCTTTTTTCCTGAGGGCAAATTTAATCATGGAAGTGTAGCACTTCTAAGTGCATTAACACCTGCAGTACAGTAAAGTCAATCGGCGGTATCCAATATTGCCTTCTAATCAGTCATGCAGAGATGTTTTCATTACAGGGAAATAATGGCTACATTTACCAAAATCAATGAACTATATTGTGATTAGAACTGAGTGAAGTATGTGTGTATAGATTCATACATATGTATTTGTGTACACATATATATTTGTGTGTATATATGAATGAAGAATATATGTATATTCATATTATGTATATGTATGTATATAATCATATGCTCGCTCCCTTGCGCTCTCTATTATATATAGAGAGAGAGAATATATAATAGGACCATACAATATCTTCTTACTCAGGTGTCCCAGTGTTAATTTTTCACAATTGCTTGGCATGTAATCAGTTCATGCAAAGATCTTCAAAACCTTGAACTGGTTCCTGTCAGAATCAAAATCAACTTTGACTGCTATTTTTTGACTGCTTTTACTGCTGAAGTCCAGGCAGAAGTTCTGTAAGCTTCATTGCAGATGGATTTTTCATGCTTAAAGGGGTCTTGTGGTTATTATGGAAATTCTACTTTGACAGGAAAACAGAAACTGTAAGAAAATCTAGATGGAGGTGGGGGAGGAAGTAAAGAAGGAGAACAGGAGTCAATGTAATAGAGTTAACAAGGGCTTGTAAAACACTCGTCTTTAAAAAGATAACTTTGGTGACAACAGATAATATAGAAAATGAGAAAGTAGTGAATGGAATAAATGCTGTGACTAAAGCTGCAGATCCACAAAGGGGATGAATTCTTAACCACAGAAGAATTTGATTTGGGTCAGGAAACTATCAGGGCCAGATATATGTATGCATAAAAATGTTTAAAAAAGTTTTTAGGAAAGTAGCTGAATTCACAGAAATTCACAGGTGGGCTAAGTATCTCATTCTCACCGATCCTCAGTGGAGACAGTGGGCATCTTTAACACCTTAACATTATGTCCTTTAGAACATGGTCTAATTCCCTTTGAAGTCAGTGGGAGAGTAGAGGGAAATAATCACAGTCTGGACAAACAGCAGCACTGATACAAAGGTTCAAAGTAGGAGAAGGTAACTGAAGGGAAAGAAAGGGTAGCAATCTTCCTAGCACCAGAGACAAATTAACTCTCACTTTGAAGCATGTCAATGTGGAATCACAGAATCAGAGAATGGTTAAGGTTGGCAGGCACCTCTGGAGATCATCTAGTCCACCTCTCTGCTCGAAGCAGGGTCAGCTAGAGCAGGTTGCCCAGAACTATGTCCAGCTGAGTTTTGAGCATCTCCAAGGATGAAGACACCACAACCTCTCTGGGCAACCTGGTCCAGTGTTTGATCACCCTCACATTAATTTTTTTTTCTTTTTTTTTTTCCTCTGTTTAAGTGGGATTTCCTGTATTGCCATTTGTGCCCATTGCCTCTTGTCCTTTCATTGGGTACCACTGAGAAGAATTTGACTCCATCTACTTTGCTCTCCCCCATCAGGTATTTATGCACACTGGCAAGATCCTCCAGGCTGAACAGTCCCAGCTCTCTCAGCCTCTCCTCATATGTCAGATGCTCCAGTCCTTTAGTCATCTTTGTGTAACATTACTTGTGATAGACTGGATAGATGCACTGAATATGATCCATGCCAGTTTTCTAGGATCTACAGATGTAACTCCATAGTTTAAATCTGGCCATTTGTACTCATGGATCTCAGCTTTCCTCAGTGCAGCTCAGGCATCCATCTGGGTTGGACATTGCCGTTACTGTGGACTTAAGCTTCCTGGAGAATACCCAGTTAAGGCAACAAAATACAGAAGAGTACTTTGTGCTGGCCTTCCAAATATGATACTTGCTCCACCACTGTGAGCAAAATTAATAAATAGTGTATTTTAACAACCACCACTAAGCATCTGAGATTTCATCCTCTGGCAGTGCTATCCACACTTCTTGGAGATGTCAATTCTTGTAATCTAAAAACTTGAAACTGTCATGTTGGTTAGCTACAAAGTACACTGACAAAGTTTTCTTCATAACTGGAACAGTTAGAGACAAAAATCTGGCATTAGCAGTTCCCATGTCATTTTAAAGAAAGATAGAGACATGCAATTGAAAGTTTTGAACAACCTAACCATCATAGTACACTCAGTTTCAACTTTTCACGAGCTGCACTAACTGGCCGTGTGCATGTGCTTAACCAGTCCCCTTGCAAAGTGAAATGTGATCAGCTAAACTTCAACAGAGGTGGTTTAAGCTGATGCATATTCCTTTGCAATTGTGACAGCTGTGGCATACACAGGGTTTATTATACCAATTTATTAAGCTGCCAAACCCTATAGGTTGTATTTCCCTATATGCTGACATACTGGTATTTTTACTAATATAGCTTGACTAGGATGGGCATAGGTTCAGTAACATAAATATGCTTACTCCAGTAGTTTATTCCCCTCCCAGTATAGGAATATCTTTTACTGATAAGTATGGAAACACACATATAATCGTGTTCACATACCTCAATGCCACTGTAACCCTGCCCAGACTGGGAAGGGCTGCTGCATTACTTCAGTTCTCTCAGTATAGGTACAGCACAGTAATTTTTGCCCTATCTGGTTCTTTTTGTAAGAAAACAGTGAGGAGAATGAGAAAATGCCAGCAACCTAAACCACCATCTAATAGGCCAAATTGAGACCAGTCTGTCATAATTAATAACTGGTGACTGATAGAAGACAAGTGGATTCGATCTATGCCTTTGGCAGATATATTAATTCATGTATGTTCTCCATATGTGAGATGTGACCATTTTCCAAAACTCCGCTAAATCCAGCCGATGAACAGCAAACCATCATAATAATATTTCCACAAGAGGGGCCAAACATGTATATGAAGAATAAATATTTTGTGGATGTGGTAAATGGCTTGTGCATGGGTAGCTGCTGTCACAGTGCGGACATGGGAGAGGACTGTGTAGCGTGCAGTTGCAGTTGCAGAGCGTAGACCCTGTCCTCTGTGTGTAGCGGTGCGGCAAGGAGAATGTACAGCCTCATTTCTCATCGGCAGTTCTGTGCTGGGACAGGTGCATGGGAAGTCCATAAGAAATTCAATGATAACTAAATTTGGCTTCTATTTTGCTGCTCGGAAGACGCATGCTGTTGGAGAGAGAATGAGGGGAGAGGAAGCTTTCCTGGTCTATGAAATTACAGATCAGTAGTTTAAAGCAAAGAGAATAACATGCTGTCATTTTCCTTGGCATGGAAGGTAACAACATGTAGTTACAAAAGAGTGAAGAAGGAAAGGGCACAGGAGAAATAATAATCAGAAAGTAATGAGCTTTTTCAGAGTAATTTCTCATAAAAATATACATTTCTTGCCTTATTCATATTTGTTTAGTAACATGAATTATGCTAACTGCTTATATCAAATGACTTCATGTGAAAGCACCACCTTTTGCATAATGCCCTTAAGCTCTGATTGTGCAAAGATTTATGTATGTATTTAACTTAATGTACCCTGGGCCTTAATCCTAGTTAAACTGAGGCCTTTTTACCTCATTGTAATGAATGTAAATGCTCTTGATGACTACTTTTAGACCAATCTCGCTACCAGACCATTTTAGAGAAAACACAGAGTAAATAAGTCATAGACCCTGTGAGTAGGCCCATTGATTTCAATTATGCCATTCACAATGGCTTGTGCGTGTCTGTGTGCATGTGCATGTGAGTATTTATATGTATGTGTCTCTTTGCAGAATCAGGTTACTCTTACATGTCTGACCTCTATTTTTGACTGAACCTACATGAGAACTCTTGGTAATTATATCCTCCAGTCCTTCATATTAAGCATCATATAATGAGTTGTCGCTCTCCTTCCTTAATTATTAGGGATTGTTATTGTCTCTGGGTTGCATGGTGAGACGATTAGTTTTTATTCTGAAATCTATTATGTATGGTCATTACATGTAGTATGAAAAGCACTGGTAGTCTGCCACTGAGTATGGATTAACTCTTTCTGTGCCTAGATAGCTACAAATGTTGAAGATAATGCTCTCCATCTGCGACCCTTTGCAAAACACTGAATACACCTTTTCATCTGCATTTCCAATACAGTTAATCACATTGTGGGAGAGATTGCACTAAATATATTATCAAGACCAAACCATTAACCAAATGTCACTCAGATGTGTCAGTGAACAAAGGGTGGAATCCAGAGATGATGTGTTTAATAGACTTTGAGCTTTCAAGTCAATAGTTACTCTGATTCTTCCATCCATCAATATGGGCAAATGCTGTATTTCCAAACAAAGCTTAGATCTGATAGCTCAATATTTGTATGTGATCAGAATTGTAATTATTTTAATTTGAATGTTAATTAATTTATTTGTTAACTGCCTCTTGGGCTTGTGCTCCATCTGGCCCGGTTTCATGTCTCTTGATAGTATTTATTTGTGGTCTGATGATGAACACAAGGTGTGTTTATGTACTTTGAAATAATACCATTTAATGACAGGAGATGTTATTCTTCAGAATTCCTGAAGCAGACTGCCAGGTATTTAATTGTGAATCTATTAATTTCATCATCTGAATCTGCATCTCTGTTATTCTTTTCATATACAGTGAAAATTTGAATCAAGAAAGTTTCCCTGGTATACTAGCACACATAGGTTTTTAAAAAGCATCATGGGTCAGCCTCAGATTATTACATTATACTGTTTCCACAGTCATTGAGAGAACGCAAGGCGTATGTGTATTAGTTTAAATAGATAAAATTCAGTACAAAAGTAATGGACTTTTGGGAGGAAAAATCTAAACTACTCACACATGACTGACTTTTAAATTAATGGCAAGCACTCAGGAGAAGTTCTGGAGTCATTGTGGACAGCTCAATAAAAACATCTGCTCAGGCACAGCACTGGCAAAATAACCGCACAAACGACCATTCAAGCCAGCTCCCCACCTTTCTGAAGTTGTGGGACGGAAATGGGATTCAGCTCACTAACCTCAGCAATTTAAAAGTTAGACATCTAGTGTAAGGTAGTTACTGAAGCTCTTTCTGTGGTCAATGGAGGGAGACTAACCTCTGGAGGACAATCCCGCTAGCTGAAGTATGTCTGAAGTAAGTGGAATTAAGTGCCCTTTTGAGGTGTCATCTTTTCCACCAGCTGTAGAAAGACAAAGCAGTTGCTTTACACTAGAGGCCTAGCTTTTAAATAGATAAAGCTGTGGAGGATGTTACCACCTCCATGCCTTGCTCTCAGCCCTTAATGTTGCATTTATTTTGCTGAAAAATTGTGGGGCTTGACTGATAAGGTTCTTGGCGGGTACAAACAGGTCAAAGCGTGGTCTCCACATGGCTGTTACGGACACTGCACTTATCAGACTTTCCATGCCAGGAATTGTAGCTGTCTTCAGAAACTCTTTGTTGTCAACCCCATCAGTTTGGACGCTCCTGGCTGAGAGGCTCATGGCCACAGTACGTCAGCACTGCTTTCCTCTGTCAGATGGCATTCCTGTTTCCTCCACATTTTCATAGTTTAATCAGTTGTTTAAGTTGTTGAGTTTATTATTTGGGATAGTCGTGTTCCTAACTCCTCTTCTGATCTGATGGATTAACCTATTAGTAATTCACAGGTATGGTATGCAATTTCATAAACAGGGGAGAAGAGTGCTGTTGGTGTAAGACTATTTTAACAGAGAAACTTCCTGTCACAAAATCTACCGATAATATGGATTATGGATTATGGATTGATTCTCCTATAGTTCATTCCTCAGTGAAAGTTTCATTCAGGATCAGTGGGAGCTCCTCCCCTCAATGGTGATGGTTTCTTAGTGGTGTCCTAATAGTGAACACAGAGTTTAGTAATCACCTGTTTTCATTTTGCATATATGCTATTTAGAAGAACCTTTGTAAAACTTTGAAGTAGGTGCCTGGAAAAACTTATACAGGAAGCGAACTTCTTGGTTTCTGGCTTGCCCATTCCCATTACAGACAAAAAGATTTACAAGATTCACAGGAAAAGAGATTAATAAGTATTTTTTAAAATCTCAGTTACTTTTACCTGTTAACAAATGTGATTTGAAGCTCCTTACTTTTAACATGGTGTGTGAATATACTACATGAACATAACAAGTAGCACACCTTGTACATTTTTAAACCTAATACAAATAAACCCAGTGCCCTGTGAATATTGACAAAGCTAGAATTTCTGTACCGAAGGATCAGGCTATTTGTTCTAGTTAAGCTGTAAAAACTATTACACAGTACAGCGGTTAGTATTGTTCTTCCAGCTGCTAACGGCTGGTTTGTCTCCAAAAGGTTCTGTGTGCAGCCTGTTAGGATTGATAAATACACAATTCAGCAAATTCTGTCTGGGTATTTTCAATAAATTGGAGGGCAAATGCAAATAGGAATGTGAATTTCAAGTTATTGTACCTCCCGATGTCCTCTAGGAAAGAACACACCAGATTGGCCATTTGCATACATTTTCATTCATTTGCAGAAGACCTTATAAGTACCCACATGCTTGCTTTAAAGTTACAGTGCAATGCAAAAAAAAAAACCCAAACCAACAAAAAACCAAAACCTCAAGGAAGAGAGATAAATTCTATGTAGTTATGGGACTGGGGTCCATTTATGATAAATGCCATATAACTAGGTATGAATTCGATACAGGGAGAGGCAATTTTCATGAAACGTGTGCAGTTTCATTCCTATGATAGTGGGATACATACTGCATATTGACAGTTCTTAGCTAGACAGGAGAAAGAAATAGAAATGTCTGGTCAGATGAATTCTAATATAAACTGAAAAAAGATACAGGACAGCAACACTACAGGGTTTCATAGATAAAAATCAGCTTATTTTGTTTTCTCTGCAGTGGAATTTGCTTCCTATCTTCAGAGTGCAACTTAGCCTGAAGTAGCTCCAAAATAGTCTCATAGCAAAATTAAAATAGGAATAAGTTTAAATTAGAATTATGTCTCACAAGGGAATCTGTACTTGAATAATCTAGAAATAAGTAAACAAGAAGGTCTAAATAGTTCTGCTGTCAGACTGCTTTTCAGTACCTTCTTGTAGAATGGCAGAACAAACTTGCTTACTTTCATCCTGTGCAGAAGACCATGGAAATTCAGATTCACCAGCTGGTTTGTCATTGTCAATTATTCTTTTTAAGGCCAGGATTAGTAAATACGAATGTGAAGACTGACTGCTTGTGCAAATCCTAGATCACTTTTATTCACACCCAAAATCTGATTCATCAAGAGCCACCATGCCTTTGTTATGAATTTTAAGCAAACTCATACTTCCTTTATAAGAAAGACTACAGGCTGTACATGAAAAACAATTCTTCTTTAAGCACAAAAGCAAATTAATTTTGGAAAATCCAAGTGAGCTTTATGGCTAGCACATTTGTCTTTTCACTCATGGCTGTAACTCTGAATGAGGTTTGAAGGAAGAGCACTCTGCCTCATCAGCGCTGTGGGCAGCCCAAGGGAATCCTCGCTTTTTCCTGCGCAGTATATACTCAGTGTTTGGCTCAAGGAAGTTGATATTGCTGGTCCTGACTCCAGAGGTGAAGATGTCTTTCATAGCAGTTCTCTTGCATTGCACTGTTTTTATAGTCAGAGGTGATTAAACCTTTGGTCTTCTGAAAATGAGTAGTGAATTTTCTGGAACACTAGAAAATAATATGGAAATGTTTTAACAGTGTATGTGGTGGCCTTGAAATATTTATTTTACTTAATAGAAATGCAGTTTCATCCAAGGACTCATCTCCAATGTGCAATATTAATTGTTCGCCATCTGTATAGATGTTCTCACACTTAGCAATGTCAGTTAGTCGTGAGACAAAGGTAACATCACATAGTGGGAGATGACACATTGTACATGATGAATAACCATGGCAAAGTGTCAGTGACATAGCCAAAAAGAGTAGTTCATGAGTGCGTCATAAGTTCAGATTTGGCCACAAGTGAACTGCTTGGGAAATTGTTTTTCTCAGTTGCACAAATGTGAATCGAGTTGCTGAAGATCTGCAGACTAACAAGACAGTATTTGTGATGAATAATTCGGCCGCCCTACTAACCAGTAGTCTGGTTAATGTACCAGTTGAAATAAATGGAAATGTTTTGCATCTGTTGACATATGTTTTGTGCAAGTTTAAAAAAAGGAGAGGACATCATGGTTGTGACTTAGCTAGGCTCTAAGAGTATAATACCCTGGGAAAAGTTTAAGACCATGTCTGTTGAATTTATTAATTCTCAGCTAAGTATGATTCCTCTCATAAACTCCACATGGGCGAGAAAAGAGTCAGGTGGCATTGTGCAGCTGCTGGTGTCTCTAATCTGCACTCTGCTGCAAGCTCTTAAACAATTAGCTTAATTTTTGTAATTAGTTTTGATCTGTGGTTTGGGGTCTGCAGAATATTAGGAGCTGTTTCAACAGGCATCCATAAAAGGGGTAAGCAGTGTTATAGCTGGAACATATGACTGAATTAATTTTCTCTCAGAACACCTGGAATCAATATTATCAGCCAGAAACATGTTGTGTCCTGTATTTTTTCCATTATCTCTAAATTGTGCTTTATGAACCCTGGGTGGTATAATGATGAATATTGTGACAGGAAAAAGGATTTGCTGGGTTGATGTGACACTGTACAGCACAGTGATACACGTGACTCTTTTGTGTGGAGCTGGGAGGAATTATTTATCCATTCATTTATTTAGTTTATTGAATGTATATGCACTGTAGTGATACTACATTAAACTGTAGCCCCTAGTGAATAATATTCCAACAACTGTTTCTAATCAGTGGAAATAAATTGGACCAAAAGCTTGTGTACTAGGAACAGAAAGAAGATATCACAGCAAGGCTGGACTCTTCAGACACAAAGAAAGAGAACAGAACAATTTACGAGTCATTGGATTAATGCACCAGCATATTGATAATTCTGACACTAATGGCACTAATCATAACTGCGTTTGTGTGAACTGTGATCGAGTCAGTAGGTATCACCCTCCAGTTTATGGCATTGGCCCAAAATGAAGAGGTGGTTGGTGCTGTATGTATGACAGTTTTGTGGGTTTCAAGAACGCCTGGTGATTCCAAGCCCAGGAGAGGGATTCAAATGGTTGAATTATTCCATGTGTATTCACTCTAGAAAAATATCTGTTAAAATATTTGGAGAAAGCCAAAATATGATATTTAATTTCCCATATTTTGCTAGCATGAGAATCAGTTTCCCCAAAAAAGTAGGGGAAACTGGAAAGTGGGGAATTTCTTTCCCAATTCTTTTTTAATTCTGTAATTTCAAATCTGTAAATGTGAGAAATTTCCAGGCTTTTAAAATCAAAGGCTTTCCTTGGTAATATGTTTTCTGGACATCATGTCAGCACAATAATTCATAGAAGAAAAACAAAACAAGAAACCTTATTTGAAATCAATTAACAGCAAGATCTGAAAACATTCAACATCCTTTCAAATTGAATTCCCAAATCTACATTGGACTAATTAGTCCTACAGAAATACAACAATGGACTTAGTGCACTTGTCTGTCTCTGTCTCATCCAGCATCCATTCCCCATTATGCTCTTTGGATTCATTAGTTGTAAAAATGATAAACTAATGCTGTAGAGAAGCACAGGATTTGCAATGGTTTGGAAGGTATTTGATGAGTACACACATTAAAAAAAATTGTCAAGGTTTACATTGAGGCCCCCCTACATTTTAAAGAGCTGTAATAGCATTACTTGTTTGAAATTAAAGCTATTTATTTTCTAAAGCTACAGGGAGATTTTTGAGCCCATGATGATGGATATATCAAGCCTGCTTTTAATTAGGTTTTGAATATGGAAACATATTTACAAGTAAAAATCACAGTAAGTCTTCATTAAAATGCATTTTCCGGTGCTTTAATATGTCAAACATGCTTACCTGCAAGTTGACCATGAACCATACCAGAGGTAGCATGTGCCTGTTCCCAAGCTAGCAGTCATTTTAAATGTACTCCAGTGGATTTACTTCTAAATAGAGTGAAGTTACTCTACCATGTCTGAATTACTTCTAAGGCTGTCGTAGTCATGGTTTCCTGGGAGACATGCCCATCCTGAGAGGATCCCCATCCATATTAGCACTATACAGCCTCAGTGCTGCCTGCCGTCTGCAGGCCACCACATGGGAGGACCACGTGAGTGCTCTCCATGGTGCAAGCCCACTGTCATCTCTCAGGGTGTCCTGGTTTCAGCTAGGACAGAGTTAATTTTCTTCCTAGTAGCTGGTATAGTGCTGTGTTTTGGATTTAGTAGGAAAATAATGTTGATAACACACTGATGTTTTCAGTTGTTGCTAAGTAGTGTTTATACTAAGCCAAGGATTTTTCAGCTTCTCATGCCCAGCCAGCAAGAAGGCTGGAGGGGGCACAAGAAGCTGGGAGGGGACACCGCCAGGACAGCTGACCCAAACTGGCCAAAGAGCTATTCCATACCATATGACATCATGCCCAATATATAAACTGGGGGAGCTGGCTGGGAGGGGCGGATCGCGGCTCAGGAACTAACTGGGCATCGGTCAATGAGTGGTGAGCAATTGCATTGTGCACCACTTGCTTTGTATAGTTTAATTCTTTTAGTATTACTATTGCCATATTATTATTATCATTATCATTGTTTTTCATTCCTTTCTGTCCTATTAAACTGTCTTTATCTCAACTCACAAGGTTTTTTTTTCCTGATTCTCTCCCCCATCTCAGGGGTGGGGGGGAGTGAGCGAGCGGCTGCGTGGTGCTTAGCTGCCGGCTGGGGTTAAACCACGACACAGGGATGCAATTTCCCAATGGGTATCAGCTCCAGCCACATGCCTGCCAGTCTTCAGAGCCCTGAGAAGAAGACTGTAGACTCCTGCTGTCCGTACCAGCGCCATTGTATCTTGATAGTACCCTAAGTTTGCCTGTTGGCCTCCATGTCAACAGTGGGCTGCTGTTTTCGAGGTACAAGGTTCAGGAATCTGTTCACATGGCTCTGTTCCAGGAGTTGGTATGGGGTACAGAACAGCAGTACCTCTTTTTCTAGGCTCAGCCTGTTTCAGAAATCAGTATCACCCTTTGGGTATTTGGTACGCCAAACCTATTTGGGAATAGATGAGCAGTTCCGTACTGTCAAGTACCTTCTGCTGTTGTTACTGAAATTTTGCAAAACACTTCCCAACTTGCCACTGTCCATGACATCCCAGTTATCATCACTGGGATCTGGAAAAGTGAGGTGTCCAGCTGCACTGAGATTATTAATGGAGTTGCTCACAGTTTCTGTGATTATTGCAGCTGTAAAGGTGCTGTTCCATTTTAGGCACATGAACCTCAGCTGCAGTGAATATATGCATAACACCCACACCCTACAGGGATCTACCCGGTTCTCTTGTGGCGAGTACAGCACCCTTTCGACGTTCTCTTCTTCCACTGGTGATATATGCTGACCTCCATGGCATCATCAGCAATGGCATTAGCCTCTGCTGCCACAGGAACTTGTGGGGCTGGTCTGACAAGCACAGAGCCTAAAAGCAGTTCAGCTATACCCGTATGTCCTGCCAGCTGTCTGGGAAGGGCACTGCCCATCAGAGCAGGTTGGTGGAGAACCGAACCTGCTGACGTTCACAGTGTGTGTTAGAGAGAAAGTCTACCTGAAGGACGCCATGAACCCTCGCTCCCACACCTCAAGCAGAATCCTTATGATCGTTTGTGTCAAAGCCGTTTACCACTCAACGGAGACACGTGCTCAGTGGTGGCTTCCCAGCCTTAGCTCAAGCTCTGTGTAATAGAAGCATTTTCACAAGGTGCCCCAGCAGCTGGCAGTGGTTCAGATATGCAAACTGAGCTGCCTGTGACTTTTCAAGTCTCCCTCTTCTCCCATACATCTGAACGTGGCTCTGACCATCCCACCAGCCACAGCCACATATTGTTGCCAGCAAAATTCTGAGTTTAAGTAAGTTTCCTTCCTGCAAATATTTACAAGGGCCTTAAATGTCTTTTGAGCCGCAAGTAGCTCCCCTATGGAGAGCTGACACAATAGAGAAATTACCCATTAAATAAAATATAATTGCCTTCTCTTACAGTTCCCAGAACAAGGATTTTCTGGGGAACCAGCCAAAGGACAGAAGAGGAGAGTGGGCAATGTGCTGTAATCTCTCAAGCCCGGAGCATGGGGCAGTCCCTAGAGAGATTTCCAGAGCACTGTAAAACCTTTCAGTGTATTCTCTCTCCCTCCCTTAGGAGGTGAAGCACTGAACCTGGCTCCAGATATTGTTTAAATTCCTTCAAAGCAGTGCAACTGGTGACTGTGTATTCTGCAGCCTTCACTACCTGTCAAGTATGCAAATTGAAGTTTAGAGGAGGCTTTTGTCAGAAACAGGCTCATCCTGAATTTCCCATTTGGTTTCTGAATAGCCTAATGAAGAAAAAATCAGCAAAATGCCATACAGTGATATTGGAGAGTAAAACTGTGACAAAATAACATAAGTGACTCACAGACTGCAGTAGGAGTTTTATTTTTTTTCTGGGCTATTATATCCAGGCTCTGAATACTGCAGAATAACAATGCAAAAGAGCAATGAAATAAACTGTGTATTGCAGGCTTTGTGATTCACCACTAAACAGCTCTTTCAAAAGTCTTCTTGTTGTTAAAACCAGTGTTGCCACACTGGTGCAGAAAGTATATACTGTAGAAATAAATCAGGCCCTAGGAAACCAGGTAAAAATTCTAGATTCCAGAAACAAAAGGATAGATCACTATGAGTGGCTAACATGCTCAAAGAAAAAAAAAAATCCTTTATGGATTCTTGACCTACATTCAAGTAAAATGCTACTTTTCATCTGCTCTTAAATCTTTTTTTCAGCTTTATTCTAGAAAGGGTATTGCAGTTCATAAGAAGCTTGACTGCTGGAGCACATCTGCTGCTTTGGTTTTAAAAGGCTGTAATTGCGGAATTCTAGACACTTGACAGAAATTTCTGTCTTAAATGGTAAAAACATTCTTAATCTAGAGAACAACCATATTTGTTTCAGTCCTGGTAATTTCAGCTGCTAAACACAGAGAAATTATTTGCAATTAAGATCAAGTAGCTGTCTTGCCACTTTAATTACAGTACATTATTTGCTTTTCCTTTTCTGATCAATTGCGCATTGTTCCTTTTTTCCCTCCTGTCGTCTTTACTGGGACATTCTCATTGGATGCAATTTGTTTTCTTTGAATGCTGTATGTTCATTCCTTTCCATGTTTCCAGCTTTAACGTCTGTTAGTCCAGGATTCTGGAGATGAAATGGCACATATTTACCTGTATATTCCAAAAATCCAACTAGAAAAAATTACTTTTCCATGTTTTAGGCTAAATCTGAATGAGTTATTTTCTCTGATGTTAAAATTTCTGACTCATTCACTCTTTTTTTGGACTTGCTTGGTATGACTCTTCAGAGTCACGTTGAATTTATCACCACTCCTGGATATTCCATATTTAATATTAATCCTTCCATCCTTTGCTGGACAGGAAATGACTTATTCAGAATCACAGAGCAAAGTAATTATTCAGCTGTGAATAAAATGCAAGAATCCAAGGTTGCTAACTCTTATAATCGTACTGTGAATCTTGTGATAACAAGCAGGTCTTTAAAAGTCTCTGATCTTCAAGTCTTGTAAATGTGTGACAGCACAGATCCATGAGAGTCTCAGCCTTCACTCACTGTGAACCCAACTCAGGAAACACAAGTGAAAGAGCCAGACACCCAAATGTACTTTCTATTGCATTTATCAATGCTGTTTGAAATCAGTTTTATTATTTTGGGGGACCTGACGTACAGCACTTAGGCACCAGGTGTGTGATGATTCTGGTGGTGCTGATTTCAGTTCCTTCTGCTGTTGAGACCTTCAGTGTTTGGGAGTCAGTGTTTTTACCAATTCTTCCACTCCTAATTAGGATCTGCATCCGTTACAGGAACTATGGAAAAAATCAAGACAAATTCTCACTCTTAAACGTTTTCTGCTTGACCTTAGCGACAGCATTTTACTGCAGATTTCTTCATATGACTGAGGCTTTTTTAATGCTTGATGATGATTTATGAAGCCACAAAACCATTCAGCACAAACTTGTTCAAGCATCATAACAATAACTAATGTAATTAGCACATTTGAGGACAGTGAAAACTGCAAAATAAGCAGGCATCAGTCACTAAAGCTATAGATTGATTTTTCAGTGTGTGTTCCAGCGCTTTTATCAATACCATGCGTTAGTGCTTTCGGACTATGTCATTCTCCAGTCTGTTCTTTGCTGGCTAAATGTCAATAGAAAGTATAATGTCTGAACTTATTAGTGCTTTTAATCAACTATAAATAACACGCTACTATTACCGGATACTATTTGACGGTCAAAGGAGAACAGGCAAGCGTGGAGAAATGGAAAAGGTCAGTGATAGAATGTCACAGATTATATTAAGCAATTAATTTACCCCCTTCTGGGCTTTTTTTTCCTCCTTTTGGAGGCACCTTCCTTTCACGTACTGCCTTCTTTGCTTCCCAGAAGGGACAGGGAGATAGACAGATTACATACATATAGATCGTAGATCGTTTCCTCAACTTGCTCTCAAACCTCTAAAATGTTTCTTTGAGTATTCTAACTCTGATCCACCAAGAGATAATAAATAGCTTTTGCTTTGAATACTTGAGTAATGTCCCCTAGTGTCAGTATGTGGCTAAGTTTAACCAAACCTAAGTAGGAACTGAGACACCTAAAATAAAATTCTGCAATACATGAAGCAACTAATTCAAACATCCGTCTATGTTAAAGTTCAGGATAGTGGATTTTTTTCTATGTTAAGACTAGAAATGTTATCAAGGGGAAAAGCGGGATTCAAGATCCTCTGTAAAGTATAAACATTTTCATACTTTGTTTTGCTTAAATGAGCCATCAGTAAAAACACAGGTGAGGGTCCTCCACTGGTATAAATATCCACAGTTTCTTTGATGCCTGTGGGCTGCTGAAAAATTATCCCAGGTGAGGAACACGTAGCTTGTTAGTCAGAACTCTGCTCCATCTGGATGTGAAGAAAGCTGACCCAAAATTGGGATAGTACCTGCTGGGATTTTTCATCGAGTGAAATCCACAACTTAGGACAAACACAAGATGAACGGAACAGTCTGTTAAAAGTCTTTAAATGAAACTGAAATAAATAAAAGCCTGTCTTCACAACACAGAACTTCTAAATTAGTCTTCACTGTGGAGGATTCTTCCTACAAGACTATGATTTTCTTGTTCTAACTTTCCAAAAGCACGAAGAGACATTTTTATATACTGTGAAGTAGGCTTTAAATAGGTAATACTGTTGTATAAATTATTTGTAAGTCTATGAATTATAGAAGCATTTAATCCCTTTCCATAAAAAATAAAAATAAAAAAATAAAGCACAACCTACACGCTTAATGAATGAAGACCTAGATGATAAATCTTACTTAAGATAGGCCAGCAATACTCAAAACACATTATTTACTGACTGGCTGAGCCAAAGCATTATTCTCAAGAGAATGTTTTGCCCTTTTAGTAGAGTTAAATAAGTAGTGGAAATAATATTTAGAACAACCTTTTGCACAGCAGAGCAAGAAGATGACTTTTGCTTGGTAACTGTTTAACTAAGCCCAGCTGCTTCTGTCGCTTGGGAGCTGGGTTGCGGGAGGGTAGCAGTAGCTTGTCTTTGAAGTAAGGCCAACAGGCCTCGTCAGGCACATCTGTGGTACTCAACAAACCCTGAGAATGCTTTGGGCCGGCTTAAACTTTACCCTTATTATAAAGGACCTGAAATAGAAGCTATTTGGGGGTTCCCAAATTAGTTTCCATCTTGATCCACAAAGGTCAGGCAGGTGGTGTTGCTTGCAATGACCAGTTTTGCTCCATTTGTACCTTCCTGCCATTTTTTGGCGTATAGTTAGACTCAAAGTGCTCTGGTACTTGGATCACCTTTCTGTTATTTATACACAGGATAGCTCCACCAGTGAAATCCTGGCCCCAGATGAGGTCCTCTGTGGCCGAGGTGTGACTGTGAAGCTGTCATTGCTGTTTGTTCTGCTGGGACCCAAATTGCAAACCTTTCAGAGAAGACGGACACTGTAACAGACTCTGTGGCTGAATGTTAGGCAGGAAACCAAAGGATGAAAACAGGGTGCAAGAGAAAAGCTGAAGGCAATGCTCAGGTGGGTATGACAGAGAGAGAATGCAATCTAGCCTGTGGGTGGAGGAGAGGTAGTTGATGAAGGACCATAATACTTTAGTAACTTGCTTTAAGCTGACAAGGTAATATTATTATTGTCTTTATCTTTACTGAGGAAAAATATGAGTGAGTTTTGACTATAAGAAAGGGGTTTGGCTCTTGAACTGCAACTCTCCAGTGTTTGTGTGGGGTGCGTCTCCCATGACTATGCAGTCCTCGCATGGGTCTGGTGGTAGCCTGCATCCCAGCTGTGAGTGGAAGTGAGCTACCGCCAGTAGGATGTCTCAGTGAAAGCACACAATTCTTTGAAGGAAGACTGTAGGTGTCCACCTGGAGAGGGTGTGCTGGTAACCCTGAGTGGAGCTGTTTTGTGAAGCCTGAATACACTCAAGAGAAAGGAACGGTTTCAGACATGCTTCCCAGGTCTGTGCCTGAACAGTTATTCTTATTTCCTAGCTCTAGGCAGCTCAATATATGAGTTTGATTGGATTGCCATTCTGAGTCACCTAATTCTCCCTCTATAATGATTGCAGGCATCTAATTCTGTATTCACAGCTAGGATCTGGTTGTTAAATGCGAGGTAGAGAAGTGCTTAACTCAGAGACACCTCTGTCCCATACTGGATGTGGCCAGTGGGAAGAGCAATCCTAACCTTCAGTCCCTGTGGCGCAGGCCAATAGTTCAGCCATGCAATTCATTTCACAACCGTGTAAAGATCACTCCTGCAGGGCTTATTGTAGACTAAAAGCAGAGATTAACCTTAAACTAGCTTGGCCAAATTTGACCGTTTAAGCAGTAGTAGGTTTTTTATTGTGTTTGGATTTTGTATCAGTCACACATTTCTGTGGTTAACTTAGTTATAAAAGCTTAAAAAAAAAAAAAGTCAGATAATCATATACTGACTATGATCTGTATGTTTACTGTAAATTTTGCAAACCTGAAAGATGAAGACATTTAAAATATTGTGACTAATCTGTTTTACTGAGGAATCCTCTGCATTTACGGCATTTCTGCTGGAGATTCTACCAAGAATTTTCCAAGGTTTGGCCCCAGCGCAGTATCAGTGAACTGTGGACGGGCACCATCACACTCTCTGTGGTGGTGAGATTGAACCTTTGCTTTATTTATATTGCCTCTGATACTGGAATGATGTTTTCTATTGTTAGTTTCTCCATACAGGGAGAAATGAACCTCCCAGCCTATTTGCATCCACTAGCAATAAAGCCCTATTTTAATGAGAAAATGAATATTTGGACTTTACACTTTAGCCAGCAATATATCATTTCTGGCAGCTGTGCTTTTTATTCACTCTTACTCTGACTGAAACAGCTTCAATGACAGCAGCCAGGATCCTCCCCTTCTGTTCAGCTTTTCCATAGAAGGCAAAATGAAATAGATGTCTCTAAAGATAGGCCAGTACTATTTTGAGTCCTTTCTTTTTCATGGGATCATGCCAATAAACAAAAGAAAAATACCTCATTCCTACCCTTATCCTTCATGAGCCAAAGCACTCTTTCAGGAACATCAACTATTTCTTCCTACCTGTTTCTTCAAATTCACATTCGTCCTCTTTCCTTTTTTTTTATCCTTCTTAGCTTCTTTTATCACACAAAAAAAAATGTTAGCTCTATGTTAGATTAGATTTTTTTAAAAAACAAAAGAGTGTTATTTAACTGTTCTACAAGGTTTTAAAGCTAATGGTCCAACTCACGGGTACTAAAACAGCAGTGATTCATATCTTTCTTTGTAAGCAACATCACCTGAAGGGCATTATGCAACTCTGGTTTTGACAGGGTTTTTCTTTTTTTCCTCAGGCATAATGACTCCAGAGAGACGGAACATAACCGTGATCAATTGGGCTGCTTTCTTTTCCATTCCAGTTTTACACAACAAAGGGATTCGTTGATTTTATTTGTCATTTATTTATGCTTTAAGCAAGCCTGGTTTGGAAAATATTGGTCTGTCCAGTAGGCACTTCTGCTATTGGTGCCTCAGCATAAATGTGTTGTTTCCCCTGTCTGAGATTATGAGGCAAGGTCGTCCGTGGTGTTACTGCGCTGAAATAAGCAACAATATTGAGATCTGTAGCCTTTTCTAGTTAAAGCTAGTGAGAATTTTGTTGCTGGGAGCTGGCTATAACAGGATACAAATCAGGAGTTAACATGTTTGTTGACTTTGAGCCAAATCTAAAACGTGCTGTAATTCTGCACCAGTCCAAAACTGCAGTCTTGAAAAGACCCACTTACTTGCGTCTGCTTTCGTGTTTGCCTGAAGTGCTGAGACATTGTTCCAGGTGGATGCAGCTGGATCTCTCTGTACCCACAAACAACCACAGTGTGGTTAGGTCTGTCTAATCAAGCCAGGGTGTGGGACCTGGGAAGTCCATGTCCAGCTCCTCCATCCTGCAGATGCTAATGAGGTGAACTGAAGATCTCCAGGCAGGTTTCCTTGCCAAGATGAAGCTGTGGTTCCTCTTGCCTTTAAGACATACCCAAAGAAGAGGGTGGTGATGATCATTTTCTGTCTAGTGGTGGTATTGTTAAATTATCTTCCCAGCAAATGGTTGTCCCAGGTTTACGCTCTTTTGTCTAAGCAGGAGATTTAAGCCTCTTTTCCAAATATTTCAGGTGAGCTGCCTAATCAGTGAGCTGGCAAACCAACGAAGAGGGCAGTTAGAGCATTGTGCTTGAAAGGGGAACACTTGCCTCTGATACCTTCTCCCAGGACTGTAACATAAATAAGATGGCGTTTGAATAGTATGAATGCTATTCCTCTGCACCTGTTTGAAAACAGGATGAGTGAACCTGGCTCAGTTACTCAAAAGAGACCCAGTAGGTACCTGTTCTTGGGAAATTCCTCCAGGCTGAGTCTCTGAATGGACTGCAGCATGTGAACCAGGAGCAAGGCATCCTTGCCCCACGGGGGGCATGTTTGAGACTCCCCACTTGTAACACAGGGCACAAGCCTCAGCAGTGGTTCCTGTTGGGTAACTCAAGGCATCTTCCTGCTCTGGGACTCATGAGATCTCCTCTGAGTCCCATTTCCATAGGGCCACTGAGCACATTGGGAGCCTAGGTATGATTCGCAGTACTCCACTGATGCCAGAACAGTAAAAACTAGGAGTCACAGTGACCAACAATGTAATGGCAGGGCAGAAGGGTGCCTGTAGCTCCCTCACCTAATAGTGACGCCTACTCATATGTAGCTGCAGAGCGCCCATCCCCATGACAGCAGCCACATCCTCTCCTGAAAAATCTTAAAAGCCAAAACATCCTGACTGATTCTGGCCCTTTGTCCTTTTGCCCAAAATATACATGGATTTGATAAGCCTTTTGTTTTGTTAAAATTCTGCACATTAGTAGCACAGATCTCATTACCACATATTGGTCACAATATCCTCTTTATAGCTACAAATATCTCTGGCATAAGTAGCTTCTAATTACCTTTATTCTCCATGGTGAATATGTGAAAGCAGTGACACATACATTATTAGCATGCAACTGGAGAAGAAGTTTGAAACCAATGTGCTGCTGATTTTTCTGTTCACTCCTTAGGAGGGGTCTTCTAGTTCATAGTAGTCACAAGGTGTGTATTATGTACCTTAAAAGGGGACAATTATGAGTGTTTTGCCAATTATTAAAAAAAAACCCAACAAACAACCTACTGTTCCTTAGCTGAGAATTGAAGCTTTATATTTCAAGAATGGTACAGTTCATTTAAGATACTGCTGACCCAGATTTGTATTTCTGTACTGAATTGCTTCAAGTGAGTAATGCACAGTCTATTTATAGGATCATTATTAAATTGGCACTTGGATGGTTTAAATCCCTTTGCACTAGATTCACAAGGGAGACTCAGGCACTCTTGTCACCCAGTGGGTAGCAAGCTTGGGTTAATGTTCCCAGGAGTGGTAGTCTGGAGTAGTTTTTCAAAAGGAGTAACTGATTTTGAGGTGCACATAGAGCTTGCTGTAAAATGGAAACTCATCTGACCTATTTTGGACTTCTCGTTTGGGTGAGAAGAAATATACTCCTAAATGCCTCTTTTTCACAATTCATTTTCCATGGCTGGCTTATTGAGGTCTGTAGGTTTTCAACATCTGTAGTAGTTTATATAAACCCCACCCCAGGGTCTGAAGAGGAGCTGGGAAGATCATCACTAAGTATTGTGGTAGTGTTGCAGTGTGGTGTCTCTGATTTGTTGAAGTTGGCAGCAGGCAGTTGTGCCAGGGCATGTTCCAGTGATCATTTCAGTATATGCAGTTTTCTGCCTTCTTTTAAATAATGTAATTGCTACAGCAGTCAGCACTGCAAACATCAAGACTATCCTTCTGAAAGGGCTCTGAAGCCTACCTCCCTTGGAAATGATGGAAGCTAGGTGCTTAACTTCTCTGAAAAATTCAGCAAGTAAAAGATATTTTTAAAAATCTAGCTAAGAGTGTTATTTTCACATGTAAAATAGGCATCTTGAAAGTTTGCCAACTTTGACTTCAAAGGCAGAACCAAACAAAATCAAAGAGACAGCTGACGTGCATAGATTTGTCAAACTAACTTCATGGGGCAGTAGCCATAAGAAATGGAGTTAGGATGGAGTGTACTAGTCCTGGCTTGGTTTTGCTTCCATTCTTCCTTCCACTCTACTTTTGCTTGTAAGCTGGAATGTTGTTTGAGGCAGGGGCTGTGTTTCATGTCCATGCAGTGTGGCACTTGGCCTCATGGGGCTCCAATATTGGTTGAAGACTTCCCACTGAATCATCACTTGTGCGAGTAATGGTCATACATAAAATACCAGTATCTGAACAACATATTTGCTATTCTAGCTTTGCCTGTCACTTCAAATCCACTTTTACTTTTTGTCTTGCTACTCAATGTCACCTTTAGGTTTAAGTGCATTTTTCCTGCAGCTATGCAGCGATTTCAATGCATTAACACATTTTCAATATGAAACAGCGCAAGAAGCAGATTCAGAATATGTCCCTTAGAAGAAAGTACTGTATAGGTCAATATTGTTTTGGAACCTTGTTCAAGGGTGTATCTACATCCTTGAGAGAATGAATTGAAATAAATGTCCCCTAACTCTAACTGGATCCTAACTCTACCAAGAAGAATAGGGTCAGACTTAAGTATCTTGTGCTCCAGTTGAAATTTGATTGCGCTGACTTATATAGTGGAGTAAACAAAAAGATTTTAATTTTTATTATTATTGTTGTTGTTATTATTCATGAAAGTGTTAGAGTTGTCACTTCAAAGTAAAAATGCTGCTAAACACACTAAGAGTGGACAGAAAGGTTGTTAACATAATGGACATACACACTTAGAGGCAGCCACTTTTTTGCCAACATTAAATCTTTAGACAATTTTATAAGGATGAACAAAAATAGTAATAATAATAGTATTACTAATAACAATTATTATAACAGTGTCTTTGTTTAACCCCAGTCGGCAGCTAAGCACCACACAGCCGCTCGCTCACTCCCTCCTGGTGGGATGGGGGAGAGAATTGGAAGAGTAAAAGTGAGAAAACTTGTGGGTTGAGATAAAAACACTTTAATAGGTAAAGCAAAAGCCACACACGCAAGCAAAGCAAAGCAAGGAATTCATTCACCACTTCCCATCAGCAGGCAGGTGTTCAGCCATCTCCAGGAAAGCAGGGCTCCATCACACGTAATGGTTACTTGGGAAGACAAACACCATCACTCCGAATGTCCCCCCCTTCCTTCTTCTTCCGCCAGCTTTATATGCTGAGCATGACATCATATGGTATGCAATACCCCTTTGGTCAGTTGGGGTCAGCTGTCCCAGCTGTGTCCCCTCCCAACTTCTTGTGCACCCGCAGCCTCCTCGCTGGTGGGGTGGTGTGAGAAGCAGAAAAGGCCTTGACTCTGTGTAAGCACTGCTCAGCAATAACGAAAATATCCCTGTATTAGCAACACTGTTTTCAGCACAAATCGAAAACATAGTCCCATACTAGCTACTGTGAAGAAAATTAACTCTACTCCAGCCAAAACCAGCACAAATAATAGCTACATTTTTTGATCATAAAATCCATTTCACCAACATAGAAGAGTTTTCAGAAATATATACATTCAAGGACCTGTTTTCTGAGAGCTAGGAAAATTTGAATTGAAACACCTAAGGAAACAAATGTCAGGATGGATAGAAAAAAAACCCTAATCTGCTACAATTCAGCTTCTTCATCGTTGGCAAATATGTATTCAGAGATGTCAGACATTGTTCCAGCACTATTTTCTCTGACTGGCCAGGCTTTATTTAACATGTCCGGGCATAACTGACTTGGGTGAGGACCTTCTTCCCTGACCTGTGAAGTCTTCCAAGGCCTGAGATGGGATATCTTTGACCTAATTTAAAGGGAGCTGGATATCTAATGAAGTTTAGATTCAGCAGAAGTCCAAGGGATAAAAATAGGGGAAACGAGATGCAATTCTTCACAGGAAAAATGCAATACCTCACATACAAACACGTCCCAATGCATTCTGAAACTTCAGTTACTGGAATTCTGGTATGAAATGTCTTTGTATTGCTGGGAATCCTATTCTTCTGTCCAACAGCAGTCTCAGAAGAGGGTGTGGAAACAAGCCCAGAGTCTTGTCTTTGCCCCTGGGTGCAGTAATATTATTGCATGACATGTATTTTAAAAATACGGAGAAAGGGACCAAGTCAATACTCCAAAGCAATGTCCATGGGCATGGTTAGAACAACCATCAAAGGTCAACTCTCCAGCCCGCTCAGTTTGGAGCATCTGAAATCTCATCTCACACTGGACGTTGTTTCAGGAAACGATAGCAAGAGGCCAGAGTAGGGACTGGGTGAGGCTGTGGCCATTCCAGCAAGGTCTGCAGGCTAAAGCTGGAGCTGCCTGGCAGAGGCCAGATGTGCAGCTGACAGGAGCGTCTAATTCAGCCTTCACTGCTGGAGCAACGCCAATGCTAGGCTTTCAGTTTGGGGATTTTTTCTCTTGAAAAAATTACAATCACAATAAAGATAAAAAGGAGTGTTTGTCTGCCTTTGTGTGTGTGTGAGTGCATGCAACTACCAAGACTGTTAGAAAGATTAGATAGAGAATAAGTAAATGTTGCCCTTTTTAAAATTTCACACTTAATTTAAAGATATAAATTTCCATTTAAAACATTTTGTTCACTATGTGAACCGTAAACATTTTATATGATAATGGGTCCTCTGAAACCAAAACACTTTCCGTGAGTAGACTGGCATGGTGACTGTGTGATCTATGTATATACAAAGTGGTTAACAAAATAAGCACACTTGGTTGTCAAAATATTATACAGAGTTATGTTCTGCAAAAGGCATTCCTATTTTTTTCTTGTTGTGTGTAATGACTTAATACCAAAATATTATTAGATACATCAAAAAACACAGGTACATATTCTGCAAGTCAAGAGTATGTTAAATGGATTGTGTTGTATTTACAAAAAGGAATGATTTTACATAGTTGATGCTAAAAAGATGTTTTCTAAAATACTGTGTCACAAATGAAAAAATGAGGACACACATGATAACTGTAGCTGAATAATTACATTTGTGGCACAAACTTACAAAAACCAGAAAAGTCACAGATAGGACACGCTTTTCACTGCAGAATTTCCTGACTTGTTGGTTTCTATCTCATCCTTAATGCTATCTAAATGCTGTTTCAGTCTGTGAATTGAATTTTCTTTTAATTTGAGCAGATCATATATTCATTTGTCGACACTCTATCTTCATCAATCAATGCATTATGCCAGGCAGCTTCATCTCCTCCTGAAAGATAACCTTGGATTATGTCATGGCTCAATTCTGCATTGCCCCTACAGAGATAATGAATTCACACATGTAAGAGGATCATTTACCAATGGGAGTGGGATGCTGTTTTGAGCATATCATTTCCATCTGCCACAGGATGATTCCATTTGCAAAAATCGATCTCCTGGAGGAGGATTTCTTAGCTACGGTAAGCATGCTGTAGGCACAGTGTAGCAGAGTGTGTTGTCTGACAGGAGAGGAAGAAGGGATCACATTGCTGCTGCTGCCCTCAGAATGTCAAGGCTGCAGGGATGGGTTTGCATCTCTTCACATCGAGGCTGGAGAAAGGAGTAAGGATGGAGTAAAGAAGCCCTTCCTTCTTGTAGCAAGGGGTTGCAGCTCAGCAGGGCTGACAGGAGGAATGCACTCACATGTCAGGATGGTACGGTGCAAGCACAGGCATAGTTAAGTCACTTCTGAAAAGGTTCAGCCCCAACTGTGACAAACTCTGTTAGATGCTGAAGCAGGCACTGCTGTGAGATGACCTCTTTTAAACAGCTTTAGGATTCAGCTTAATTGCTCCCAGAAAAGAATTGAGCCCGTATTTAATTAATGTGAATAAAATTATGCATTTCATCAGCTGTAAACAATAGTAATCACACATATGACAAAGAAAAATTATGCACTTCAAGCAACTTCACTTGTGTGGAGTGGAGTTTGGCAAGAGAGAGTGCAGATGGATGCCTAAGAAAGTACTCTGCGGGGGCTCCCAGGGTGGACCAGGAACAGACGCATACCAGTTTGATCACTGCAAGCCTTAGATTGCCACGGGCATCAATAAACAAGGTAAAGTAGATCTTGCATATTACATCAGTTATCATATGCCAGCAAGACCAAATTATGCACAAGGCAAAAAGAATCACAGTGATAGCTGAGCAACTTAGGGGCTATGAGTATTTGCATCCCCTGCCAAAATTTACTGGAATTGCATCCCCTCCTGTTCCAGTGTTGTCCCCTCCTTAGTCATGAGAGGCAAAAGACAGCGGTGAATTTGCAAGAGCAGGACAGTATCTCTTTGACTAGCCTGGGGGCTGTTGCATGGAGTTGCCCAACTTCCAGAGCAGCTGTGTACGTGTGTAGCTCAAAAGTCATAGGTTAAGTACAGTTTCAAGGAACTCACCGAGTCCTACCATTTCTGTCTACTCTCAGTGCTGTGGAAAGAACAAAGACTCATTCAGCATATTTGAAATCATAAACTTTATTTGCTGTAGAACTGGACCTCCACAGACCCATAGTCTGTTCCCTCGGTGCAACCGGCATTGTACTGGCAGTTCCTCTGGCTCCTCCACTCACGTTGATTGTAACAGGAGATTCAGGTGCAATCCTGTTCCTGGTGACATATACATGTTCATGCAGTGTGAGGAGGACAAGGTGTTTCTGTTTAATGCAAATTACTGATTACAGGCAGGCGTTTTGTTCAGTGTATTTTCATGTTCATTTTTGGAGAAACAGGTATCTTTTTTTTCCCAAGGTCCACCTTTGCTGTCATGTTTTGGTATCTTGCATGTCCCTGTTCAGTGTGCATTGTGTCACAGTGTGATCATATCAGCTGTCATAAAGGATAAGCTAATATGACAACTTGTGTCCTAATGCAGCTTGACAAGATGAAATTTGCAAAAAATAAACACGATTCCTGCCAATACCCACTGGTCATAATGACTTCAGGTGTACCTCCCTTAATTAATCACTAACTAATGATAGTTTCCTGATTAGCTGCCAGAAACAGGGCACAGTATGAGTATTGCGTATCTATGTGACATATTTCAGGCTGGCATACAGACTTACAGAGATATTACCTGTATACCATGCAGTCCTTAACAGTTATTCTGATTATTTTTTCTGGTTCTTGCAGGGAGGCAAAAATATGAATTCACTGGAACAGCTTTTTCTTTTTGAAACACATGAATCAATCTGAATTCTTTGAAATTGCATTATTCTAGAGAGTGTTCATAAATCTTGGAGATATAATTTATTTTTCTAAAGATCTATATTTTATGAAAGACAGTTTAAATTTGCACCTGAGACCATTATAGTTTCTATGAAAAGAGAATGGATAACAAATTGAATGGATGGACTCTCATTAAGCATAAAATTACTCGACAAGAACCATTCTGAATCAATTAATCATAATGTAACAGGACTAATTCTCTGGCATTCTCAAAATCAAAAGTAAGTATTTGCATCATTTTTCATCATAAAAAATGTGATTACTTTTGTTTACAGCTGATGAAATACATAATTTTAGTCACAGTAATTAAATACTGGCTCTACTTTTTTTCTGGGAGCCATTAAATTGAATCCTAAGGTTGTCTAAAGAAGGTTGTCTCACAACAGTGCCCTTCCACCCTTTAGTATCCTCCCTACACACTTTCCATGAGCATGTGCAAAAAGGATCAGAAAATGCAATTTATATGACATAGCATGATACTGTGAGACACATCTGTAGTTTAAAATAAGATCTAGTTCCAGGTGCACTGCAGGGAAATAGCATCATCCCTTCTATTTATCATACTTCCTGTGTGACTGTTATAAATGGACTTTTTATTTGAATATATGATTTTGTTAATCAGTGTGTTTTGGATTTGTCCCCAAGTTGTTTGATTTAACATTATCAAAACAATCCAAATTCTTGACACCTGGATCTGCCAGCTAACAGGACTGCAGATTATTCAAGGACAGGCAGGTAAATTTCCCATGAAACATTAGTTGTGGGATTGGAGGGGGCTGCCTTGACATCAACAAAAGCATTTTACTTACATTGATTCACCCAGCAAGGAATGTTAATTATTAGGATAGGTAGAAAGATGGTTCCTGTTTATTGTCCCAAGGAAATAAATGTTTCCAAAGCCCATTTTGAAGAGAATTTTCTTCATATTGTTTCAGATTCCAAATAAATTAAAATTTTGAAATGTAAAATAGAGAGAAGAAAGGGTTAAAGAAATAAAACGCTAAAGCTAGCAGTTCATTTCAAATTATATTAAAAAAAAAAACCAAAACAGTTCTGGTTTTGACCAGCCTAACTTACAGCATTTACTGTAATAGATAAAATGTAGTGAACAACAAAACCCACCCCCTCATGCCTGGCACAGACATTGCTGAGGCAGCTTAAGGAAACACCAAACGCAGCTCTGAATTCTCTGACCAAAACATGATTCTAGTGCACTAAACATTTAAAGCCCTCTAAGTTTGGAGAATTCAGGTTGTGAGGCAGGTTTAATGCAAACCGTGCCTGGCTTCCGAAGTGAGGGGATCTCTCTATGCCAGTACAGTGATCTGTTTCATTAAAGATGTAAAGCTATCCCTTTTTGGAAGTACAGCATTGTTTTAGAGAAACTTATAAGGACACCATACCAGTTATGTTATTCAGTGTTTGTATACTTCAGGGAAAGTGACAGAAACATTTACTTATTTAAAGCAATCAGGAAAGGCTCTTTTTCTCTTCTAGTATGGCTCATACAATAATTCAATGTACATATTTAAATCTAATTTTCTGTCTTTTGCTAAATTCTGTTGACCTCTTCTATTACGGTGTAAGTTGTTTGGTTTTATTTGTTCCCAAATTCTAATATTCCATTTCCCTTGTACTGTTAGTGTGTATGCATAAGGCCAATATTTGGTGCCTTTCAATAGCTCCTTAGTTTATCGTAACAGGAGATCTCTTACCTCACAGCCAATTTCACTGATTATATGCAATTTACAGAATATGCAGGTCATCCAGGCTGGATTAGGCTGGATTATGACTGTGTATATATATGAACACTTTGCCTCTGCTGGCTGCTTTAACAGAAACCATATCAACTCCTCACTAGCCAAAATATAGACTTGGACCTAACTAGACAGCAAGATGTGCTTTGTGCCCCTTATGATACTGCTCTTTGGGGAAATATTTTAGTACCTTTGGAACTTGCCGAAGCAGCAGGAAGATAAAAACTAATGTCCTTTAAGCTTTAGAAATTATGAAAGAAATGCTGATGTGTACAGTAGGTTAAAATTAACCCAGGTACTTACAATGCTCTTCCATCAGCACAAAGTTCTTGATTTAGAAGGCCTTGAGGTAGATGGTTAATTACTGGCTGAATCAGAGTCACAATGCTTATGCAGAAACCTTTACTAATTTGGCAGAGCAAAAGTTTAGGGGAAATATGTCACTAGCTTTGAAATGTGTATGAAACTTTTGACAAAATGAATAGGGTAATTCCTGTATCAGTGGGAGGTACCACGTTTTCATGCCTGTGGCCCACAGATTATCAGTGGGCTTTTAAAAACATTCACACACTTCTCCTCCACCTTTAATTCTTCCAAAGCAGGACTGTTTGTGGGAGGATAATACGGAGAGCTTACCTGCAGGGCAGGCAGGTGTGAATTTAAAAGGCATAGAGCGATTAGCTGCCGTTCATCACCTGCTTGCTGCAGTTCTCAAGCTGTCTCCAGACTGCCAGGTTTGGGGGGAAGGGGGAGCTAGGGGATTAAAAAGCCTTCTCACTGTCATTACTGTAGATCCCAAGACCTATTGTGTCAGGTCTGTCCTGGGCAGTCTCAGTCTTCTGGGTGGTTGGCCCCAACTGAGTATCCTCTATGACCAGTCGGGTGCCAGCAGAGCCTCATCCAAGGCACCCAGTTTCCACTCTGAAGGGAGCAGCTTGGCCTCTCCTGGGGCACCAGCCAGCCCTTTGCCCAGGCGCAGGATCACTGATAGGCTTTCATTCCCATGGGAGCTCTCAAGGAACCAGCAGCAACGGTAGGGGAGAGGGAAAGGCTCTCACCCCAGGCAACCTGGGCTTTCCCACTTGGCCAAGAGCTCTCTTTCTGCATGGGGAAGCCCATCAGGCTGATGGACCATGGCAGATTATCCAAGAGCTTTCTTTCAAGGAACAATAAATTTAAAGGAATGTGGGTTTTCTGAATTAACAGTTGCATATATCAGAGTGCAGCACTTCTCTGCAGTTAAGTGACTTAGTAAGAGAGAGAAAGGCACTAGAAAGATGCCAAAAAGAAAGGCCTGGTACACACACGTCTCCTATTAGCTCCCATCACCAGTGAAGAGGTCACAGTGCCGCTGCACATCATCTTAGTCAGGAAGGAGGAGCAAAGGAAGGCAGGGGAGACTGGATCAAGTGCAACTCTGACCCTGCTTCAGTCAATAAGAGTGTGGTTGCAGAGCCCAAGGGGAATTTCTTCCCTAGGGAGGCTGGTTAGGTCATGCTCACTGCTCAGCTGATAACTCAGGATCCAGCGGGGTCTTATACTGATTAGTAGAAGATTTAATTTCACCCTGATTAAGAGAGAGCAGATGAAGAAGGTTGCTGAATAATCCTATGGGCACGTATCAACTCTTAGGCAAACATTCCTTTTAATCGACTGTGGTGAACAACCCATGCACTCAATTTTGACTCCCTTGATATATTTTTCTGAAGGGCTTTTCTCCATAAATCTCCCAGGCTCTTGTTTTTTATAGTGACATTGTCCCAAGTGCAGACAGAAAACAAGCTTGCTGCTGCTATTCATTAGAATCTATCTTTATTTATTTATACCATCCAACCAACTTTGTTTTCTTTTGTAAATTTTGTACAAAAATATCCTGTAAATATGCTCTTAGTAATGACCAACTTAATTTTTAGGAATGCAAGTCGTAAATGTTAGTCGTAAAAAAAAATTACTGTTTTGCTAGTTTTAAATAACTGTGCATATTTTAATACATCGAGTCATATACAAATGTAATTAAAAGATATATTATCTTCCTCTTGCTGGGAATATCACTCAGAAATGAGGAGGAGAACAACTGCCTCTTGTGAATAACTGTTCAAAAGATTAATTCATGTCAAATGTTGGCTTCTCTGGGGTTGCCTGCAAGAAGCTGAACTCTAACACAGGGTGGCATCCATGTGCGTTTACACATTTCCCATTCCCTGGTACAGCCACCGCCACAAGAAAATTGCTGAAATAAGTCTGAGCTAACATACATGTGACAGCTGTTTCCAAGGGTTATAAAGGTATGTACTAGTTTAAGGAACACTTTACTAGACATAGAGCTATAGTTTGAAAAGTGAAGGAACCCACAACATACAAAAAGATGTGGACAGCTGCAACTGATGGAAGCTACCAGCTGAACAGCGGGCTGTTCTCATACAACATTAACATTTACATAAATGTGGAGACTTTAAAGATTACTATCAAAGATTTTAGAACATTTTGCTCGAAGTGGGCTCATAGATAGGTACAAGACTTCATATATTATATGTGAATATAATCAGCACAATGGTATAGGGACATATTTTCTGATTAAAGAGAAGTATACATAATGTAAAGAGAAAAAACCTCAACGGATTGCACAATAGGCTTTTGAAAGAATTTCATCGAAGTTCCTTTGACTTTTAATGCTTATCATCATGCTGATTTGTAAAAAGCGGTAGTTAGGTCCAAATTTAGCACTCTTGTGTCTTTATTAGATACAGGTATGCTTCCTGCATATCTTAATAAAGCAGTAGGAGGAGGACTTCCAACCTAGTCCATGAGAGCTACTGAAAAGCTCCAGAACATTTGGAAAAACATTCCTAATTCCTTCCATTTACAGTCATTTCTTTAATTTTCCTTTTCTGTTATCAGAAGAAACATAAGACTAAGGAACATGTCCAAGTAATAAATACACACCCAATTTATAACACCAGAAAGAGTAATGTTCACTGGCTCCATGCAGGAAATCTCACTCAGGCAGATGTTTGAGTTGTTTGGTAGAGTGGGTTTGTTGTTGTTGTTTTTTCTTCCTCTTCAACTTTTCCCTTTACGAATGGACTTTTTTCTTCATTGCCTTCTTACTGAACTCCCTCCTAGATTTGTCATGTAAGAATAGCTTGGCCATATTCAAGATGCCAGATCATCTGGAGAGTTAAGCCTGGAAGGGGAATAAAATTCATCTCTTGACTTCAAGCAGACAGAAGAACATACCTTCATCTAAGTTTCTCCCAGACCCTTTTAGGTATAAACCAGTGTGACTCCATAGTGGATGCTATCATTACACTTCTCTCCCGGTGTTTTCCAGGTGGGGAAAGAATGGGAATAAGGTTCTTCAGGGAAGTGTCTACTCAGCTAGGCAAGGGGAATAGGTACACTAGCAGCATAAAACATTACTGTGTCACCCACATTGTGCATCCCACAGTCAGGACCAAACCAAATACATCTGGGGGCTTGAGGGAGACTTACAGCTGGATAGATTGAAGGGCTTCTCCAGCACAATTTCCCAAGTATTTGCAGGTTCGGTAGAGCTCTGTATTAGGGTCCTCCTCCCTGTTTACTTCTCCTAAGCTAGCAAAGAGCTTTTGCAAAGACAAGTTGCTGCTGGTTGGAGCACTGACGCCAGCAAGGGGTGGAGCGGCTGCTGTGGTTGTGCAAGGCTCTGGGCCGTGCCGGCGACAGCAGGGACCAAGGTCACCCACCGTTCAGCAGGGGCGAGCCTGGGGCCAGGCCAGCACCACCAGCCAGGGGCTGCAGCCCACAGCAGGCTCTCGTTTCTGTGCTATGGGTCGGTTCAGTGATCATCTTCTCCCCCTTTCTCTCTTTTTAATTTAATACAGAGGGTAACATTTTGGCTCAAAGTCAATAGTTTTTACCATTGATTTTAATGTGGCAAGAATTTCATCCAAACCTTTCATGCCTCACTGAGGACAATAACACAGAGAACACTATTTTGGAACAGAGAAAGGCATCATGTTTGCCAGCAGCTTTGTTTATTGTGTTTGGGGGCTTCATGATGTAGTCGCCCACCCACTTCTTTATTAAATGTTAGTTTGGCTTTTGAAAGTTTTATAAGCTACAATATAATAATAATTAAAAGTTTGTATGCAATTTCCAAAGCTGGTTTTCATTCCTTAGGGAGTATTAATTCTGGTTTAATTTGTTTTTCATCTTCATTGTGCAACAAAACACAGTTTGTTTTTAAAAGGAGGATCAAACTGATACTGAAATATGCGTACATGTGTTGGCAGGCATTTCTTGAGGAGGGCTGCAGCCCATGAACTTGGACTTCAAACAACAAATGTGCAGAGCTCACATGAACTTGAAGTTGCCCTTTTATTTGTGACATCCATAAACATTTATGATGCTTTGTTTTTAATCCGAGTAAGTCTATGTTGTTACTCTGGGTCTTTTAATAGTGTCTATTTATATTGTGAAATCATGACAACTGTGTTGTCTTCCCGTAAAGTCAAAGGGCAAGGGTCTGCTACAGCAAATACTAACACATGTGAATAACTTCACTCATATGAATAATGAGACTGATTTTAACAGGGAGGTGGTTTTAGGGTCAGGCTCCCAATATTTTGACATATTTTGTGGATAGGAGTCATTGACTTTCATATGGTGATAAAATGCTCTGAACACACAAAAAATCCCCTCCAAAAGATAGGAGTATGTTTGGGTTATCAAGTTTCAACAATTACAATTTTACTTGTTAGCTTTCTTTTCCTGGATATAAGTAGTGTTGGAAGAGCACTTAGAACAGATCAAATAGAATTAGTGTTAACAATTTCTATAAGTCAGTGTATATAATATTCCTCTCTCCTCCCCCATGAGCCTGTGTGTAACCACATGTTTGGAGATCTTAGTGTATTTTTTTGCCTTCATCTTATGGGAGAGAATGACGGAATTAACTACTATTACAACAGTGATGTATTGCATTTTATAGTTTATATTGTGTACAGATCATTGCTATGATGAAATAGACAAATGTATATAGGAGAACACTCTTTTTAATCATAAGAACTATAAAAATTCATGCTTCCTACAATAAATAGTATTCTATTTTTAAGGCTATACCTAACTGTAGTGCCTCTGTAGTGCATGTGCTGTGAAAGTAAATAAAAGAGAGACACAAAATTCCAAATATACAAGGCATACATAAACTTGAAGGTATTCAGAGTAAGCAGCTTGCCTTATAAAGACAATTTCCTAGTTGTCTGTTGAGATACTACAGTGATCCTTGGAAAGGTTTTTATGAATATACTAATCCAGTTTTTCCTGTTGTTTGCACAGATTCCAGCTGTGTTAGAATGCAATTCTTGCAAAAACTTGTCTCAGAAAAGCATGACAGGAACAAATTGGCTTTCTGCTTTTTATTGGAATATATTCAAGGGTTTGCCATGTTGCATTCTGAACCATATTCTCAAAATACATATTCTATGCCTGTGACTTAACTCCTGCTGTTAAATTAGGGAGAAGCTTTACATATGTGTATTCTTCCTATAAAGGTGGAAAAGTTTTGAAGAGCTGGAGTGCAGATGAAAATCTATGAACATCAGTATCTTACAGAATCATAGAATCATTTAGGTTGGAAAAGACCTTTAAGATCATCAAGTCCAACCATCAAGTCCAATCTTTTAAGTTTGTAAACATATATTAGTTATTTTCTTCATACTACCTTGCTAAAATATCCTGCTTGAAACATTTCCTTAAGTAATAATGCCACAAAACTTGCAAAGGACCTGCAGTCTAGGTGTCATAACCTTCCTGATAGTAAAAGGAACACATTTTCCATTAACATCGAGTCATGTGCATGGTCTGTCCAGTGATACGCAATGTCATTTAAGACATTCCATCATTCCCTGCTTGAGCACTCTTCTCTAATCTGATGAGGTACCCAGGGAAGAAACAATGATAGCCAAGGCATTAAAATGTAATCAAGATATGCAAATTCATATCTAAATGTGATTTGCTTGGAAAGAGAAATTAATCTAGGCATGGTCAAATAAACAGTGTGTAATATGGATAATTAATCACTAAATTAGCAGCTTTAGTCCCATGAGAAGATTATGCAAATGAAAAAGGCCCCCATCTACAGTCACAATTAGACTACTTAATACCAAACTCTAAACAAAACACAGCCCCTGGGAGCACCATAAAACAAGCAAGTCAAACTTAGTGGGTCATCCTCCAAATTTCACAGACAAATTTTGTAAGTACTTTATTTTTCTTGATTTACAGAAACTGATTTATTTTCCCATCGACATACCAGGCTCACTGAACAACCTGCAACCTTGAAATGCCACTAATGTTGCTTTACACAAGACTAAACTTCCATTCATACAGTCTAAATCAGCAGTTAAAAGAGGTAGGGACTAGAGGGTAAATCCTCAGCCCTGGGCCCCAGACCATATAACAGGGATGGATACTGCAGCGGTATGTTAAGTGTCTTCTGCACATGTAGAAGTTATCTCTGGCAACTTCAGTTACTGCTTTGCACTTGCATTTCAATAACAGATCAGTCAAGGCTCTTTTTTTTCCTGTCCATGGTATTTTTCCCGTATTTCTAATATTTCCTGAAAATATTTGTTCTACCATTTCTGAAAATCTAATAAAGACATTTGCTTTCCACTGGTTAATCCAAGCCAATGAGGCCAAGGATGCCTCATGTGGACTAGGCTGGGGTGTGGTACTACCTGGCCCATGACACCACATGGTCTCCCCTGAGGCTGTGCATTGCAGTAAAACCATGGCCCAACCTGGAATACGTAAAACATTGTCCAACTAGGAAACCTGACTCATAGGTGAATGAATAGAGCTATTCAGCATTTGAAATACAGCTTCCTTGAGACACCTCAGTAGCTCAGATATATTCAGCTTAACACTGACTCAACCCAGAGTGAAATATGTTGACTTTTCTGAATACAAAGTTTAGACTTTTTTAATGAAAAATTGTGATATACTGACTCTTGTCTTCATTTATGGTGAAAGCAATTGTTCAAATATCAAAATTGGCAAGGGGCCTGAGTTTCCATCTCCTGATGAACTCCACATCATTAGTTCCATGGGAATAGCCTGTTTTGGGAATGACCTTTGTACAATGCAGGCAAGAAATTTCTCAATGCCTCCTCAGCCAAGAAAAGCAGAGCTTCTCATTCTGAGTCTCTGGGTACCTGTTGACATACCTTTGAAGGATGTGGAAGATAGATACCTTTGAAAACACAGCATTGTGACAACCTAGCTTAAGGTAGACCTGTCCTAAACTGTCACTGGGAGTGAATAGAAGTTGAGTTTGTAAGAAAGAGGATTTTGCTGTTATTCTGAAATGTTTGTGTTGGTCTTCTGATGCTCTGGACCACGACTGGCTTTTAGTTGCTCTGTGTATGTTCAGAATAAATTTCACGCCTTTTATTTCATTTAAAGTTTTAATTCCTTCTTGTGAAGCTATTTGTGCACCCTTTTGGTAAGACTTTCAATAACTTCTTTAAACAGCTACATAACACTTGTGTTTTAAGGCTCTTAAAGCTGCACAGTAACAATTGCTTTCAGTGTAGAATAGCCTACCCTTCTCCCAGGCAGTTAGCTGACACACTGCATGCAATAGTTTCATGTTGTGTTATCAATGCAATAAGGTACATGCTTCTTGCAAACTACAGCATAAGCTTTCTTGCTAATGTAGATTTTGTCTTCGGACCTGAGCAAATGTGAATCAGGAATAACCTCAAAGGGGAAGCCTCAGTCACACTATAAGATCAGGATTGCAGAAACTACCGTGAAAATTTTTGTCTTCACTGATGTTTAGCCCCAACTGAGAGGTCATTTCTCATCAATCCAAGTCACATGAATCCCTACTTTCATGATGTCATTTAGCCTGCACCAAAGCTTCCAACATTGCCTTGTATGTTCTGCAAGTGCAGCACCAAAATACACTCAAGGTTTCCACATGCTGTGTCAAGCAAAATATTCTGGAAAATGATGGCTGTGCGACTTGTCTCCTGTATGCTATGGAGAAATTGCAGAAAATCAGAACGCAGGGAAAAGGAAGTGTGGGACTGCAGCTGGCAAATTTCTTGAGCTTTCCTGAGCTTAAAGCCAAGGTGTGTTTTTAGATGCCAACCAAGATGTAAGACAAACAGACAAGAAAGTAAGCAGCCAGCTTCATCCCTGGAAGTTCACCGGGCTTGGGCTGGACTGTCCCTAGGGGTTAAAGTACAGATGCCTGATGGGTATGGGCTTGAGGACTATTAACAAAGGTATTTCTTAAAAGGCCATGAACAACTGTGAATCAGACTGGAAGAGTAAGGCAAGGTTTAGGAGCCCTGTTTGTGAGCAGCTCCACTGAAGTTGCAAAAGCTATTTGCTCAGTAAGGTTATCACCCTTTGTGGGTAAGGTATGATGCAAATCCATTTCCCCTGAAATAGAAAATTCAGGCACTGCTGGGGCTGCAGATTTGTGAGGCAACAGAAACCAGTCACAACCAAATTGTGACCCAAAGTGTTTCCTGGCCTGTACCAGCCCCGCTGAGTTTCCTCTTATCTGGATAACTCTTCCTATCTTGCAACAAACTATTGGGCTCAAAACTGCATGCTGTCCATGGCTGACTTTCGAAACTAGTAATTTCAGAGAGGGAGTGCCAGGGAGTCCTGACAGAAGCACTCCTTCAGCCATCCATCTAATATGACAGTCCCCAGTGCAGTTAATCAAGCAATGCCCTTTTCTCATTTAACGTGCCCAGTATTGCTGCAATTGTCACGTTAGCAATTACACTCTTAACTACATAGGTATACGCTAACTATATGATGGGCCAAGTTCTGCTTTCTGTTACAACTGGTTTAAATCTGGAAGAATCCTTTTTATAAGTGAGCCTACCCTGTCACTGAGAAGGAGACCCATTAATATACTGGTTATACAAACAGCAGCAACTGATCAAACTGAATTATTACCTTTTATATAACTGTTTGCTATAGTTCAGCGAAACGTAATTCCAAATGAAAAAAGAAACCTGCAATAAGGACACAAGGGAACAGGCAAAGCAGATTAACTGGTAAGACAATGATATTGACAGCATTTTCTTAAGTTATTATTAGGAAGATAATGTCATCCAGCACATCACAGCAATGTTTTGAGGGAAAATGATTCTCTCTAGGGAAACATTTTAATTAAGATAAAATTGTTAGATTGCTCTGAAATTCTTGGATTGACAGTCTTCGTCACAGTATTATATTTCTACTAATATTGTATACAAGTTTAAAAAAAAATCCAGCAATAATTAATTATATGAAGAATACACTACCTTGCCAAAAGTGCACAAGTAGGAGTTAGTTGTTTAGTTTACATTTTGTATATCAGAAATGCCAGCAGAATGGGAACACACCAAGAGGAACACTTTTCCAAATAGTCTGATTACTGAATCTGATTACTAATGCACATTGAGCATTTTCTTCCTTCCAGTGCTCCCATTTTACAATAATAAAACATCAACACTGATAGGAAAAGATTGGACCTGATGTCATATCTGGAAACTAATTTAATGGGAAATTGGATAGTGACAAAGTGATGATGATTTATTTTTAATGGCAGATGCATCATTAGTTATGATTTATTTAGATGACCTTGCCAGTCCTATGGTATTTTCTTCTACGGTATTTTCCTCCTCTCTGCACCCCACCCCCTCCAAAATCCTGTACATTCCAAAAAGAGCAGAAGTAAATACTGCTGATCAGGTGCCTGATCCCGCAGACCTTTACTCCTGTTGGTTAAATCCATTAATTTCCATGGTCTTGCTCATGTATGGAATAAGCACAAGACAGGCCCCTGGATTATTATTATGAATCTCTATGTATCGCTCATAGGATGCTTGTTATCAAGTATCCTGAGGCAACAAAAGAAATTTTGTTCTTTTTGATTCTTTTTTTTTCACTTGACTTGGATTTTCAGATTGGTGGTGAAAGTGACATTTTGTTTTGCCTGAAATGCATTGAATAATCTCCCTGGCTCTCACAGGAATTAAGAATGCCATGTTTGAGTCACTATTTAAAGTGCACAGCTTTTGATATTTTTGGATTTCTTCTTCCAAAGAAATCAAGTTAATGATTGGTTGTTTAAACTGAGAGTCTAAGAAAACAGCCCAGAGAGTAATACCCGTCTCCATTAAGCAGGAAGAAGAAAAACAAGAACAACAACAAAAATCTAGCATCTTTGTTTCAGGAGCAGGGCTAGTAGGCTCACAGGTAAGCAGAGGCAGAAAGGCTCAGCTTCTCTTCACTGATGTCCCAACCCTCTCCAGAGATATGAATTCCAGCCACTGCAATTAAGAGAAGTAGAAGCTTCCAATGTCAAACTACATGGGGTTCTTTACAATCCACTTTTCAAAATAAGTCTAATTTTAATGGTGTCTTTCACTATTTTTCCCCATCTACTGGTCTACCCTGTTAAGGGAATTAAAGGGAATTGAAGTGTGATTGATTTTCCTGGGTTCCTTATGCTGATTTCGGAGAGATCTCTGGGAATGGGAATACTTACTATATCAGCCCTTGCATTTTTTTCAAAGCTGTGCTTTATGATTAGTAACCTGAACAATTTTTCAGCCTTCCTTGAGCAAGCCAGCATTAAAGTCCTCTGAAATTCAGTTGGGTTCATGTTTTGATTGCAAAAGTAGTCTAGGCAAACAATTTGTAACAGATATGAGGGAATCTCCTGTCTTAGTGGACAGCTCTTTTTGTATAAGCCCCAAATCTTATTTTTGCTTTTTCTTGTTGGTGTCATTTTTATCAAACAACTCATTTTTCAGTTTTCATTGCCAGTTTCTTGTAGATATATTTAGTTGAACATTTTCAAACCTCACTAAGAATAGAAACCAGTCATCACAACATTACAGAGGGGCTTATATCCCAGCATGTTAACCTAATCCAACCTAATTTATGTTCCTGGTCCCAGGGGTGGAATTCAGATCACTGCCCCAAATCACTGTAGGCTGCAGCAAACGTCTCACCTCAGCTTTAGGGCTGGAAGCTCAAGGCTTCCCTGGCTTCACATAGTCCCCAGTGAGCACAACTGGTCACTCAGCACAGCAGCCAATGCAATATTAAACATGTTGCTTCCTGGTATGCTGCTGGCTATGGACACTGATGTACCTTAACCTCCTAATCTGGAGTGCCAGCTGGGTTTAGAGACAATCTGAGAACTTCTGTATGAGAAAGGTAAGCACAGCCTGGAGCTAGGTGATGAGAATAATGATGTGTCCTAAATCTTGTCTCCTCTAGTGCACTTAGCTCCTTGCTAAGTGCTTCAGCAAAGCAATTCTACCTATTGAAGCTGGTCTCCCAGATCTGCCCCTGAAAGTAGGATCATAAATTCTTCTGTTAAAAAAATGAAATAGAGATGGTGTTTGCTGAAATAAATTCTTGCAGGTTAAATTTATGCAGTGGGGGCAGGAAGCCAGGATCCCTTTTGTCCACTCCTGCCTTTATACACCAGGCTGCAGTGCTGTGTTCTCTCTCGCACTCACAGTTTCAGCAGATAGGATCTCCCTTCCCCATATCCTAATGCTTTGAGCAGGAGAAATCATTAGGATAACAGCGAACCAAACTCAGATTTTCCTCTACCTTGGTAAATGTTTGAGCCATTATAGGAAAGAACAGCACACTCTAGGTCTATTAAGAAAATGACAAGTGCTTTTTGTACAGGGCCTGATGGCCTCAGAATGAGATCTCAGAGCAATGTGAGTCAAATTCCTGAAATCACATTAAAAAGCCTTTGTCTTTGGATTTTGACTTAGGTAGGGTATAAGATGCTGGCAGCTCTCCAACTGTTTTTGACCGAGTGTCAAAACTTGCATGTCTTTCATTGAAATGTTTTCTTTTGAAAGTTTGCTTTTCAGTGTTTGGCTTTGCAGACTGATCATCAGATCTTGCCAAAGAAAGATGACCCTTTCCAAGAGTCTGCAAAAAAGAAAAAAATTGTAGAAAAATTATTACTTGGAGGTATTTATGTCCTCAAAGCCCTACAGAGAAGGAATTTTTTAGTTCAAGGCGTCTGAGAACACAGACTTACCTCTGTTAATATTTGTGCCTGTATTTATTTGCCAAAACCTGAGTTTCAGATTCCTTTTTTCCTGTGGAACCATTGTTGATAGCATCTCTTACTTTCCCTGAAGTACTGGTTCAACAGGTTTCGCTGTTTATCAGCAGTCCTTTTTTTCTCTGTGATTGCCTGAGGTTGCCTAGTTCAGAGCTCAGGACTCACCTTTGCCACAGAAGAAACACCCGTGAGCAGCAAAATGGGAGTGCATCTCCCAAGCAGGAGCAGCACTTACTTAGAGCAGAGCTGCATGGACCTTCTGCAGGGGCAGCAGGCTTGCCTATGCCCTGTCCCCCACAGACGGCATACCCCAAGGTCTCTTGCTGCAAAGCAAGTGGCATAGCACTTGTAGAAGAACGACTCAGCCAGAACAGTTCCTGTCTTTCTTGCATAAACCTAGCCAAGTTATTCAGAGTGCTGCAGAAAAGATCTACCAGTTTCTCCATATGGATTGCTCTGGCCTTTTTTCTTAGCTACTGTTTATTAAATCCTGTTGCACAAATGGTAGTTCTAAATAGAACTCCAGCCCTTGCAGTTTTTCCATTGCAATAGAAACAAAGAGATGTTTAATATCATTTTGCTATTTTGAGATCCAAGGTGTTGAAAGCACAATGCGTATGGGAAAAAGATCATTCCAATATGCATTTTTTCCAAGGACTTTAAGTTAAAACCTGAAACTAAACATGAACTATCCTCTGGTAATTTAATAAGAAATAAAGTTTGAAAATATTGGAAATAATCTTACCATTCTTTATCACTACAGAAAATGGAGCAACATAATGTATTTATGACATAAAGGAAAATGAAATGTCTGACAGCACTAGTTCTAGCTGCAAAAAATCCATCAGTATAATATAAAACCAACCATGCCAGACTTGAAAGCCAAATTGGTTTGCAGAGCATGCTGAACATTAACTATTAACACTTTTTTTTCTACCTCGAGCCACTTTTCTTGCAAATGGCAAAACCATTAGTGAGCTGCCAAACTGTATTTTCCACTTAATTTCAATGTTGAAGAATCTGGACATGACAAAATTTGGGTTATCAATGGAATATGAGGAAAACAAGAACTCAAGGCTCTCATGCCATTTTTTCTCTCTGCGAACTCTATAATCTTGTCTAATTTGAATAATTATAAGCTTCACAGCGCTGACAAGGTTCACACAGGTAAATCACCGTGTTACCTGCTGCATCTGTGATCAGTTGAAACCTTAAAGGCACACAACTGAACATCAACTTTTTGTCCATTCGCCCCTTCTGTAAATCATTGAGTTGTGTAGTTCTATACAAATATAATATTGAGGAAAATAGTTGTGATGAAAAAGAACCAGGGATATCTCCAACCATGAGTTAAAATTTCATATCCAGAAGATTTGGTAAGAGATCTACTTGACAATCTCTTCCAACTTGATCTTTATTTTAAAAGGTAGAGCATTTTTTGAACATGTCTTTATTTTTTTATAGCTTTTAGGAGTCTTGTCTGCAGTTAATTCATCTCCCTCTCTCTCACAGCGTGGCGGTGTGGATATAATTGCTTATCTTATGAAGTCATCAAGCAGTTCTTTCTATCCTTTCAGCTGGATCTATTAGAAAGCTCAATTTATTATATCAAAATAGAACATCTTTCCATCCTCCAAAGAGCCTTAAACAGCACATAGAACTCAGCAGCCAAAAGACAGCATTCAAGATGAGTTTTCAATGGGGGGGAATAACAAAACCAGCCTCAGATTTCCTGGAGCTCAAACTGATTTGATGATTATGTTAATCTTCTGCATTACAGTAGTATCTAAAAGACATGATCATGTTTTAGGTCTTTTTGTGCTGAATACTAGAAAAATATAAATAAGGATAAGACCTGAGGAATTTCTGCTATACACAAGAAATATCTCATTGAGTGGAAGAATGCATCTGCAAAGCCCTGCGCAGAAATGCTGATGTTTGCGTGCATGTTTTCTCAAAACAAGTTAGCATCCTATTGAATCAGCTCTAAAAATTCCTGGAAACAGTGGGAGGACTCCCACTGACTTCAGTAGGCTGTGGCTTTCACTTCTATATGTGCGTATACAAGTTTCACTCAAACAAAGCGAATCCATAGAGACCACCACTTACCTCAGAGGCCCCTGCTGAATGCATGTTGTTTAGCAGAGTGGGCCCAGCAGCAATTTTGTCATACTCTGAATCCCCAGAAGGAGACCTCAGTTCCAGCTCCAGCTACACACTACATTGAGCAATGGGTCACAGCGTGGGACTGGCTCCTTGGCTCCCTTTAAAGGAATTAAAATGGTTGTGGGAGGGCTTCCCACACCCAAGGATGCTAGCCAGAAAAGGTCAAGTTACAAATACTACCAGATCTGCCAGGGTCCTGTAATGTTTGTCCAATTGTCTTTTGCCGATTTTTATATATTGTTTTATTATGTATCCTGCAGAAAAGCCAATTGGGTCTGGGGGGCTGAATTGGGAAAGGGAAAAATCTTATCTACAAATTCTTCTTCTGCAACTTTTCATGTGAAGTTATTTCTGGGAAGGAAGGTTTGACTCTGAGCAGGCTGTGGGAAGAAATCCACTGATTTCTGGGATTTCTATAGCTTCTGGAGGAAGCCAGAAGCACCTACAGAGAGGGCCTGTCCCCCCAGTTTGGGCGGGGACATAACACAAAGCGAGCAAAACAGATATATTTCAGGCTGGCCAGTTCATCCTCCCTATCTCCTAGCAGATGTCAACCAAACACCCTTCCAGTTTTGGGAAATATTTGAAGATGGGGTAGTTGTTTTCATTTTAGACCTTATCCAAAAGCCTTACAGATGCTTTACAGCTCTCAAAGGAATAACAATTGTAATGAAAGCCTTATATTCACTTCAACAGATGTAGGTCCAAGCATAGGGCAGGATTTTATTTCTACATCCAGATGTTCATATTCATTTCATTTCTTTGTGTCTAAATCATTTGGGTTCTTCTCAGGTAGCAATGATTTGGGGGGGGGGGGGGGGGGAACATGATACCTCAGATCAACCAGTCTGGAGGTGGACTTTCTGTATGTTTTACTTAAAATGAGTCCATCAAGAACACCAAAAGTATTTTCAGCACCTAATGCGCTAGGAAGGGTTAACTGTTCTTAAACAGAAACCTCAGATGTACTAGGCAGGAGGGACAGAATAAAAGAGAAGGGATGACAGTCAATTCTTTCTCTGCCCAACATCTCCCAGGAGAGAGACAGTGTTTTTCCCTCCAATCTGCTTGCTCTCAGGCCAGCAATTTTTCAGTAGCTTCCTGCACTGCAATAGCCACTATTTTTCTACTTCAAATCACAAGAGAAATCTTTTTTTTACTTTCCTAGGAGGCTTGGCAAGGTGTTTCCTCCTTTGCCTGTCTCACTCTGCACTACAAATAATTCCTCCAGCCTTGGCACACTCAGGTACAGATTCCCCTGCTTTTGGGCAGCTATTTGTGAATCGGGACAACAGGACAAAGCAAATGGGAGGTCTTCTCTTGCATACCATAGGGCACTGCATGCTGTCCACAGCAGTACATGCTGAACAAACTAATAGAAGGGATACAATCAAGACAGATTTATCAAAATGCTTCTTTACTTTTTTTTTTTTTTTTTTGAGTGTGAAAGAATGAGGTGTCTGGAAATGAAAAGGACAATGATACTTTTATTATTTCTATTATTTCTCTTTATCATTTATATTATGATACAGGAATAGGAAGTATCACTGACTGCTTGATCCCTTCTTATCCCCTTCTTTATCATGCATGACTAGCTGTGTCTGGAGGTAGAGAGTGCTGGTTTTGGCAGTCATTTTGTCTCATCAGGTATGGACACTCATATTCATGGCCAGCATAGTAACTTCCCACTCTTCTTGTCAATGTATGAACATTCAAGGAGCAAATGTCCCTTCCAAATACATGTTTCTGTGGTAGTAAGATAAAGCAATAGAGCAATTGCTAATTAGAATCATAGAAAGAATCCCTGGAGGTCATCTGGTCCAGCCCCTCACTCAGAGAAGGGCTTTGTCATTAGACTGTATTGCTCAAGGCCTTGTCCTTGCAACTTAAAACTACTGTACCACTGTAGAATTTTCCACTTCACTTTCTTTCCCTATCAGATTGAAGAGACATGTAGATCAAGTCTCTGGAAATTCATTTGGGGGATGTGTTAAGAACATGATTGGGATGGCCTTGCACTTGCTAGAGGATAAAAAGGTACTTCCATATTCCCTTCATCTCACTTTGGTCAACAGCTTTCAGACACTCACTGTCCCCTTCACTGTGGTCGACATGTGGGACAAGAGTGGGTACAGACATGGAACAAAGGAAATCAGTTTACAAATTGTTATACTTTTGTCTTCAAATTTCTCTTCTGTTCTTGCAGTCTTCCTGATTTACCATATGGGCAGTTTGAAGTGGAAATGTACTCTTTTTAAGCCTTCCTTCAGATAGGTTTACCTGGAATTTATTCCATCTTTCTATTCATGGCATTTTCATTTGAGTTTTTTTACCAATGCTAACTTTCCTGCCAAAGTCCTCTGTGTTTATATCAACTGTTCCCATTCAAGACTGGCAAGGATCTGATTCACTGGTTTTTTATGATTTAAGTAAACTGTGTTTTGTCTCTATCTTTCTGTTATGCTGGAGTCAGTAGGAATATATGGGGTGTGTGTCTTATGACAATCATCATAAACATACACCCCCAAAGCGACCTTTGCATTCTGATTTTTCTTTTATTTTTTTAAGTTTCTAAAGAATCGGGTTCAGAGATCTCCAAAATCCAATTCAGGTTATGCAAGTGGTGAGGCAGACTGGACATAAAATTGATGTAGTTTAGCACTTTCCAACTTCAAAGCACTTGACAAATTCTAAAATCTCTGCTTTTGGCACATCAAACATCAGGAATGCTGGGAAAGAGTTGTACCACTTGAGTGGTAGCAGATGGTGATGTTAAGTTTGCAGATCATACTGAGCTAGCAGTGAGCCTGGTGCCAGAAACACAGGGAAAGTAATACAGATCCAGCAGAGACAGTTCTGTTACCAGCTCAGCAAATGAGTCATCGTGTGACCAAGAGAGTGACCCACGGGATGATTTCAATTACTTGTGTCCCAGTTCTTCTAAAACAAACAAACAAAAACCTTAGGAATGAGCATGATTTATAGCAACCCATCAAAGCCAATTGAGTTATTTGCATGTTAAATTTTTAACTATCAGCATGTACATTTTCTGGATCAAAACTATGTGCTTTCATTTTTGGAAGTGGCAGCTAATTGCGATGTGGGGGGTTTTTTAGAGCATGAATCTCTAAGGAGACCATGATCTAAACAGTTGACTCCCAGTCTCCATCTCTTCCTCATACATGTGAGGGCATTTGCCTTTAGACTTTGATTGCTTCAAGTTTCCATCCATATATGTAATCGTAGACCTAGACTTGTTAGCTTCCTTTAAGAATACTGAATAAAGCATTAACCTGAGAGTTGCAACCATTAGTTTTAAGGCATGCACAAGATGTTTCACTAAATCAGCAGGACTTTCCTTGGAACAGTTCAAAGGCAGGGTTTCATTCCATGAGAGGAGTTGCTTGCCAGAGACTTTAGTACTGCTAATTTATAGATGCTTCTATTGTTCTACAATGATTTTACTAGTAGCTAAGTGGATATATCAAGTGCTTGTCTTTTTTCTAGGAGGAAATTGTGAATTAGCATTCTAAAAATACTGCTGTGAGCTCCCCGTGTGAACTAGAGATTAAAGAATTCTCATAATCCACTATTAAGAAGATGTAGCTTTTAGAATAATTTTGAAATCCACAGAAATGTAACCTCTAGAAAACATATTGTAAGCCTGTAAGTATGGAAACACCCATGGACTCTTTGCTTTGCTATTCTCAAGCAAGAGCATGTGACAGGTGTATACCACAAAAAGATGCCAATAAAATAAAAACCACGCTGAAGGATGTAGATTGGTCTATGGCATCTTCTAGGCCCATCATTTGTTCATGTCTGTAGGCATTTCCAAAGATAGCACAAGGGAAGAAGACAGGACAGTTCCAAGGCAGAAATACATATTTGTAGGGCAGTTTACTCAAGGAGAGAGAGTGGGAAAAGGTTTTAGTAACTTGACCATGTTAGTAGCTGAGAGCATCCAGAATAACATAAAGATTCTTCAAAAAAACTGAGGTTCAAACTGGAAACAAAGGATAAAGCAGTATCTTTTTCCCTGTATTACTCAGAACTGGTTTGGTTTTAAAGGTCACAGTCCACCAACACTCATGCATATATAGCCTTTCTGTTCACTTCACTGGAGATTGTAAGCTAGTAATGTAACTGGAGAGAAAATTTGGCAATAAAAATTCAATTTACTTCTCAGCAACATATGTCATTTGTATTCCTCTTAACCTATTAGTCATCCAAGCAGTGAAATGACAATGCAGCCACAAAGTAAGTTGATAAGAGGGAGATTTCCAAAAGCGTTGGACAAAAGTGTGCAGGCATTTGAACCCAGCCTGCGTACGCAGAGCACCGGGTTTTGGTCTTGCAGCCCTGCATTTCAACACTCGTATTTGTATATGTGCATATGCAAATCAGCCTCTGCATCAACATGAGTCAGACATGCATAGGCTTAACAGACACTGTTGCAATTCTATCATAGGTGTTCCAGCTTTCATGCTGTATATGGTAACAAAACAGCCTCCCTTTATTGCAGGTATTGGAAGGAAAATATAAAATATGTACAGGTAGACTCCTTGACTTGAATGCTGCATTATTCTTTCCTGAAAAAAGTGAGACGTCTGTAACTGTTATCAGTGGTATATATACAGAAAGGTGTTTAAGAATGACTTCTTTCTGGATAGTATCTTGATTTTTGCACTGTGAAAAATAGAAATATTGCAGAAATTCCAATTAAATACAGTGTACATCTGCTGACCAACAATGTGGCCAGAAGCTATTGAATCAGGAAAAAAAATTCCCAGAAGAACAAACAAAAAATCTTACCAATTGATTTTTAAATTTGCCCTTGCTTCAGAGCTATTGCTTGACTAGCACCCCAGACAATATTATAATGACTTTCACTGGTCCAGACTTCTGAACATTAGATGCATTCACTGCAGAAATGGATTAGTGTGCAGAACACAGATGAGAGGTTAAAGTTGTGATAATTTATCATATGGATACTACCATTGTGGATTGAAACTGAAAGATATGTTTGCACAAATTTCCTTTTATGGTGAAACCTCTGAATTCCATCAAGTACTGCATGTAATTTCTGTGCCTCTCCTTAGTGAACACAAATCATAGTATCTATTTCCAGTACTATTTTAATGTTGTCACGAGTACTAAAGCAATATAGTTGTGGAAAACAAACCAACTAACCAATGGAAGCATAGAGTACTCAGAGTCAAGATTCAATTCTCAAGAAATCTAAGCTTTTAAGCACCCAAACAATCAGAAATCTGCTTCTATAGTGATGATGTAAGCTGTAAAAACATTGGCATGCTCCTCTTGTAGCAACCTTTCATCTTATCAGTGACTACAAACATGAGCAATTTTGTTCTTACTCCTGCAGAAATTCTGTAAGTATTGACCACTTTAAGCCATATATTGTTTAAAGGAAAACATTATATTGCATAAAAATATAATAAAACAACAAAAGTCTTCATCTCAATAACGTAAGCTGAATCAACAGTGGTATTTGCAAAGAAAATTGGAATTGACTGAACAGTTGGAACACCATGATGTTGGTACTGCCAAGCATTTCTTTAGCAGAACCACAGACTTCAGTTAAAGCCAGTAAAATAAAAGGAAGATTGTTACCAAAAAGATCTATAAAAAGTCAGGCAATATGAACTTCATCATTTTGGCAGGTGAGTGGAAGGGAAAGAAGCCCAGGCATAAGCATGCTGAATATGTTTGAAGGAATGTTGACCTGAAAAAGCAGAAACAGGACAAATCTTGTGTCTACTTTCTTGAAAAAACTATACTAGATGTTTTAAATTGCCTTGTATGTTCTGCAATCCTATAAAATGAAAACTTAATATATTTTTTCTTTTCTTTTTTTTTCCTGGAGATCATATTTAAAATGACTAGCTTCTATTCCTCCAGCCCGGTGTCTTATATTTATATTCGTTGTGTTTACTTTTTTTCCCAATGCCTTTGAATCTCATCTATGTGAGCTCTAAAAGATAATGCCTAGTTGTTGAAATAAGATTTTGGTGGTTTTCTGAAGTGAATTTCATCAGGATCTTTAGTCTGAAAAATCTAACTATCCTAAACATTATTTCTTTCATAATTCTGGCCTGTATGAGGATAACTGTTCTTTTTAAGATTTGGAATAAATGTAACATTCCACAAAGCATTTGTATTTAAACCTGTGTATGGTTCACATTTTGACTCTCTGGCAACCACAGATTTCTCTTCTACAAACTCCCCAATGTTTATTAGTTTACTTATTTATATTAAATTCATCACTGTTGGTCATATGCTCTGACACAGGATTCTGACTAAATAATGTTACCCTCTATTTTTCTTATTGCCTTGCTTAAATTGATGGTCACAACTTAGCCTTTTTATAACGGTTTACAGAAATGCTTCATTATGAAGACTGAAAAAAAGTAGCATTAAATACCTCACCCTTCCCTGGATCATAAGTTGTTTGTCCTCCTTCCTCTTTCAGTGGTGGGCCTACATTTTCTCTTACCATTTTTACATTTGTGAAACTTTGATTTTCCCTTTTATTTCCTTTGGTCATTGTAACTCATTTTGCAGCTTGCCCCTCACTCACTTTATTCCCACACATTTCCATTTGCAAGGAGAACTGACCAATGGGTCATGTTTGTCTTCACTGCTTCAGCAGATAGGAGGTTGGCGGTTTTTTAGTGGTTTGTATTTTACAATGAGGTAATAAAAGCGAAGTAGTTGTTTTACGGTTCGATCTAAATGGACACTAACTCTACCTATATCAGAGGGGTAGCTAGACAGGATTAGTTCTGTAACTATGCCCATAACTGTCTTTATTTATTCTACCTCATGGTAATAGTCTATTGCTCCCAATAGGATTTTACAATAACATAGGAAAAGTTTGTGAGCTCTCTTACAGCAAAAATGTATGTTTTGATGATTACCAGAAATCCTGTGCTCCCCAGAAGGAATTTGCTGGTCTCCAGCAGATAAGATTCCTTTGTTACTCTGCCTTTGTTTCCATGTTTGATGGTTTAAAACTGATGGTCTCAGATTGCTTTGGTCTCAGTGCTGGCCCAAAATGTGCAGATGAGCAGAGCTTTTCTCATTCCTACTTGCCCACTCCCTGCACATGCTGGAGTGAAGTTACCTCAGATGGTCATGAGAAATATGGGGTGTCCATATTGGGGTATTAAGAGGTTGCCTTTGAGAAAAAATCTTGAGGCCTTATTGCTGAAAGGAAGATACTTATTGAAGTTAAATTGGATAAGGTCATAAAGTCTACAACAAGATGAACACATTTTGTACATATATTAAAAAGCAGTATATGCCTTAGACATACAATACATACATACATACATACAATACTCACCTCGGTATTTTCAAATGTTTCCTGAAAATTGTGTGCTTAGAGTTTGAAAAACAGAAGTGTAAGCCAGATTCTAATAGCAATGAAAATATAAAAAAGCTAATCATAAAAGAATGATTGCCCTATCAAAATAGAGAATCTTCTTGCTACATGTTATTGCCAAGTCTAAAATTCACAACTTAGAATTGAATTCGATATTCAGGCTCAAGTAGAAATGAATTCCCTGGTAAAATATTAATCCTCAGTGAATAGTGTGCTACCAACAGAATAGAAATCTGGGGAAAAGAAACCCAGTAACAACTGGCATAATAGCCATATGTAGGTCAGGAACTGGAAATGCCGAGATTGTATATTACATTTGGTCTGTTCTAATAATCCCTGTGTTCTCAGACATGAAATTCATCTAAATCCTGTTTCCAAAATAATGAATTTGACTTAAAATAGAAGAATGTCTATGTGGGAGAAAGCTTCTAAAGATAGAACTAATAATATTTCAACACATTTATTTATCAGAAATGTTATTTGTGAATTTTTGGGGGTGCTAGTTGTTAAAAATATTCATTAATTAAAGAAGTCTCTTTTTCTGCAAACCATCTGCTGTTCTTTTTCAGTCTGACGATGAAGTCATGGTACAGAAACAGCAATATCACAGGTATTTCTTTGCCAAGAGATGATACCCTCAAAATTAGATATTATGGCATCACTGAGAAGTTCAGTCAGTAAGAAAGATGTTTATTCCTATAATTTGGGTGTTTTCCCACATTTTCCTACTTATTTCTTTAAAAGCAAGCAGAACATTAAACTTTTTCATAGGAACCCACAAATGTTTTACATTGTATGTATATAGAAGTCCCCTTAAAATCGTGACCACTTAGATGAAACTTTGAAAGGAAAAGTATTACGTGCTGGAATCTGATCTTCAAAGAATTGGTATATCTGCATCACATTCACAGGTAATTATGTGGGTTTACACTATCTGTTAAATTGATCTGCTATTAATGCAAACTGTCAAGCATTAGCGTCACAGGAATACTTTACGAACAAGAAAGTTATGAGGTGGTGCAAAAATCTCATTTTGTTTATGTGTGTAAATTTGGGGTAGATCCATTGGCTTTAACCCTATTTCAGCAGTGAAACGGTAACAGAATTTGGCTCACAAGTTCCGCTCTGTTGCCTGTGCAAGCCATGTTGGACCTCACAAAGCAAACAACAATGAAAGCTGCTGACTTTAGAAGCCTACGTAAGGCAGCCTGCATGGAGGAACTGCCATTCAAGGGTAGCTTTTAATAGTCAAAAATATATTTGGTGAACAGGAGCAGCAGAAGCCAGCTTGCAAACCATGAGAAGACATGTCTGTTGAGCAGGTCTTATTGCTCCTTTCCGTATACTTTGTAAGGATTAGGTCCCCTGAGATTTTTCAAGATAACCTCTTGTTTATTTTAAAGAGGTTACTATGAAATCTGTTACACAGTCTTTTTCATCTGACAGCGTGAAGATGAATTTCAATGATGTATCTGAGACTTGTTTTCTTCAACTTCATGGTCATGGCATATATCATATGAACGTGTGGAGTTGCCTCCTCTTCTTGTTCTTAGGTGATTTCTATTGATGGTAAGAAACAGGCAGCAAAGTCAAGATCAGCTGCAAGGAAGAGTTAAAGGGCTGAAATATTTATTATGCTTAGCTCCTTAAATTATAAAGCAGGCACATTTATATCTCATTGCTTCTTTTTTGCTTGTTTTGCTTTTAATTGTGGAGGTTTTTTCCACCTGAGTGCTTTTCTGATTGACTTAGGAAGCATCTTCTTTCCTGAGCAGGCTAACTGGTTTTTACTGCTGAGTAATTCACACAAAAAGTTAATTAAGCCTTTGACCTGATGTCCCAGTTGCTTTTTGGCACAGGAGGAGTCTAGGCCACTTAGTTTCCTAGGAAACCAACAAGAAAGTCCCTGTTACTGTTCAAAGAATTTGAATTTCCTTGATTTTGTACTGCAAAATATCGTGCTATTGTAACCATATTATTTTCTGATGCTTATGCCTTTCACATAAGCAGGAAGAGAAAATTCTCTTTGCCTCTTTCTCTTGGGAGGTTATAGTTAGTGCTTGGAGACAAGATAGGCCTTTACACTTCTAAACTTTATTTAACAGCCAAAGAAATGCTGCGTGATTTTCTTGGTTGTATGGATAATGCAACTTGCTATGCTTTTCTTTACAATGTGCCTTTACCCATTGAAACAGATATCTGGTATTTTGCTGAGTGAGTCAATGACATAGTTAAGTCAGTAGACATTAGTAAGACTTCGTATTCAAATCATTCAAACAGTTCACTTTTTAAAACCTGTGTAAAGTAGTATTTTCTGAGGCCGAATTATTCTGTGCTGCATTCCTGTGAACCTCTGAGAAGGTTACTCTGAAGTATCTCACGCTTTAGGTGAATGCTAAAGGAACTCAGCAGATTAGTAACAAAAGTAGATCACAGTGTATTTTCTGTGAACTTGCTGGATCAAAACCTCAGCTGTAGCAGACAGCACCATTGAATTCTGTAGATACCTTCAGTTTACACTAGCTGAATTTAGCATCCTAGTGTCAAAATAACAGCAGGAATTTTTTCTGAGTATCAGATCAATGGGATAATTTATACTTTTTATCTGATGAGAGTAAAATTAGAGCAATTAAAATAGATTCTATTCTGGATTTCTTTTTAATGCCAGTCAACTGGTTAGAGATCATGGCTCACCACAAAAATAAAATGTGGATTCAATGTTCTCAAGTCTTTAAGATAGTCATCTAGCTCAGTTTTTTCACCAAGTCTGTCTTCAACTGGTCATACCGTGTAGCTTTAAATAGCTACTATTCATCAGCTGAACCTTGTTGTACAGCTGCATGTCCCTTAATTAGGTTTGTATCTACTATATATGCACATAGTCATAGGGAAAAGCTGTACTACATGGAGAAGTAAAGCAATTGCCAGTAAAATGCATTTAAAAACCATTGCATTTTAATGAGTTTCCATCACAGCAACAAATCAGAAGAATTGGCATCAGTGAATACTGCTCATATAGACTTTGATCTCTTCCAGCAGATCACATTTCTTTGATTAAAGGAAGTAAGAGAAGTCTTTACATCTGACTCTGATGAAATAATTAGCCAAAGCTTTATTGACTCAAATGGGCCAGGATTTCTTGTGCTAATGTCAGAAAGAAAAGAACTAGGCATCTTGAAGAACTGATGCATTTACTTTATAGTTATAGGAGTATACATTTCCTATAGCAATTCTAAAAATTTCGTCATCAGAATAGCATTCTGATAGCTAAAAGTTTGTGTTGTGAGGAAGAACTATCGCTATTTGCTATGTTTAACCCTATTTATGATAGGCTCTTTGATTTAACAGATTAACAGATGACATGTATAAAGTCTTTTTACTTGTACAAAGTCTTTGATCAGTTATAGACAGGTATATAACAAGAAAGACCTCTGTCTTTCTACAGACACTAGAAAAAAGGAGCTGATCAATAATCTCTTCCACGATTAACAACTTCAAGCGGTTCTACAATGAAATAGACTGTACATCTGAGTGGAGACTTTGCCTCAATTTCTTGCGATTGCAGCAGTACTTGAAAGAGAGGTGGTAGGAAGGGAATCTTTATGTTGCTAGTTTTCATGAGAGGTGATTTATCTTGCATGTAACTGTACTCATGGTCTTAGGCAATTGGCACATGTTTTTCTATATAAGTGAACAGGACATAATGAACCGGACAAGTGCTGGCATGTGAATTTATGGTTGGTGTTCTCAGATATTTTCTTTCCTCTGTGAAAGTGTCTCCCTGTTCCCTCCACTGCTGTAAACTGTGTTAGCTCCTAAAATAACTTTAAAATAAGCAAGATTATTGTAGTTTTCATCTACTGCTACAAATATATCATTCTGGGAACTATATTCATGTGATTTACGACCACCATGAAATCCAGAATCTTATGAAATCTCTACTCACTTTTCCTTGTATGGTTTAAAATACTCTCAGCATATTCTGTTTAATGATAATATAATTTGAGGAGAAAATAGACTTCACAAGTGCATGTATTCTTTAGCCAATGGTTTACATTACCTTTTCTTTGCTACTTGCGTGTAAAATCTGCAGGTGCTCTGATTTTTAATCTTGTAATATTCTTAGTGTTACTATGTATTTCTTCCCCTCCACTCTAAGTACCCAATTGGTGTTTTATATTCTAAAGCTTCATATTCCCATATTTATATTTTGTATTTTATATGGAGGTAAGTGGGGGTGGGATGCTTAGTCTTGGTGCTGAGCCCTGCAGCCCCAAACAGTTACTCAAGATTTGTCTGGCCTGCTGCTGTCTAATCTCAAGTTGAAGCTGGAATGTGAAGCAAGATTTAAAAGCTTCATCTTCTTCTTCTGTCCCCCAAACACACAAACATCTTCAGTGAAGTTATTAAAAAAACCCCACAGTTCTTCAGCTGTTGTTAAAGCATCATCTGTTCGTGCCAGCAATAACAGAAGTGTAGAAAGAAGAGTAAAGGACTATTCCTCAAAATTCTTTTAAAGATTTGTAAAAGTGTTTCAGGAACCTTAATACTTACTCATTAGGTATGATGACCATTTATGAAAACCTTCCCAAGCCTGTATTTCTTCAAAAATGCAAGTGTTGAGTAAGCATTGATTTCATTTTTGTAAAGAAGGTTATCATTATGGAAGCATGTTGAAAAAGAATGCTGCAGCTATCTATTACCTTTTATGAAAAATGTATAGCAATAGTTGGTGATATGTTCTCTCACAAAAGGCTTAGTTTTTTAGACACTTGTAATTTTATTATTAACTTAAACCAGATATTTAAAGAGTTGAGGGTTATTTTCTTTCATTCCGTTTATTTTTCTCTTCCAATTGCATTAACAGCTTCCAAGTTCTGCGGTGCCAGGATAATAGAATGTGAATTTGGCAAGAAATGAAACAATAGTAAACATAGTTTGGACTCAGTACGAGTGATGTTGTTTAATGTCAACAGTGACTAAAACTGCCTTCCAAGTGACTGAGGCTTTGTAAGTCTGTTCTCCTGAAACTAATTTCTGCTTCTCGAAGGCCATTAATTTAAATTGCATGTCATATAACTAGTGACTCCTCCTTCTAGCTCACATCACCATTTCCAGAGCAACCTGATGATGCCTATTGTGGATGGATTCACATTTCAGGGCTATTTTCTGTTCATTTCAGTTCATTATGCCTGGCCTACCCCTTTTACAACAAAGGAATCTTAAAAGTTTTAATGCTACTAAATCTAAAAAAAAAGAGACTGCTAGTTTAATTTTAGCCTCTGTGAGTAGTCTTGATTTTGAGCACCTGATACTGCAGAGCTAGTGACTGAGTACATTTCCGCTTCCATATGAGCTGAAGCCAGTGAAATAAGATACCTAGCATTTGAAAAGTCAGTTAAATACAGTAAGTGCAGTATATACAAATACAATAACTATTGCCTTCTAATTTCCCTATTCCCGTGTTTGTATAAAGATTGTGGGAGATGGGAGAAGGAGGGAAAGTCAGAGCTCAGAAACAGTAACTGTAAAGAAGAAAAGAAATAGCGCAGAGGTCATCTGCTCTCAGTGAGATGCAGAAAGTTAAGATTTCATACTGTCTTAGGCAATGCAGTTCCAGAGGTGAGGGGCTACAAAACTCTCACGTAGGCTTTGAGTCCTCCTCCTTTCTCAGGAGGTGTGTACAGAAACACAATCCCAGTGTTTCGCATTTATTTAGTTAAGCCTCCCTTATTGTCAGAGATTAACTTGAGATTAAATCCTGGCCTGAGTGAAGTCAGTGAAATAATTCCTGGCAACTGCATGGAACAGAGTAACACAGTATATGCAGCACACCCCCTCTGTTACTTTTCTCCTTTTATCTTCAGCACTACCAAAATGTAAATATTTCCCTCTCTTTAATGAGTGTCACTTCCTGGTACAAGTTGTATAATAGTATTTGCGCAAAAGCGATCTATAACGAAATGTAATACACAGGTTCAAAGACAAAGGTCTCAAAGAGTATTTATTGTTAGATGTGGAAATATATTGTTACCTTAACGTGGCTTTACCTGAATGACAGGAAAAAAACGTATGTGGTGGTCCATCTAACCTACTGAGCTTCCATGTTTAAATTTGCACAAAAGCAGCTTAAATTTGCTAGGGATTTGGATCAGAAATCTCCTGAAGGCTAAAGCCTCCATGTATTATTAGTATAAAAGAAGGTGAAGAGGACATGCTAATGATGGTTTGAAGGCATAAGGGAATATTGGAAGTCTGAGATACCACATTTCCCTAAACCCCACCTCCTGTTGGGACTGGAAATAGAAGTTATCTGTTTCAATAGGTGGTATATCTAACTGTCTTGTCTCTCAGGCAGAGCAACCTGCTCTCTGCAGCTGCCACACTAACAACTGGAGCCTGCTCAGACCAAAAAGCCTTTTCCCTCAGATAAGAATGTATTTGCTTTGAGTGTAATGCTACTGCTTAGAGGGGAAATCTATTGCTGAGGTTACTTTGAAGGCAATAAATCTGTGAATCACCTGAACTGTCCCCATCTTCATGATATCTGGGTCAGGGTTTTCCTATGCTATGCCCTTCTGCAGAAAAGTTTAAGTTTTTTGTTTGGTTGGTGTTTTTTCTTGTCATGGCCACATTTCACTGTAAACATGCTTGCAAAGTTCAGGTTAAAGTTCTTGTCCACTTCAATGATTTCATTATGCATGTGCTGGTCCTATGCTCTCATGTAACATCTGAAGTCTAACATATATATTCTAGTGAAATTAGGCTATGATTCCTGTATCAGTCAAAACATTAGGAAAGAATTAAAGTTTTCAGTTCCCGGGGGGGATCAGAGAATACCATATTAGGCCACTCACTGCCTGTCACTATCTGATATGCTAAGGATTAGGGAAAACTCAAAATTCGGGCTCTTCCAGATAAGGCAGGCTACTTCGTGAAACAGTAGCTTCTTTCTTTCTGTGAAAAATGAATTGAGTATATTGCCTTAATCTTAGGCAGATGAAGGGCTATCGTACACAGCCCCCACAAATTCAGCAGAATGAGAAAAAATGTGATATTTTCCATCCAGTTAACTGAACAGTCGGAGGAGATAGTTTAAAATCAATAGATTGCGACTGCTTCATTCCTGTATCATCTTCTGCCTTGTTTTACTTTGTCTTCCTGTTTTGGTTAGCTAACCTGCAGGGATGCAATCTCTGTTTTTCTCTTTTTCTTTAAATCTAAAAGAGGAAACCCTGCAATAACCTGTCATCACCCCGTGAAATTACCCCTTTTTCTCTCTAACTAAGTTAACACTAAGCAGTGATAATACGTGACCACTGTCCTGCCAAAAGGCAATGCTGGAGACTGAAGTGGGCATAAAGCAGAAATTTTCAATGAAGAAAAAAATTAAATAGGACTGGAAGAGACATTGAAGTTCTCTATTCCACCGACCTGATCTGTGGCAAGATCATCTATATCTAGGATATTTTCATCCCCACTAACGAAGAATCTACAATTTTGGCAGGCTACACTATCTTTAGTGCAAATGGGTTCAGTGGATTTAAGTAATCAACAGCCACATCCCTATTAACCCTGTTAGCCCTACTAATATGAGCACTGATCAGCTGAAATATTATTTGTAGCAAATGGGCCCAGTAAGATATTCAAAACATGTCACATGACCCATTCTTGTCCAAAACAGCCCGAACATTCTTGGGAAGAGCATACCCTGCATTTCCACCATTCCTGCTCTATGGGCTGAGGACACAGTTTAATTTGCTCTGCCAAGTCTTCTTGCAAACACCTGCCTTTCTACTGTTCTTCATGTTGAAGTATCACATCCCTGCCTCAGGTCTCATTCGCTACTGCTGCTAGGCTGGAGCTGGCATTACGTTGATTCACCATTTATGTTGTGACTCCTAGTCAATAAAGCTTCTACTATACAGGCCTTGATGCATGGCAGTAAATCTATGTGGTTTTGCCTGTCTGCAGTCCCACAGTGTTTTGTGCAAAGTGTTTTATCTCAAAAGGAACCTCAGCCTTTTTCCTTTCCTTTTACCCATGACATGAAGCTTACCCTGGCATGGAAATTAATGCTTCATTGGCATAAAGATGACTCTATTTCCCTTGGGAATTAAGCTCTTAGGAAAGACAATTACAAAAAAGAGTTGCTCATTTTACTCCAAAAGAATGACCTGCAGTATCTAGGAAGCCTGGCAGAAGTCCCTCCTATTGTAAACTTGGATTTTCAAAAATGCAAAATTTTCAAAAGATCGTTGTTGTCTTAACTTTGTTCTGCTGAAATCAGCAGTAAAGGTCATACTAACCACAGTGGGGACAGAGCTAAGCAAACCCTGACCACTCCTGGAAATCCCATTTGCAACTGTTATCACCCTGGAACAATAATGGATAGAAACCAATCACAAAACAATGGGTTGGGAAGGACACTTTTGGCACTGGAGGCTAGAACTGAGGGGACTTTTCTCTTCTGCCACAAAAAAAAAAAAAAAAAAAAAAAAAAAAAAAAAAAAAAAAAAGAGTTCTTAGCATCTCTAGCCATAAAATCTTCCCTGTAAGTAAAATACAGAAGTGCATATTCAGGCAGAAGGCTCTCTGAGTTCAGCGGAGATCTAATTCATTACAAACTGATTATGAACTTTAGGATTTTACCTGTTGATCCTGATCAGCCTGCTTAGGTACTACACAGAGCTGCACTATTGGGAAGTTTGAATGCCAAGCAGAAAGGCAAATATTCTTCTCTCTGACGCAGTTAATTTCACATGCCTGCAAGTTTACATGTAGGCATTTACTTTGACTAGTTTTATAATTAAATCCTGGACGTACCAATAGTCTCCAAAAGAGTTAATATTTTGTATGCAGCCTATTGCACCCAATAGCTTTGTATTGCCTCACATTATAATCTCTTTAATTTGGATCTTTCCAAGGGTCTGTGCTACAATATGTGCAACCTGCTTGTTTTCTGCTGAGGCTTGTTAAGGGCAGCACTTGGCCTATTTGCCTGGCAATATTTTTGTCCCTGGTCTGGTATCTCTGACAAAAAAATCTGCTTGTGTCTATGGCAAAAGAAGTAAATAGACTCCCTTGCTTTCCCTGTTCCTCTGTTTGAATGATATGCACCTGATACATAGGATTTATGGGAGAAAGTGAAGAAATTCTCTGATAGAGGATTGTCAAATATTGGCAGTGCAAGACTGTTGCTATAGGGAAGAAAAAAATCCCTGGGCACTAATAAATCCTATGTGTTGAACTATTCATACTTTCTTTGTAACCTCCACTAACATTTTTCTGTCACCCAAGGTTTCCCTGGTAGGCTTTTTACTTCTTTCCCTTTAAAATTTTTTGCTTAGTTGTTCTTTAAGCATACTTTTTTCTTAGGGGGAATTAATTCCTTCTATGGTCCCATTACAAATTCAAATCGGTTATTTTATGCTGGTTTGCCTTATTTTATGTTAAATTGCATATCTTAATTGTGATTGTGCAGTCAGTCATTTTAAATTGATTCGGGTGCTTTGCTCACTGCCAGGATTACCAGGCTTCACAAACCCTGAGATTTGTGGCAGGAAGCCTGGATCAACTATCTATATAGTTGGGTAGGCTCAGGTTCAGGTCTTGGCAGGGTGTATGCTCACACCAGAATATACTGATTGCCCAAATATGTTGGCTTTTAGCCTAGTTCTGTCCCACACAGAGGAACTCGGGCCCCTGGCAAGACAGAAACTCATGAAATAGGAAATGGAAAACAAACAGATTGTCATTTAAACACTATGTCAAGAAAGAACTTGAAACAACAGTGTATCCACTTCTGCACAAATGGTAGAAGAAATCTAGGAAAGAGGATGCATGGCTTCCAGTAAAAGCACTGGTCAGAGAAAACTTGGTGGGGGGAAGGCAATCAACAGGACAGTATATTATGAAAGTTGGAAGAAACCGTGCCAGTGGCAGCTTAGTACTATATGCTAAGGAGAGCTTAAAGTCAAATCAAATTAACACCCTAGCTGCTTCGATGGAGTCTGTATGGATTCATCTGTGTGGAACACCAAATCTCTATGGATTGAAATCCGGGGCCTCAGCGGGGAGAATATAGTGCTGGGTCTATATCATTGACAGCCCAATCAGGACAGCAGCACTGACTCTAATGTGCGGAGACAGATCAGGTCAAAGAGGCAGCAAGGGCAGAAAACACAACTTTATTGGATTACTTCAATTACCCCCATCCTAACTGGGGAAATGTCACAGGGGAGCATGAAGCAGAGCTGAAATGTTTAGGTGCTCTCTGTGACTGCTGACTGAGTGCACAAGAGGAAGTAGCATCCTTAACTTGATGCCAAGATATGTCCAGGATCAGGTTCAAAAATCTAGTTTTGAAAGTGCTGCTCTGTAATGGTGGGCATGAGGTTCATAGGTCACTATCCCAAACAGGGTTCTTTACAGATCCACCACAGCCATGCTCAGCTTCAAAAACAACCGTGTCAAGATGAGGGAGTTTGTTTAAAAGCAACCAAAAGGGACATCTAAAAGATTAAATCTTACTGGGCAGTGCTAGAAGGACATGGCACTGTTCAAGGGAGAAACAGAGAAGTACTTGAAAGGGAGATCTAGGGCTGCTTCCACAGCAGGAACAGCTAAGGACCTTTCACAGGTGGCTTAGAGGGCAAGTGATGGAGTTAACCAAAGCACATGTAGCACTGAGAGGATGAAGGGAGGTCGACTGTTCATCATCCTTCCCAATCAAGAACTCCTGACGATAAAATGGATCTAACAGAAACCAGGTTCAAAACAAACAAAAGGATGTGGCTCTTCAGACAACAGAGCCACTCTGTTGACTTCCTTGCCAAGGGTTTTCTGGGTGCAAAATTTTCAACGCAGTTCAAGGGGAGACCGGTCTTGGAAGAGAGGGATTTTGTGGGTTACCAAACATACAAATCGTAGTAGGCTCAGGAAATCTCCTTAGCTGAAAGTGACTGGAGATGGGAAAACTGTTAAGGAGAAATATATGAACTTGCTCTATTCTTAGTCTTCCCTAGGCATCTGTTTATGGTTACTATTTTTTTTACCCAGATACAACATTTATTGTGCCAGGGAAAACATTACTTAGTTCAGGGAGGCTCAAGGGAGGACCAGCATGTCGCAGGGAGAGTTTATCCGGTCCTGTTTTCATAGGGGATGGTTATTATTAGAGACAGAATACTGGGCTAGATGAAGGAGAGTTCACAGGGTCTGCACTGCCCCAAACCAGCATGGCAATCTATTTTCCAAGCCCGTAGAGAAACTGGTTGCAAAGGAGTTTAACCCTGCGAGTACGAAAAAGCAACTAAACTGAGTCGCCTGCCTCTGCAGCTGCTAGTTGAGACCTGGCCACAGCTGTCAGAGGCACTTTGGGGTGCCTGGGAGCCCTGGTCATCCCTTCACTCATCAAGCTCAGGTTCTTGAGACCTGAATGATACAAAAGTCAGAGAAATGGGCCAGACAATAGGAGTGATGAAATCCACACATTTTTACAGGGAAAAAAGTGTCCTTTTGATGAGTCCACAGTTGTTGTGGGAGAGAAAAGCAGGAGCAAATTGCCAACCAGCTGTACGTAAGTCACTGGGCAGACTTTCAGAAAGCAGAATTTCTGCAGCTTCAGCAAAGTGTGAATCACACAGTGCCAATCTCTGAATTCAGGGCAATAACATCAAAGACGGTGGTATTCCCTTAAGAATATTTATTCAACTGAAATAGGAAATATGAAGACTGCTTCGTGCTGTTTTAAACCAATTCATATCAGTATTGCTGCTTAAAACAAAAATTATGTATAGATTCCATTAGATTTGCCTTGAATTGACAGATACATCAGCATATATTGTCTTACAGACCTGCCTGCCTTTGAATAGAAGTGAGCTTGATAACGCAGGTGGTACCAGTCTTGCTTTTTGCCTGTAGTATTTTTGACTAACCAGATAAATATAGTCAGCACTAATTTGCATGCAACCTAAGAATCTTAGCATGTGTTTAAAAAGGATGAAATCAATAATGTTCTGTAGAAATTTAATTCTTGGTTAGAGATTGAGGGCATCAGTGTCCATGCTACAGTGTTTCATATTAATCTTTAGCATTTCAAAGAAGATTATAATTTTTTATTAAGCTTAATAAGAGGGTCCAAAAGTCCATAGAAAATCTCTTTCTTCTTTTAAATGGAAACTTGTTGTGCTTTTCTGCAAAGGATTATTTTACTCAGTTTTCAAATAGCAGACCACACACTAATTTGCTTTCTCAAAAACCCATCTCACATTGCATGGCCTGATGAAACAAACACTGAAAATGAGTATCTACTGCTTGTATATTTTACTTAACTGTTTTGTAAGAAAGCAGCCTGCGTAAAAGCTTGACCTTTTGAATTATTTCAAAGACTCAATGGACAAGTTGTATCTGATATTTATGTACTTCTAAGAGCTTGCTTCTTTAGTAAGTGAATCGTCATTAAAAGTTACAGAAGCATTCAGCAATGAGATTCAGAATGTTCTCTTGGTAATTATGTCATGAATATAATTATCAAATTCAGTGAATGCACACATTTACATTCCCCTTTATGAGAAGGCAAACATCAGTGTCTGGCCATACTTCATAATGTTATCTGTAGGGCTCTTTTTTTTCATTCAATGCTGCTTTAAGTAAAAAGACCAATTATTACACATAACGCATGGCAATAATTGAACCTCTCAAGAAAAATACTTCTTAATTACTGTACGCCTGAACTGGATAGCAGATAAAGAAAACAAAGCTCTAAATCTCTTTTATGGTACCTTCATCAGATGAAAGGAGATCCCTATAAAGGCTATGACCAAAAGCTCCTCTGTAGTCTTTATAATCCTAGCCTTCTTGGAGGCACTGGTAAAACTCACTATAAACTCAGTTACGTTCCTGCCAAAATTGCGTGCCAGCAAATATGAGATTCAGTTGGTAATGGCCAAAGTTACACTGATTTTGCTTATCTGTGTTTTTAAAGTGCACTGAGTACACAAAAGAACAGATGCTATCTTTTCCCTCCATTCCAAAAAAAAAACGCATTTAGTTTTTAATATACTTTCATATCGCACATTAGGAAGAACTGAAATCCCATGGAAGTAGATGGAAGTGATTTCACTAACTTCAAAGAATTTGGGCTAAGTTTGTGGTTTGACATCACTAATGTAAATGTCAAAAAAATTTCCAGCCATGAATAATAACATGATGCAACAAAATAGATGTGGAGTGAAAAGACAAATTTGTAAGGTCCAGATTCTCTCCCAGTTACTCACACTAATTAGAACCTTACTGTTGAATAGACACATTCATTTCTTCGAGACTACTCAAGCTGTTTACAGTACTCCTCAGCAATAAAAGCAGCAGAATCTCCAAATAAGATTAGCCTGGAGAAAAGAATCTGCATTTTTGCTTTTATCGAATTAAGTTGCCATAAACATTTATATGAACGGCATTTTGTTTTCAGGGATGCCAGCAGAAAGAGAGAGTCTGAGGAATAATCATTTGGCTGGGCTGTCCTGTGACAATTTTACATAGGCAAATTTTGCACTACATGAATGAATGTATGAATAACATCTATTTTGATTCAACAGCAGTTCTTTCAAGGAACAGAAAGGTGCATTCATGGCTAAATTACTAGATTTTTTCCCCCAAATTTCATCAAATTTCATTCAACAGAAAAAATTGAAATACATGTTTGCTAGTGAGGCAAATGCTGTCCTTTAGAGATATGCATTTGTAGTGAACTGCATTACAAAACTAAGTATTTTTTTCAAATTCTTAAATTCAACATTTTATTCCAAAATCATCTAAGTGCAATATTTACTATTAAAAGAAAAAAAAGTAAGGAAACATTTTCTGGGTTAGGCAAGTTGTAAAACTCAATCCACCTCAATCTCACTAAAATAACAACAAAAAGGAAAAATGCAGCCAAGGATTTTTACTGCTACTTAATTCACACAACTGGCTTGAAAGCACTTCATGCTAGAAGCCCAGAGGACTAGATAGGATTTAAGAGACTTAGAGCTACTTTCAAAATTTGGCTCACAAACACCTCTTTCCCCACTGCCACTGAGGCTTGCTTACAAATGCGTGTTTCTGCGAGGATGTGTAGAGAGTCTGGAGGGATTTCTAGGGATCCGTAAGCTAGCTCTGGGAGAACTTGTACATCGGCTTGGGCCAATGCTGTGCTGTGAAGAGGCACCACGGGATGGGGAGCTCTGCCAAGGCACCCCCCTGCCCTCAGCAGGGCTTGGTAGTTCAAGCACACCGTGCGCAGGCACAGCCACACTGCTCCCAGCTGGGCATCGGTGTTTGCCAGCCTGGGGACCTCACCATCATGCTGAATGGGGTAGAGTGGACTAGGTGACATTTTTTGGGTGGTGATGAAGGAACTGTGCCAGAACACATAGGAAGACTTCCTTAGGTCACCAGAGAAAAATTAGTATGTAAGTGAGCAAGGAACAGCAAGACAAAGAGCTCTCTGTATCCCATGTTGGTAGGTGCAAGTGCCAACGGACTTTATGAACAATAGCTGATTTGAAGCAGGATGTCCCAGCCTCTCACCAGCCCATTTACCCTTAGATCTACCCTTTCCAAAATACCTCTGTGTTCTGTATGTTGTAAGTTTTCCATTCTTATTCCAAACAGTATTCCGTCTACTCAATCTCTTTTGAGCAGTTCCCACAAATAAATGCTGATGGCTGCCTAAGAAAAGTCTTTTAAATGTTCGTGGAGCTATGCGTTGCTGCAGGGCGTGCTACAGAAACCTGCATCACTGTCGAAAATGCATGCGTGCTTACTCTGTTTCCTTAGAGGGATGGGCAATCTTGTCTGTGGGCGTTTGCATTAGTTTCTTGCAGATGCAACAGTTCTGTCCACAGGGTATGTGCTGTGATATCTTCCACACCAAGTGCATTCTGCTTCTTGCAACCTCAGTCTGGTTGTGCTTCTCAGATTTTCTTTTAATGTCTTCATTGCATTCTTGTTACTGCATGTTTCTGCAAGTTTGTGGTTTAGTAATACAGACCATCATAGAATTGTCTTCTTTTATCTCCAGAGCTTTCATTCTTCTCTGGTTCTGCTGTGTGGCCTCCCAGTCGCCATTGTTTCTTCAAAGTTGAAGTCAGAGTCTCCAAAGAATCTTTTTCCCAAGACTTAGATCTCAAGTTACCAACCGAGATCTGAAATTACAGAACACATTTCTCTAATAGGTTACAGAGGTTTCAGAAATGCATTTTAGTTATTTTCATATGCAGCTGATACCATTCAAAACACCATTCTTTAAGGGAGTGTTATGTTTTCATGAATTCATTATCATAAGCACAAAATTTTCCTGGCCAAGCAGATCTTTTTCAGGAAGAAAACAAAAAACTTCAGGGTTTTGTTCCTTCACTTTTTGTCACCATCTTCATTTCTTCTCAGTTTTTACTCCTCCTGCTTCTACTCCTGCTTGTATTTACTGATCTTTCTTAACAACACCTAGCTGATACTATGTCATGTTCTTAGGTGGGATTTAAGAGATGCTTAAACTAGAGCCAATATCCAACATGACACTTTACTGTATTAAAAAGGAATTGAATAGAGAAGTAATAAAAACTCTTCTCCCACTTATCAGTGCCAGCACCAACGAGCTTTCCCAACAGCTGCTGGTTTGAAGAAAACTCTTCTCACCTTGCATAAGGCCTATGAGGCTGGCAAACTTTTTCTGAATTTTCCTGTGTAAGTTTCCTAAAGACCACGTTCTTTCCTAGCCTTGGCAGTGCTGGACAGCCCAGGAGCTAAGGACTTTTCTGATTTACAGACCACATGTACCTCCACCTAAAGGATGCAGTTCAGTAGCTATTTTCAGAGCATGTCTAGTGGAATAGACCCTGCACCAATATACACTTCTTGGATTGTGCTGAGAAAACAAGAAACGAAGAAAAAAAACCCCAAAACTACCCTAACTTTCCTCATATTGACCAAATTAGGATTCCTTTTCTGTGTCACATAACATTTGTCTCTTTTTATAGAATAGTGACAATTATATGGCTTTTTCTTTGTCTCATCCTGGCTAGACTATGGTGATTTGCAACTAAAGGGTTGTTTATGTATTCATTTTCACTCTGAGAACAGACTGCTGCTATGTCTGAGAGAAATGTTTAAACTACTTTTGGTTTGCTATTTGTGCTATTGTTTCTTTTGTTGCCTGTGTTGTCCTTTATCTGTCACACTAGCTCACCACTGTAGTTGTTTATTATTCTTTAGACTTTTTTCCCCTGACAACATATGATTTCATCTCTGATGGCCTATTTTACCACAATGTTTCTCTGTAACAGATACATGTAAAAAGCATGTTTTCTATAGTCATCTTAAAACTTCTTTCATAATTTAAAAAGCTAAAAGTTTTGTTTTGATTTTAGTTTATATAATTGATATATCTCCCTTTTTTTAGTGATGTAAATAAATCCAATAAAAAGGTAGTAATAAGGCCATTTGTTGATTCAAATGTTAAAAATGCCTGTAACTAAAATGTTAAAACATCACATCATTTGGTTTAAGGCACCTAACTTTTATGATACAGATCTAAAAAGTCAGACCACTTAGTAGGAAAAAAGTACCTAAATATTTGCTGAAACATATAACACATATATTGTATAATACATTCATGTGTCTGTACTCTGTTTATATATATGTATGTGTATGTATATGCTGAAACATCCTATCTGTGTATGTACACATGCATATGTGTGTGTGTATATTCTCATGCTGGGTGAGCATATTTTGGCAAATTTCGAAACTGTTTGAAAAACATAGACTGCAGTTCATGTACATAAATCCGCCATCTGAGATGTGTGTTTTATCTGATTTTAGCAAAAAAACAGATTCTGAGCTGCATGTTGTTTTTCTTAGAAGGAATTCATTTTCTAGTAGTTTTCTTGTCTTCAAAACACAGGCTTCTATTCATGTTATACATATTTGAATTTAGTTCAACTCCGGAAAAAATGGTTGAAATAAAGGCATTTTCTGCTTAATTTGAAATAAGATTTTTTGCAGCCACAGATTTCTAGGGCATACACTCATGCCCACATACTCCCAGGTTTTTTCTTGTTTTTTTAATAATAGTATAAATGCACATGAAAAATACATAACCATAAATATATAGGAAAGAAACATGCCTTTCTATTACAAGCAGTTGGATTTTCCTCATAAGAAACAGTTTGGAAATATTACTCGGCTGCGTTTGATATGTATTGATTAAATTATGTATGTCAACACATTCTAAGGAATATATGCAAGTTACCAAATGCTTGTTTTGTTACTAGAAAACCTCATTAGCAGAGGCATAAAATAGCTCATAAGTGAATCTCATTATTTGTCTGTCTCCTTCTGCCATGCCAATAACATTTAGATTTTCAAATAACATATTCTGATGTGAGGCACGCAGCAGGTGTGTGTGTGATGGGACTACTTTTGTTGGATGTTGATTACTCTCTGTGTAATGTGAAAAGCTTCCTATTCCCACAGCTTTATGCAATATATCAATGGTAATGGATTCATAATCATTATCAAGCTTGATAGAGGCTTGACTACCGTGACAGATGTCTTCTCAATTTTCCTGTTGCATATGTTCTTTTCCCTCCGGAACAATGCTTACATAAAATTCCAGTATTAATGTATCTCTTTTATGTTGTTTTGTATCAGTCGTTGACTGCAGTGATCAATCTTTTAATTCAGATGAATAGGTAATTACAACCAAATGCCAAACACATCAGCAGAAATTCAGCAACTGTCAAGCAAACCATAGTGACCAGAATTATTAGTGTGTGCTAAAGATAGCGCAGGGATGCTATTGCACGTTTATGCACCTGAATAGTGTTTCCATTGGCAACAATAATACTTATCTGGTACTTTGTCTTAGCAAAAGGCAATAAGTAAATCCATTTTTTTTCATGGTTATCATGAGGTTAACGCAAATGAGTGTGCAGTAGTGCTGACCAAGTGCTGTCCCACCTTTACCAGGGTAAATTTCTTTAAATATATAAAACAACAAAAGAGCTCAATGGTGCTCTAAGTCTTTCAGGGAAAAAGAAAAGAAAGTAATCTCCATGTTTTCTTTTGACAAGAATGTTTTTCTTCCCTGAAACATTTATTTCCATCTATTTCCTCTGTTGATCATTTGATACTGAATTTCCAGAAGACTGCTGTGATCAAAAAACAGATACATTCTACTTAAAGGAGGTTCTTTCAATTCCTGAGCTTGATATTTTTCCCCTTTCTTCACTTTAGGCTCAATCCTTTATGGTGCAGCTACACAGATCCTAGAGAGCTTCCTCAGGAGTTCGGAGCACCCAGCTCAGCTTACAGCGTCAATGCCCCCGGACACCAATGTATGTGTGCTCGTCACATGTCCACATACACTTTTTCCCCAAATTATTCACCACTTGTTTAGCTATAGTCTAAGACTCTTTTTTACTGTAACAAGCAGCTCTCCTCTGCTGAGAACCTCTTATGATCTGTGTGGAGTATGGACTTTTCTGCTATTCCTGCTCTCTTGGAGCATGCTACAGAAAGCCTCTCCTCCTTGTGACAAAAAGGGGCTTTTTGTTAACATCAGTCTATTTTAGACTAACAGAAAAGTAATGGGAGACAGAAGCCAGTGGGTTCAGCTTTCATAATAAAGGCTATTCTGTTTTTTAAACAAGTTATAAATTACTTGCAAAGAGCTATCTTTTCTATGTGAACTCATGTGTTTCTGTTATTTTCATACAATAATAAAATCACAGGAAAGTAGGATCCCAGGAGGTTATCATCTGCTGCATTCGTCTGCTACAAGACAGGATCAGCTATATATATTCTGACATATAGTGATCTAACTAGTTAAAAACTTCTACTACTGGCATATCCACAGCCTCCTTGGTCATCGCTTACAGTATTTCATAATCTTTCCACGTAAGGTTTTCTAATGTCTAACTGTAGCATTTCTTGCTGCAATTTAAACTCATCCTTTCCTATTTTTTACCAATCCTGTACATGGATAAATGATTATTCTCTTCCTCTTGGCAAAAATGTTTACATGCTTAGTCTGGTCTTTTCCCCTATTCCCTGACTAGCTCCAGTCTTCTCTCCTTTAGGCTACAAAGAACCAATTATTTCAATCTTCCCCCAAAGATCATGTTTATTCTATTATCTGGGAAGTAATAAAAGCATTGAATGAAATTAAATCTGGTTTCTAAGGTTTTCTATAGAATACTTTTTTCCTTTTATGCCCTTGAATATTTCCATAAGTAACTGATCACCAGTTATGCATACCCAGCTAGGTTTGCACTTTCCTTACATTAGTTTCTTCAAGACTGAGTTCCTGGCTTGCTCAGGAGCATGCATTTAAAACAACTGCCTTCAAATATTTGTTTGACTGATTGTTCCAGGATTTTCCCTGGGAACTGAAATCAAGCTGATTAGTCTTTAATTTCGTGACTCCTTTTTAAAGTTATACTGTGTATTTGTCCTTACCTAGTCTTTCAACACCTCATCATTCACCATCACTTTTCAAAGACGTAGCTTTGCGATTGCTTCAGACAGTGCTTCAAATATCCTAAAATGAAGCTGATCTAGCCCAACTAAATTGAACACTCCTAAATTATATGTGGACTCCTTAATTTGCTTTTTCCTTATTCTTCCCTTCATTTCCCTGTATCTATCTACTTTAGGCACCACTTCACTGAATTTTTAAATGGGAAATTTAGACCATACAGCATACAAGTCTCTGTTCCTTGTTTCTAGATCATATGTACAAACCAAGATACATGCCAAGAGAATTCCCAAACTGAGCAGGGAGTTGTCTAGTGAATATAAATAGCTCCAGGGCTAGGCAGTCCTGGTAAAGAGGCAGATGTGGTTCACAGGCTGGGGATTACTTGGGTTCTAAGCACCTGAACTCCAGTTCAGGCAAGATTTAAGCAGACTTAACCCCCGTACTTGCTTTCTTCAGAAAGACAATTTTTCATTTAAAAAAAAAATTGAAAACAATTTTACCAGTGATCTGCACATAGATGTCTCCTTTTTAGAAACTGTAGTCATTCCAGGGACTGACTAGATAAAACTGAAGTGAAAAATTATGACAACTCTGCACTTGGAATGAATACAGTATGTTTACTGGTGGTGAGTGTTTTAATAGCATTAATTCAAATATGCTGATATGTCCAGATAACTTCAAAACTGGAGAGGCTATAAACACTCAGGGAGGCCGGGCTTTGAAGTGAACATGGCCCTGAGGATTTTTGGGTAAGTAGGTGAGGTTTGATATCAACAAATGCTAAGTCTCACAGGCAATGAGGGAAAATAAACAAGGTACAAAAGGAAAAGATAGAAAAATTACAATGAAGCCGTATCCATTTTGCAAAATCAAATTTGTTTTCCATTTTGCAGCTTTTCTAAGGTTGCTTTTTCAGACCATATGGAGCTGTGACCAGAGAGGGCTCAGCATTTATTGTTTTCCATTGATTTGAGGGAGCTCAGACTGTCAAGAACTGGGGGCAAAACAAATTTCCTCCTGGACCTGGGCTCAGCTTCAAACAGGGAAAAGAAGATTTGGTCATGGGTTTCAGCTCACAGAGACCCAGCTCGTGCTCAGAGAAGCTGTTGCAGAACAGAAGTAGACGGGGCAGGGGCCAAGGTGCAGCACCCAGGTATGGCAGAGGTCTGCCAGAGGAGCATCCAGCCTTGGCAGCTGAATCTTCTGCCTGGTGCTCATTGAGCAGTCACAGCACACCTGGAGCCACCTGGACCATGCTACAGGTCTGCTGCCACTTTAACATCCTCACTCCTGTTCTTTAGTCACCTTCAGCAAATTTGAGAATGAAACTGGGAAATACCCATGTGGAAACTTCTCTTTTAAGATCTAACCTATGAAAACTCTTCATTTACCAAGTATAATAAAAAAAGTATGTCTATAAACTCGAGTCAAGATCAAAGCCTCTTTGTGCTTGCTACTATTAAAAGCACAATGGGTCAAATTCAACCTAGAAGCAACCTTAAAAGCTGGCCTGGCATAGTGCTCTTTTACATATGGAGCTGGGATTTGTAAAATGCAATCGTGCTAACACTAGCAGGTCAGAAAGCAGTAGACCGAGTGCCTCTCAGGTTGGACCCACTGAACATGCATGACAGACCTGATGGGCAGTTGCCTTCCAGACTGGACTCCTGGGCTACCAGAGATGGATCTGTTGCTTGAGGAAGTGGCAAACTATTTTCAAAGCTAATTCAAGTTGTTTAAAGAACTACGCAGAGGCTGCAAGGAGACTTTCCCTCCCCATAACAAGAACTCATCACAAGAGGGACTGTACATCTGCATGGCCTTCCCCCCTGTCTCCCCAGATAGGCAAAATGCCTCTTTACAGGAGGAAAGTTGGTGACATCCCCCTCAGTGGTGAGAAATCGACCACTCAAGCACAAATGACGATGCTCTCCACCCCTGGGAATGGCTGAATTCCAGAAAGGAGGTTTGAGTTCATATCACCCATCTGAGTCTGTGCATATGTATATACACGCAGGGCTACAGGTTGTGGCACAGCTTTCATTTAGTTAATGAAATTACAAGCCATACAGTTAATTAAAGAAATATACTTTAAAAAAAAATCAAATTAATTTCATTGAATTATTCCTCTCATCCATAAAAAGATCATGTTCTTCATAAATACAATCAGACTTTAGTTCCTGCTCAACTGTAAGAGGGTGTGTGCTATTCATTTTAGAGTTTATTTTATCTCTTCATGTTTCTTAATCAGTAATTCATACTTCATTAAGGAATCACTGGCATATTCAAAAGGAGGCTCGTAAGATAGACCAGACTTCAATGTTTGAATTGAAAAATTAGTTTGTTTCATGATTTAATCTAAAATAAGACTGAAAAGAATGTATCAAGTGTAACTGTCAAGCCGTCACAGACCTTCCAGTTTTGCCTGCTCTCACGGACAAAAGATGATCAGTGAACCTTTCTACAATGCATCCAAATTAAACTGTAATTAAACTACTGGTTTTAGAATGAGGGAAAATCTAGAATGATCTAATGGTTAAGACACTGTCATACATGTTGGAAATATATAAGTGCAGGCTTCCCTGAAGTCACATCACTATTAATTGAGAATGTAACTCTAGGCACTGGGTTGTCCCGTTGCTTCTTTTTTTCTGATTAGCAGCTGGAACAGCGCTCTATACTTAGGACCCCAACACCAAGTGACGTTTTAAAAAGTGGAGAAGGAAACAAGATGCTATGCCATAATTCCATTAAACACTTTTAACAAGCCCATGAGTGATTTTTTGGTACCTTTCTAAGATTAGAGATTTCAGATTTAAAATGGTCATTTAGGATTTATTTAAAAAAAAAAAAAAAGAAAAAGGCTTTTGGTATTATAATGCTCAGTTCTACAGTGCTTGAAAATTAGGTGTTGGCTTTAGGTTGAAATTCATGATGCTGCATCTAGTGCCTAGGGGTGTAGTTCCATATTGCAATATCTCTGCTGGCAAAGCTGGTTTGAGAGGTTCCCATCCTGAGGGTTTTTTTCCCACCACCACCCTCCTGAGTTTTCCTTCCTCTCAGTTGTGTTGATTAAGCTGTTTGTGAAGCCATGCCACAAAATGGTATGAGCGATCAAGCGGTAGCACAGCCCTAAAGAGAGCTGCACATGCCCAGCTGCAGGGATGGGTGTGCGGGATTAAGGGAAGGTGTGACCTTCTTTAACCAGGATTGCCCCTAGCGACAGTGGGAGGGGACACTACACAACAAGTGACAAACACATGTCAGGGGGAGAAATTAATATATGATTTCAGGGTAAGGATCGTAAAACTTCTTTTGTTTTTTTTCTCAGAGCCTTATTTTGGAGAGGTCAGTTCCCTGAAATGGTTCACAGCACAGCAAGAGTGGTAAGGGCTTGGGTGAGCAACCAGTACACCCTGATGTGTAGGGAGGAATCCCGTAAGCAAATATTGCCACCGATTTTTTCTTAGGGGGAAACCGCAGGGTAGGCTCCCTGTGGGAAGAGGGCAGTGAAGTTGACTGCCTGAGGCAAACCGCCAGGAACCAGCAGCATCACCCTGTAGCCCACCATCAGGACACGTGGTAGGGAGACCCCATGGCTCATCCTCCACCAGGGTCTTCTGCTCTCTGCAAGTCACCGAGGGCAACAGTATAGTGGATCGCTCTCCTGAACTCAGTTGTCCAGATCCTGCCTGTGTCATATTTTAGTGTGGGGGAGAGGGTTGGGTCTAGCTATTACCAATCTTTTGAGATGTTCCCTCGCTGACACAAGCTGTAAAAGTGGTTTTCTAATACAATAGGTGGGCGTTCGTATTATTGTGGTGCTTAATTACAGTTTACATGACAGTTTATTGCACTTGGAACTATTATCTCAGATCCATAATTTAAAAGTGTCATATGTTTAGAATGATTAAATTAGCATTTCATTAAGGCAAGGGATAAGGTGTGAGGGCTTTTTTTCTTGTTTATTTGTCATTTAAAAAATTAATTTGGTAAAAAAAAGTGAAGCACTACTCAAAAACAACCCCTACAAACATCCTTTACAAACTACCCTTAAATTTTAGACCTTTATTCCTCAAACACCACACCATGGCAAAAATAAAAGGAATCAAGCTCTTTCCCCTCATGTATCCCTGCAGCCACCCCCTAGAAGAAAACAAATCTACCAAAAATTCAAACCTAAGAGCTAATAAATGTGTAAGTCAAAATTTCTAACAAATACCACGTAAGTGAACATAAAACCCAATAAAAATGAAATAAAATCTAAGAAAATTTTGATTTACATTTAGGAACCAGGATGTTGACAGCTGACAAATAAAATTGAAAACCCTCAGCCTGTTACACTAAAGTTTTATCAAATACCCTGGAGAATGGAGATTATCTTTCTAATTGCTATTTAGAGAAAGTGACGAATCAGACAATTTAATTGATGTTTAGACTAGTAGCACCTCTGTGTTTCTCTAGGAGTATTCAGAAACTTGGCACTTTTCTTACCAGCCAGGTAGCTTAGCAAGATACTAACATAGGTGTCACCCTAATTTTTGTAACATCTTTTTGCATATATGACTCTATTTTCTTTTTGAGGCACAGGATGTGATCTTCCCATCAATGAAAACTGGACAATCCTTTGCCATGGAGGTTGATGGGAGATTTCTCTTTTGCCGAGGACCTCTGTGGAAACAGCATCACACCATATTTCACCACAGTTTTACTGAAAACTCTCAGTACAGGGGTGATATATTCTGATCTATAGAATGAGCAATGTGCATGGTGGTACAGTGGCTGCTTCTTCAGGATCAGTCTCACAGGACAGAGTCTCACAAGCAGCCAGAAATATCAGCCTTGTACTAATTTTCAGAATTTTCTAATGATCTCGGAAAGGTCTGAAACCAGATGATCCTTATGTCCCACAACTCAGCAAGCTAGTTCTGCTCAGCAAAATACTTATGTACACACTTATCTTATATATATATAAAAAAACCACAGGATCTTTGCCTTTCCAAGTCATGGGTTTTTTTCCTAGATTCACTGAATCAAGACCTAAGAGAGGATGGAGGAGGACCTAAACCAGAAAGACCTGAATGTTGAATTTTCCAGGGTCAAATCTTGCAACTAAAATTCTTTAAATATTTTTGGCACTAATGCATATGGATTATCTCCATATGCACCAAATTTCAGCATTACTGCTCATAGATTGGAGTCCTTGGGCTTCTTTCAAAGAGCCTCTGACTTGCATTGCAGTTTAATATTTTCCTGCATTAATACATTCAACAACATCTTTAAGCTATTTAAATCCAGATTAGTTTTCTCTTGATCCTTAATTATATCCTTTCAAAACAAATTTCCATCTGTTCTTCTTTAAAGTTTCCAACATCTTATCTTGGGAAAGAAACATAACAAAATGCAGTCTATTATCTCCTTGATAATTAAATAAAATAAAATAAAATACAACCCCTCTTTATAAAATGTATCTTTTTCCCAGGTTCAGAGGAGCTGCATTTCCTCCATTCTTGAGAGCTTTACAAATGGAAAGCCAAGGCATTTGTGACAGTTATGAGACTCCAGTTTTGACAACAGATGAACAGGACTTTTTCTCACACTCCTGGCTTTAGACACATCAGCCCTTTTTTCAGCTGGACCTAAACCCAAAATGAAACAGTGTCTAAATACAGTCAGCAGAATCTGCTAGATTGATCTTAGTTATTACCATACATGCTTCTAGTTTCCCTTTTGAATATATCTCCACAAAATAGGTCTAACTTGTAAGAAAAATAGGAATCTGGAAGCTAATAATTCTTTTCACACTATGGACACCAAACAATGTCTTTTCTTTTATGACTGCTATAACCACCCAACAAAGTGGTAAAGTGATTCAGACAGACTACATATTTATTTAAGTTAAGTTAAAGCAATGAGGTTTGGGTCTTTCAGTGACAAGGTTGAGATAGTATTGCCTTCCATGAAGAATATCTTGAAAGATACATTTACAAATCTTGTTTTTCAGAATTTTCCATTTAATTTTTAAAAATGAAATTAAAATCATAGAATCATAGAATCACAGAATGGTTTGGATTCGAAGGGACCTTTAAAGGTCATCTAGTCCAACACCTCTGCAATGAGCAGGGACATCTTCAACTAGATCAGGTTGCTTAGAGCCCCATCCAACCTGACCTTGAATGTTTCCAGGGATGGGGCATCGACCACCTCTCTGGGCAACTTGTTCCAGTGTTTCACCACCCGCATTGTAAAAAATGTCTTCCTTATATCTAGCCTGAATCTACCCTCTTTTAGTTTAAAAGCATCACCTCTTGTCCTATCGCTACAGGTCCTACTAAAAGTCTGTCCCCGTCTTTCTTATAAGCCTCTTTAAGTGTTGAAAGGCCGCAATAAGGTCTCCCCAGAGCCTTCTCTTCTCCAGGCTAAACAACCCCAACTCTCTCAGCCTGTCCTCACAGGGGAGGTGTTCCATCCCTCTGATCATTTTTGTGGCCCTCCTCTGGACCGTCTCCACCAGGTCCATGTCTTTCCTGTGCTGAGGACTCCAGAGCTGGACGCAGTACTCCAGGTGGGGTCTCACGAGAGCGGAGTAGAGGGGGAGAATCACCTCCCTCGACCTGCTGGTCACACTTCTTTTATAATAAAGTAATTTCCTACATGACATGGTTCTAAGAAAAACTGTAGGAGCTGAAGAGGGAGTAAACAATACAGAAATGCTTAAGGGCAAATCTACATGTAGAAATGCTTGGGGGCAAACCTACATGCTGCAACATAATTCAGTTCAGTCTCACATGAGATTAAATGGGCTTTGATTGAACATTATACTGACTTAATGTATTGGCTTTTAGTATTGGAGTGACCATAGTGGGGAAAATATTTGGGATCTCTGCACTCTGTTTTCTGCTATAGACTGGCACAGTACAGGTTAACAGAGGGCATAGCACTACGGTACTGAGCAGCATCAGCTTCCTCACTCATTTCAGTGAGGTCTTAATTCAGCTGCCCACTGATAATGATCAAGGATTAACATTTCCAGCTGTTGTAACCTAGAGGGCATGGAATCATTCTGCACAGTTTACAGTGGGCGAAGTCTCATTTTGCTGCCAAGTAGAGCATGTTTTGGAGAGGTGCCCATCTATTGTTCCCCTTCCAGGAGACAAGCACAGAAAGTCTAGAGCCCAGGGATATATTCAGGGTCGGCAGTCTACTGTGTCTGATGTCTTTATTATTACTATAAGAATTCATATTTCCATGGTAATAGGCAAACTTAGAAAAAAATAGTAGTCCTCATATCTCCCAAACTTTTAACACAAAATTTGGAAGGCAACAGAATTCCAGAAAAAGAACTATCGGATCTTACTGAAACTGAAAATAATGATAATTAGTATTTTTCCAACCATCTACCATGCTTGTCAGGCACATTGTTCTATCTGAAGTACAGATTACAGCATTTAAATAATAGCTTGTCCAATTCCAAAAATACATGTAGACTATGTTAAATATTTGGCAGAAACCCAGGCAAATCTCATGTGGATATACTATGTCCAATCATGAAATTGCATTTCCTGCCAAAAATGCCAATCCATGATGCAAGAAATTTATTTACTGGTGAACTGATTTTTTTAGTTCCATTCTGAGATATAGGAAATAACTGTAAACAAACCCTCCATACCTCTGCTTGCCTGGTGTTCAAATTAAAGTTAGATCTGAAAGCACAGCAGATGCAATTCCACTAAAGTTCTCTCTGTTACAAGGCTCTAAGTCAAAGGGTATGGTGTCTGGCTCACAAGTTAGGGATGTATAAGTCAGTACATTTACAGCTCGGAGTAAAATAGAAAGTATTTTGTAATGGTCTTTGAAAACCTATAGAATGTGATGCATAATTAAAAGCAGGAAATACACGTGGGTAAATCTTCAGATGATGTAAATAAACATTCTCAGAGGAGCTATACTGCATGCCCTAAGTTTTCTGGCTTTTGTTTTATTTTTAAATTGAGCTGTCAAGTGAATCCTTCCTCAAACGTCCTCCAGTGTTTGAAAAACTATCCCATTGTGTGACGGTCACCTTCATGAAACTCTCCTATGCTTCGAAGTTTACAAAAACTTGATGATGAGTACGGCACAGATTATGGCTGTACTGCCATACAGTACCAGTATGCTGGTATTGTGTAATAAAGTAGGATGTATGGATACTCGGTGTAAATCATCTGGTAAAAGCAAGGAATAGTGAGGTGATAAAGGTTGCTGACGGCAAAGTTATTCAGAATAATCAAATCTACAGTGAGCTGTGAAGAGCTGCAGAAAGCTTTCACATTACTGGAGAGACAGGGTGATAAAATTGCAAATGAAATTCAATGTTGATAAAAGCCAAGTGCTGAGGAAAAAATAACCCTAACTCTACATTTTCTAGTGGTACTCCACTGATACCAGCTGTCATTTTTTCAGAGATGATCTAATTGATACATATTTAACTAAACTCTGAGCAATTGGTCTGTGCTTGTCTTTAGCTTTGAAAGCTGCTGTTTTTCTTTCAGATCTGAATATCTTATGTGCCCAAGAGCTTGTTTTTTATTTTTCAAACTATACCAGTTGTCTAATGAAAGATATTAGTTCTGCTTACAGATCTCATCCCACTTAACTGCATATACGTAATGAGCTCTTCTCATTGTATCCCTTGAAGACATCCTTGTTTTGTCTAGACCCAATCAAGAGCCACTAATGAACTTCATATATTAATGGTATATACATGTTTGCATAAAATATGGCTGTAAATCTGCATGTTTATATAAAATATCAAGTCTGATGTACTGGAAAGATTCACATACAGATTTATGAAGTGGGTTCCCAGCTGAAAAAAACATTTTACCCTCCACAAGTTAGGAATTTAAGTGTTCTGCTGAGAGGAGGAGATATTCTGGAGAAGGAGGGCAGTTAATAGTGCAGCAAAAGACAGAACGAACTGTCTCTTGAATAAGCCGCAGCTAATGGGTGTTTCTGCAGGACACAAATTCACAATATATTGTTCCAGAACATCCCAAGAATAAGAATACACAGTGCCATGTCAGCTGCACAAGCCACTTGAAGGGCTGGTAATAAAGGGGGTGTCTATGGAAAAAAGTCTTGCATGTGCCAAAAAAGCTCTCCAGCCTCCAGCGATATAGCGGGGAGTATAATTGAATCCAAATAGTGCAGGAGAAGCTTATGACAACTCTAGATTTTATTTTACCACATTCAGGAAAGTGATGTTAGCATCATTGTGAATAGTTGTCTGAAAGTGCCAGCTCAGTGCTCAGCAGCAGTCAGAAAGGCAAATTAAAATACTATGAACTACTGGGAAAGGAGCAGAGGACAGAACAGAGAGCATTGTTAGGCCACTGTGTAAATATCTGATGTGCCCATAGCTTGAAAACTATATGCAGTTCTGCTTATCTCATCTTTGATGGCACTATTTAAGTACAGGGAAGGTTGTCCAGGATGATGAGGGATGGGGAACAGCTACCATTTGAGGATCAATGAGAACTCACTGCAGAAATGTCTGAGGGAGATAAAGGTGCACTGTAGACAAATCCATGGAGGACAGATTAAACACAGAAGTCTGGATGCAGCCTCCAATGTGAGAAATCCTTAAATTGCTAATTGCTGGAAGCAGGAGGGATCTTACTACACTCACCTTGGTTCACTCCTTTCCTAAGCAGACACTGCAGGTGAGTGCTGAAAATGGGCTCCAAGGCCAGGATTGCACCCTGACATGGTGCAGTTGAGCTTTTCCTGTGCTAGCACGGACCCATGCCAGTGCATTCGGACACAGAGAAGAGGGACAGGTTTACTCTCATTTACTGGGGGAAAGTTTGAACTCTAGAGTGCTGGAGAGGATTTCTGGATCTATTTCCAGTGTGCTCTAAAAAAGAGAGGTCTAAGCCAGAGAGCACTTTGTCAAAGATCATGTGCCTTTAGTGCATCACTCTGGTTGGTCAAGTCTTCTTTGTGGGTGGGTTTAGGACAAGTTTTGTTCCTCCTGGCTTTTCCAACTAGAAAAGACTCTCTCATGTCCTCGGACAAAGTTTTGGTGCCTTGGTGGGAGATCTTACCACATTACTGAAGGTTAATTACAGTAGCAGGACTCCAGGAATGAAAATGAGGAGATAAGCCCTAGAAACAGACCTAGTCCAGCTGCAATAACCACTGCCCTAGGAGTGGCCCAAGAATGAAGAGGCACAAGAAAACTTTGATCATTCCTAGGAAACCAGCAACCCTTGTTCGCTAACCAGAAGAAATATCACTTAGCAGATGTCTATTTCGAGTGTTGAATGTTGCTGAGAGGAAGCTATGTTTCTTCTTCATGTTAGCTCCAACAAAGTGCTAGTCTTCACTACAGTCATTATTAATGTATGCTCTTTGTGCTTCCCAAAAGAGTGTGGTGGTGGGGAGAATGATTTATACATGTATTTCCTCCCGCTTTGTGTACTAAAGTAGTCCTATTATGCACCATTAACAGACAGCTCCTGGTACACAGGAATAATAAATTAGCACCTGACCAAAAAAAAGACAGAAGTTAAGTACACATTGTCTCAGAAATATTGACCCTGAATTTTACTGTTGGGTAATATAGATGAGCCACATGAAAGAGTAATAATATTCACAAAGGTCTGAGCTCTGTGATTTACACTGTCCCGCTGGAGGTATTTGAAATGAAACACAAGAAAAAAAAAAAAAGAAAAATGCAGCAGTAATTAAAGCCTCCAAATGTTGGATGTTTATTGGTTGAACACCATAAAGAGTTCATTCATAAAACTCCTGGCACTCACAAAACAGTCAAACTATCGTCTGTGAGATTGTTTTACATTTTACACATTTCTTGTTACATTTTTCCCAGGATGTTTGTGTTTTTCTCTTTGCTCTCTGAGGAGGAAGGGAAGGTGGGCCACTCAAGCTATATGATATAGGTATGCTAGAAGCATGGATGCAGGACTAACTTGCTTCCTACTCACATCATTGCTGCAATCTGACCTATATAAGGTGCAGACTGTGAATCCAAGCAGAGACTTCGTTTTGCTTTGTCTGCACACAGTGGTGTGCTCACCAGAACATTGAGACTTTAATGTATTTTACTTTTCTAAGCTTGCTGGTTTTTTTTTTTTCCTCTTCCAAGATAGAATTACAATGAACTAGTGCCCTGACCTTTTAAATTAGAAAACGGAATAGTTTAAACAGTACAAAATGCTTAGTCTATGCTAACGTATTTAGAGAGGTCACATTTGCCTATGCTTAGTCTCTCACACTCACACACACATATCCGCACACATCTTGCAAGGACTCAGGAGGAAAATAAAATATTTTTAATTGTATTACCAGACAGCAGGAACAATCTCATGTCTTTCAGACAGAGGTAAGCTCCATGGGCTGACTGAGATTGAATGGGAGAGAGCCGCCCTGTGTTATGTCTACACAGACATGCCTTCAGGCAAGCTCGAAGTCTGCCTTGGCATGAAAGCAGCCACTTCAGGGTTGCGTCCAAACCTTTGCTCTTTTCCCGTTAGCACCGGCCGACTGGTGGGCAATTCCTGCCATTGGCAGGGGCAGCTCTGGGGGAGGGAGGCGTGAGTCACCAGCCCAGCCTGGCACACGTCCTGCTGGTCCACAACCAACGGCACAGCTCCGGAGGGTGAACAAGTGGCTTCTGCGCTAGCCTGCCCTGGACTGCCCGCCGGGGCTCAAGGGGAGGTGAAAAGGCTCCAGCCCTGGACTTGGACCTAGGCACTGCCCATGTGGCAGGAGATGGCGTGTATTTCACATCGGCTTCTCTGGCCCAGTCCTCTGGGAGTGCAACAGCTCAGGAGCACAAGTTTTAGAGACTTTTCCATTTTGACACAGGCCATGGTAAGAGCTCTTGCAGAGCTCCACGTGAACTAAGCCATCCTGTCTTCTGCCCATGCTTCTTCCAAAGTCAAATTCCCTTCAGATTTTGAAATAACTCAAGATTACATCCTGGTCTGAACCTTCTGCAGTGAAACAACAGCAGAAAACTTTTGATGGGAACCACAGGGCCACTGCTCTCAGGACTGAACCTACGGTGCCTGGTCAGAGGCATACTGCTAAAGATTAATTTGCATAAAGCAAAGTTCTTGCTCAACTTTAGGAAATTTAGGTAAATTGTAATTCTCCATCTACTGACTTCAAGCAATTAAGCTTTAGAACTTAAATTAACTATTTCTGATTAAATGTGATCCATTATTACAGCTGTGCCGAGTATTAGTTCCAAAATAAGTATACTGGAATATCCTGAAAACTAATGGACAGTTAAGAATCTGGTTGCTACTTAGAAGACAATTTTTATTGTTTTCCCCCTTACATTTAGTAACTGAGTATATCCCCTTTAAAACAATTTCTTCAGTCAAATTACCCCTGGTAATAAATTTACGTGGTTTTAACTTCTAAGAAGGACTCCTTAAAAATTCTTATTTGATAGATTTTTATCTATTATTGTTTTAATAAAAGAACAGGTAGCTATTTCATTCCATCTCTTTTTCTGTTGTTATGGTGAAATGATTCTGTATGACTATGGTTTGACTACAGGTGTATTCTCATTGTAAGACTCATAATACTGCAAGTTTTTCTGGAAAAGTATAAATTTTAATTTTTGAGCAGCATGGCAGTCTTCTTTTGCATCAACACCTTCTTAGTTGTAGCCAGAAGAACACAATAATCTCCTTCTCCAGATTAAAAAAGAATTGCTGACTGACTTATACTTTTTGTGTATTGCAACTTCCTCTCCCCTCCCCAAATGTGCTACAGGACACATTGTGAGTCCTGAAAACTTTGATTCAAATGTCTATAAAGGAGCAACGTTTAGAAAGAAAAACTCTCCAAAACAAATTGCTCTGGGGAGGCTAAATCAAATACCCAGGGAGGTTCATGAGAACAACTATTGTGGAGTTCAATAGGCTTTGAGTCATGGGGCACAGGCCACTGGTACATAAATGAATAAATGGGAAGGTGATGAAATGCATTGAATACATCTTTCTAGAGCAGGCTGAGGTTTGCTTTCAGATGTACCAGCCAGCTGGAACACCACAGAAGAGCCCTCAGGTTCTGCTCACACCCAGCGTTTTAGGAGACACCACCCTCAGTTGTTATTAAACATACAGTCCCATGGAAGAAGCTTTTAAATGCAAGAAGCTGATTAAAAGCCAGATTGTGACATTTAGCTACAGGCCTAAAATGGTGACTGTGCCCTTCTCAGGACAGCTCCAGACAGACCATGCCTGAGGTGGTACAGTCCCTTCCCCATGGTTTCAAGCCCTGTAGTGTGGATGAACTGGTAATCTTCCTGGCATCTGGCTGTGCTTTTTCCTACCCAGATTTCCAAACAAAGCAGAATTTAATGTATTTTTTGCTTTTTCGTGGCTTTTATTTGGGCATTAACACCCAAAGCAAGGATTTGAGGAATACACACATTATTAATTTATTTTGCTTGACACAAAGGACTTTCCCCAGGTGTGTGCTGGGGAAATGCTTCTACTGCTGTGTTGAATGGGACTGCAGACAGGAGGAAGGAGTTTGTCTCAGCTTCCTCCATCTTGAGCTAAAACCACAGCAGCTGACAGGAGAAATCTTTAGAGCTGCCATTAGGACAATTATGAGAGTTATTAAATTTGATGATTGTCCACTCAAACGAACCACTCCTAGAGACAGTACCTGCAATTGACTGAACCTTGGAGAAAAAGGGGCAGATGAGCAATAGGGTATTTGGGGGACACTATCATCTTTTGGTTAGACTAATTAGGAATCTCCTAAAAAGGAGGCAAGCTGTCAGACTGCTCTTTTTAGACAGCAGGTGGAAAGATATGGAAAAAATTACCAGACTGGATCAAGAGATGAAAAAAATAGTCTTCCAGAAAATAACATATGTGCTAGAGAGAGAATGTTTGTTTCCTTACAGTCTTAATCACAAGGAATAAAAGACTGTTGGAAAACTAGAGGTAGAGAAAAGACTAAGGTTTTAACATTTTCCTTCAAAGTTAAGTATGGGATCCTTGATAAAGTCTGTAGTCTTCTTCCACTGTAATGTTGGATCCCTGGACCCAGAATATCTGTCACAAAAGAGCTGTGGGAAAGAGTGCTCTGAAGTTGAGAAGATTTTTATGAGGAGGGTCAAATCTGTTTCTGGGAGCCAAAGGCAAGTGACAGTTTATTAAAAGGCCTAAAAGAACCCTGGAAACAAGCAAAGGAAACTAAAGAACCTCAAAACTAAAGAAAAGCCAGAGAAAGGGACAGAGCTGCAGCCTACTCAAGTCAAAAAAGTTTTGAAGGTGCACGGGCCCCATGTAGTGGGGACCTCAACTCAGTATTGTCCAGCTGAGGATGTCTAGCTTTTGGTTCCAAATGAAGTCTTTGAAATTCTGTTCTTGTTTCTGACTTACTGTTCATGTAGATATACAGATATTTCTTGATCTCTATAATTAGCATAGCAAAGCACATGAATGTTCCCATTTAGAGCAATGAGTCTATTTGCATGCTTAAATGCTTTATTTGACAGGGTTTATGAACCCAATCCAGCAGCACTCGGTGAGGACAATGAAACTCTTTCCCCTGACATGAATGAATAGTGGTTTGGGTCTGGTAAAGGTAACTATTTATGCTTGCCAGGCTGTTATGGGAAATAAGCACCGTCCTTTTATGAGGAGGAAGTACAATTATACCATACCAAGAAACCATGTCCCTCAGGCTTTCAACATTCTTCCCAATGAATGAAGCCTTATAATTACCACCCCTACCTGTGAGAGCTTGCTAATATTGCATGGGTAAGACTCAAAGTTTAATATCTCTCTTTCAAAAAAGCAATAACAGCAACAAACAAACCCCTGTGAGCAGCCTGTGGCTTAGAAATGATGCTGTGTTACTGACACTATTACCTTACATGCAAATATTTTTCTCTCCTTTGCTGTGTTTTTTTTTCCTTGGTTTGCTCAGCTGCTAACATGAATATGTAGATGATCTAACACAAATGGCTCAGCTATCCCTGTAGGTATGTCTCACCACAGCTTCTTTGGTAAAAGGATCAGAAGGGGATAAAAAACAAAGGATTTACTCCTTAAGAGGCACATTGCTTCACCTGGGAAGACTGAGTAGAGGACTGAGAAACTTTCTTAGTGCTCAACCATGCCACCCTTCCGTCCAGTTGCTTTGGGCACACAATATTTTCCCTCACTGTCTGAAACAAATGTTGTAGCAATTATGAGCTCCTTTCAGAAGAGCTGCTATTGAGAATAAAGCATCATTTGCACAAACACGTAAGATATAGAATAAGGTTAATTATTGTATCCTTATTAGAAGCATATAGATGTTATGATTCTGGTCTTCCCTTCTCTTCATGTGTTCAAGAGTATTGTGCTAATGGTACTTTGGTGACGTACATGCTTTTATTTTCTGCTTTACCCACTCCTCAGCATCATGAGTAAATTTCCCAGGTAGGGAGGCACATTTGGGAAGTTTGGCCAAACTCAACTCATTCTGGTGAACTTGCTTGTTTTTACAAGCTAGGATTAGCTATCATTTTATGAACCAATCCAGTAAAAGCCATAAATATGTGAGAGGTCCTGTTCACTTACTTAAACTATAGTTGCCTTGAAATCTCCAGTTGTTTTTCTCACTTACTGACAGAGATCTACTACGCCTGTGCCTTCTAGTGTCACCGAATTGGACCCTCAAACATACTTTAGTAAAGTTGGCCAGGAAGAGAGCTTTGTTGTTTCCAAGTGAAAAGATCACAGCATCTGATGGCTCTTGTCTGTAGCAGCATCTCCACTTTCAGCATAATTCTTCCCCAAGGTGCAAGGGAAAACTGCATTTTCTTTTCCTGTTTTGTATTTGTCGGTGACATTTCAGTTTCCTACAGCAGTAGGGTGAGCATGGTGTGAAGGTGCAGGATACAAGGCTGGGGGTAGGCATTGGGTTACCAGAAGGACCAGCAGGAGTGAGGCGGGGATCAGCAGATGTTTTGATGTCCACAAAAACAGCTGGACCTGCAAGGGCAGTTACTTCTGTGCTACCCATCATAATCCTTTACTCAGGAGCTGCAAAGGTGTGAGGAGGCAGGAGGCATGGCTGCAGCAGCCAGTGCTGCCAGCACAGCCAAATCCAAAGCCTTCAAATGCAGGGAAAGGAGATGGTGACTGCTCTCAATGACTGTGACCTTTGCTTGTTCTGTCCCTGGCTTGTCCCACATTTGTCCAAGAAAGTGGATTAACACAGTTGTGTAGCATTTGCTATTTAGTTCCTGCAGGACTAGTTCAGTAAACCACATGAATTTATCAGAAGAGAGAATCAACAAATGTTCTTATATGTCTTTATGTAGCAACTACAAAAATTGCTATTGGCACCTCTAGGTTGTGATGAGAAGACAAAAACACCAAGAGGAATCTAACAATCCTAAATTTTAAAAATAATTTGAATAGTATAGAAGATGAGGTCTAGATTCAAATAATCACCAAAGTAAAATGCAGAATGCCTGCTGATCGGAGAGGACTGTCTGTTCTCTGGGGCAGGAATTTTGTGCAAAATTAAGTGTGCAGCAATGATTGCCATAGGCACAATTTAGTATTGCATTAAACATTAAATTACTAGAAACCCTAGCTGTCACTTTTTGACCTAACAGTGCTTGACCTTGTAACCTTAAAATTTTTAGAATTTCTTTCTGTTTCTCTACTACTGACCTGGAAAGGCCATGTGTTCTGGAAAAAGGAATTGCAAAAACATTACAAATTGTCAAGTCCTTTTTCAGAAAAATGTTTTTCATACTGTGGGACTTAAGTTAAAAGCCCATAGCTTTCCACTGATCTGCACACACTGCAGTTTAAAATTAAAAAAAAGTCAGAAAATAGATTGTAGGGATAATTTATCTTCCTCCTAGATAAGTGTCCTGTCATAGATTTATTTTCCTCTGTTGGGTAGGTTTTCTCCTCTTTGCAAGGTTACTAACCCCAACTCAATTTTCCACTTCAGTATTAGTCTTTTAAAATATTGGCTGAACCACAGTTTCAACAGTTAATCATATAGTGTCTTGTGAAATAACTTTATAGGTAGTAGGAGTTTATAAAAAATCTGTGAAAACTATGCAAAGTAAGAGACTTCCATACCAGAGGTTCTTTTCTTCCCATTCCTGGCAAACATATCTGGGAAACGTAGACCTCATGAGCAAGGATTTAAGAGAGTTTGTTTGCTTTAGGAGAGAAGATGGGATTTGTTTTTTCTCCTGTTCTCACAAAATTTCCTAGCAAGTTGGTGGCTTAAAAATATGTTTAACAATGACACTATTAATTTCTAACTTTTATGTTATTTATTACTTTAATTACAATATTTAAGTATTTTAAAGGATTTTATTCTTCTCCTAAGGAGTTGTTTCCACAGTGGATGTGCCTGTGGCTCGTGTAGCTCATGCTTCCATAGTGATACTTCATGCTACTTACTTTCACTTAGTGCTTAAGAGGTAGCATGGAGTAAACAGGGAAGACTTCACAGAGAATCTCCTTTGTAAGGAAGCCCATGCTCAGCTCACGCAATCCCAGTGAAGTGTGCCTGCTCCACCACAGTCCCAAGGGAAAGCTGGACACCTAAATGTCCTGTCCATTTGCTGGATGCCAAATTCTTTTCTCAGTCTTTATGCCTGAAACAGTGGCAAGCCACCAGGGGTTTCCCCGTGTCGAACATGTGAGGTGACGAGCTGAGAGGTGAGGGACCTATTTCTTAGTCTGTGTTAGGAAGTGCAATAGAAATACCACAGTTCAGTGTCTCACCCATTTACTTGCAAGTTTTGATACTAGTTTTGTCTAAACTATGTTTCTTTATTTGATCTTTCTTTCCTTACAAGAAAGCCTGTTATACAGAAACCACAGCTATTTGCCAGTAAAAACATCATAAAACCCCTTCCAAGTGCGTGAAAAGGAGCTGCTGGCAGCAATGGGAGGGGCGAAGGTGGAGATGATAGACAAAATATAGGATTAAGACTTTTCTTACTGTAATTTATATCTATGATTCCATTGACTTCACTGTGTTAGCAGTAGGGCAACACCATTCCCCCTCCCATGGAGCCAGCCTGGCTTTGACCAGGCTCCCGATCCAGCAGGAAAGTATTTCTAAAGACGACTAAGCAGAACAAAACACATCCTCAGGGCCAAATCTGCTGCACTGTGCCCCCATTGGTGGTGCTGGTGAGCGAAGCAAGCGAGGAGGGCTGACGCCAGTGCCCCAGCAGTGGGACAGGAGGGCAATGAGGGGCAGTGCTGCCCAGGGCAGGCTAGGCTGCAGCATGATGCCAAGGGGCATCCCTGCAGGTAGCTTCCACTCCTGCAGCTTCCTCTGGGATGGACACCCCAAATTTGTTGGTGGCTATGCCCTGATTCCTCAGTCTCCCCAGCAGGAATGGGTACTGGCATCCCCGTCAGATGGGCAAAAAGCACAGCAAGCTTCCTCGTGTCACCTCCTCGCTCACTGCAGCACTCAGCATGCCTCACTGCTAACTGAGCCTAGGCACAACTTTAAGCTAATCAGATTACCTTTACAATGAGGTACGAGTAAGCAAGTGCAAAAAAAAAAAAAAAAAAAAAAAGTAATTTTTAACCTTCCCCTGAGTCAAAACCCCTGCTTCCAGAGTTTTGCAAGGTACTCATTTTCGGAAGGAAAAAAGGATTCTAATGAAAGGGGTTTTTTTCCTAACCCCACCCGGAGAGTCAAAGTGTTACAACCTTGTAACAAAAATAGGTATTATTAGCTATTGTCTAACCCACTTGAAAGGCCCTGATGTATTTCCCTGGCGCAAAGGCTTTATTGAAGACTGCAATAAGAAAACTTTGCAGTTTAAGCATTTTCACCCTTGGGACTTAAACTTCCATTTAGGTTTTTATTTGCTACAACCCCAAAGAGCCTACAATGTCAGTGCCTGAAGAAATGAGGCTTGAGAGGTGATTATAGTTTTATGTGGAACAAGAGCTGTTATGAATCGGAAGACAGATGCTAAAAACTGAGTCAGATAAAGGTACCTACTTTGCACTTGCAAGATAGCACAACGCCTTCTGCTGTGTTGCAATCTTTTAATCTCTGTCAGCACATCTTGTACTACAAAATAAGTGTGGATCATGCATATGGATATATGGGAAATATTTATTTTAAGAAGACTACAAACTGCCATACATACATGTAAAATGTAATTAAAAAGTGCACCATAAAAGAACTGCTTGAGGATTACAGAAGCTTAGCAGTATTGAACTGTCATATGCTAAAAATATCGTGCTATCTTGCTCTAGATAACTTTCTGAATTAATTGTACAGACACCAAAATATAACCTAAATACTAGTAATGTCACTTCTTTTCTTTTTCTTTTCTCTTAACCAGTTCCTGTAGATTTATTGAGATGTAGAATTTATCCATCTACTGTATTTTGATCACAGACATATTCATCTTCAGCATCAGGTTTCAAATTCCTGACAAGACCTAGCCAACGGTAAGTTAAACAAGGAGAAAATCTGGAAAAAGGCATGTGTTGTGTATAGATATCCTCAGGGGGCAAGGGGGGAATGACAGCCACGGGGAAGTCCCTTCCTCTTTGGCTTCTTTGCATGTGCACTTAGTTGAAGACCTGTCTCTGAGACTGGGGAAACAGCCCGCAGGCAGGATGATGTGCTCAGGGGTGTTTTGTGAGCACCGCTGTAAACTGAGCCCTCAGTGGTACAGAACCATGTGAGAGCCATGAGCTTGCATGGTGCATTTGATGGTAGCAGGTTTCTGAAGATGTTTCTTCTGGCTCATGAGAGCTGTTATGGGTGGTGAGGCATGGGATGGAAGGAGCTTCGTTTGGCTACAAGAACCCTGAGTAAACTTCCTGGGTGCAAAATTAGCTTATAAGAAGTGATGTTTCTGCTACAGTTAATCTGATGATCTGCTACAGTTAATCTGATGATCAGGTAAACATGATGCTCAAGTAAACAGGGATGTGAGGAGGGTGGGGGGTGTCTGCAGGCATTTCATGCTGCTTCTACAGATCAATTCTTTAGAATAAACCTGCATTTAATTGTTGCTGGCACTGCCAGACCTTTGCTACAAAATCATGCTAGTCCCAGTCTACAGTAATATTACCTGTATAGCTGATGAGATGCTAGGACATGCACGTTTCATTTATCAACAGTTTCCGTTTGCTAGTAACTGTGTATTCTGCACTGCTTCACTTCTCAGATGTCAGCACAAGGGTGCTTACAGATTTGGGTGCCTATGAAACAAATCTGCAAAAAGTACAATGCTTCTCAAAGGTCAGAGAAAGATGTCTGTAAGATGTCACCTCTTCCTGCCCACCCATAACAGAAGACAAATGGGGATTAGTTGCACTCTAAATCTGGGAAATGCCAGAATAAATTTATCTGTGAATCCTTAATTTGAAGTGGGATCCTCCTTGCCTAACTCGCAGTGTCTTTGTCATCATCCATACACCCTTTCTTGTCTCTAGTGTGAAACAGGGATTTCCAAAGCATAGTACGTTTTCTCCTCACAGACTCATTTAAAATGGGTCAGATAAATTGCCTTTTAGAAGTGCCTGTTTCTCTCTAGTGACTATAAAGGGAGTCTAGACAATTAGCTCAGAGACAGAGGTCTGTGCTGTAAACTTCTAAATGAGGATTGAGGAATCTCACCCTTGTATCTATAGGACAGTCGCTGCATTGGGCAGACCTTCACTTCCAACACCTCTCTTCTCCCAGACAAATTCAGTCGTGGCTGTGGATAAACAATGGTTGAAGTGAGATTCCCAAATCTCACTTTTCACTCTATAACCTTAAATTCTTCTGAACTCTTACTTCAGATACCCATAGCCTTTTCTGAGTCTGGCCCTTGCAATCTCTGCAAACGACCACGTTACTGTACAAGTAAGACCAGTGGCAGTCTACACTGGTGCACTATAGCCTTTATCTCGGTAAAATATGCATACAGTAAATTGCATTCCTTTGGAGCTGAACTTGGCAAAAAATGTCACTAATATGGATGGGCTTCTCTGAGCTGTGCAGTAGCATTTTATTACAGCTTTGATCAAGAGAGTTGCAAACAAGAGTTCTTTGTCCTGCAAGACCAACTATGTATACATTTTGGAAAAAAATTTTCAATGCAAACATTGTTTTTGTTTGCACTAGTATCAGTCCAGACCACTTTATTGAACTCTCACTCCTCAGCTGCAAAAAAGGCTGGATTTCTACCAGGGTAGGTAGGTGTTACAAATCAGCTCTTCATTGCAAGGTTCAGAGCTAGTACAAGCATTCACATTTTCATCTACATCACACCTCTGGTGATACATGTGATGCAAATTAAGGTGTCAATGCAATAAAGCATTTGATTAATAGTGTTTAATTTTAAGCACACAAATAGTTGTCTGTGTTCAATAGGGATACTCAGGAAGCATGTGAATAAATGCTTTGTTGGGTTGGCATCTGTATTCCCATAAGAAAAGTTAAAAAAAAAGAAAAGAAATGGCAGAAGAGAACACAGAAACCTGGCTATGAGGAATCCTTCTAGGGAAGGCTGAGCTCTAGCTAAGCAGTGGAAATTCATAGAAAAAGGCATCACATGATTAACTACACACTGACACACATTGCATAGCAGACAGATAGTATATGGATCCAATCAGAGATAATATAGGGAAGAAAAACTACTGGCTGATACTCAGATATTGTTAGAAAGAAATAGCTCCAGTGGTGTGACTCACAATAATCAATGAATTACCAGTCTCTCCTTAAGCTGCATAAATAATAGTGCTACGTGCAGACACTGAGATGTAAAGGAATAGCAGCAGGGATGGAGGAGGAGACTGGATTGTATGCAGAGCACACCAGGAAAGTAACGTGAAAGCCACAAGGGACACAGAGTAGTAAAAATAGACTCAGCTGATGCTATTACCTAGAAGAAGACCAGAACTGGACAACAGATATTATGGGAACCAGGGGAGCACCTCTGCTTTCTGCAGGTAGATGCTTTTTGTCATCCTCACTTGCAGAATTATTTGCGGTCAAGTCAATACGAATCATTAATTTTACAGTGCCTGTTCATGCCAGCTTTCTCCTTCTTGACATCAGCATGTTTTTACACAGGTGGTTTTGCAAATCCACTTATTTTTGGTCCTGTTCCTTATGGATTCAGAGGAACTTCTCTTAGTTCTCAGCTAAGAGGCTGCACGTGTTTCCAGAACAGAGGGCTCCAGACATATTTTGCCACATTGATTTATCTGTCACATGCATGTTTCAGCCTCTGTCACTTGTACTGTACGCTCAGAACAGCAGTATCACTTCAGTTTTCGGAATACAAAGATTTGTAGTGTTTAATGTAGACCACCTACGTAAGGTCAAGCCATATCCTTTCCTGTTGATAGATGTGATGATGACAAATCAAACACTTTCAAATGCTTTCAGAAAGGAGGAATTACTCTGATGAAATAGCGTAATACATAAAAATAAATACATTGAATAGAACGGCTGGGTTTTTTCAGGATGTTTGTGCTTGTGACCGTTCAGTATGCCCATGTACTGCTTTTGAGCCTTTCACTACACCCAAGATGCACAGATAAATATTCAGGTGCGTGTGGTTTTGTATCATCTCCAGGATCTGATGCCTGCCTTATCTGTTAGCTAAGGAGAGCTGTGAGAAACAGCAAGATTGGCAGCACTACTCTGGATAAACTAGATGATTATAACATATGCTTCTCTCCTGCAGTAATGCTGATGTAGTTCTGGTGGCTGTTATTTAAGACTGTGATATTACTACTGGGGCATGGGAGTACCCAACTGAAAGTTAGGCTGTAGCCCTGGGTACATATTTCTCAGTGGGACTGCTGTCGGGAGTACCCAGGCCACTTGTGACCCTCTACAGTCGCCTCTGTTGTGTCAGCACAGCTGTTCACACAGATGTGCCATGAACGGGATCAGGGTGAGAAATAGGCTTCGCCACATGGCCAGGCACAATGGAGAGGAGGGGGCAGCCAGAGGGAGGAGGAAGGGCTGGAAATAGGAGAGCGAGGATTTCTTAAAAAGCCCTGTCTGGCCATAGTCTGACCTGCCAGAAGAGATTTAGGGCTTACTCCTGCTGTCACTGAATGAAAAAGGCAGCCTTAAAACTTGGTCCACTGCTAAGTAAAATCGATTCAATTTAGCAAATTTAGTGCATTCTGGATTATATTCTCCAAACAGATGAACCTTTTCTTTTCAGTAACTTGAGAAATTGCCTTTTTAAGGGCAAACAGACAACAATGCTGCATATGAAAGTGTGCTGGTTTTGGCTGGGGTAGAGTTAATTTTCTTCACCGTAGCTAGTATGGGACTATGTTTTGGATTTGTGCTGAAAACAGTGCTGATAATACAGGGATGTTTTCGTTACTGCTGAGCAGTGCTTACACAGAGCCATGGCCTTTTCTGCTGCTCACACCACCCCACCAGCGAGGAGGCTGGGGGTGCACAAGAAGATGGGAGGGGACACAGCTGGGACAGCTGACCCCAACTGACCAAAGGGGTGTTCCATACCATATGACATCATGCTCAGCATATAAAGCTGGCGGAAGAAGAAGGAAGGGGGAACGTTCGGAGTGATAGTGTTTGTCTTCCCAAGTAACCATTACGTGTGATGGAGCCCTGCTTTCCTGGAGATGGCTGAACACCTGCCTGCTGATGGGAAGTAGTGAATGAATTCCTTGTTTTGCTTTGCTTGCGTGTGTGGCTTTTGCTTTACCTATTAAACTGTCTTTCTCTCAACCCACAAGTTTTCTCACTTTTACCCTGCCGATTCTCTCCCCCATCCCACCAGGAGGGAGTGAGCGAGCAGCCGTGTGGTGCTTAGTTGCTGGCTGGGGTTAAACCACGACAGAAAGAAAGATATTCATGTCACAGCTGTTCCGTTTTCTAGTGCTATTCCTTTTTCTCTTAGGTTGTCATCGGCTACTTTTGGTGTGAAATTAAAGAGAGGCTTGTAAACAGCTGCTGATACATGCAATATGCTACATGCAGCAAGAATGTACATCATGAGTCATCCACACCCTGTTTTGTCATGTTGGTATTTCCCTCAGACTGTGCCCAAACTATATTTTTTTTAAATCCTACCCCCCCCCCAAAAAAACCCAAAACATATTTTTCAAGAAAAAAAAAAGTCCTAAAAATGTCAAGTGTTTGCTCAGACTCTGATTCAACATGATACTAAAACCCTTTTTAAAGTCAACTGCATCCCAAACATCCTGTTCCTCTTGGTAATCTAGACCTTGTAATGGAAATTCTAGCAGAGCTGTGACTATTACTAATGCACTTAATACATTAGGAGCTCCATTTTGAATGCCTTGAGCACTTAGTCCCCCTGCTAAAGTGGATCAGAGCTGTGGTGGTGTAACATAACAGGGGCAGTCCCATAGCCTTTGTGACCTTTTGCGAGCATCTGAAAGAGATTGCATTTAATGATTTTAAAATGTCAAGGCCCATTTCAGGCAAAAAGAAAGAACTCAAATTGGGTTTCTGGACTGTGTAAGCTTTTGAAATGAGTCCACGGACATCCTCAGACATAAGACACTGGGCTGAAATATCATGGAGGCTGAATACATTATATTTCAGAATCAGGTCTCAGAGACAGTAATCTCAAAATCCAGGCCTGCAGAATAATAATGTTACAGCACATGCCTGCCATAATTTGCTTTTTAGTTCGTTCTGAATTACCTCAGCACAACCGAGTAATTCATCAGTGCATAAAGCATGCAGAGACTGGAAGTGTGAATTATGCATGAAGGATTATTTTGCTCTGATGTTCTGCTGGATGTGTATGTTTGTGCAGTGTACACTGGAAAGCTGCACTAACAGCCCATGATGACTGAGTGTTGGTTTGTGAAATATATGGGGTCTTGTGTTGTTTGAAAGCATAGTCAACTGTGATATGACGCTAGTAAGAAAACTGCATCAACAGTGTAAATAAATGATGGCTTTAAAATATGAATTATGCCATAAATAAATGATCTCTGCTTCCTCACATTCTGCCTCCGTAGAAAGCTGGTTAACCGAACGTGTTATTCACTATCCATAGACAGCCTGACCAAACAAGGTTGTTTACTTCACTGACATGGACAGATCCACCAAAGAGTGCAAACTTGTCATGTAACCAGTAATAAAATATGTGTTGATGACATAATTTGTCTGGCTGGTTCTGGCATGTCTCAGGTTTGAATGAAGCTCTCTTGGGATTTAAAATAAAGATGCAGAATTAGACTTTTGAAGAAGGAATCCAAGTTAATCACCATAATTAAAAACAATATGAGAAGTCATTTCTGACGCATTATATAATAATCACGTAATAACATGTTAAGATGAAGCTAAAGCTGCAGGCATATATTGGTTGATGTGAGTGCCTATTAACTTTTCAAGAACACTAGCAATGAAAGCAATAAAAATACAGGAAAAGTAGAATTAACATGTTACTTCTTTAACAATTTAGCTTGACCATCTTAATTGTAGAGCTGGTTGAAGAATAAAACTGTTGTATGAAACATCTTAAAAAGTTCACAATTATTTTTATTTTATAAACTCTGTAGGAAATTATATTTTTCTATTATTTTAAAACTATATGAAGATACTACTTGATTTAGCAGATTTCTGGCTTTTGTTGCTTTGTCTTGTATTTTTCCTTTTTCGCTTCCACCCTGGAAAGCAAGATGATTCACAAAGAGAAGGAAAAGACAGCAAATAGATTTTTTTATATTTGGTTGATAACTGCATTTAGAAATGCAAGAAGATAATTTCAGATTAAAAACATCCTTTTTCACAAAAGCTTCAACACACCTCATGTAATTCTAACCTTTTGATTATATCTTGTAAGAAAAAAATCCTGTTAGCTTTTCCTGTCATATTTTAAGTCGTTATCTTAACCTAAGAATTAGTAATGCCAATTTTGAGAGTAAAACATCTGTGTAAATTTTAAGGAGTGGAAAACGTTTCAATTTTAGCAGTAAACAAGTTGTGGCTTTAACTATTCAGCTGCTATTTTCATTCACCTATTCTGTTTAAAAGCAAGTGATCTATTCTTTATTGAAAACCATATTGATAGCTATATCTTTAATCTGCTGTGTAGTTTACTCCCAAAATTTTAGTCTCAGATATTTAATGGGGAAAAAAATACAGACTCCCAATTTATATGGATTATTGCCAAAGGTAAAATTAATTCATGAGGGAATACATGAGAGAAATTGGAAAAAACAAGAACAGAAGCCAACAACATTCCCCAGGCTCCCACTCCCAAACCTGCAAGGTGCAGGAAAAAGTATCCGTGGGATGTGTACCAGTCCATGATGACAACTACCAGAAATAACTCATTGCTCACGTGCTACCCTCAGGAACACAAGTAACCCTGTGTTTGAAACACAGCCATTTCCCAAAAGCTCTGGTGCAATCACTCACTGCAGGAATCACTGCTCGATGGTCATCCTGCCCATGAAGGTCACTCCAGACCAAGATAAACATCTCAGTACTGTAGTGGTAAGGCAGATGGTCCTATACTGTTGCCACTTTCAACAGGCAGGAACGGGACTGCAGTGAGAAAAGAGGACACAGAGATCATCCCCCACAAATACCAACATCAGCAATTGCTGGCTGTGGTGGTGACTTCCTGAATGGGGACCAGAGATAGAGACTATTGCACTGTTTTCACCATCACCCCCAAAATAACTGCCAAGTAGTTTAACAAATGCCAGACTCTTGCCTATTTTTAGTTATTTAAGGCAAAGTAAGTCCTGTCATTTATCATAGCCTTTTCTGGCAGGGTAAGCTACAGGCTCTGGGGTAGAATTTGTTTCACCTGCTTTTAGCTATCTGGAAGTCATGAGGCTAGTGTGAGCTAACTGCCTAGCTTCCACCTTATAGTCAATGAACAGACATGGGCATATCCAGAGACTGATTCCTCCTGCTTATATTAAACATCTATGATCAGCTGGAGGTATCCTTCTTAGCTTAGACCTAATGTCTAATGTTTGCATTCCTATAGATACGCTGGCTAAATTCCCACTCTTAAAATCCAGGCTGGATTTAAAAAAAAAAACAAACAAAATCCAGCATAAAAGCAAACAAAAACCCCCAGCTGATTGTGAGTCCTTGCAAAAATCTGTGCATCTTCTCTATTCCCTGGGCTACTATGTTCTGTGAAAATTTCTAGGAATCATTCTGTGATGTAAAAGTTAATACGTACTTTTAAAAATAGGATGGCAGAAATAATTCTTTGAGTCCTACACTGCTCAGCTGGGCTCTGAAAGTGTGTTGGTTATTCTCCAACAGGTCCCCTAGCAAGGATTGACATTAGACGTGATTGCCCCAGTGCAAAGAAGTCAAGCAGCCTCCTCTTTCCTTCTGCTGCCGAGGACATAGCTATCATTTGGCTGCAAACACAGATGAGGTTGCTGCTTCCGATGCTGAAAAGGAGCTGTGAGGTATGTTGGCAAGATGAAATTCTGCTCTAATTCTCCTATGCTCTAGTCAGGCCTATGAGAGGAGCCTGTGGTTGCTCTTCCTAAAGGGATGATGTGAGCTGCTGTATGTTTTGTTCCTGTCTGATCTCCATGTTCGTAATATTTCTATCAGCCGCCACTGGAGTGCACAAGTCCCCAGCACTCACGACCCTCAGCACACCAGTCCCTCCATCATTTAAATTCAGAGGTGGTAACAGTCTTACAAAAAATCAATAGGTTTTAATAGATATTTCCTGAGGTTTATTAAGTATCAAACAGAACTGAGACATCCACTTATTGTTTATATCTGCTGTCAATATTGCTTGCTTTTTTTTTTTTTTTATTAAACTAAAGCAGATGTGAGTTAGTCACTGGCAGACTTCTCATTAAAACAATATTCGCTGCCTCTTTTGTGGATTGCATAGGAAGGCTGTGATAAACACTTCACATTGTGTTGCCCATCAGTTGCTGCCGTTGTTACTAATGAAATACTAATGCTCTGATAATGCAGTTGTAAGTCTAATTTACCTCTTAGGTTTCGACATTATTCACCAAATAAAATAGCATTCTGAGAAACCAGTTCCACTGAGCCATGACAATTTACTCCAGCTGAAGATCTGGCCCCCCAACTCCTGAGGTAGACTTGGACTAGAAAAAGGAGCTGTCTGGCTAATACAAGCATACTCTGTAGCCTTTGTCAAAACAGTTTTTATTCTCATCTGATGCAAACCTCAGGCATTATTACAGGGTTTCATGGAACAGATGTTCTTGAATTTGCATAATGACAGACAGACTGCCTTTTCTTTATGAAAGGTCACTAAAAACCAATGCTACTGTTCAGTCAGTCCTGTCTTCGTTAAGCAATTTCAGGACAAAACTGCTTTGTGTTCACTTACTGTTTTCATGACCACTACTTTACATACTTTAATCGGACAAAATTGAAGCCAAATCATTGGCTTATGTCACACCACATGGTTGTCTAGCTTCCCTTAATTCCTAAACACTGGGCATTCTTGTATGATTGTTCAAATAACAGGGTCAAATCCTCAGCTGCTGTAAGACAGAGTAACTCCAGTGACACTGGTGAAGCTCCCCTGGTTGATGCTGGCTAAGAGACCCAGCTCTTCAAGAGAACATCCCAAAACTGGGTGTTTGGCCTCAGTTTAAATTCACTTCTTTATTCATTGCTTGGGGGTTTTTCGCACCAACAAAATTAAATTGATATGAAGTTTCTAAGCAGAATCACTATTTCTCATAAAGTTGATTTGTATTTAACAACATGTACCCCCATGTATAAGCAAGCTGTTCTTTTTTTTTTTTTTGTAATTTGTATGGGCACATCAAATAGCTGATGGGAAAGTTTTAAATCTTCTACATCTAATGTCTCAGTGACAGACAAATTCCATCATGGAGATTCCCAAAGAGAAGTGCATGTTTGCCTTCAAGGCAAAAACTGAACTTTGCATTCTAGGCAGCATGCAGCTGGAGTGTTATTGAGAAAGCTGATAGACAGCGAGAATCCTCATAGAAGGGCTCTAGGAGGGGCAAAACCAAGATAAATGAGCCACATTGCACTATACAGTACTATCAAGTCATGCAGAGATGCCTGAGACAGGGAAGGGAAACCCTTTGTCTAAATAGAACATGGAAACAAACACAATTTCAGGCTATGAAATCCCTCAAATAACCAAATAACAGAAGGTGAACCAGAAAGCTGGGTTGTTTTTTTTTTTCTAGGTAGCATAGTGTCAATTTTCATTGAGATGTGCAGTTTTTCACTACATGTTTTCTTTTTCCCTGAATTGTACACTTGCCTTTGCTGTTATACTACCCAGAACTAGATGATGATAAAAATCATCTCTTGCCTGTATTTCAGGTTAATTTAATACAACTAAAAGAACTAATGACTGGCTTCCACACATGCAACTGCACATGAACACAGAACAAAGTACATGCTATCAGAATTAGGCAGATACTGCCTGGCCTCTTGAGAGAAGAAAAGAGGAGAAGGAAAGAGCAGATTTGGTTCTTGAGTTGCTGGACAGTAATTTAGAGGGAACTCTGTTTTAAGCAGAAGAATGGGAAATTACTGAGAAAGAGGGTGAGCCTGGACATGCTGTCCCACCCTCCTTCACTTGACAATCCCACTAGGCTGAGATGAGAAGAGTGGTACCCCTGCAAGCTGAAGTGGTACCCCTGCACAGCTTCTTTTGTTTTCATTGAAGACCCAGTCCCACCAGGCCATGGGGAGCCTGGACTTTCCTCTGGTTCTTTCACGTCAGCCATCGTAGTTCTGGTGATCCCAGCTGAGACAATCAGGGACAATTTGGGGAAGGCAGCTGGGTCACCTTATGCATGGAAGGAGAGAGGACACACAGCTCCCTTCCAAGTGTAACTCTGGAGAGGAGGAAGTTCAAATAACTTGGCTGTTTTTTTTCTCGGCCAACAGTAAAAACTGTGGCACGATTATGCATCAGTCAGAGGACTTGGAAACCACGTTCTTTGCTCAAAGACCATATTTCCTATTTTAACACCCCTTTTGATAGCTCTTCACTTCTCAGACTTGTAAAGTTCACACCAGTAAGGCTCAGAGTGAAGCTCTCTTCTCTGAATTATGCTTTTCTCACCCTTCCACAGCCATTCTTTTCTTCTCACCATCCACCTCTATTCTAACAAGGCTCCAAGCAACCTTCTAATTCAATTCCAGGCACGGATGATGAATGGCGCTGAAGTCTAAAGCTCCGCCTGGTTTAGGTTTAAATTCCCTCAAAGGTCCCCCTTCCCCCCAAGTTCATATCCTGACAGATCATCATAAACATTGACATTGGAGTCAGGTGAGTTACATACAACTCTGTGCTGCTGGCAAAGTGTTTTCTGAGACCAACATGTGAGATTCGCTCCTGTTCCTGTCCAATGCACCAGAATTTGTTAACCTTCAGGGAAAGCTGCAAACCTACTCAGAGATAAAGAACTCTAGATAATAACAGTAAGTGAGACTACTAGTGATAGGGCCAAACTTCCATTGCCTTTTAGCTTCAAAAGTCCATGTGAATGCAACACAGCCTTCTTACCTGAACACTGACAGATCGCAAACGGAGTGAGCCTGACCTTCACATTGGGAAGAGTGACAGACGCCCACAGACACCCTGCAGCAGTGGGGCTGGCAGCTGGGCAAAACCAAAGGAGGGGTGACAAAGAGTGGAGGAGGACGGGAGATGCAAAGGAGCAGATTTGCAGCCTAACACCTCACAGGCGATGTCCTTGTCTCTACTGGAAGCACTGCAGGAGTGATGGCTTCTTCCATCCGTGTTCTCTGCACAAGTTGCCATTTATTGGCTTGGTAAAACATCAGGCTGTAGCAGCAGCTAGTCAACCCATAGAAAAGAATAATACAAATTACTTACACTTGGGCTTTGACAAAGAGGGGTGAAGACATATCTATTTACAAGAAAATTCCCGAAGTTCCTTAATTCATGCAATATGTATCTTGCTTAAAAATATATAAATGCACATTAAGCCAACCAACTTTGTACTCACTTAGCAGAATTTTAATATGGGATGCTATATGAAACTGTTCTACAGTTTCACAGTCATTTAAGGATAATTTACATGGTTCATAAATGTTTGACTGTTTGTTCCTTAAAGTAAGTACAGGTTGCTCTTGTTCTTCAAGTACAAGTTGAATTTGTTTGCGCTACTAATAAAATAGATTCCAATAATAGATCATTGGTTTGCATGATAACATAGGAGGTAGAAAACCTCAGGATTTTCTGGTTTCTGATTTAAAAGGCTGATATAGTGGATGGGAAACTGAAATTAACTTCAAAGTTTTAGATTAAATTATCATTGCCTATTAGATGATGAGCTAGCTTCCCTCCAGTATGTTTCCTGATTTTTCTTTTCTATTAAAAGGCTCTTAGAAAGTACAAGATAGAAAGCCTGTGACTACCAATCCTCCTCACAGATAAAATATTTCACTACGCCATGTTTGCAAGTAGTATCTTCTAGTAGGTCAGCCAATATTGTTGGAAGAAAGACATGTTTCAAGATTTGGCTTTTCTGTTTTTATTTCTTTAAAACTGTATCAGTTGACCTAGCAGTAAATATTATCTATGTTTATAAACTTTTTCTTGCTTATACTCTGAAATCCTCATGGTTACTGTAATAAAACAGACAGCTCATTTCAGAAATAAAACAATGATAGGAATGAAGCCTTTTTATTGATTAGCCCTGGTGAACAAAAGAAGATATTCTTCTGTTTTAGTGAACTCATTCACATTTATCGCTAATGAATAAGTTGTTCTCAAAACATAAGCACAATCCTGTAATACGGTAACATATTTCCAGCATGTGGAAAATTGCCATTTTCTGTTGTGTGAAAGAACTCTGAAGGCTATAGTACAGCTAAGTAAAATATTCATTTTTACTATGATTATAATTTTCTTTTGTTATTGGTTTTTAAAAGTACCAAACATACATGAGAGATGTCAGCATTTGACAACAGAGAAGGCAAAAAGCCAACTCCAGACAACTATGCCATAAGAAAACCTTGCTCATATTATCCTGCTGAAATTTTTCCTACCCAGAGAAATTCAATTTTTTTCCCAGGAGTCAGCATGCATTCTGTCATTCCTGTAATATTCATCTATGCCTTCTTTTGATGTCTGAAATTCGACTCTATGCTAGTTTTTAGGCTGGAGATGCTCACTTATGAGTGCCAGAAAAATTCTGAAGAATTTGAAAACTGCACTGTCCACTGGCAGAAGAAAATGGAAGTGAAAACAATTATTTACATATTCACCATATGACAGATGATCTTACAAGTTCAATCCCTGTAGGGCAAATATGAATTTAATTTTCCAGGCTACAGTTTTGCAGGATATCAGCTGACTATAGGCTCCTATTTCAACTACTGAATATGTGCCTGTTTTCCATGATGCTGATGTCCCTTTGAAATCAAGCCCCTATAAAATTGCTTAAGTATGAATTTCAGAAATTTAATTTTAGACACACATGTGAAATGCCTTAGAATTTGCTCACAATGCACATTAAGATCTAACTTTTAAGTGTCTTCTACAGTTACTATAAATAAGATTTGCTATTTAAAATGTAACCAAAAAAAAAATCTATTCATCATCTCTCAAAAGCTGACTAGCTGCACTGGGATAGGAATGGTATGTGAATGTAGCTGAAGCAAGGCCTTTTGCCAGTAGCTGTGGAGGCTGGGCAAGATAGATAAAGATTTGGCATAACCTGAAATTCGTCACTGAGCTCTTATTGAGATTTGGAGGAGAGGAAGCTATACGACAGGCTTGCCTGCTTACTCATTTTGATAACAATGACAGCAGGTATTCAGCCAGGAAATAAAGATGTCACATCTTAATACTAAAGTCAGAGGGGTATAAAAATGATTTTATATCACGGTGAAAGGAGAGGGAAAGAGGGAGAGATTCCACTGGAAATGCCATGCCACCTGACTAAGATGAGATGTTTTGCTGGAATAGGTAAACAGAGCAATATTGGAGGCGGGGGGGAGCAGTACCTGTGACTGGGAAGAAATAGTGAAATGGCATTAACATACAGGTAAGAGAATTCTAGCAATATCCAAGTCTAACCAAAAGCACTTGATGAAGAAACTCATGAACATGATCCTAGGATTGGAACGTTTCACTTCAGAGTGTTCTAAATGAAAAATCAAAAGAATATGCATCTTCCATTTCCAAGCTCAAGGCTGTGTTTTTTCAGGCACTTGAAAAAAGATGCAAAAAATATTTGGGGCTTTAGGCACATTCCCAAAAACTTGTAACATAAAAAGTTAAAACATCATTTCTAGCATGCATGTAAACTTAAAATGATGCATATAGCAAGAAGCATTTTTCATAGAATTTGATATTTGTATAAAAAGTCATTTTAAGATTTGGTTGATAGTTGAAACATTATGAAAACTAAAAACTCGTGTACCCTAAGTATTTCAAATTCAGAAATAAGTGTGTCTGGCAACTTCCTTGTTTATTTCAGTAAAGAAAAAAATGTTCTTGAATAAACAAATATGTCAGACTAACTTCCCACGCAAATTTAAGCTTAACTGAGCCTGAATACACAGAGCAAAACCAGACCGTAAAAGCCCTAGTACCCAGTGCGGGAAGGTTCAGTCTATAAAGGTAAGGCTTTCTGCTAATTTTGTACCCAGTTTACAAGTTGTCTAAAATCTAAAAGGGGCACCACAAATAAAGTTGTGAGCATGTACTTCATCTGCAAAAGGAGAGCCTTCCTGGGGCTACTCAGGTCATTTAAACAGAAAGAGATGGTCAAACAGCAGGTTTTTTTCTTCTTTGAAGAAGCCTAGATTGTGAAAAATAAAAGCAAAAAGTCAAAAGAGTCCATCTTTCTCACCTACCTCCTTCACATTTCACCTATACACAGGCATATTTCTAATACATGTCCATAAATCCTCATTTGAAAGCTACTTATTATCTAGAAGGATGCTTAAATACATTGGTCAGGGAGCTCTTCTGACCTTAAAGACTTTTTTGTCCAGTCCATGCTCAATGGCAAAACAGCACATAAAGAATATAGACTAACAACTGACAATGTTGAGAAGGGCCATCATGTCATGTTTTGTCCCCTTTCTGCTTCCCTGTTTCAACTGCTGTCCTTGAGGGTTGAGATTTTCTGTTTGCTTACTGCCTGAAGGTTAATATTTGTTGACTTGTCCTAAAGTTTGAATAAAGCCCTGTTAGTTGAAATGGCTTTGAAAAAAAATATCTGCTGTCTCTGTATCTTAAAACAAATTTTTAAAAAACAAAACAAACAACCTGCCACCAAAAATTAACAAGAAAATGAGAAAGGGCTCACCCAAATCTTGCTGGCATATAACTCAAAATAGAGAAGTGAAAAATGTTAACACTAGAGCTGAGCAAGCTAAAGAGTGTACATCTTCCGCCAAACCCCGGGGCAGAATTGTGCACATAGAGGCAGATACTGTGTCACTTGCTAACATAGCTTTGAATTATTAATCACACTACCTATCTGGGTGCATCTTGAGCCTGTAGTTAGTATGGAAGGGAAATACCAAGATCTCTCCCCTAGCCTTTTGCAAAACTGAAACCAGTAGAGAGGAAACAGTTTCCATTAATAGCAAGCACCCACCGTGACAACATAACAAATGATTGCTCTCTGTGTGTGAAATGAAAAGGACGTCTGATGTGCAGGATGGGTTTTCACTGTTGTTAAGCATTCTTTTGGTTAGATACGCTCTCCTGACCCACAGCGCGTAATGAATTTTCCAGTTCCTGATGTGTGTGTATAGTTAAGTCTAGAACTTCTTGCTCTTACGGTTGTTTCAGCACACCAGCAGAATCCAGGTAAATGTCATATATTTTTAACAAATTGTAGCTGGTTCACTGTGCAGGTCTGAGCACACAGTCCCCATCATGGGACTAATCTGGTCACACGCTAAGAGCCTGCAATCAGTAATCTGCAGAAAGAGGTCTAATGTTATGCTGACTGGGAGAGCTAGGGTGAAATAATTATATGTCTGTGATAAGAACACGCATCTTTAATGGATAACATGATACCATAAGATTCCCTTTATTGCTATCTGAATATGAAGAAAGAATGAATACATAGTTAGAGTGGCATAAATAATCCCTTTTGGGTTTTGTTGTGTTCCTTTGCACATATAGCCTGTTCCCTTGTGAGCACAGTGTGCTGCTTTGGCTGTTTCAGCCCTAGGTCTAGCTCTGGCAGTGACACTGACTTTTCCCCTGTCTTTTCCATTAGATTTCTCATTCTCCACCCTACCTATACAGGCTTTAGGCAACTGTTTTGTTTCATGTTGTGTCATCATGTTATCCTTTAGAGATGGATAGAGAGATTTCCTTTTATCATACTTCATAAAATGTGAGATGACGTTCCATATATAAATTACCGTCTTCTTTTAAAACAATAAAATTAATAGCAAGATAACTGTAGACAAAGGTGCAAAAATGCATCAGATTATAAGTGTTTTTAAATATAACTCATCTTGTTATTGATCAGTTGGAGTTTGACAGATTAAATAGCAAAACTGAAATGTCTGTTCATGTCTTAGTCACTGTTAACTATTGTCATTTATCAGAACAAAATCAAAAAGCATCATAAACAACAAATGGGGTAGTGATTCTTCTATAGCTGTATCAAGAGGTTTGCAATGTAACTAATTTAAATGCTGGTAAGGCAAGTATTTTCAAGAAATTTTGTTTCATAAAAATATACAGAATCATTGCAGCCATTTTGTTAAGTGAAAAAGGTAAAATGTTCTGCAAGTTAGTGCTGAGTTATTGCTACTCTGAAAAAAAACAAGCAAACAAGCAGCACTCTGTTCCTGGGCAGTGTATTCTACTCCATATATGCCAGAGTTGCACATGTGTGTCTGTATAGACAGATGCACATGCTGGGTTTGCAGACATGCCTGTGAATTAAGTAATTCTTCTGGAGTGACAGCAACAAAGCAGATCATTAATCTGCTAATCACAGAGCCAGAAGGTCTGCAACTACATTCTTCAGTTATACCAAGTTTTTGTTCTTTGTTACCAAGTTCTTCAAAATAAAATTATTGAAAAAATGGCCAGAAGCTAGAAGATCAAACACTGAGCAGGAACAGGAAAAAATAAAAAGCAGAACTAAAAAGAGTGCAGAGGATAATATACTGAAACATGCACAAGTGCAAGTAGTCCATACATTATTGTATGGAACAAGCTGCTATAGGTATTATTTTCATTATGGTACATCCTCTGAGACCCCTTTCACTGTGTACAGCTAGTGGCCATCAATCCCTCTGGATTCAGACTTACAGTTGTACAGAAAGAAGCAATATAACTTCTTAAACACAAAGAGTCACAACTTTCTCGTGACTAGTCATGTAAGACAAGTACCACAAAAGACCTAAGAACTTAAGTCTAGGATCAAAATTGAAGTTCTCAAGGCCTTCATTAAGTTGCTGCCAGTGCTCACAGCACTTAAATACCCACACCTCTGAAGTCTGCACCACTAATATGCTTTGTAAATATCTATACTTCTGTTACTTGGGCTTCTGTACATATTCATGCAGGTCCCGACAAAGCTCAGATGTTTAATCATCTGAGTCGGTAGACATACTCTTTCCTCCTCTTAATCCACAATTAATGGCTCAGGCTATTCATACACCTAAGTCAGAATCCCAAGAGGATGTAGGCATCTTTCAAAAAAACCAAAATAAATTTAAGATTTGTCCCTGTCCTTAGAATTTCTTGCTCACACAGGCTGCCTTGTTGGTATTGTGGATTCCTCCCTGAGACACTTGGGCTTTTCTAGGGACGAGCTGGATTCTGCTTGAGGGCTGAGTGCCTCAAGGCCTCAAGGCCACTTTTAGGAAACAACAGGGCAGAATAAATGCCTGATTTCCTGAGAGAAGCAGGGCTTGACATAAATAAAACTGATCTTATATCAGTGGAGAGAAAAAAAAAAAAATAGACACGAGACTTAAGAAAAAGCACAAAGTCAGTGCCAGGGTCCAGGTAAGAATCCAGAGGGCTTTGGGGTTCAGGTCTCATTCAGGCGGTGCATCTCTTGGTGGCCAGTATTCAAACAAGACAGTTGGCTGAGGAAATGGGTTACTACAGGAAACAAAAAATGGCCAAGAGGAAGTCCCGACTCCATGGAATTGCAATATGGCTTTGGTTCAACCCTCCAAAGCTACTCAAACCCTAACACCATTTCTGAAGAGCATAAGGATCAATGCTGGACACCTAATCATTAAGAAATCATCACATTGTACTTTTATAGGACTAGCAGATAGCCTTTGTAGTCTGTATCTTCAAAATTAGTACAGGTAGATGCTTAGTTAATGAAAGCTGAAGTGAGATTGGTCTTGGTATTTTTTATCTTCCCCAAAATCTGGCTATCAAATAATAATGAGCTCTTTTGACATTGGAAACAGTCTTTATGCTCTGAGCTAGATCCTGCTGGTATTAGCTAGCATTGCTCTACTGACTTACTGGAGTTTTATCAATTTAATCAAAATGGAAATTTGGTCTGTTAGTTTAGAAAAAGAAGCAGTATCTCCTGATATTATCTAAATATGCATGATTTGGTAAACCGTTGAGTCAGTTTACCTGAAAATAATTGTGTGTTTGTTGTGTACTCTACACACTGGAATCTAAAAATTACATGAAAAATTTTACATGAAGACGTTGCTCTATTATTTAAATCACAAAAGATATTTAATTTATTAATGTAACGTATGCAAATATGAATGTCAGAGGTTAGCAGAAGATATAGAGCATGAATGAGAAAAAAGAAATCTGCCCCTATATATGTGAATTCACAGAATATATTTGAAGATGATAGTTTTCATACCTTGTGAAGTTTGTTTCTCACTTTAAAAAAAAGTGCTGCGATAGATGAAGAATAAATAGGTCATAATGGTGCCTGGAGACCAACTTTGACAGTCACTGCAACCTTCAGAGATAGAAGCACACAAATACAACTTTTGTAAATAGTAGCTTATGTTTTTGCTGACCTATCTGAGGGATACACTTGTTGTGAGTTTTCTTCATTTGGAGATTTTGTGATGTAGACAAAACAGAATTTGCTTTTATGGTAGCTAAGCTGAAAACGAAAAGTTTAGTATAGTCCCTATTTTACCACATATACTTTTAATAAATACCAGTTACCTCTGCTGAAGGATAACATGTTGGGCAAATATCCTCCCTTTCAACTGGTTGCTGTTGTCTTGCAAACTCTGTTTCTCTGCAACTCAAAAGCCATACTGAATTGCATTTTAGTGAGGCATTTCATTTGTTATTTGGATCCTGTTGTAGGCAAGTGAAAGAATAGATCATAATACACGTATTCAAATTTATGTATTTAATTGTGAATTAGAATGTGCTCAAGATCCTTTAGAAAATAATTAACAGATTTAAAACATTTTGAAGAGGAAGAGGTTCTCACCTAATGAGCTCCCGGTATGCCATGAGTGATGAAATACAGCTGTCCTGTAAAATGAGGTTAAATACTACAGGGCGGAAGAGACACAAAAGGCAGCAACCCACCTAGCAGAATGACAGAAGGAGGAACAAAGGTAGAAGTGCTACATCAGATTCTTTACCTTTGTAACATCTCCTCTGAAGCTAAGCTCCTCTTTCCGTTTGCTGCCGTGTGTATTTCAGAAACCAACATTCACAGACCATACAAAAATGTGAATTTTAGCATATGAATCATGAATATTTAATTCTTCTTTTTCATGTTTTTTCAAGAACATTTGACAATTATTTCACAAGGCATATTTTTCCCTAAGTGAAAACGAAAGCCTGCAACAGCTGAACTCAAATATCTGATAAGATGACTGCTGACAGAAGTGTTTGAGGATGCTCAGGCTGCTATGCAGAAATGTTAGACGTGTCATTTTTCGGTTTTGATTCTGGATTCACTAAAAAGGCAATTTGCAACATGTAGGTACCAAGGCTTATACAGTGGTGTACTTTATACATGTGTGTAGGTACATAAGTGCAGTAAGACACACTCCAAGACTCTTAGAAACCTCCCCAGAATGTGTATTTTGGTACAGTGACTTGTGGAAGCTCTTGGCCGAGACAGGGGTTGGATAAGGATGAGAGAAAAGCCTGCAGTGCCTTGACACGACTCGCTGCTTCACCGCTCCACGTGGTCCAGCATAGCTGAGATTAGTGTGAAATCATTTGTAAGGGAAAACACCTTTACAGAGTGAAGAGAAGGCACTGCAGCAGAGCCCCCTGCTTTGAACTGAACAGTCGTTAGGCACCTACAACCCCACTTTTGTAATTTACTAATTCTCTAAAATATATTTATTGTGGTAATTCTATTAAAGACTGGGTGCTGTGTCAACTTTTAGGGATGTGCAGGAAATGTGAGCTGAAAATCCATCTCCTTGGGTTAGAAAGCTCTGGTGAGACATTGAGAGAAGTTAAAGAACATAGGAGCTGAATAAACACCCTCCATTTTGGTGCAGTGTTATAAAATACATCTGGAATTATAGGCTAGATTTTTGGTCTCGGCTTTCTGCAGCTTCAGAATGGCGCTAAGGGGCTATAAAACTATATTAAAGCTGATTCAGACAAAGCACTTCTATAACAAACTCGACTTTGAGTTAGCATGAGTAGAAATAGACCTGTCCCTCAGTTCTTTCTGAAGCCCCGTGACATAAGAGGGATGACCAGGGAGTTGGTCTAAACACCGGGGTGGGCAGGAAGAAACTGTACATTGAGCTTTATAAAAGCAATTTTAGCCAGTCAAACAGGAATAATGAAAACCTTTTCGGAGGCAGAGGCTGTCTCACACTCCTGCTCGCCTCAGAGACAATTAAAAAGCTGTCTCTACCACACAGACAGACCAGCATCTCAGCAGCCGCAGGCAGGGCTAGCACCTGCTGAGGAGGTAGGTCAGCAGAGATCCTTTGCTTCTCCTAAAAAGGCATGTTGTTTATAAAGCTCACAAGATCATTAGAGTCTCATTCTGGGGCCCTTGAGGTATTTCATCATAAAACATCCTTAGCAAGTTAGAATAAGTCAATATTGTCAATAGTCATCACCTCCCCACTCCACATGATATATAAATAAGGGAGGAACCAACCACTGCAATCATCCAGCTTGATCTTCTGCCTAACGCAGGCTATAGGACTGCACTGAAGTCTTAACATCTTTATGAGCTTTTCATCATAAAAATGTAAAACTACATCAGGCCTCTATTTGGCCCAATATATTTATTTCTATTAGTGTCATATCTGGAAACTAAGACTGAGATAACGTGGCAGGCAGTGTACAACAAGGGCTTGAGTCATCTCACCTAACTTTATCTATAGTTCAATATCTGATTTAAAGTGTTGTCAAAGGGAAGAGGTAGTGAGTGAGAAGAATGTCCAGAGAGCAATTCATGTTATTCCAATCTTAGACAAGAAAGATGGATCATCCTCTGAAAGTGTCTCTCTCTCTATTAAATGTACAGGGAGTCTGGATAACTGACTGAAACGAGTTTTCTCACTTTTAGAAGGCTAATGTATGGTGAAGTGAGTCTCACCTAATCGCCTAAAAAACTTACAGTCTAAATGAGGTAGACCACAGATAGGAAGGAAAGTAATTATACGGAGATGAGAAGTGATTTGCCTAGAGTAACACAATTGCTTTCCCGGGTGATTCTTCCCAGCAGACTATCATCTTTTGGCCCATCTGCCCCTTCACCAGGTTTTATCAAAGAATTTCATGCAGTAAGACCCAAGAAACACAGTAAAAAGAGTCCTTCAATTTGTCACTGCACAGTTAGGTAATAAGATGAATAGTAAGTTTTCACAAACATTTCTACACAGTTTTCAAATATAACTTGTTCCTTTCCAGGTAAAAGAGGTGGAACTGAACGAAGTATAACAACTTGCCCACTTTACTGCAACGTTGCTAAACCTTTACTATTACTATGTGGGATTTTCAAAGTAATTTCCAAAATTATTTCCAAAAGGCATTCCAGTTACACTGGAGATGATGGAAAAAGACTTAATTAATCCTGCTGGCTCTCTGCTTGCTCACAGAATATTTAAATATAAAAGTACAGATTTTCACTTCAGATGACAACTTCATTGTCTCAAGGCCTCATCTGATGCTTACTGAAGTAAAATTTAAAAAATTTTTAAAAAGCCTCAAATTTATTTCACTGACCTTTAGATGAGACTCTGTGACTCTTCAAAAACTTCATTGTGTTTCTTATTTGAATTTAATCAGAAAACTTAGGGGGCCAAACTTCCTAAACTGTTGCCTGGCTCCTTAAAACATAATTACTTGCTGAAATGCACCTAATTTTCAAAAAAGAATATTGCATGGAACAGCTTCTCCCTCTGATGTCAAATAACACCTTTGCCAGACAATACAAATTTCTATGTAGAATGCTGGAGAAATCTAATACTATTGCTGACTGTGTCATCAAACTACATTTTCAGGATTGATAAATAGAAGATTGAAGAAGGAATGCTGAAAAGTATTTATACAAACTTCAAAGATCCAAAATAACTTTATTCATCCACAAAGGTATCTTATCAGTCAGAATGGATGCTCCAGTAAATATGTGTGCTGAAGACATAACTCCATTAATACAACCAAACAACTTTCAATACTATTTCAAACAAAGGTACAGAAATGTTATCAAATGAATGATAATATTGTATAAATCAATGGTGTGTCCTTGTCTGGAATACTACATTCAACAAAAGAAGCTGTAGCAGAAATAGATGGACTTGTGTGGAATATGAATACGCAATGTTACTGAAAACATAAAGTTTGGGTACATGAGAATAGAATGGGTAATATAAAGATATTAAAAAAACCCCAAACACAACTACTTACTGAAAACACAAATCGCTTTCTGGCTTACCTAAAACAGGAATTTGCTCCAGCTGTACTCATATTTCTGTAACATTTGTTTTCTGTAAATTGTCTAGCCTTCTAATTCTTGCAACACTTCTTGTAAGAAAAGGAATTTTAATAAACTATATAAACAGAAAAAAACAAAAATCATGCAAAAGTCATTGAATATTAAGGTCGCTAGTTTTTATCAGTAACATAGCTTCAATAGGACATTTAAGAATTGCCTGCATAGTCCATAGTTTACAGGTTGGGATGTCCAACTCTTTTTTTTAGAGATCTGGCCCTGAGTGAAAGCTTACTTGTTCATTCCTAGTACAATGCTGAGTGCATGTGAGAGGTCTCTGAGAGCATGTAGCTGGCAAACTCATTAAGGAGTATGAAATCAGATCATTTCAGTGCTGTTTGCTCTGATAGTCTCTCAGGTCTGAGCATACAAAACAGTGCAATGAAGTGTTTGAGCTTGCGTTGGTTTGCTGATATTGGCTAAATAAGTATCTGGACATGGAAATATCAGCATTCATTGCCTTCATCAAACCACAGCCCAGGAGTAGTTTGGAGGATGTTGGCGGCAGGGAGGAATTCATTACAGTCCTCTAAAATGTCCCTTCCCTCAGCAACCTGTGACTCACAGCTCTTGTTTTTATTTTCTCCTTCACATCAGCCAGTTTAGAGATAGGCAACCTCTGACCCAAATAAAAGCAACTATTTCTAGCTGTTTGATGGCATTTAGCTACAGTCTTGTGCTGTTTCCCTCAGGCAAGAAGTCTCTCAGCTCTGTAGTAAACACTGGCCCCTGGCCCCTGAGCTCTCCGGCTCTTGCGTACCTGCCCTGGAGCTACCAGCGGGATCCCAGGCTTCCTCCTCCAGCGTCTGACGGAGAAGGACAGTGACATGGATATGGGGGCAGCAACACGCCTGCAGAGTACAAAGCAGCGCAGTGTGGTGGGAGAAGCCAGAAACATCCTCAGACTGCATGAGGCTGTTGCTGGACATCTCTCTTTCCTTGTAGGTCTTGCCATTCCAATACTGGGGGGCAGCCACCCACTGAGAGCTGAGCTGTAGGAGCACAGTCTGAGACAGCACCTTGCCATGACAGGCTGTATGGCACACATGTATATGTGTGTGTATGTTTATATATGCATAGCTATGCATACGCATATATGTATAAAGCTAAAAATTGGGGTTTGTACCGAATAAATCTGTTTGTCACCTCCTCTTACAAATCACCAAAATGAGGGTTAGGAGAATTTAGACACTGCCACAACATGCTGGGTTTGGTGGGTTGGTTTGGGTGGTTGGTTTTTTTTTTTCAGGGTGTGGTGATTCAGTGTTTCACTTAGGCATTTTTGGAGGGAAATAAAGTCTTCTAAACTTGTATATTATTTAAAAAATAGGGATAAAACTCCAATGTTTTAGATCAAACAAAATGTTAACTCATCAAAAAAGGCAGGACAGCTCTTCCCTATTACAGTGCCTGGAACACTGTGGTGCACTTTGTGAACTCCAAGGAAAAGCTGGAAGGAAAGCAATTCTCTCACAAGGATACACAGCCTATAATGTTCACAATATACTGCTTAGCTAGCTGGGAATGGGTCTTCTCCCTCAGGTAAAGAGAGCTAATAGCCAGAGCTGGGTGCAGTACAGATTGGGATGTTCCTGTTGAATCCTGAGCCCCAGGGGATGAGGTGGAACTCTGTAAGATGTGAGGTCCAAAGAATAGATAGCTTTTAAGCTGATACCAGCACCACTGGCTCTGTAGCGCTCACATTACTGTTTCAACAATATCTGAGGGCCAGACAACTATTAATCTCAGAGTTGGAGCACTGCCTGTTGTTTATCTGCTGTCAGGTTTATTTGCTGTCAGGTTTCTGAACTGCTGTTCTTCCAAAGCTCTGAAGACACATATGACGGTCACTAGTGATGGAAGTGAGGCTTTAAAATGCCTGATACTAGACCAATTCATTCAGTAGCCCATTTTTGTAATATTGTTTTTGAAAAGAGTTGGTATTTATATTTTACATCTGGCTATAAGATCTAAGGTATTTACCCAACAAGTAGCCCATTTTGGTCACTAATGGTTTCACTGTAGAGACAGAGAAATCAACTCTCAAAAAAAAAAAAGTTCATGGAAGAAGGTACATATATCTGTAATAAAGGACAGAAAAGAACACAGTGTGCTGAAGCATTGTATTTAAACACACAACTACAAAGGCAGAAACATATTTTTCATGAAGAACCAGGGTAAAGTTCTTGTCTAATATTTTTCTTAATAGTATTTCAAATACTATCCATTATATATTACACTATTCATTTTCCTATGTGTCTTTCTTAAAGTCAGCTGGGAACTACTAGCAATTATTTATCAGAGTTTAGAACAGTAATTAAGTTGAATTGTTTAACATATTTTTGATGACTGGAGCTTTGACCTGTGTTCCAGGAATGAGTCACCCTGAGCAGTACAGAAAGAAGGTTGTGCTAGATATAAATATACAATATTGTCTCATTATCTTCCTTCCTCATTAATGCCAGCAATTCATTCATATTTCAGGTATTAGTGTTTCATTTCTATAGACTTAAAACGTGGTGATTAGCCCTCTGACTCCATGGTGCTATATTCTGCTGTGCAGAAAATTGCAAAGTATGTAAATATTTAAATGTACAGAAGATTCTCATTTGCTGGCACTGTGTGCTCAGTGTACATTGATCTTATTGTAAAGGAAGGGCTGTATTACATACTCTCAACCGCACACTACATTTTTTTGAAATTTTTACTTCTTTCTTGTTGTTTCTGTATCTCTGTTTAATCTAAAGCAAACTCATAATGACTGAAAGAATATGGCAAGCTGCATAACAATAGTCAGTATCCATGGCAGTTTCCTAATTTGTGTAATTCTCCTGTCACACTGGAACATATGGATCCCTTCCTTTCTCCTCCCATCCCACCTAAATGAAATTTTTAGTACTTCTACTTAATTAAAGTTAATTTCTGAGGACTGACTGCTTGGCTCATCTTCAAAGCTGTTAATAGATTTAGATCAAAATCTTCCTAGCATAATGGGGGGTACTGTTGAAAAAAGAACTGTTAAAAAACAAAAACTCTTGATCCTTTTTCTAATTTTTTAAATTAATTTAAAAGACAAAAACTGTTCTTTTGGCTAAAGTATATATATTTTTTCTTCGCTTTTCCTTTACTTTCCTCCTTTTTAAAAGCAAAACAGGAGAAGGCAGAGGAGGGGAGATAGACTCAGGAGTAAACAACAGCTACAAAGTTAAACAAAAACATTTCAAACCATGTTTCAAAGAAGTTCTCTGTGTAATATAGATGACAAATTAAAAGTAATGTCTGTCTTCATTATTTGTGCAAATGAATGAGTGAATTTTCTGAAAAACTTAAATGAATTTTAACCTGTTATTGGGAAACATTTCTTATTTCTTCTTGTTTTTAGGATGCTGTGACTGGAAGAGGGCCATCAATTGACCATCAATTACCAGTTTTCCCTCCAACACAAAACCAGGTGGAAACTTGTTTAAATTTTGTTTTGAAACAAATTGAGAAAGGATCTTGATAGCTCTGGAGTGTTCCATCTTGGCCTTTATCAAGAACAGAATGTCTGCATTTTCCACTCAAAATGACCTTGTTCCTTTTTCTTTTTTTTCTTCAGTGTCCTGCGACAGCAACCACTGTTCTTCATCAGACCTGACTTTTCCACACCCCAGGCTGGCCAGCTCTGTTTTAAATACCAACTCCGTTGGACTGCAAAATGATAAACACCTATACTTATTTGATTTTCATCTGCTAATATCCTTTTATTTTTAAAAAGAACATGTTTCTCCTTGTATTTTTATCTCATAATTTAGTAACTGCCTGCTTTTGGCCAGTCACAAGAGCTTTCTGTTGGTTACTTTATTTTGGCATGGCTTAGAGATGGTTGTGAGTAAGAAAGGACTTCTGTCTCTTCATCTGTTTGCCCGACTTTTTTTGTAAAATAAAGGCCATCTGGATTTTATTTTGTGCTGATGAACGTACAGCATGTACAGAATTTGTTTTCCATGTGAGAGACAGCATTCAGTTACGACTGCTTGGATTGCAAGCCTGCAAATGTTTGTGGCAAAATACCTGGCTTCAAGTTCTGCTTTCTAAAAAGAAATGTGAGCTAAGCCTGATCTTGGAGGTGAAGGGTGGAGGGGGAATGCCATGTTGGAGAGCCTAAGGGTTTCGTATAACCCATGCTCAGCCATTAATATGCTGCCCTGAACTTTGTGTGGCCCATCTTAATAACACGTAGACTCCTGTAATCATGTGGTAGTTCTGGTGAGAACAGATCAAAACCTCAAATAAGACATATAATGGCTTTAAGCCCAGGGAAGAAAAAAACAGCTAAAAATCAACTTGAGGAAAGTATAAATTTAGCCTGTGGTGTACTGTATACTCGACGCATGCTGTCAGAGAGGGGTGTGGTTTGTTATTGTGAACTTCTCTGCTTTGCAATAACAAGTCTCCCAGCAATCCCTGCTGTAGCAATCATCACTATCATCATCATCATCATTCAGAAAGAACATCTGGGCTCTGTGGGGAATATTGCGGAAATAATATAGATATGATACATTTTTGCATCTGAATTGTTATGTGCATATACTTAAGAAAACTTGTTCAAAAGGTTGACAGTGGCTTACATGGAACATGCTGCCTCTTCCAGGAGCACGGCACAGCCCAAGTGAGAAAGAAGGGAAGCATGGTCATGTTGTGCCCCCTTCATCCTCAGTGTCCCTCAGCCTGGCAGGCTTTGAGGTCCGAAGAGCCCAGTCCTAAAAGGGCTTCACTGAGCTAGCCTCTGCATTTCCTAACTTCCTACGGGAGAAGAGACCTTGTTAATCTACTGAGGTGCAAGAGTAGCTCATTATTTCAACTTGGAGACAGGGCAAAATGTCATAGTCCTAAAACTGAATCTAAAAGCAATTAAGAAATTTTCCCATATTCTGTGAAGTAAGGGATCAAGCTGTGCCGGAGGACCCAAGCAGTAAGCCCAGGTTCAGTCTGAAAGATTGCTGTATCTAAGTCTGGCCCGGGCATTCGCATCCAAACTTACCTCTAAAATAAAGCACTGCTTGCAGGTTTAGGTACTGGGAGGAAGGAGGGATGGTTTGAGATGTTTCCTTCCTCTCTTCACCTACTTCAATGCTATCCAAGCTAACTGAGAATTAAAAAAAAAAAAAAGAAAGCAAGAAAGCAAGAAAACAAGAAAGCAAGGAAGAAAGCAAGGAGGAAAGCAAGGAAGAAAGCAAGCAAGCAAGCAAGCAAGATGCAGCTCAAAAAGAAGCATTTCACATGTGGAACAAAAATTTCTAAGCTACATGCCTACTGGACATACTTGAACAAAGTATGCAGCGGTAAGAACGTGGCAGGCTGAACTCTCCTACACTTACTCCAACTCCTGCTCCACACATCTACAAGCTGGGGACAACATCTGTTTCAGCCAGTAGCAGCCATTTAAAATCCAATTGTTTGGTCTAAACTGAGCATTTATGTTTCCCCCTATAATCAAGAGCAAAAAAAGGCACCTCTAGGGGGGGATTCTGAGATAGGTGTCTGGACAAGACAGGGTCTATTGCTGTCTGGACATCGTCCGTAACGGAAATCTTGGCAACTGGCAAGTCTAGTTTTTTAAATGCTAAGGAGGTTCCTCTCACAGAGATACTCACAGGATGCAGGACCCACAAAAGAGTTCAGGAAGTTCAGCTGCTGTTGATTATGAGATTTCTTTTGCTTTTTTCAAGTGTGCATCAGCCAACCGCTTTAAAACCTCTTCATTTTTTTTCAGCTACCACTTAATGGTACATTGCTGACATGCATGTTTCACACACTGTTCACACAACTTGTTTTTCAAACTGCATCACTCATAAAGCATTGGTTAGGCTTCCCTCAATCCCAGCCAGAATGGAAACATTTCTCCCTGCATAGCATATTTCCATTTCTCCCAGAGATGATTTAATGTATTAATAATATATTATTTAATGTTATCAATCATTTAATATCTATTTTATCTGTCACACATATAATCACCATTATTGTCAGGCTACATATTTTAAAGGTATGTTTGATCTGTGCTTTGTGGTGGGTTTCACAAAATTGCTGCCAAAAAATATTGAGGCAGTTTGTGGGAAGCTACAAAAAGTTCAACCTGTACATTCTACTTCATTAGGTCTAAGATTATATTTTGGTTTTAAACTCAACCAGTGCTCACTGAAATGCCATCAATCAAGATAACAAATGAATTGTTAAATGCCATATGATCTCCAAGTGGAATTTTAATGAGATATTAAAATGTACTTTAACGCTCAGGTTATACACAAATATCTTAATGTCAAATATCTCAGTGTCATACAAAATATTTGACTAAGTCGAACATCTGTATGAGAGTTTATGGGTTGTTTTAATGGGAAATGTCTTTTCTGGTGGAAGATAAAGCTAAATAGTTTTATCCTCCTGAACAGAGTGATCCTTTTGTAGAAGCCACCTCTTTTAATACTAAACTCACCTCTTTTAATAGTAAACATTAACCTGACAATGACTAAGCTAGTGAGAATTTCTGCTTTTTTTGTGAAGAGTTACATGCATTATGTTGTATTTAATAGGTTCATCACCCCATCACTTTTGTCTTATCCAGTATTAATAGCTTCTCCTTTAGGCAGTAAGATTTTAGAGGTGGTTTTCTATATGTCTTAAGAGCAAATTGGCCCTTCATCTTATAGAAGCATCTTCATTTTCCTCTAGTCTGCGTACCTAGTAATAATACTAGCAATCCATTACTTATTTCAAAACTGGTGTTATTTATTCATTTGGAGTATTCAAAAGCTGTCAAGGGTTGAACTGTCAGCCTCTCACAGGCCTCCCTTTCCTGGCTTTGTTAAGGCTGACTGCCAAGTCTGCTAGTTGTGCTAGTGCTGCAAGGTGGTGGTCATACACCAAGCAGAGCTTGCGCAGCAACCCGTGTCCTGCCTACAGTCACAGAAGGTGTTTAATGGGTATCCTGCATTTCCTTCAATTACCAAGGAGGAGCCAAATGATGCCATCTTTCCCTCACTTATTGTAAGCTCCAATAGATAACTGTGGGAACTGTACAGCATCTTTTTGAATGCAACAACTTATCTTACAAAGAGCCTGTAGAAATCATATCAATCATTGTATTTCAAGTTGTGTTTCTCTTGAGAAACTAAGAAAGTAACCATGGGAAATGTTCCAACAGATGAGGGAATTTTCCCCACCAGCAAGTAGAGTTGTTTTTTCCTCCTTGTGCAGTAAAATCTCTTCAAAGTACTTGCTAGGTTGGTAGTTCTTGCCCAAATTTTCTCACGTGTTCTTAAAGAGCTCAAATAATGCTGTAAGTAAAGCTAGGCAGGAATTTACATGTGTGTGTGTGTATAAAAACACAAAAATAGTATACTTTTCAGAATCTGAAAATGCAGCAGTTTCAGTGACGCTTTATTGGGAAAACTAGCTCTCAGATTCAAGCTGGAATTTCAAGTGGGGAATGAAGGGAGGAGACAAACAGGCTAAAATAATGTTTGCTGAAATAAAAGATAACTTGGTGCAAGGGCATTCTTTCTGGGTGTGAAAAATCCCAGTTTATATCTGTGGCCTGAATCACAGAAAATTTGCCTTTTTTCTTGATTTGGGGATTATTTTCTTGGTTTGATTTGGTTTAGTTTGGTTTAGGGAAGGTAAGGGTTATTGTTGGTTTTCTTCACTGAAAACCTGTAGTTAGTTGAGATTCTGTCCTGAAGCAGAGTAGGAAAAACAAAAAGAAAAAAAAGAAAGGAAAAAAAAAAAAGCCTCATACTGGAAAGTTTCATGGGACAGGAAAATGATTTCCTGCTTAGCCCGACTAGTAAGAGCTGGCAAAAGCTCCACAGCTGCTCTGGAGTGTCTCCCTGGTGCTCGGAGTTAAACACATCAGAGGGAAAGGAACGCAGCATGAGTAACACGATGAATATTCATGTCCTGGATGTGGGTCTTGGAGTCAGCAGAAGTGAGCTCCTGCCAGATGTGAGGGTTCAGCCCAGACGAAGGAGGCTTTCAAAGAATCCTGCGGAAAGGCTGTTGTGCTCCTACTGACTGAAAGAGTTCATGTCTCTTCTAGCTGATGACTCAATAAAACGATTTTTGCTTTAAATTTAAAAAGAACACAACTGGCTCTAGTGGAGAGCCCAAGTAAATATTTTTCTTCATCCTTTGAGCAACCATGAGGTGCTTCAGACATCTATGCTGCATTTTTTTTCTGGTACTGACATAGCTAGTGCTGTTGGTAACCACTGAGTTCATTAAAAGCTTTTTACTCGCTTTCTTTACTACATCCTTGTTATTTATCGTTAACCTGTGAGTGCTTTCAGGCTAATAAGACAGAATCTTAGTGAGTGTGGAAACAGCCCCGTTGGCTGGCCTCAAGCAGCTGCCAAATCCCAACGTGTGCACAAAGACAGCCCTGAGCCGGGCTCGCGGCAGTCAAAACTGCAGAGCCACCTCAGCCTTGCCTGGTGGAGCTCTGCCTTTCCCCTCTCCTAATCATTTCCTGCCCCCTCCACCCCCTTCCAAGTGTGTGGGCCTAGAAAGTACTGGCAGTCCCTCAGTTCATTGTACGTCTGGGCTACATACTATTTACATTACAGTAGCTGCAAACTGCTCCAGTTGGGACTAGGTTTTGGTTTGGGGTTTTTTTTCTTAAACACTGAACAAATAAGAATGGAAAGTTTTGCGTCTAAAGAGATCACAGTCGTGAGCCATAAGAGCAGCTATGACAAAAAGAGCCTGGGAAAAGGGGGGGGGGGGAATAAAAATGTGAGAGAGAAAGAAAGCGTGCAAATGAATGAGTACAAGCTTGGCTTTGATCTCAGACCTACTCCTAATAGGGTTTTTTTAACACATTTGTTAAATTTTAGCATGCTAAGCTACTATTTTTCTTATGAACTGGAATCAACATCAATGCTAGAATCATCTGATGTGTGTCACTGGGAACTGTAAGTAGAATGGAGAGCCATGCTTCACCTAAAATTGCTGCCAGTCACATTATTATTCTTATTCTGGCACAACTGGCAGAGAAACAACATTTGAGTAACTTGTTTGGTAATCTGTCAGACAAAGTGATCTGGTATATAACTATCCCATCCTGTTTATCCACATGGAGATAATGACAAGAGCCAAAACAGATGAAAAATGTCTCAGGAAGAAGAGGCAAAAGAATTTGGCTTTATGATCTGCCCTCATAATCCTTTCAGTTATGGGTAAAGGATCAAAAAAGTACAAATGTGTTCTGAAATTTAATGTATGGTGAAAAGTTGGTATCATAATGAAGACCTTGATTTTCTCAATATGGTATTCTACCTCCTACTGGTAACAATGCAGTCCACCTTTGAAAAACATGAAATGTATCATTCTACATAGGCTTTGCTAACCTTATTGGGTTTTAGAATAAACTGAATGAGACTTCTAAGAAGAGCCTATTGGTGACTTATGATGACAGGATCAGAAGAGGAACAAAAGAAAGTGTAATGGTTCAGTCGGCTGAAAACTTTGTGTGTGTATAGACCACTGCAAGAATAAACAGAAAGAAATTATACCCTTACAACATGAAAAAAAATGTGATTTTTCTGGCATAATAAAGACTTACTGGGGTAATTCAAATGCTGAAAAATTACTAGAAGGAATACAGATTGTTCATTAAGGACATGGGGAAAGTGAGGAAGGGTGATTTGAAATCACAGGGAAAACTTGATGAAATAGGGTTAACAATGGAAAGGGGAATAAGCATGGGGACTACAATGAAGGAGGAGGCAGATCACCATGAATAGATGATCAAGAGGATGAAGCTTTATGTAAACTGTCCCTCAAAAGGACAGGGTCTGCTTGGGGGATTTTAATCACCCATCTTTTCATTGGGAAAAGAAAACAGCATGATATGGAGAGGTGATAATTCTGGGTGTGCTGGAAGCAGGGAGAGGGAAGAATTTGAGTAAGGAAGGACTAGCTGAGAATAAAAAGATGGTAGGCAACTTAGGTGAAAATCACTGTGAAATTGTAAGAGCTCATGATCTTTACAAAGGAAGGGAAGGGAATAGCAAAAATGCCAGTGAAATTCAAGGGGCAGACTTCATACATTCAGAGACTGGAAGATAAAATCCCAAAAGAGACAAGAGACAATTAAAAAAAAAAACCAAACAGGTAAGGAAAGCCAGCAATTTCCTGAACAATGGAAAGGTACGAGCTATCTCAATGTGGAGAGAGAATGAAAAGCATAGACAGCGCCCTGCTGGCTAAAATCACAGGTTCTTCAATGATCTCAGACCTAAGTGTGGCACAGTAAGACAGTGGAAATTAGGCAGAGTAATAAGGATGAGTATGAAAGAAGACTACAGGCATGTGGGGACAGGAGAAGAAAGGACACTGTACAGTATGAACAAAGAGGTGAGTCATAGTCATTCAGTAATAAGATCAGCAGTAAGAAGAAGAAAAGGTGACAGATGAATTAAGAAAGCTGAAAAGTTTAATTCCTGTTTTGTTCCCTTCTTCAATAAGAAGTTCAATGGCAATCCTGCAGTTATATTTAAGGTCAGTAACAAGGGAATGAGATCTCAGATTAGAATAAGGAAAGAAAAGGGTAGAGAATAGACCAGGCTAGAGTATTTACATAAGTTGGATTGCTTTAGATCAACAAATACTGATGAAATTTGCCCTAGGGGACTTAAACAACTGGCTGAAACAGTCCTCAGGGACATTATTTGTTATCTTATGCAATCTGAGGAGAGCAGGTGTGGGTCCAGAAGACTGAAAAAAGCAAACTTTGAACCAGTTGTAGCTGGAAAATGAAAATAAATACGACACTAGTGACCCCAATCAAACATTGGAACTGTTTCCCTAATATTTTGGCAGATTCACTATCACTTAAAATCTAATTTAAGCTTAGATGCCTTTTTTACAAGGGCTGCTTCAACTCAAACAAAAATTATAGGGAAATCTGTAAAATGTAGTATTTAGAATGGAGAATTCTTTACCTGGGAAACTATCAAATAATTGGGGTGTTGCAAAAGAGGGGAAAACAAAATCAGGGCAGTAAGTCAATACAATGAGCTAATCATCCTATCTCCATGGAAACGACAATGTTGAAGTAGTATTCACAAAGTACAAGGTACATTCTAAGATATTTATCATTGTTTAATGTAAAGAAAACTGTAGTGAAGGGTGATTCATCTGAAATGTCAGTGCAGTGATTGGGATATGTGGGCAAAAAAAATACTTAATACCTAGCAGTATCTCACCCTGTTAGAGCCCCTCTTGATCTTGCAGAGTCGGTGACTCCACTCTTCTCCAGACAAAACACAGTAGCAGTGTCAGTGTCAGCAGACCTGGACTATCTTTCCAAAGAAGATAGTATATCAACAGTAAATAATAATTAGATTTTTGAAGATCAAGGTGCTTTCTTCATGTCTTCCTGGTATTCCTGAAATTCCATGACAAAAATTAAAAAGTCCTTAGAATAATGGCTATTCCAGTTTCCTTGAAAAATTCCATTTTTTTTCTCTTTCAATTTTCTAAATAAATTCTACTTAAAGATTCAGATTGTGTTACTTTAAGATTTTTATTGAAAAGCACTCATGTTCTGATGTCCTATCTTTTCAGAAATAGATAGCTATCTACTTGTAGTCAGTAGAAAATCAGAACACTGAAATCCTGGGAAATTACTTCCATACCCCAGAAAAAAAAATAGAAGTGATTTGGGATTTCAGATGTAATATACGTCTTTTAGTCAGCTAAAACCAAAAGATTTCACTCTATGTAACAATTCTGTTGTTCTGTTGAAATGGAAAATCATGTAGATTTTGTAAATTCCCTAGAGCTCATCTTGGGATCTAGCTGGGTGGAAGAGATTACTGTACAGAACTGAGTTGTTTTATCATCCACTTTATGATTAGAATGACACTAGCACAAAAAAGGGCAAACTTCAGGTAGAACTATACTATAAAAGACTGGTCTTGAATATAAGAAATATCTTTTAAAATAGATCAGATTTTTTTTTTTAAAGTAACTATCATCTCACACAATTTTCGGCCAACCAGAAGAATGAAAAACCTTATTTATGGAGAGAATCTTAAAAAAAGAAAAAAAAAGAAAGAAAAAAAAGGAAGATGATGCAAAGTCTATTACAAGAAGAGGATTCTGTTATCAGATGTGATTATCTCTGGCTGTACTACAATATTATCATATTTGAAAGGAAAAAAAGCAGTCAGAATTAAGATCTACATTCTGCTGAAACCATTAGAGTTGCTCATAAATGTATTATCAAATAACTCTCCAAATGGATATTATTTTCACTGGAGAAAGCTGTTATACCCAAGTGTATTGGCGATATAACCACATTGTTGTTAAAACGCATTATCTAGTTTATAGAGAGCTTTGCATGGTGAATGTATATGTGCTTATCAGCAAAGCATTTGCTTGTTTTCTTCAGCAGGCCTATTTTCTTTATCTGACTAATATTCAGATCCTCTTTCCTTTCAAGTAGTTTACCAACCTGTCAAATGTTTGCTTACCAGTTTAAGTTTATTGATCCACCATAGCATTAAGTCTCTCAAGTTTTGGGGGATTTGGATTTAATTTCTTCCCCTCACCTCAGACAATGCAAGCCACAAGAATGCATAGTGGCTGACAGAGCTGCTGATGCATACACCTCAACACAGTAAAGCAAGTCAAATATGTTGTTGGTTTGAGGGTTTTATTGGTTTACAGCAGAACCATTTTAACCAGTGAGATTGGCTGACTATACCATGTGTAGCTGACAGCTTTTCCCAAGCAGTGGAAGTCTGCTGTCTGATTATGCAGTACAATTGAGAGAACAGGTGTTGCAACAAAAAGGATTGATCAAACCTAAGCTTGGCACAGACCCTACTGAAAAACGTTAGCCTTGGTATGATTCACACCCATGATCTCCTGTGCCAAGGTCTTCCTGATAATGACATTTATCTTCCGAGGCCTTTGTTATAAAGTATCTCATCTTCTTCATACCCTTCCACACTTTTCTTTTTCAATTCTGTTAACTGCAGTAATATGGTATATTTGCACCTGGAGATTATCAGGGTTAGGTAGATTTTACCTCATAAAGTAATGCTCTGGACATCATGAGACAATGTCAATTTGTCACATGTGTCATTTGCACATACTGGCTAATTGAGTTCCTGTTATCCATACTGGATCTGGTTAGCTCTTTTCAGTTTACATGTAGCTCATCTGAACTCATTCTTCTTGATCAGATTTTTCAGTAAGACTGGAAGTAGAACCTGCAGGCATGGTGGACCAGCTTTTAGCATTTTCTCCTGTCCTCTTTATCTAACCAAAACCAAAGCAAAAGATCCCCTCATTTTATGGACCAAGACTTTGCCTTAAATTAAAATTTGAAAAATATGTATCATTTACACAAATTTATTTGAAAAGAGAATTGTGAAAAACATTAAAGTCTATTTTTTAGTATCTATATAATGTGGGAAGGATAATGTTAAAATGGTGCAGAAATATGCTAAATTTTATTTAATCCTAGAACATATATTTGCAGTTCAAAAGACAAGGTTTGTAATACCTATCAAATAAACCTCAATGCCAATACCCAAGGGCTGCTTATAAAGTTCCCTTCCACCTTGCCAGAATGCAGTAGGAAAATGACTGGCACATGTGGATAGCAGGGCATCATTGCTTTTGAAGAAAGCTTAACCTACTGAAATATGTCTTGCTTCCTAGCTAGTGAAATGTATTTGAGGTTTTAGGTAGAGGATACAACTTTAAATGATCCAAATGTCTCTCTTCTGAGACTGAGTCTTTAAAAAAAATAGTACTTCTCAGAGAGAGCGCATATTGTCTCCCCAGGATTTCCAAAAAGGCCACATTAATACAGAGGAGCCATAGCAATGAGAGCAGCTTTATGGTAGCTACAGTTGATCAGGAAGTCATGTCTTTCCTTTACAAACATTTCTATTCAACTGAATTCCTTTTTTGTTATTACTTTAGGGATTCTGAGTGTTGTCCAAAAATTCTGAAACTATATTCAGAAAGTAGCTGGATTTTAACAGAAATAATGTTTTGATTTTGAGTTTTGAATATTCATAGCAAAATAATACTGATTTGCAGAAGTCCATTTTCCTATTTCTTTTGACCATTTTGTACAACATTTGTATTTTGTCAGAAAAGTATTTTCTTAAAATAAAGGAAAGACAAATTCTACCCAGTGAATGCAGAACTGATTCTTCTCCTGTTTATTGCTTTAACATTACCACATTTCTTAAAAAGCAGTATCTGCATCTTTCTGGATGTTCTGGCTTCTCCCTGCTCTAGAAGTCATTGAAGGTGACAATATTCCAAAAAGAGACTGGCTTCTGAGAGCTGGTGCTGCCTGCTCAGTAGAGCAGCATGCAACACACACTACCTGTGAGTGCAACTGAGAATGGCCCAGAAGTGATTTGAAGCTGCCCTGCACCTTCCTCCCATACTGACTTGCAAATTATCTTGTTTATAGCCTTCCCCTGCTTGCAGCCAGCAGGACAAAATGACTAACCTGATCCTCTTTGGAGCAGAGAAGCAGACGTAGAGGCCAGCGACAATAGCCCACTACCCCATTGCACATCTCTGCTTCACCCTGCATCCCCTCTGGCAGTTCTTAGCTGCTGTTCAGTTGGGATCTGGAAATGGTCTTATAAAAGCCTGGAAAGTTTCTTTACTCTCAGAAACTGGTAAATTTTATCAGTTTTCAAGCAAACTTTTCCAATCATAGCTTCCCACAAGCCAGAATTCTGTTTGTACTCAAGGCATGGTTTAAATGTGCTGTCCAAATCCAACAAACCTATCAGTGTACATTTTACCTTTCCTTTCCTTTCAGCTGCCACCTTTTGTTTCGTAAAGTACTACTCCACAGCAGAGTTCAGATAAAATATTTTATCTGGCTTAGGTAATTTTCCAAAGTATTTTTCTTTAGTATTAAAACCTTCTTGTTCTGATAAAGGCAAATGCAAAAATCTGCATGTTTGTATGTCTCGTACTTCTTGTATGAACTTCCTTTCACTCAGCTGATGTTTGTATGGCATTATCTAATGTAAGCCAAAGAGGAAAACTCCATTATGGGAGAATGCCAACAACTGTAGAATGAGATAGCAGCTTCCTTCCAGCAGTTTGCTTTGATTCATGAAAGAAAGCTTTAATGTATACGTGCTGATCTTGGAGACATCAGAAATATCTTATTCGCGTTCACGGGACCACTCCATATTCATAGGAAATAAGCATAAAGAAAAATCATGAAGAGTGGCAAAACACAAATGAAAATCAACTTTGTAACTGAAAGATCTGCTGATCGTCCTTCCCCCAACCACGGGCAACATGAACAAAATGAGGAAATTTTCATCCACCTTAAAAAAACCTACCTGGAAACTCCACATTCTCAGAAGAACTCTCATTTCCAGCCTTTTGTCAGAATGAGATAATATATTCACAATGCCATTACCCCAGAAGACTCTGTAATGGCAAAGATTTGCAAGAGATGCAGGTATTCGTGATATGCCAGAGTGTTGCATTCTGGGATGGCTTTCCCAGACAGGAAAGCCTGAGGCTGCGCATAATACTTAAAGAGAAGGGGAAAAAAAACAGAGTGGATTTAGTTCTTCCTCTTACCTGACAAGACAACCTGCATCTCAAAACAGTTGACATGTTTTTCATCACTAGTCACCTGTTCCTGAGCCTCAGTTCCACAACTCCATGTAGGAGATCGTGAACATTTGCTGGAGACATCCTTGCTGGTTTCCAGAATCACTGAACCACGTTATTTATCGTTCATATTCTGAATGCCTTTGTCTGCTCTTTTGGAGGATTCTCCAATGGGTGGAGGTAGGGAAAATGCCAACAAAGATAACATCTTTGAGTACTGGGGGAATGGGATTTGTGTACAGCAGCACAAGTCCTCTGGGAATGTTCTGTTTAAGGAATGATGATGGAGATAACATATATATATGACTAAGTGGGCTCTACTAGAAGAAGACCGCCTCCAGAAACTGGCAGTCTCGGGTATGAAGGCCAGCCTGCAAGATCTCCAGTCCTCACACATACCAATATACTGTTTCCCTAAAGAAGATCCTTTGACATCTGTCCTTTACAATGTTCTGTTTCTTGAATAGACTGAGGCAAACGTTGTGGGCCTGTCAGTCAATCACCCATTCAGACACATCATTGCACATGCAGTTTGCAACGGGCTGGTAGGCAGCTTGGTTTGTATAGGCACAGAGAGGGAGTTAGTTTCCCAATACAGTAGGTGAGTAGTACTCACCTCAGGACTCTTAATCAGCCTTTGGAGGCACCTTTCTTCCTGTACAGATCTCTAATGGCAATATAGGATAGCAAGATGTTTAATTTAGGCTGCCACAATCAACTTGGTGGGGCCAGGCATTTATTTCTCAAGCATCACAGTAATGAAACGAGACATCTAAAGCAGCAAGGGAAAATCTGGCCTAAAACCTGTTGGGCAGTAACACAGTATTCACATTCTCTTTATTACATGTCACTCACTGACTTGCCTAATTTTCTGGGAAGAGAGACACTCCAGTGCCTTCCCATGAATTCACACATTTTATATTTGTAGAATTACTCAACCCCTCAAGCCTCTCTATCCCAATAGTTAGGAAGTTCTCCTTGGAGGGAGAATATTCACCTTCAAATGCTGCTCTTCAGACCCTGCTCTGAATCATATTCAGTGCTTAAAATGTAGGATCAGTCCTTCACCTATTCATAGACGTATCTGGGTAATATGTCACTGTTCCGAATCTGTTTAGGCTCAAGCCACTGTTCTTAGATTACACCAGACAGTACATAAAAACAGTTACTAAGTAATGTAATTTGTCTGGCATACCCACACAAGACATACAATTATGTAAAGCTGCTGATGGCTGAAAACAAAATTATTGACAAATAATCATAATCCAGATAATAGTGAGAGGTGATGATCTATTTTGTAAAGGAAAATGGAGATCAGCCTTGTTTACATACAATCACGCAAAGACCCAGACTAACCACTGGGCAATATAATTTTAGCCCATCGCATTCAGAAGAACCCAAACACACTGTATTACATGACCACGCCCAAATTTAAAATATAAAAAGAGACAGATATATAGTCCAGTTTCTTCTCTTTTAACCAGCTAAATGAATAAGTGAAGTTCTTCAGCATAATACATATGGTACCTTTCTGCTAAGTGTCTTACACCCGTTACAAACTTGGTTTTAAACCAAGTTGCTTTATTTACTTTCCTGAAATGGCTTTGCAGTTTGTTTATGAATCTGCTTAAATATATAACTGTCCATAAAGTCAATGCAAGCATGGTAGTAAAGTGGAACCAAAGTTGTCAATACAATGAACATGCTTAAGAACCTTTACATGAATTTGGTTTTGTTATTTTGTTTTCTAACAAATATGCTTCAGGTTCTTTTTGTTTGCCTCGTGGTTGCTGAGCCTTGAGGATACATAAAAGTCATATTTTGATGCTTTCTTCATTGTGTCTGGGCAAAAATAATACTCCAAAAGAGAAAGGCAAGAAGAAAAAATTAATAAGAGCAGTGGGAAGAATGAAGAGATAAGGTGAAAAGATAGATGTTGATAGATGTTTCCAACCCACCAATGGTCCCAGCTGTTCTCAACGTAAGCCCCTTTCAGGCCAAAGACCTTGATGACAGAAGGCAACCTGGGACCATAGTGCAGACTGGAGCATGAAGTATAAAAATCATAATTGCTTCCTGTTCCTTGAGGAGAGAAGACAGACTGAATTTCAAGCAAGATCGAATGTTGGAAGAGATTGATGGTGGGAACACAGTGTTGCAGACCTATCTTGCTCAGCACTATTGACAAGCCAGGGAGTTGCTCTTGACATACATGTCTCTCACCAGGAGGCAGGATGCTCCCCTCTCCCAGGATGAGGCCCTATGAAAGGTCCTTGTGACAAGACAAGATTAGCAAAACCCAAACTATTTCGTGCTTCCCCACTACTCTCAGTCAGAGAACTATTTGTTCACTAAAGTTCCTGCATACTCTCTCATGTGCCCCTACTTCTTATTTCAGCATCAGCTTCCAAGGCCAAGAGGTCATTTACTCCCTCCTTTTTCTTTCCTTTCATTGGCCTCCTGATCCCCTGAAAGTGGCCCCTTTGCACACCAATGCAGTATGAAAATTGCAAGAAATTAAATTTCAATCTCTCACACAATGGCAGGTGCATCCTTTTCTACTCTGCTACTGGAAGAATAGCAGCTGCCTTACCAGAACAATAAAACTACTTTCCAGCTCTCTGTGACTGGCTGTCATTGAACAGCCATGCATAAATATAATCCATGGTGATCCCAGGGGTGGCATTTCTCATCTCTTATCAGCTTTGCTGCACACACCAGAATTTGATAAGACACCTAGAAGGATGATAAAAGCTGCTATCAATCTGTCTAAGTAGAAATAATAAGAGCAATAGTAAAAATATCAATAGATTTATGGAAAATCAGTGGCTATATTATTTTGATCCTGGTTTAATTATTAATTTCTAAAATCTTTCCTTCTTCTCCTTAAGCTAAGGGTAGCTAAGATAGCAGATCTGTATTTTTATATTAACCTGACAGATTAATGTCCTTTTGTATGGCTGAAACAAGCTCAAAATATCGTCTAATTAATTAAAAAAAAAAAAAAGGAAAATAAAAATGAAATCAAATATAGTCCTTCAAAGTAACCTCTTAAGCCCTTTTAAATATCCATACCACTGTGCACTTACACATCCATATCTGGCCCTTCTCATCCCAAGTGTTTGCAAAGTAGTAGTATACGTAATCCTGCTAAAATTATTTTGGGACTTATTAACACGGGAATAGCCTGGTGATCTGCCTGGTTTCATATCCTTTCTCAGGCAGTGCTCTATGGCAGATGTTCCAGAGGAAAACATTAAATTCCCTATAGAGTACTTGACAACTGTGTAATACTACTGCTCGAGGGGAAATTTAAAACTTTCCCCAGCTGGTAATCAGCTCATATATTGAAGTATGAGGACAGATAATTGTTATCCTACCCAGTGTGACTGCAAATGATATTTTATTCCTGAGCCTTCCTCTCTGAATCCTACTGATTACTTTCTTTCAGTAATACCCTGTGACTGTGAGTTCCCAGGGCTAACTTTGTGTTGCATTTGGTTTTGTTCTTGTGGATCTAAATGAGTATGTTTCAGTTTCATCCAATTTTCTCTTGTATGTCTTTCTCTTTTTTGTCACGGGTAGTGCAAAGAGGAGATTCTAGCTGTCCTCGACTGTCTCTATAATATGAATCATTTTATATGCCTCTATGGCACCCTTTTTACCTCTCCACTCCTCAAAGGAAAAAGTTTGTGTATTACACAATTAGTTGTATTCAAAATTCACACTGTTTCATCTTTCCTTTCAAAAACACCAATAACCCAGATAGGTCTAACCTATCTCTTTGCAACCTAAAGGAAAGCACTATATGAGAACACACTAATAATAATAACTAATGACAATAGTTTGCCCTTTGTAACTACACCCGACCATAGCACTGAAGAAATTTCTCTTGAGTACATGCTTTAGCAGTGCTGACTGACACTTTTGCATGTCAGATGATCCCATTCAGAGGAGCAGTAGTAGCTGCATAAACAGCTCATTGCAATTCTTTCAGAATTGGTCCTATGGATGCAAGCGAAGGATTACTGCAAAGTACACAAAGAAATATGCAGTCAGTGAAGCACATCCTTCTCACTAAAACCAGTTGTCAGCTAGAGGATCAGCCTCCCTTCTTCGCTGTGATGCTCAGGGAATTATCAGCAGAGGCTTTCCTTGCACATCTGTGTGAGACTGTGTGACTGCAGTATCTTAAACACAGAAAAGATGTTGGGAGCACTTCCAATGAGCCTTTCCATGTCATAAATATATAATTGCTGGTCTCAGATTTCCACATGTTGAAATCTGTTGACTGGAAGAAGTATCATTTGAATAGATACTTCTGTGGAAAAAATGTGCCCTTTGTGGACAAGCTCTAGTGATATTTGCCCAGTAAACAGAAAGTTTTTTAAAGCTTGGTTATCCACATTATTTCCTTTTGTTTAGGAGAAGAAAAAACAAGCTATAGTTCTGGTTTTTTTCTTATACATGTTTGATGGGAAACCAGAAAGCACAAATTCTCCCTTTCAAAAGGAGAGGAAAAAAATAAGGTCAGCTCTGTAGATCTTCTTGATGTATTGGGCAAGGAAGTACGCATGAAGCTTTAAAGGTAGGAGGCATAATGAAGCACCATAGGGAATAGAAGTCAGTGGGGTGCACGGATGCTTCCTTTCAGAATGATACCAAGGGGGTTAATGTCTGGCCTGGTGATAAAATCCTGGCATCTGTTACAGAAAACACAATGAGCATTGTTGTCATTGAGAGAATGGCTCTGTTTTTCCTGGCATGAGTTACTGTTTGGAAGCTGTTTTAAAATAGAAAAAAAAAAATCTCACTCTGAAAACTTAAAAATAAAGGGCTACGCCAGAATCATGTTCTCCACTGTATTTCTAGGAAGTGTTGTGGGTTCATTGTTCTGACAACATTATTTACATACCTGAAATACAATTGCTGCTGAAATGTACAGCAAATGGAACAGACTTTGACATAGACACCAACTATTGCATTGAATGTGCATAAACTTAGAAATACAGGCTAAGAGAAGTCTTCCCAAAGGCTGGCTGCAGGCACAGGGCATTAGTGCTGCTGGGCTTTTTCCTTTGCCAGTGGAGAGCCTGCCATCCCCAGTGCAAGATTCAGAGCACCCAAATTAAGAGTCTCTTCAGACTGTCCCTAGACAAGCTTCTTTTTTTCCCACTGGAGATTAGCCCCTAGGTAAAGTTCATCTTTGTGGAATGCCCTTCCAAAGCATGCCAAGTATTCACATGTGAAATGGGATTACACCCTGCCCTCTTCATTATCCGGTTCCCATTTTTATGTGAGTTTTTCTCCAAAGATGAAAAGATTTTGTTCGTACCTTCTAGGCCATATACGTTAACAATATATAAAATATATCCTTCTGCTATGACATAGCATCTCAGTTTATACCCAGCTAGATTCTGCATTCACTGTTTTTGGTACCAGAGGCAGTGGAAGTAGACAGCAGGCTTTTCATTTTCCCTGCTAATTGTTCTGTCCATGCTCTGTTGCTGTCTGCTATTTGTTGGCTATCAGCTAAATGAACACAAGCAGGGAGAAAAGGTGAAAACAAACAGTTCTTCAACCTTGGTTTTGATGTCGCTGATTCCCCTGTTATGAAACTTCAGAACTAATGAAGAAAATAATCTGTAGGTGCAGAGCAGAGGAGATAGTGTATGGTATTCCCAGGCTGCATTACTTGCCTCAGAGCAATGCAAAGGATCATGCTGACTATGACAACAGCTTGTAATGAAAACATTGTTTTCTTTCTTATTTCAGACAATGCCGCCAGTCTGAGCCAACTGCAGAAAGCCTAAGCTGTTCACAAGATGCAACAAACTGAACCCTGTACATTCGGTAAATAACCAAGCACGTTATAGCCAGTGCAGCCCATGATCCTTTTACTGCCTGGGAGGTGACAAAGGAACAGAGACAATAAGTGAGATTAGGATCAGATTCAGGGCACCAGAGTGGCTCTGCTATAGCTCATTGGTGCCAGAGCAAGGTAGGTGTTGATGCAGCAAAGAACTACTGCATGAAACCATCATGTACAGCCTCTCCAGCTGTAGCCAAGATATGCCCACGCCTCTGGTAAATCTGTGCCTGATTCAGTCAATTCCATGGCTCAAACTGACTGCATTTCAGAAAGCTGAGGACCCTTCCACGGTTAGTCAAAGCCATCATCAAATGGCTTATCTAGCTTCCAGATTGCCTCATTGAGAAGCAATACAATGGGCCTGATGGGTAAGTCAAGAGAAGTTCATTGCATCTCTTTGCAACTGGAAAATGCACTTTTGATTTTCTGTAGAGTTAAAACTGAAATTTCAATTAAACAAATTATAGGAGAACACAAACAAAACGTACATTGAGAAAACACATTTAAAAAAACCAAATGCTATTTTATATTTCCTACAATGATTGATTATATTGTAGGTAACAAATTTCATTAAGCTGTAATGCATTAGCGCAGATAAGTAACATGATGGCAGAAAGCCTAGTTCAGATTGGTCCCGTTATTCAAAAATAACTTTTAAAAGCCAGGAAGCTCAGAGTTATGATTAAATATATGGGACTTTTCAAATATCATCTGCTTCATCCATTTTTCAATGTACAGAATGCATATATAACCCAGCTAACCTCAAGCCTCTATGGTTTCACCAGCATCAAAGGAATGGCACAGGAGGCACACTTCAGTCCTTTAGCTGAATGGTGCATGGATACCTAAATGTGCTTTGGACAGTTTGGATTCATTTCCAGTTTCTCATCTCTGGGCACCCTAATTTGCCTCTGGAAACCTGGAGTCTATTCCTTCCTACTCCATGCATCTCATAACCTGCTGCCAGAAAAGCCAATCCTCATTTTAGTAGTAGCAGAGAACTGTCATAAAATCTTAAATTGCAGAATTCATTAGCTTCACAGTACTGGATAGGGGATCACAGAGCCTTTGCTGGCAAGCTATGTGATATTACAAGTACAATATAGAAAGAAGCTGGCATCAGAAATGCGACGGACTGAATTATGCTGTCAACTAAGGAAAGAAGCTCTACGAGCCAAGAAGGAGCCTCAATACATAGCTCTCTCTACCCATTAGCCAACATGAGTCATGAGAAGCTGGTATCAGCCTCTAGCCCTATGCCACCTCTGACACATCTTTTTCTCACAGGGGACAATTTGGACAAGACCGTTTTGGCAAAGGTATCCCCACATGAGCACTTGTGGTATTTCAAGCCACTCCCTGCCACCCGAGTATGGTCAGTAAGTACTGCAGAGCTGGCAGCAGGTCTCCAAAGCTACTACAACATGGTGGAGTTCTCCAGGAAGGTGATCCCCAACTGAAGAGCCACAGTCAAAGTATTTACCGCATCCTTTGTGTAAATGGCAAGGAACTGTCAGTCAGCTTAGTGTGAGTGATCAGCAAAGCAACTTTGATAGGGTCAAGGTGTCAGAGGACTGTGACTTGCCCAAGGACATTTGCTAGTCAAACATCTTTTTTTCCCAAAAGCATATTGTAATAAAACAGGTCATCACAGAATTAATAGCAAAAATCAGGGAATGTTTGGAGCGCCACAGTAGTTCCATTTTTCTCTGAATGAGGTAACTAATCTTACCTAACTGCAGCCTTGCTCAGCCTAGCCATCTATGACAGGATAGTGAGCAATAAACGAAGCACCATTGCATAATGAGCATTTGAGCCTTCATTGTAGCTGCATTCTAACTCCTTGCATAGATTCAAACAGCAACATCTGTTCATGTGCAGCAATAGCTTTTTAGTGACCAAGTTAGATAAAGAGATTACTTCTTTTTTTTACCTCAGAAAACCATGAGATGGAAAGAGAGAATGGAGACAGGCCATTTTCTGCTAAAGAAAATGGACACAGAGACACCCAAAAGTCCACTCTATTTGCATATACTTTTAAATAAAGCATTCATATTTTTTCTTTATATAAATTTCAGTACTAGTTCCCAGAGACAAATCACACTTGCTGAAAGACTAAGTGGGTATGGAGGTCAGAAAGCTCTCAGAAAGTTCAGTCACTGCACATTCTGAAGTAAAAAAAAAATGATAAAAATTTTACCCTCTCCCATTCCTGCCTCCCTACAAAAAGAATTACAGCCACCAACTGCACTGCTGGGGATCTCACAAACTGGGATACTTTTTAGCTCCAGTTTAAGCTGTAAACCATCTTGACCAGCATTCTCCAGTTTGAGGGGAAAAAAAAGCTTCACGTAAATGTTCACTGAAAGGGAGTCACAGGCATCCTCTCAGTGAAAATCCCACCACTCTGAGATGAGCCATCAGCAGTACCTATCAGCAGCACTCTTCCAAATATTTTAAAAATTATTCCTGTATCATCATTAAGAGAAGAAAAAAGGTGAGAGAGAGGAGGTCTCTGTCTTCAACATGAGTTCAAGCTTACGATGGTTTGCAATACCCTTACATAGGCACCCATGACAAAATCGATGCATAGCATGTGTCTAAGCCTAGGGCCTTGAGACTTCACCTGCCAGCCACACACAAAGGAGCCAGTGGCTCTAAGGTAGCACTAGCAGAGGCTCCAATACTGCCCAACATTTTCTCAAAGATGATTCTTGTAAGATTCTGATTTCGTTTCTGCGACCCCCCTGCCAACACAAGGAAAGGTTACTGATAGCTATGGATCATTACACTTGGGTTTCTTTTCATGCGGAAGTTTATGCTCCACCAGAGAAGATACATTAAATTGCCTCCTTCTCTGGCAGCATCTAGTCCATGCACTATGTCTGCCAGGCCAAAAAAGTTCTTCTTGGCTATGGGAATGTACATTAACAAATAGCCATCAAATGCCCTCCTGGGCTGTAAGCAACCTCTCAAGCCAGGAAGATGTTACTAAACAAAAAATACAGCTTGAAGCCTTATTCACATCCCTGTAGTGGCTCCTACACACTGGGAAGCCCCTCCTTCGAACACAGCCTTCCTGATGGGATAGTGTTAAATTTTGCCTCCAGTGAGATAACCTGGAGGAAATTGTTTAGAAGTGTTTGTCTGTTTGATGCTGTTCTCCTTCTTTCTCTCTCTTTTTTTTCATGTGCTTTGTTTACTCTTGAGGAAGGATTTGTGTGACTGTGAAGAGGATTGAAGCACCGTTTTCTCAGTCTTTCCCCAGATCACTTCTTTGCGCTGTGTGCCATCCTTTCTTCCTGTGACTCTTTTCTTTGTGAAAAAAGCACTGCTAATTTCATAGATTAGCTACAAATCCAGGATCAAAGGTTTAGCATTTCGATTTTCTACTCTTCAGGCATTTTATTTTCTTTCTCTCATTATGGGAAATTTACAAAAGCACTCACTACAGAATTGAATTGATTTTCCTCTGTAAGTTGAGGAAAAAGGCTAACTGGGGAAAGGGAATATTCTTAGTTGACCTTTTCTGGTGTTTTGGGAGGTTGATATATTGCATTGTATCATTGAAAATGCAGAGTGATGGTTTTCAAGAGTGTTTACAGAACACCTACTGCTGGAAGCCACACTGCTGAGAAAGGAAAGGCTGCCACTGTGTCACCTTTGTCATGAGAGTGATAAAACGGAACCAACTCTAGGCACATAGTCTACTCATAAACCATTTGCTAGGTTAAATGAAAAGACATGTTGTGGTCCTTGTCTATCAAAAATTTGTACATGCATTCAGAGTGGACAGCTGGCATTTTGAAAAGCTGTTCTGGGCTTTTCAGAAAAAAAATGTATACTTCAACTGACATGAGAGATCTCCATTTCAAACATCGACAAAGGACGGCGCTTGTGAGAGTGCCTTGTTCCTGAGGGCAGCAAGGACTTGGAGTTCCCTGTGCACTTCTCAATCAAGTTCAGCCCCATTTTCTCAGCTGTTATCAAATTTAAAAAAAAAAAAGGGGGAGCAAGAGGGGAGATTTTCATATTTTAAACCTGGTTTTATTTATCTTTTGCCTTTGAAAATAAATTTCACTTTTGATTCAGTTTTGGCAGTCAAATTTTGCAAAATTGCATGCATGTAATTTGAACAACTGTTTAACACTATACCTTGACATGCTGAGTTAAAACAATCCCAGGTGTAATACTCCTGGAATAAACAGTGTTACACTGAGAGTCAACCTATGAAGTGAAAACTGTGTACATAAAAGTAGATATTACTAATGATGTGCTTAAAACTTTCAGCCAAAGTAAAGAACTTAAACTTAATGACATGAGGGTGGCAAAGATGAAGCTAGATAAAAGCATAGCTTTCCACAGCACCGTGTTGGAGTTATTTTTCTTATGTACAACCACTACAGAGCTTTCATTTCCCTTAGCAGCAGCCAATCAAAAAAGTGCAAAAATGGCAGATGACTAAAGCAACCTTAACAACAAGCAACATACTGTTTGCTCAGTGTCTGCATTAGCTAATTAAAATAGAAGCTGAAAGAATCAGAAGCAGATCCATTACGTGGTTTGCTTTTATGTAAGTTGGATTTATTTGTGTTCAAGCTTACAGATAAACAGTTCATGATTCAAGAAACTGCCTGCATGTACAGTCTGTTCATGTGATATTTTGTTTCTTGAAAGCTTCTCAAGATAAAAAAAATTACCCTTCCTGTAGCTACATTTTATCATCAAAGACAATGGGAGTGCAGAATTATGATTTAGTCACCCACACACTGAAGAAAATTGTATGTCATTCCTGCATCCTGATTGGCTGATGATTGCAAGGGATGGATACATTTTCTTTTGCCTTTCTTTTGTTTCTTGCTTTTAGGAAACTTGAATGCCCCCTTTCCTTGGTTTTCCCACTTGTCCATCTACAACTTCTAATGGGAATTTTTGCCAAAGGTGCTTGGTCACAATCCCAGACCGTGGGAATGAGTTTTTGCTATTATTTCTGTTGTCACACAGATTTAAAAATATAAACATCTTTTTCTATTTTTGCTTTTTGAGGCAGTGAGAAAAAAGGGCATTGAACAAACACATGGCATTAAAGTAATAAAATATCAGGTGAATTTCTGCTATATTTCAAGCTAATTACTTTTTCGACTTTGGTCACACACAGCTAAGAAGCATTTAAAGTGATGCAAATTAGAAGAGGGTTAATATCCAAACTATAGCTTCATCTGCCACTCTTCAAGCAGAGAATCACTCTTCCCCCTTAACCACCACTTTCAAGTTCTATAGCTTAGTGTAACCATTTCAATTTTTTTTTTTTCTGCAAGGCATGAAGATAAACCATGCATGAACCAATACATGAATGAATCAGCCTCTGGTCTAGCTTACTGATGTACTCATCATTTATATCCTTGCATAATTTACAGAAATTGAAACTGTAGCTGAGCTTTCCGTTCAGCTGAATGTGGCTTGTTTACACAGTCCAATAGGGTTTCATGTTCCAGAAAAGCTAATTCTGTAGGGATTGGTCAAGCAGGATGAAAACATCTAAAGCTTTGTGCTAAAATAGATGCAGTTAAGTACCTAGGTGTCCCAGCACTTTAAGCCAAATCTTGGTAAGATCACCAGCCTCTTGGCTTTGCCACATATGGTCTCGCTTAATTCAAAGGGAGTTTTGGCACCCTAGGCAAAATGCGTTTGGGCCTCAAATTCAGTAAGCTGAAATATCGGCCACTGACTATCAGAAAGAGTCAGATTCATCTTAGTGAACTGTAGTTGCTTAAAAATTAGGCATGTGTTCGAAGTTACTTGTCCAGATTCCTGCAATGCACTGATACACCTCCCCCATCCAGTTGTTCCCCAGCCGCTGGGATTGTCCCTCAGATAGCCAGGATTCAACTTCTGGGACCACCATCTCCTAACTGGCTGACTCTAGGATCTTAGCCTCAATTGTCCTCTGCCATTAACCTTAAAGAGAACGAGATTTGAGGCCACAAAAAGCAAGTCACAGTAACTATTCCCAATATTTTTTGAAAACTCCCCTTATTATCAGCATATTCCCTTCTGCTTTCTGTATCCTCTCTTGTCATATATTGCAGGGACAAGGACTAATGGGAACACAATGCCTGCCAGGTTCCCTCAGAGATCTTCTCCTTGGGGAATGGTGTTCTTCCTCCATTCTCTCCCCTTCCTCACAAACACACCCCGCAGTTCCCCCAGGCACCAGTGGAAACAGGGGGCCCTTACAGACTATCTGCCTCCACAGTCTCTCTCTTATTTTGGATTTCATTGGCCTTTGGTAGGGTTACTCTTTCTGTCATCTCTCTTGGTTGCATTCTCCCAGGAATATGTCTTTTATAGTCTGAATTTTAAAAGATTTCAGGGAAGAGTTTGTGTGTCTCAAAAGTCCAGTTTCTGTTTGAAGTGCTCAGATTTAGCAGTTACAATTACTAAACAGCAGAAGCCTATATGTGAGGAAGGATTTTTTGGATTGGAAGGATATTTTCACTTTGGTTGTAACTGTCAAAGGGGATTTCACAGCTATCCACATTACATCTCACCCCTGCAGCTGACATCAGAGCAACCTTTGCTGCTTGAGTAAAAGGAGACTCAGGGAGATACATTATTCAATTTTGTACAGAGAAGGAACAAAAAATGTATTGTCAGAACCAGTCTAGAGCTCCACATTGAATAACATCTGTATTTAAAGAGAAACATGGGGTCGTGGTCCTAATGAGTTATTGTTATTTCCTAAAGGCGCAGATGAAGTGTTTGGTTCTGTGAAAGTCAGAAATCTCAAAACAGCCATGTCCCATTAACACGGCACATCAAACACCACAGGCTGATTTTCAGTTCAGCTGAAGGCTGAGGATTTACACCACTGACAACAGCCACGCATCTGGTCACATACAGTCAGGAAATGAATAACTCTGCTTGAACCGAGGAGAGCGAGGGTGCAATAAAAACATATCCTGCAAAGAGTTCTGCGAGGGGAAATGGGAGGAGAGCTCAGCTCACATAAGAAGAACAAAGCGTGTCTCATGTCGGACCCCACTCTTCTGCAAAACACAGCACAGGAAAGGGCCCAAGCCTCAAAACATTACCAGGGAAATATTTCCAGACCAGTAACTCAGCCTGCACAGCGGTCTGTACCCAGGGTGCCAAGAGGGCACTGAGAGGTCCTCCTTGCACTGAGCAGCCTGACCTCTGAGCAGAGCCCAGTCTTGGGCTGCAGGATGCTGATGAATATGTTTGGCCCGTCAGTCGCCCAAATGCCTATGGTAACTAAGAATTCGAGACTGCTTGCTCTATGTCTGCTTGTGAAGTAAGAAATTACACATTTTATTTGGCTAGGCCAGGTACAGTTTTGGTATTCATTTCTGTAACCACAGATGGATTTTGGAAGCAGTTGAACAACAAGTACGCCCAGAAGGGCTTGGAGAGAGTACAAGAGCATGCGCTGTCTTGATATTTCTGATATTCCCAAAGAGAAACAAACACAGGAAAAGAAGCTGTGAGTCTTTTTTAACACATTATAATGCAGTGAGAAGGAGCATAAATTCTGTTTTGTTTTGTTTTGTCTTAGTACATTGCCCTCAATGACTTCAGTCTTGCGCACCTCAGGCAGAAAAAAACTCCACTGACCTGCCTGGAAAGTGTGTTTCCAGAAAGGAAGCAGGACTAGTCAGTCCCTAAGTGAGTTAAATAGAAAATGTACCTACTCTTGCTTAAAAATTAAACAGCTTTGCATGGTGACACTTTGGTGACTTGGCTTGTTTCAGTGACATAGTACATCTAGTGATACCATAAGCATGCCCCTCCTGTTTGCAGAGAGATGTTTGTGTTGTACAGACATTTGCCTTGTTGATATCTTTGGCCACCTGCTGTCTTGCTTTATCTGATTAATATTTTATTGATTTTTCATGTAATCGGCATATCCATTCACATAGTAATTAAAATCAGAAGTATTTTGTTGTGTGGATATCTGCACTGAGTTGTGACACCTGGCCTAGATGGTGTACGTGAACATCTTTTATTCATAGATTTTGTGACCTAGAACTAGAATTCTTTTAAAGTAATTAGCCATGACAGAGAAGTACTAAATCAGATGACAAACAAACACAATAAAACATAAAATGGATTATTTCTTCTCTCACTTTGCTGATAAATGGCAAGAAACTTCAGTGTGTTTGGCAGAGTTCTCTACTTCCTCTTCTATATGCATGTGTGAAATGAAAGGTACATTTTGTATTAATGTAGGTATACTACATCTAAAAATAAGTACATTGTGATCTCGCCTTCACCCAGGAGTAAATGAGAGCAAAGCTAAACTTGCATCTTCGGAGGAATGTAGACAGATCGCTGAAGGTATGCAGACAGAAGAGGTGCTTGGGCCACTTGGGCTAATGGTGCTATTTGTAGAGCCAATTCAAAGTGCTCTGAAGTCAATAACCACCTAATTGGCCTTGACGGGCTTCAGATCTTCGGTTCCTGTGACAAAAGTAAGAATCTGCTCAAATTTATCTGAGAATTTCAGTTTGCACTTAAATTTCAGTAAAGCAAACGGTGTAGTCTATAGTTTCTTGTAGGTTATCGCAATTTCTTTTTGTTGACAGATGAGGTGGGATTGTTCCTCATATGCAGGCAAGATGCATACTTGTATACTTTTTTTTGAGAAATCAGATGCCAGAGTAGAATTAGGTGCTTGAAGGCTTCTGACAGTAAAAGACAAAAGGAGGTAAGACACATTGCACACTGCACCAAAAGCAGACTATGCATAGTGAAAGAAGGTTTTTATCGTAACTGTACAAGAAGAAATCCTTGAAATAACTTTCAAGAGGCTCAGCCTCACAACTAAATTAATGGCTCACTCCATTCCAGCTTTCTTTAGGACCCTGGATAACTATGTTGAATGTACGCTTGCTTTTTATATTTGGATTTAGCCTCTGTTGTGTGTGACCACACCTGTTGGGTGATCCTACCTGCTGATCCTACCTGCCTTCCCAAGGGAAGTGTATCTCTAGTTGCCAGACAGATTGGGAGGGAAACTGCCAACCACCACCAGGACAGGAGGTTTCTCAGCTTGGAGCTTTGCCTGCAAGAGATGGGAAGAGCCTGTCATCTGGCTCATGAAACGCAGCACGAAGGAGAGGAGCGGCACCGGGGCAGAGACCTTCCCTTGCCCCACTGCTCAGGATCACGCTGCAACAGGGAGCCTCTGCCAGCCATGGGGCTGGCAGCTCCACAGCAGCCCCTGTCTTGCCCAGGAGTGAGTGGGGGCCACCCAGCCCCCCTGGGCAGCACACAGGAAGCACTCCTGGGCCAGCCTGAGCTCTGACCTCCCACAGCCCAAATGGCAGTGGGAGCCCCACGAGGTGCCCATGGACATAGGTCAGGGATGCAGGAAGGAGCAGGCTCCCAAACCACTTCCCTGCTGTGGGCAATGGTGCCTACAGCGCTCCCTGCTCTCTGTGCAAAGTGCAGTGGACAGTGGTTATCTGATCTAGCCTCACTGACTTTGCTCCAATGCGGATATGGAGCAGCCACATGGCCAGGGCACTGGAAAAGAGGCTTAAAATCTGCTCCCAACTGTTTCCCAGAGGGTGTTTACTTCCTCCCAGCTGACAGGCATGACTGACTGTACAAACACTCCTTGCCCCTTGGAGAACAAAGTCAAACAGGCAAACCTTCAGCAGCAATATAAGTTTGTGTGACTTTGCTTTCAGACACACTAAGACTGATTATATGTCAGGTAACTGCCTCTTAGCTGGGAGATGGTAACAAAGGGCTGGGAGTTTGAAGACTAGCTGGAGTCACCTATTCAGTTATGATAATAACCAGGGTACAATGATAACAGACTGTGAAACAGAATTGCCATTAGACTTAACAACAGATGGGCAATTGTTCCCAAATCCCTTCAGTACTGAAAAGCGCACCTCAATGATTTTAGCTCTATGCAAAGTAACCGGGCTTGGGCTCTTCCAGGCAGGGAGCCTCAGGTATGAATTTAGACAGAAGAGCAGCAAAACAGGGACCTTCCTGAGCAACAGTCCTACAGGGTAACAGCATCACCCATCTGGTAGCCAGCCCCCCCAGCAGGTCCTCTGCCTGCATGAATGCTGAGCCCTGGCTGGAGAATCACAGGGAAAGGAGGCGTGGGCTAGCCATGAAAAAGGGATCACAAAACCTCAAAGAGGGAAAGAAACAGAAGAAGAGAGAAAGGAAGACGAGTGGGATGTGGAAGAGAAAGTTGTCCAGAAGAAGAAATAATGGTGCTGGTCGGAGGGTGGATGTCTCCGTCCTGCCAGCCCGTTCCCCCTGGGGAGGAGGGAGTGCTGCAGGGAGGAGCGGGGTGACTCAGAGCACCGCATCCTCCCCCTGAGCCAGGACCGAAGGAAGGGCTGCGCTGCACTGTGATGGACGACTGACTGTACGGCATGAGGTGTTGGCACCTGGATGAGGCATAAAGCCAAGGCCCTGTTTACTATGTCTACTCATCAAAGCTCTTATCGTTTTTACTTCAGAAGAGCAGGATGTGACACCTAGTTTCCTGCCCAGATTTTAACCAGGTCATTAATTTATTTTTCCCCTTCAGTGTAAACAGTGTTTTGCTTTGTGGTGGCATTCAGTGCTGCTGGGTGCCCTTAAATGCTACATGGTTGTCCTCCCTGACAGAAGTCATGGTTGAGGAAAATAATTTTAGCAAAACCAACTATTTTTTCAATAATATTTTGGTTGAAAATACTTATCCACCCTTATAGATCTACCATCTATGTCTCAGCCTCAATTCTGCAGCAAGACTTCCTGTAATTTCTCCAGTGAAGCTTCGCTACACACAAATCAAATCAAGAGAAGCTTTTATTGACATGAAATACAACTGAGAGAGCATTTCCCAGGCTATATGTCCTAATCAAATGGATTTTCCTTTCAAATTTCCAGCATGATTTAGATTTTTCACGTGTGTTACTCTGCTGCAGAAATTGTTGTCATGCAAGACCAAACCGCATTATGCTTTCAAAACTGTCACCATGTTGAAAGGAATATGAAATACCAACATCAGAGATAGTTCAGCTGCAGGTCATTCTCCTTTGTAGGAGGAATTGGGTTTTGGCCACCAGGACCTATAGAGCAATCGTCCATCTCTCTGCGATAAAATGCAAGACAGCGCATGCATGTATTTGGGGGGGTTGAATAACCAGTTCCACTTTATAGCAGCTGTTAGTAGTCTGGTGTTCCTATACAAATACCTGTTATTCCATATTTATTAACCATCAATTTATAGGCCAGATCTTTAGCTGGTGTACATCTGGACTGCTCTGTTGAGGTTGCTCCCTTGTATTACACAAGCTGCTGCCCAACCTTAACATACTGTACATTTCCTAACACTTCCATATTTATAAATAAGGTATTTTAGACGGAGAAGAAACACTCTTTAATGCTTTACTTGGAAAGCAGAACACTGTCTTCTTTTGACATGAGTACATGAGAGGGGCAGGGACTGAGGGCAGATAGTGACCAATGGGAAATATGGTGTTTTATTGTCTTGCATCCACGCATAACTGATCCAAAGATTTTAGACTTTAAAACTTAAAGTACTACTTAGCACTGACAAAAGCACCAGGTGTTACCTGACAAAAAGGGATTGGTTCAGAGCTGCAGAAACAAGACACATCAAATGCCCTTCGGTTTCCTCCCTTGAAATTAAACATGTCTTGTAGAATACTGAGGTTGACAGATTAACAAAATATCTGATTGAAGCAGATGCTTTTGAACCAGAAGGCCATAGTCCTCTGTCTGAGGTCACGGACAGCCATATCACCCAGCACTCCCAGTACAGGAATGAGCCACACAGTCACCTTATGTGAGTCAGTCATGGGTCACTTTGCTTGTGACTTTAGATAATTTTCACAAACATACCAGTTAGGACCTGTGGGACCAATTATTGGTACCCCTTAGCTGAGTACAGATTGCAGAGCAGGACTTGATGGGCCTGATCGACCAGTCTCTGTGCTGATGAAACACCACCGACACTGCTGGTTGTGCATGGAGGTAAATGGAGGGGCTACCAGGGGGCTCTGATTTGAGTGAGAAAGGCATTCAGTGGGAAACCTAAGCAACAAGCAAGGGCTGACTGTGCTCCAAGCAAAAGAAAAGGAAGAAACATTAATGCCGCTGTAATTGTTTTGGGTTTTAAATACATGTCATTAAATGCAAATTTGGTGATTCTTTTTTTTCCCCAGAGTACTCAGCTTTTGAATAAACCACAGTGCTCCCTCCCCTCACAGTACTGTCAGATGACTTGTCATGGACCCTGCTGATCAGCTGGGTCCACTTCCAACCCCTGTGCATGCTACTTTACCTGACATTTTTGGGTGCCCTGTTAGCTCAGACAGGTTGCAAGAGGAAAAGAGCATAACAGTATTTCCGAGCTTTGTACCAGGCCAGTGATTTGTTAGTGTTTCAGCCATGCCAGTGTGTGCTGAAATATTCTGTCCCTTCCTTGAAAGAAACCTCATCATAAATTCAATCAGTCTGAAAAATGAACCATGGCATATTGTTTTATAATCAGCTACAAAGTCCCTTTGGTTACAAGGTTACAAACCTGAGCTTCTTTGCAGGAGAATGTAAGTGGTATGAGCAAATACAGTCACCTCCACGGCTCCTGTTCCCACTTGATCTCCAGCTTTGGTGAGGGCAGGGATACAAATTCCTTCACGTTCCCATTTGCAGGGTGATAACAGCGCTAATGATGGCAGTGTTGACAAGGCAGGGCCATTTGTCAGTCCCTTGCCTGACCTCATTCAGAGCTCAGCTAGAGATGACGCACTGGGTGTCACCAGGAGCTGTCGCCTGCCCTCAGGGGCTGCCAGCTCAGGACCTCTGCAGACCCTCTGATGCTCTCCAGAGAGGCAGAGCTCTCTCCATTTGCAGGCACATCAATTTGGGTTGAATGTGGGTCACTTACGCGTGACACATAGTGCTAAAAATGCCGAAGCTGTGCCTCCAGCATCATTGCAGCCCACTTCAATCCCACCTAATCTTCACTTTCCCTGGGTGGAAAGCCCACCCTCCTTGGGCAGCTGAAAGAAACTGAGCCCTCTGTGCTGCTGCTGCTGGTTACATGGTCTTACCTCTTGCAGCACAAAGGGGTGTGCACTAAATGTGGCCCTCAGGAACGTGTGCAGTATAAATTAAATTAAAAGAGAAAGTGCAGATGGAGCTACTAGTACCATCAAGGTACGTGGTGTTACCTGATTCTTCTCATCATAAAACCCTGTTTTTCAGCTGTTTATAATTTTGTCAGACTCTGGGGGAGGGCAGGAGGAAGTTTTCCATTCCAGGTGTCTCCCCATGGCTGAATCTTTTACTTAATTGTTTGATAGACTTCCAGTAAAGTGGTTTATCCATTTCCAAGAATGAAACTGGGGGCAGGGGAAAGAGAGAGAAATGTTGTCAAGGCAACAGTAATCCCATTATTTTCTAACTTCTGAGTGCCTGAGTAGGCAATCTTTATCTTCTTTTCATGCCATTTTTGTACATAATAATAATGTTGGAGACAATTATTCTCATCAGTTTTAAGAAAAGAGCATGCCGGGGTAGTGAAGGGGCAGTAAGACATGCTTTTGCAAACAAAATAAACTGGCACCTTCATATTGTTGACTGCTGGATCTCCCACTGCTGTTTTGAAAACAGGCTTTCAGGGCCTAACTACACTGTTAGCAACATCTCTTTAAATTGCCCTCCATCCGGACAAGATCAAGAAACTCGTTTCTCTGGCTTGAAGTGCAATTGACAGCCTCCACATGTTCTGATATTGAAATTGTTGAGCATATGTTAGTGTTCAGTAATCATTTCCCTCCAGATTTTACGGCTCATTGTCATTTTTCACACAACAAAATGTTTTAATGAGGAGGAAGGTTCTGCTTTATGTTTTGGGGAATGTCCCTAGGGAGAGGATTTTAATTTCTGCGTGATGGGGGAGACTTTTAAATCATGTTGCATCAGTTACCATTTGTCAGATAAGATGAGTTCTTACTATAAACTGAGCCTACAGCACATTTGTAAAGTGCACTAAATGAAAGAAAAAAATGAAAAGAAAAAAAACAGTAATTGGCCATTCAGGAGTCCTGCTGGATTTGCATGCTTTTCTTTCCCTCCTCTAGAGCAAATGAAGTCTGTCAAAAAATTTCAGGGTTTTTTTTTTTTTTTTCCATTGAAAAAATATAGATCTGTCAATACAGGCAGTACATACAGGAATCTAGATCAGAGATTGTTTTAGGAAAAACAAGCAGAGTGGAATGTGACAGTCACACTTGAATAGAACATTTTGTGTTTCCATTCAGAAAACATTTTATTTCCAAATTTCTTTCTGTGTTTTTACATTTTTCTATTGTTTTTCTTTGCATCTATTCTGGTGTTTTAATGCCATTGCACTGTATTTTTATATTTTCATACTGCAAAATATGGAGGCAACAATTTCTAGCAAATTAATAGCTTACAGCAAATTAAATTTAAATTCTATTCAGGATTTTGCCACTGCACTTCTGGCCTGTATGACAAGCCATTTTATTTGTTTCTCTGTTCCCCAGCCGATGAAATGGGAATGATATATGATCTCACTGATTAAGTACATTGATATCTATGATAAAAGGTTCTGTGGAAAAGTTGGATTTCATTATTTGTATGTTATATATAAAATATATAGTATGAGAAAGTGTTTACCTATGCATAAGAAATCTAATGGGCAAGAGATCAGACATGTTATAGGAGATGTCAATATTATTAATTTTGTTCTTATTCAAGTTGAAAGGTCTCCAAAAGTAGGACTTTTTCCACAGAAAAGAAATCTTCCTTGGCTTCTGCTCATGTTTTGCACCACCCAGCAGGGCCTGTGTCTTTGATTTGCCCTGGGTATTACCCTGCTGTGCTACCTCCCACATCATCAGAGCTTGTCACCTTTCTACTATAGGAAGCTGAGCTCACATTTCTTTTTCAAGTATGTTCTGACAACCCATGCAGCTTTGTACCTAGCTAATACGTGCGTAGGTACTGAATCCAATCCAGCACTGTACACCAATTAAGTAAATGTACTTTGAGAACAGATGTGACATTTAAAAAATCCCAGCACAACCTATTTCAGCAAAACATCAAGCAAAACATTAGCAGCGCTATGAAGAATTTCTCAGAATATTGGAGACGGTTTTACTACTGCAACAACAGCAACAAAAATAAACCCATGGCAGGAACAGGAAAACACACTTGTTAAATAACAGCCAAATCAGCCAGTGTGAAAATCTGATGAGAAGTTATTGGCTGCAAAGGAGTACGTGTGCATACACCACATCACCGCCACAGAGATCCAGGATGTTATTAGCACAATGCGAACCTTCACTCAGTTGTCATTAAACCACAGGCTGTGCTCGCTCTTGGGTTGTTTAACTAATTCTGAGACATATTTCATGGAATCAGCTGTTCTGCTGTATAACTTACTTACACCAACTGTTCTCCACCTGACAGGGTAAACGAAGCCACTTCTTGTCATGTGGCAGCACTGAAGAAACAAAGCCGCACGTGCTTTCTTCTCCTCCCCAGCCACCTCAAAAACAAACTATTGCTGTAGTGCATAGGGAACTTGGACCCCACACCTGCAAATACTTAAATGTGTGCTCAATTTTACTCCTGAACTTCCCAGTTTGACCTAGTGCAGGGTTTAATCCTGCCTGTAATTAAACAAATGGCAGGATTCCCACTGGGAGGAAGATAAGTTCTTATGCCTTTGCAGGAATAGGAATATGGTTCTATGCCCACAGAAGTACCTGTGATTTTTCTCACTACTCATACATTAATCAAATCCTCAGTTCCAAATAACAACAATAATTAAGTACATCGCATTCCCAAGAGGCAGGTATAGTGGTGCAGGCAAGGGTCAACACAGTTCATGCAGTTCTAACATGGTCAATATAGAGTTTGCTCATCACTGGGCTTAGAAAACAAACATGGATGCTGTTTATCTGTCATTTTAATTACTACTGTAGCACTGGCATGGTGGAGAAATCCACAGCAGCTGGCCGCTGTATTTCCTGCCCTACTCCTATTAAAGAGGTAAAACATCTGACACTTTTCTAGCTCTTCCAGAAATATAAAGGTGCTTTGCAAAGAGTAACAAAAGTCTTGTTATGGCCACACATATACATATGCACATATACAGTGACATCTCTGTAATTACTGAGAAACTGAGGGTCAGACACAAAAAAACTGAAGTTTTTCAAAAGTAGACAGTAACCAAAACTAGAAGTGGGCCATAGATGTCCTCACTTACAGCCTTCCTTTGAACATTAGGGCACAACAAAAAACAACAGCAAGCGCAGCAGCATTGAGCAAGCATTAACGGGCTTGAGGAGATGGGCTCCCCGTGAATGCTCTGCAGTTTTTGGTCTGATAGGCATTTGCAACATGCTGAAATGCCCCAGTGTTGCTCTCTTCTCACCTAAGCAATGCATCTGACCTGTCCATATCAATTCTTGTGCAACATGGATAGCATGAGAGCTTTAACCAGGCAAGACAAATAAAAGCCAGCATACATGACTGCAGTCACGTTATCTGTCTTGGATGCTTTTGCTCAGGGATTGCCACGGCTTCATTTGCTGAATAGTGAATGAATGGCACTTTTGCAGATTTAACCTTTGCTTTATGTTACTTCTCATTTCTCTGAGTCACAAGGAGTTTATTCTCTGTTCTTTAGCTCACCTGCAAAAAACACAATTTCCTTCCTCTGCCACAAAACATGCACACACAGCGTAGAGACAGAAGAAACGCTGTTATCTTTTCTCCTTGGCTGATTTGAAGAGATCAAATAGCTAAAAGCAACAGTGTCTCTGCCTTGTTTACATTCCTGCTGAGCAGGTACAGGCAGGGCACAGACCCAGACGTGTCTACCGGGGCACTGCTGCGCGAACACAAAAACTCCTCTAGAAATTGAAGCTCTGCCAAAGGGGAACTCAAGGGTCTTTTCACAGTATCTAAGGGGGGGATTAACGCTTGCAATTGTGTGCAGTTTTTAATTTCCTTGGGGCAACATTTCTCATGCCATAAAGGCATAATTCCGTGGTTTATTTTGCTTCTAGTTACTCAGCATACCTCTCATAAAAAGAGTAATAGAATATTATCTGACTTGCTCTTGCTGTTTTACAGATCATATTTTGCCAGCAATGCCTTGTCCAGTGTGAGGACGCTTTAAAAGCACTAGTCAAAAAGGACTGTTTTCCACATTTTTTAACCATTAACTTCTCCTTTCATGTTCATTTTCTAAATATCTGACTTGGCCTAAATTTTCACATGCAGCTCCTGAATCTGACTACCTCCTCTTTTGCATATCTGACAACAGAACAAAATTTTTCTGAGAATGACTGTAAGGACTTTCAGAAAGTCAGGCCTCTTAAACATTGCTCACACTGGATTTAGCCAGAACTGTGATATCCCAAATAATTAGGCATTTTTTTAAAATATGAGCAAAATCTGTACTCTTTCTAGGGAGGCTTTTCAATGCTTTCCACCAATGGGCCAGTGGGGTGGCACATGCAGTAAGTTTCAGAAGAGCTCTGTTCTTGTCCCTCCTTGTTCATAGAGCTAGGGCAAACCTCCCTACACATAAATTTTCACAGCCTCATTTGTGGAGTGATTTGAAAAGCATTAAAGAAAAGTGTTCCTCAAAATTGAGATGTTGTTAGAAATAGTTTGTTAGCTATGAATCCTCACTCCTTCCCTCCACCAAAAATATTTATTTCAGCAAGCAAGATGTTGCTTTATAGCTTGAGGACTGTATATTTGCCCCGACACAAGCCTCCTCTGGCCTTTTCCATAGATAGATACAGCTCAGAAAAATCACCATAGTCCAAAACCTTTATGTTTTATATGTAGATACAATGACTTGAGTAAGATGGGCCTCATCTTCTTTCCAGCAAGGCCAGAGACTGACCTGCCAGTGGTGTAGTTGGGCAGGATTTTGCCCTGCATCCACACAAACAGCACCAGGATCCAAAGGTGGAGAGATGAGCAGGGCTTTCTGAGCCAGGGAGATGGCTTCCACTTGAAGCCCCTGCCCGTAAGGCTCCTCATCTTTTCCCTGGCCATGTACACTTGATTGCTCCTCTCACGCAGTGTGCACTTTGCTGCAGATGCTAACAGGAGGGTGCCCTTGGGATGGCATGGCTGAGGGCCGGCAGTCACCCTGTTACCAGCTGCAGCAGGGACGGGCCATCTCCGATTCATGGGCAGCGTGTGCAAAGAATATGGACTTTGCTGCTGGGGAGGGGAGGAGGCAGGGAGGGTCAGATCCAGCCAGCAGAGAGGAAAGGAAAACAAACAAAGTGAGAGGGAGACAGGGTATCTTGGGAAACTGCAAACGTCTTATCTAACAGGCTCCCAGGGTCAGAACACCACCAGTTTGGCCCATTGCCCCACACATTTCTTCCAGTTGCTCCCGGTGTCATATGGCCCTGAATGCCTGCCTTCTTCCGCTGCACTGCCACTTGTCGACCTTTCCATTGCCATTGATAAAGCCCCAACTGCCTTCGTGCAGTTCTTGTGAATCACTGCTTAGCGCTGATACTCTTGGAAAAGTTTCCAACATTTGAATCTGACTGGTCTTGGCAAGGAGGGACAGACACACTATTGCTAAACTGTCAGCAGCTTGCATTGCAGTGACTGGTTCAAACTTCTAGGGTTTAACTGGGAAAGAAGCTGGGGGAAAAACCTTCTGGAGCTGTAACAGTTTCCAGTGAAATAAGCAGTGCTTGCACAAAGCCTGCTGTGCTGCTCCAAGCTACACTCTGACTTTTGCTGTTTAACTGCTTGAAATTTTACACAGTCATTACTGAGAACATTTTTTTCAAATAATAATTTGAGTAACCACAGTGTCTTCATCATGACTTCTGCTGTTAGACATTCACATCTAAGTTGAGCTACTGTAGCAATATCTCCACTGAAGCGGAGAGCTACACACAAGTGGGGAAGTGATACCTGGATGAGCTGAAGTGACTTCCTAAGGTTATGCATAAAATCTGTGGCTTAATGCAGGAAATGAGCTTAGATCTTGCAAGTCGCGGTCCAGTGCCTGTGCCCACACAGACAGTGATCATGAGTCGTTCTGCCGAATGACAACACGAAAGAGGAAAGGACACTTCTCAGAAACGGCAAAACTCGAGCTCAAAAAGGTTTCAAAAAGGCTCAAAAACAAAACTTCGGCACTGTAAAATCCTTCCATGGATGATGTGGAATGAGCACCTGTGCATGGCCAGGATGAAATTCACCCTTGTGAGAACGGCTATCTCCAAGCCAGAGCACCCCAGCGAGCTCTCACTGTGAACAAAGTCTCGCGATAACCGGGGGCAGTGACAAAACATCCTTGGCAGCTTTAGCTGAGCTGGAGCCAGCTGTGTCTGCTCCCTTTCCAAAGCAAAGGAGGAAGACAGGGAGGATGTCTGTCAGAAGCAGGCACAGCCACCCCCCGCCCTCCTGGCGGCAGCGAGAGCAGCAAGCTGGCTCTCCACAGCACTCCCCACATGTCTCCGTCCCATGTCCATCCTGCCTCTCACTCTGCTTTCTGGCAGGAAGCAATTTTTTTATTATTATTATTTTTTGGCCAGCATTGCCAAGAAGCCTTGAGCTGGCTGTGCAAAGCCCCACTGAAATCCCAAAGAAAGGCATAAGTCTGAGATTTATGTTAGCTTTGGCTCAGGGATAAATCTCACCTGCAGCGTCCAGATGGCCAGTTTCTACATTCATTGGATCTACTGCCGTTTAAGATAGCATGTCCAATGACACGTCCAAAGGTAGGAGTTGGCCAAGCAGTAAACAAGAGTTCAGTTCATGCACTAGCAGAGACCATATCATTCTTAACTGGGTGACACGAACATCCCTGTGAAAAGCATCCTGCGCCTGGAAAACAAAGGGCTGCAGCAGTTGCCCCGCTTCAACCCAGAGATCTTTTCTCTGAGGCCACTGTGTTGCATTGTTCCAAGAATCGCAGATTTATCTCCTCAGCGTGCCAGCTCTTGGCAGGCCTACCTAGTAAATACGCAACGTAGTAAGACACTTTGACAGCTGCTCTGCCATGGACATACCTGAGAGTCCTGTTACTATTCTCCTTCTCAGCTGTGGCAAGGGTTGCCTCAGGAAGCCTGAAGAACAGTATCAGCAATGTTAGTGGGCACTGGGGTCTGCCTAGGGCCTCCAGTAGGGCTCCACTCCCCCACACTGCTGACAGAGTAACTATTTCTACTCATTTGTCAACATCTAATATATTACACTGTCCTGGTTTCGGCTGGGACAGAGTTAACTTTCTTTTTAGTAGCTGGTACAGTGCTGTGTTTTGGACTTAGTGTGAGAATGATGTTGATAACACTCTGATGTTTTAGCTGTTGCTAAGTAGCGCTTATCTTAAGCCAAGGACTTTTCAGTTTCCCATGCTCTGCCAGCAAGCAGGTGGGCAAGGAGCTGGGAGGGAGCAGAGCCGGGGCAGCTGACCTGAACTAGCCAAAGAGGTATTCCATACCATGGAACGTCATGCCCAGTATATAAACAGGGGGGAGCTGGCCGGGAGGCGCGGATCGCGGTTCGGGAACTAACTGAGCATCGGTCAGCGGGTGGTGAGCAATTGCATTGTGCATCACTGGTTTTTTTCTTCCCCCCCCCCCCCCTTCTTTTGTTGCATTCCTTTTCATTACTATTATTATTATATTTCATTATTACTATTGTTAGTATTATATTTTACTTTAGTTATTAAACTGTTCTTATCTCAACCCACGAGTTTTACTTTTTTTTCCTTTGCTTTCCTCCTCCTCACCCCACTGGGAGGGGGAGGGGGAAGCGGCTGCGTGGTGCTGAGTTGCTGGCTGGGGTTAAACCACGACATACACAAAAAGCAGAATGATCTGATGGCTTGGTTAGCAGCAACCAAAACAATGAAAAAAAAAAAAACAAAAAACCCAACCAAACAGGAAGAACACTGTAATGGTTTGTAACTTAATTTCAATTTGCAGGTCACCTGCTATTTTCCACTAGAGGTGTGAATACTATAAGAAATTTCATATATGAAGGTCCAGCCTTTATGAATATGATTTTTATTTTTGAGGCACCTTTGGCTCAGAACAGTGAACTGTTCTCTTTTGAACTTAATTTCTCAAATATTTCTTTACTGCATAGACATAGACTATGGTCTTCTTCATAGACATAGATTGCGACTTCTGCATCAGTGAACCATAGACTATGTAAGGATATTTGCAATTGGGAGTAATGGCACGCAGATTCGTAGCTCTGGGTTTCTCCTGAGAGGGAGAGAGTAGACTAGTACTTGGCACCAGCCTGGAAATAGGAAGCTGCAAAATCTAGGGTCTTTGGCAAAAGTGTGAAAAAACATAGCAAATGTTAAGAATCCAGGTCAGCTGCACTGGTAGCTCACTGTGTTGCCTTCAGCTGGTCTCTGTCAGCAAACCCACAAGCATCTCACCTGAAATGAGCTTTAGTGGTCCCCACACACATGTGAACACACACACAGTATCCAGTAAGACAACCATAAAATTTACCTAGCAAACTGCACAACAACTGGCAGGAGATATCTAGCTGCTGCTTGAAAGATTAATGGCAAACCACCAATATCCTTCATGCCTAGCTTCACACAGCTTTGTTTATTATTTATTATTTATGGGGCAGCTGAGAGAAAATTCTAGGATGATCGACCTCTATTTATTAAGTAGTACAGTGTGCACAAGGGAAAAAAATGGAAAAGGCCATGTGCACCTCCTGCATGAAAAAAGCCTATAAGCAAACAATTCACACTCTAGTAGCTTGCATGCTGCCTATAGGATTCACACAACAGGATAGTGTGAATTTATTTGTCCAGAAACAATGAGTTACTGTCTCTTCAATTCTGACAAGTGTGAAGTGCAAGGATAAAGGTCTTGAAATGCTATCACAAGACATATTTGAGCAATGAAGATTTTAACAGGTACCTGTGTGCTGGGCTACTTCACTCTTCAGGTTGCACTCTTTGTCTTATACCAAGTATAGGCAACAACCTTTCACCAAGCTGCTTTGAGATTCAGGGAGATGAGGCTGGATGTCTTTTACAAGAGATGGCAAATGAAAGTTAAGGACTTGCAGACAGAGTGTTATTAACCTACCACAATTGGGACAGATACATGAAATGTGAAAAGAGAACAGGAAGGAAAATACTCCGTAAGAACTTGTCTACTCACACAGGTTACATTTTTATCTGGATTATATGGAGACATACGATATTGTGACAGCTCTCTCCTTACATTTGGATGGTTTATGTATCACTCCTTATCATTTCAAAACAATGGTGAGAAAATGGGGGAAAATCTGTTGTTAGTAAAAATTTCTCAGCGCTTCCAAGAATGTTTGTCTTTCCTGGAGGGAAATGTCCCAGCTACTATTTCAGTAAGCCATCCTGTCACACTGTCTGCTTGTTCGGTCTCTCCTTTAAAAAAGAGTTTTACAACTAACACTACAATCCTCTTCACCACAGAGAGCAGCCATACAGCATACAACCATAACAAGTGCCTACTGAGTCAGACCACTGGTCCGTGTTGCATGGTATTCTTTTTCAACACTGAAAAAACAGATGCTATTTGGGAAGTGTACATGAGTGAGGACACATTCTTCTCTCCTTTCCCCTTGTTGAGGGTGCTAGAGGGCATCTCCTTGCCTATTGCCTCTAGTATTCACAAATGTGTCTTATCCCTTTCCAAATCTGCTGATAACATCTGCAACAAGTTCCAGAAGTTTGCTGCCCAATGAAAAAAAAAATCTTTCTTTTTACTAACTTTAAGCTGATCCTCTACTAATTTAATCAAGTAGCACAGGCCCACAGTTCCACACTCAGTGTATCCACCACCTTCATTTTACCACAAAACTCAACCTTCTGTTTTCCAAACTAAACAGTCCCAGATTTTTCAGTCTCTTCTCTTAAGGCAGCTGTTTTATCCTCTTGATCATTGTAGCTGCCCTTTTCTGTACCTTCTCCACCTTCACTAAATCCTTCTTGAGATGCAGAGACCAAGATTGCACATGATACTCAAGATGGGGGCACATCAGGTTTCGAATAGCAGAAAATCATGCCCCCCGTCCTGTTCTCAATATGCTTCCTGATGATGCCCAACATTTTGAGGGCTTATTTGGTCACGCTTCACACTGAGTTGATTTTGGCAACAGCAATTCTAAGATCTCTTTCCTGAGTTGTAATGGCCAGTTTCAAGTTCAGCATCATGTAAGCATGATTTAGATTATTAGATTACAAATGCAAATAGAGAACTCAAGCATATTTTGATACTGTACCTAAAATGAAAATGCAAACCAGCCCTTTTTACAGTCCTTGGAACATGGATTTATTTCATCCTTTGACAACTTTTATAGCCTGAAGTCTGATAACTGTTCTCAAGGAAAAAAATTTACAAAGTGTCTTAGAAAACTAATTTTGTAAGCATTTGCTTGGGCATCTGAAGTACAGCAGGTTACTATCAAAAGAGGTCTGCTCACTTTTCAGGACTGAATTTAAAGCAGACATCCTTCTAAGCTTGGCAAGATCTTAGTCTTATTTTCGTATTGATATCTATATAATGAATATAAATTCCTTATAAATTTAACATTATTAATTCATTGAAAGTTGATTGCATTAGGCATTGCACTTCTGATAACTCACCAGAACTGTCACCACACACAAAATATAAAGCAGTTATATTCGATCAAATTAAATATTGGATATTATAGCTACGTTTGACAGATAAATTTTAAGGATAAGGCCAAAACTGAAGTAGGTCATAGGATGAAATTTCCGTATGTGCTGAAGGTTGCTGTCAAACTATATGCTATGGGTCCCACTTTTAAACTATGGCATTGGAGGGAATTCCACCTATTGTAAACTGGAGCTCTTTATTGCTTTTGCAGATATTTTTACCAGTTCACTGGACTCTTACATACATGTATCGAAATCACCTGCCTCAGATGATTGCTTTTGCTCTAAGTGAACTTGGCTGTTTTGCTAAATCTGCTCCTTGTTTTCTACCAGGATGTTTTGGAAGTGGACTAGACAGCAGCCCTGTCAATTGCTACAAAACCAGCATTTACCAGACAGAGGAACTGATGCTTATGGATTTGTGCCAAAAACAATTGACCTGGTTATTCTGACTGGGTAAATATCAGAATATCGGTTGTAAAGAGTCTGAGAGAAGTGTATTCATGTCTTGATTCTAAAATCCTGTTCATTGATACTTTTGCCAAAGGGAATGAAAAATAAATACACAGAATAGTCACTGTAAAAAACCACTGGATGCTTGTTCTACACTGTGTAAGCTGCTGGAATATTCTTGGTCCTTGTCTCTTTATATGAATTCAGTCTACTGAAATCTGTATAAGCTAAAGTCACCTGTTTGAAACTGCTGCACAGGCTGGAGAGAAGATTACCCAGTTTAAAGCAGCGCTGTTGGGTTTGATAGCCTGAAAAGGAAACACCTAATAATTTTAATTTTGTATTTCCTTAGTTGTGAATAATTTCCTACCTCCCTCTGCAGGTAACAACAACTTGCCTCCTACCTGCCCTACTGAGAGCCTGAGCAAGCCCAAGATATGCAAGTGAAGGCTTGCAGCGAAATCCTGCCTCTGTATCTTCTGCACTGGGACCTTGGACCCTTGTCATTTCAATACTCAATGTTCTGTGCCTGGCAGAGATGTCTTGCTAGCTCTCGTCCTAGAGGAATGTGTCTTCTCACAGAACAGCAGGGGGAAAAGAAACACACTGGGAGATGGTGTCTCCCAGTTTGCTTGATGAATCTGCCTAGGCCAGCAGCTCTGTGCTCTGCCTCTACTTGGGGCTCAGACAAGGCCTCTCATTATCTCTCTGCTGTGCTAACATTACATGTTTTGGCTTGTGTCACGTACAGATGAAGAGACACTGTCAAAATATCCTGGGATGTCCTCATCTGCAAATCCATTTGAAAAATCCTGTATTTGGGGACTACGCAGACCATTCCAATGCCAGAATATTGCCTGCTGAAGGAATATTCTTCATCTCAGGGACAAATTGTCTCTATCTGGAGAGTCTGCTGCAGAAAGTGTTGGATCTGAGGGTGGCAAGGAGATCATTCTGATTCCCCATCCCTCTTAACATGGATGAGAGGATTTCAGCAGGGGTCTCCAGCAGTGTTATCCAACACATCAGAGTCTGTGGGGGCACCTTTGTGGATGTGAGAGGAAAGTGCAGCTCTTTTAAGTTAGGATGTGATGCTGCTGGGAATCAAGAAGGTCGTTTTCTATAACTGGAAACAAATTTCAAAAGCAAGCTGATTCTTGTTTGATGTTTTCAGACATGCCAGCTTAAAGCTAATCAGGAAAAGTAATTTTTTGTAGTCCTCTGAGTTTTGAGCTAATGTGTTTTGCTGGCTAAAGGACTTGATATTAGCCCTACCGTAAACAACCATGAAATCTGAGATGTCTTTTGTCTCCTTGTGATTCATGCAGAGACCTGTAGCATTTTAAGCCCAGTAATTGGTATAGAAGATTGACTTGATCGAGATAAAAATGATGTTTTATTTATCAAAAATGAACTAGCTATCAAAGAGCTGAGTAAATTTGAAGAGTTAAAGCAAAGTAGTGTTAAAAGAAGGGCAAAGAACAGAACGTCATTGCCATTCTTTCTCATGTAAGTAGAGAGGAAAATGCGAATCCTTCCTGATTTCTGCATCATCACCTGATGAGGGGCAGCCAGCCTCAGAGCTGTGCTGGACTGCAGCACTCCTCACTGCTGCTTTCATAACAGCATCACCTGCACGGATTCTGCTGTGAGCAAATCTGAGCACACAAGTGCTCTGAAATGACACTAGGTGCAATTCCTTCCCACTTGGTACCTGGGACAAATAGTTCCCCCAGTGTTAGCAGGACAACTTTCATGAGTGAAGGGAAAAAGACTTGGTTCAATGTTCATATACTTGAAATGAACTTTCTTCCCACATATATAGGCATAGAAACATAAACCTCCTCCCTCTTTCCCAGAAAATTAGCATCTGTGTTCATTGCTTTCCACATTCTCGGTTTTCAGGAAGAGCTGTAATCCAGCTACAGCCATAGCCCTCGACTTTTAATTTCCAGAGCAGTGCAGACTTTCAGGCCCTCACAGCATTCCTCCTAACACATCATCACTGCCCGTGAGAGCAGAATCAAACCTGCCGTATCAGCCCGGCATCGCTCTCTGTAACTGCACACTTGGCAGGAGGGGAGAAGGAAGGAGGGGAGAGCAGGGAGCTCTGCTGAGGTTGTAGCTGTATGAATAAAAAACTCTGAAATTTTCATCTCTCCTAGACTTTGATGGAAAAATTATTTGTTTCTTCTTAGCTCATGGATGTCTTTGGCTGGAATTTAAGATTTAGAAAACAGAAAATAAGATCAGGTTTTAAGAAAACTGTTAAAAGTCTTAAATGTCATCTAAACTTTAAATATCATGAAGGTTCATCTGCTATTCCCCTGCCTGCCTAGCCCCAGGTTAACATCTCAGAGTAATTTCTATGGATTGCATCATGCCAGGATACCTGGTTGTTACTGCTCCAGTTGATGTTTTACCAGCAGGCTGCTGACAGTTAGCTTGTGTTTCTAGCCAGCACAACAATGAAAGCAGACAGTTTGTGGGAATAAACCTTGAGGAAGGACACCGATAGGAAAACAGCTGTTTAAACATTAAGATAAGTATCTGAATAGTTCCTCACTGGGAGCTAATTTTTAACAATCCTTGTGGATGTGGGCAGACACGAGTAAAACATTGGAGCCATCTATTTATAATTCCAGTCTGCAGGCAGAAAGGTTGACCATGTAACCTCTTTATCTTCTGATAGGAAAAAGTCTTTCAGTTAAAGAACAGGTCTAAAAAGTGCTGAGCCACTCCTCCTGAGTAAGGGCCAAGTCCTGCTCCATCCAAGGAAATTTTGGAAGGGGCTGTGAAAGTACTGCCACATGTGCTGGGACAGGGCAGGGGCAAACATGTCTCCTCGGGGTCAGGTAAGGAGCACTTCCAGAGAGAGAATAGCAAATGCTCATTCTGCAGCCAGAAAGAAAGAAACAGGCTGATGGTTTAAGCAGACTCTCCCTTCCCAGCAACAGCATTTGCAGGAAGATTGTGGACTTCTTATATGAAGGTGTGCGGCAGATGAATCTGTGTAGTTAAACAGTAACTATCTTCTTCTGGGCAAACCTTCCCTCCCCTCCTTCTCTTCCCTTCTGCCACCACCACCAGCCTTGCCACGTGATTTTAAAGCAAACAGCGGCCCCTCAGCAACCACAGCTGTCACCGGGGAGAGAAAGAGCATTCATCCTCGCAGAGCACAACTGCCCCACTACCAGCAACGCTGCACACTGCCACAGATGGGGAGATACGCAGCACACAGGCACATGCCCCGGGGGTGGCAGAGCCAAGTCACAGGCAGCAAAGACACCTCTTTTTTTCTAAGCAGTCTGACCATAAATATGAGCAATAATCAAGAACACGTGAGATGATCTCTCCTCTCAAAAAAAAAAATAGTCTTTGGATTGATTTCAACTCAGGTGGCAAATTCCTGGTAACAGAAGCTCTTTTCCACTGGAATTATTATCTTTTATTATTATTTGAGGGAATAAATGTGATACTGCTTGCCTAGATCTTTTTTACCAAAGAGAAAAGAGCATTTTTCCCCTCTGGTAGTTTTCAGTTGTGACAGAAAGCCTTAGTGGGGACAGTGGGCATATAAAAGCACGCAGTAGTCCTCTGGCCAGGGTCTGAAGCGGGACAGGCGGCACTGGTGTGCCATACTGTCCATGGTGTCATTTGAAGCAGTTTTGGTATCTGAAGCATGCTCAGTGACAGCCACTGCTGCCTCCATGGGCGCGAGGAGTGGGTAACTAGCTGGCATCATCAAGGGTGTCCTGCTGCCCGGGGCATCAGCCTCTGGGCCTCTCCCACAGGGGACCCATGTCCTACCCTGCCCTGCTCCCACCTGGAGAAACCCGGAGCTGACACCTCTCCAAAAGCAGCAGTTCATGCCAGACCTAGCTCTGCCTTGTTCCCTCCCTCCCCTTCCTCCCCCCCCTTTAATACTCCTTCTGACTCTCAGTAGTCCCAGCTCCAGCTTAGATGTTACCCTGCAACCTTCTTTCTGTAGAGGGTGGTTTCCTGCAGCAGGAGGTAACAGTTCCACTTTGACTTCACCAAAGTAAATCACCTCTTGTCCTTCACTTGCATTTTCAACAAAACAGATGAGTTATAATCTGTGGGTATTTTGCTTAACAAAATGATAGATAAAAATGCTCCCCTTTCATCAGGCACTTTTATCTCCCATGCTGTGTGAATGGCAGAAAGAAGAAAGCCTAGAAACTCATCAGAAGAAGAGCAGAGTTTGTCTCTTCTCTTCACCGCCTGTGGTGCTCTGCAGTGAGATGGCAGCTGCCGCGCCACTGCTGCAGAAAGTAAGCCCTCTCGGTACAGGGAAATGCAAGAAAGGACTGAAACAACTTATTCTATCTCAAGTGCCTGATCCCTTTTTTTTTTGTTTTAATTTCATATAGTCTTACATCCCACAAGTTTAAGCTTGAGCTTCACATTCAGATAATCCCTCAGAACCTTTACATGAAATTTGGCGTTAAATGATCAAATTTATACACTTTCTCCTCATCTGGTTCCATTAATCACTCCATGGCGCTAGTTTTATCCAAATGTCTGGCAAGCTTTTCTGTAAATCTAGATTTTTTTATTTCTAGTGAACTTGCCTGGTTTTCAGTTTGACGAGGGGTGCTGCGCATGCCACGAGCTGCAATATCCTCACTGCTGTGCCCAGTGCAATTTTGCAGCCCCAGGAATGGCAGCCAAGGGCAGGTCCCAAGAGCCTGCAGGCTGATGGCTGGAGAGGGCAATTTTCAGAAGTTCAACAGAATAGCCCAGTCTGAAGCATTAGATTTCTCCTCCAAAATTGAAAGCAACTAGCAGTCATAAGAACTAGAAAAAGATGTACTACCACGTTGTGTCCACATTAGCCTTACTACATGCAAAAATAAAAATCTTATTAAGACCAATCAAGTGCCCAAAAATGACCAAAAGTCAAACTATATCATACAGCAGAAGTCTTCTTAGCCTGAAGTTGCCCCAAAATCTTTCAGAGAGCCCCAAACAAAGAAAGCCCTTTTAAGGGCACCATAGTTCACTGCTCAACCATGACTTCCCCTGCCAGAAATACTGACATGAGCAGGTAAGTAATGCCCTTGGTACCCCTTTGGATACAGCAGTTTTGTCCTGGTAGAAAGTTGTTCTCAACTGTTTCCCATCTGTAGCCCAACTCAGTCTCTGCCAGGAGCATCCGACCCCATTTTGGATGTGTCAGTGTAAGGGAACGTGACATCTAGGGTAGCGAGAGAGGATGGGGAAAGTATTGCACAGTACTGCAATATTGTGGCTATTCAGTTGAAACATGTGCCAACTTTGGTGGTTTCATTGAGCTGTTTACAAAAAAAAGGAAGATGAGGAGATAAAAATATGAATGTTATTGATGCCTGCAGCATGGGCATTGTGTAAGAAAGGGATTTTATGAAGAGACCATAAAACACTGTGTTCTGAAGAGTACCAAGCAAAGGTAATCTGTCTATAACATCACACAAGAGTGCTCTAAGGGCAGCAAAGAAACTGAGCAGACAAGAGCAAGGGGACTCCTCCACACCCATGCATATAAACAGCTGTTAGCAAAAGTGCAGGGATATTTCCTTGGGAAAACAAATTAAAAAGAGAGCCCAAACTGAAAGCATTGCTCCATACCATGAAAGTGTTTTTCATTCTCACAAGTATGGAAGCGAAGGGGCTGGGAGTGTGAGTTTACAGCCAAGGACATGGAAAGGCTTCACAGCACCCTGTGACGGAGCCAGGATGAATCCCCCTGTAAGTCTCTGTGAGATTAGTCTCATGTTTGGTTCAGACAGAATAGTCATCCGCTCTTCTGGTGGTACAAAACGTGACAGCATAACATGGAAAAGTCATGGATTAATTTAGCTCTGTCTTCAAAACTGAGCTAAAATAATCCATTCAGAAAGATACCTGCATAGCACTGTGGGTATTACACCAGTCCAAAAGAAAAGAAAATTACTAGTCACAGAGAGAAGCAATTAAAGGTGAAGGGAATGAGAACAGGAAAATCTTAGGATGCCGAAATGTAGAGTGAGTCAAATTTAGGGTTCAGACTTCCTTCATTACTGTGAGCACACTTTAACCCTAGAAAATGTGAAGTAACATGAATTATCTTAACCCATTCACTGATGTTTAGGCAACAGTATGTACATTTGCCTTGGCTGTGGCTCAGAACATGCATGTGTACGTTTAGTGCAGCAATGATGAACAGTAAATTAAGATACAGTAATTGGATTGAAAGTCATTGGCTTTAGAGTGAAAAGAAATCGGTAAGATTGAAAAGCTCAGCAAAATAAGGCTAGTGGGTACGCATGAAGGAAAGGGAGAAGTTGGAGGATTGGGAGGAACCCCTCAAGTGAGCAAATACAGTGTCCTTTAAGAAGGAAAAGACAGAGAAGATGGATGCTGAGGAAAGCATGGGAAGGAGGTCTTGTCAAATATTGCAGTCCTTGCAGAAGTCATCTACCCATGATAAGAGCAAAAAAGAAGCTTTGAGGAAGAAGCTAAGGCAGACCAACAAGGCATGGAGACTGTAGGCACAAGATGTAGCAAGACAGAGAGGTGGAAGTGCTAGACAAAGAAAGCAAGACACTGTTGGATTCCTGCACTGTCTCCAGGCTGTTTTCAGTGTGTTTGTTACAAGGAGCTCATGTCTTTCAGATTGGATGCATTTGGCAGGATGCAGGCATACATGTTTGGCTTCCAAAAAGAGATACACTGAATTTTGGAATAGACATCTAGGTTAGACAGTATAAGCTGTGCATTGGTTTTATGGGGAGATAGCTAAAGCCACTGGTCCCATTTTTAGATGGTTAAATTTTGATTTGGAGAATCCATCTTCAGGAGATCTTATATCAGTCCCATTACATCAGTGTATATACCTACAACCCTGTAAACACACCCTTGGGGCAGCTCACACAAGGTTTTTAGCTCGGGCATGGAGTATTTCAGTTTATACACTTATTTGGAGTGCCTTTCTCTCCAGCTGTCCATAGCTTTGAAAAGCTCAAATTAAACATTGTCATAAGCCTGGCACAAAGCAGGTGATGGTTTTAGCAGGTTAGCTTACATAGGTTCACAAGACTAGGAGAAACCTTCTCCAAGTTTACCACCATTTCTGTACTCCATAAGTGCTACAGGCTCCCAGATGCTGTGCTGTCAGCACTCTGTCTGCTGCACCTCGCACTGACTGCCCTTCCTGACTGCCCAGGAGCAGCCAAGCCCTGTGGTCGAGCACACGAGGAAGGCAGGCAGGAAGAGCGCCCACTGCACTTGCAGCAGTCAGTGTCCAGCATTTGGTGCATGAAATTACATTATTCCCTAAATATGTGACATAATCACATCAGCATGTATCCCACTGCAAGAATCTCATCCAGTTCTTACAGGTCTTAATGTTGTCAGCACTGGATGCCGGCTTACGGTTGCTGTGATAAACGCCCAAGGAAGGACTCGTGATAGGACAGTGGTATTCACCCACCAGAAGTGGGAAGGAGGCTTTCTAGCTTTTAAACTGTAGTTATTGCTTCACCCTTGTTTACCCTATTCTTTCTTGTCAGTTGAATAGGAATTTAAAAGCAGAACTGAATTTTTTTTATATATAAACATTTGTGGTAAGCACTGAGCCACAACAGTGTCGCAACCAAAACACAGTTGCTCAACGGCACCTGTTAGTGCAATTACTTTGACATAAAATGTGTTCTTTACTGTTGTCTACAGGGAAAACCAGCAACAGCCTGTTACCCTGCAGCTCCAGCTGGCAACAAAATTTGTTACCTTGATCTTGCATAATATTGCAGATGAAAATAACAGAATTCCAGTGATCAAAATTGTTTTTCACTTATTACCAAGTGCAAGCTATACCCTGCAACCAGATAACCTTGAGAAACAAGACTAAACCAAGCTGCTTATTTACAGATAAATATTTTCATGGGGCCTGAATTTATATGCATCAAGGAAAGCATACCTGAGGGCGTATTTTTCCTTTATTTTTCTCCATGGCTGAGTTAGTGCTAGAGAGAAGGCAGAGTCTTAACAACAGTCATCTATTTCTTTGTATGTTCTCACAAACCCTTCCATGGTCCTAAGTAGGGGGAGACTCCAAAGTAGTGGCTAAAGGCAAAAGGGCAACCATATAATTAGGATCCGATCAGAAGTTCTGCCAAGTTTCTCTAAAATAACTGTCATTGTAGAGTGCACAGTGCAGATGTTACCCATATATTTAGGATCGAGGGGTTTTATGGTTGTTAAAGACTATTTTTAGGAGGTATATGAAAGATAACTGAAGTGAGCAAGAGCAAGCCGGGGATGTTCTAGTTCACTGCAACGGGGCCTGTACTTCTGGTGGGAAAGGTGTACAGGTTCATAAATTTAAAAAAGGTGAAACTGCGTTAGCCAGTGTGGAAAGTCAAAGAGACACACCTTCTTAGCAGGTCTACAGAGAGCCCGATCCATAGGTCCCTGGGGAACCATGTGAAATTGGGACATTTTCTGACAGTGGGCTCTTGGAGCAGATTTTTATACATCTATGTGCAAGAAACAACACAGGGAAACAGTGTGGTAGGCATGGGCTGTCCAAGGCCTTCTGGAGGACTCGGGATTGGCATAGCTCTCTATCTTCTATGCAGAACTGTAGCACAAGTATGATAATTTGACTCTGAAGGTGTCTACACGGTTTTGACACCATTACAGCAATGTATAGTGCCTTACAGACAGTCTATACAGTCATGCTAAAGCCAACTTTGTTGGAATAAAAAGGCAGAAAAAAGTTGGGAAGCAAGCAGATGGAAGGATAAAAAATTTCATCTAGCTGTGAAATGAAAGAGCATGAGAGAGATGCTAAAGTTATCATGGACAGTTTTCATTATCAAGATATGACTTCAGGCTGATGGACCAAATACTGAGAGTCAATACTCAGAATAAGCATCGGTTGAGGGCTCTTCTCACAGAACATGCTCAATGGCCCACAGGATAAGGTCTTATTGTATGAATTATGATGGATTGAGGTCTGCAGAGAAAGGTCTCATCCCACCATTTAATGGAAGTGCTGGGAGTTCGTAAAATTTAGGTTATGTCCCACAGAGCCAAGGAAAACAGCATGAAAGTGGGGCCCTGTAATAGACGTAAAAGAGACTCAAGAAGAAATGGAATTTGAGAAACCTGAAAGTGGACCCACAAATCTATGTTTAGCATCTATTCACAGCACTGAGTAGCAGACTGGGAAAGGTCTCTAAGCTTGTTGTTCATTTTTCTATTTTTATATATTCTTTTTACCTTTAAAATTGGAAAAGAAAGAATCTCAATAAATGAGCAAAAACACACAAAAGGACACCTGAGGGAAAAAGGTTGTTCTTTATAACTTGCAAAGCTAACATTGTATAACAACAGAAGGAATAAATGTCAAAAAAACCATTGTGTACAGTGCTAGCAAAAGGGCATTACTGATAGCCTGATATAAACAACTAACAACTCCCATCTGGCAACAAAAGTCTTTGCGAAGGGAAATACACTAAAACTCCTGCCGTTGATAACTGAGGCCTGTTATGGGAAATGCCTGCAGGATCCAACTGTGATTGCAGCAGAGGGAAGGGAAATGACATGCTCATGTCCAAAATAGCTTGGAGTCCGACAGTATTTGAGGCGTTTCAAAATAGCACACATTCAGAAATGAAAAGCAAGTAAAAGCTGACAGTCGGTACAGAGCAGTTCAGGCACTGAGCTCTGAGACGGCTCCTTGCCCCTGACTTTTTCATGATGGAGTATCTATGTTACCATCAGCCCTAACATCTCATTCAGAGAAGGGAAGAGCAGAGCCAGGCGGCAGTGGTTCAAACTGAAAAATATAGGTGAAACTCTTCGGGAAAGGAAAAACAGAAACTAAAAATGAGGAATTTTTTATAATTCCAGAGAAGAAATTGTCGTTCATATAGAGCTTGAGCCAGAGCCCACTGAAGCCAAAAAGAGCCTTGCTGTGAGATTCAGTGGGCTTTGGCTCATGTCCATAGGCTAAACGCTTTCTCTGCCAAGTCTACAGAGTGATTCAGCCTCAAACTGCTCAGCACAGCCAAATTCAAAAGCCCTATTCATATTCTAAAAAAGGCAACTGGACATCATTCCATGGTCCCAGTTGCACAATTGTCTTAAAACAGGTGGCAGAAACAACATCCGTCGCCGGCCAGAAAACCAAAGAGAAAGTCAGGAGCCTGTGCTAGAGCAAGATTTTACATCTAACACTCATACTGTGGAACCAATTTAACATTTTCCTTTGAGATTACTCTCTTTAAAAGCACTGGTCAGGCTTTTTCTTTTCTTTTTTTTTTTCTTTTTTTTTTTTTTCTGATTTTACTGCAGAACTCATATATTCATCTCCTCTTACAGGAAATCATATTAGCATGTGGAACTGATACAGCAAACAGTAGCAGGCATGGTAAGATACTTGAGGGGCTTTCCGTTATTGCAGGAAGAAAGATACCTAGAAATTAAATTAGCATTTTTGGATAAAGGGTATTAGTATTAGTATTTTGGATAAACGAGACTGGAGAAGAGTATATCTCACAGAACAGGAATTTCTGGTGGGAAGAAAGCAGCTGTTTTTACAGATTACCCCGGAAGGATGCAAATCAATAGCCATAAAGATACATTAATGGGCCCATTTTTTGTAAATAGAGATTTTTCAAAAGATCACAGTTTCCAGCTTTTATAAGACTAATATCCTAAATAGAGGGTAGTGGTCAATGGCTCAATGTCTAGATGGAGATCGGTGACAAGTGGTGTCCTGCAGGGGACATGAGTCAGGAATGTGCGCTCGCAGCCCAGAAAGCCAACCATATCCTGGGCTGCACCAGAAGAAGCGTGGCCAGCAGGTCGAGGGAGGTGTTTCTCCCCCTCTACTCTGCTCTTGTGAGACCCCACCTGGAGTACTGCACTCAGCTCTGGAGTCCTCAGCACAGGAAAGACATGGACCTGTTGGAGCAGGTCCAGAGGAGGGCCACAAAAATGATCAGAGGGATGGAATACCTTCCCTATGAGGAAAGGCTGAGAGAGTTGGGGTTGTTTAGCCTGGAGAAGAGAAGGCTCTGGGGAGACCTTATTGCAGCCTTTCAGTACTTAAAGGGGGCTTCTAAGAAAGATGGGGACAGACTTCTTAATAGGGCTTGTAGCGATAGGACAAGAGGTAATGGTTTTAAACTAAAAGAGGGTAGATTCAGTCCAGATATAAGGAAGAAATTTTTTACAATGCGGGTGGTGAAACACTGGAACAAGTTGCCCAGAGAGGTGGTAGATGCCCCATCCCTCGAAACATCCGAGGTCAGGCTGGATGGGGCTCTAAGCAACCTGATCTAGTTGAAGATGTCCCTGCTCATTGCAGAGGTGTTGGACTAGATGACCTTTAAAGGTCCCTTCCAACCCAAACTATTCTAAATCCCAAATTACACCAAAATGAGCATCCACACTGTGGGAAAGAATGCAGTGAGAATGGAAGGAAGCAGCAAGTCAGTCACCCAAACCTCTGCCAAGGTTTTTTGCTCTGAGCAAGAGAAGGTTGAATTATATGCAAGCAGCACCAGCCTATGACTTACAGAGGTTAAAATGCAAATAATGTATCTCATGCTTTGCAATACCCAAGCAGAAGATGCTTCAGTAATTATTTAGTTTTATAGCTGGACCGAGTATTTGTGATAAGTATGTTTCTGTCTCCCCACACTCCCAGGGAATTTAAGAGAAAAAAATAATTCAGGCTTTACCTATCTGACAGGTGGAGAGACTAAAAAGTAATAGGAAAACATTTAAATAGTGACTATTGACATTTCCATTTTGACATTTTTTAAATTGAAAGTCTTGTTTGGAAGAGGTGAAATGTTTATTCCAATATTTTTCTAAATGAAATTTTTACTTTTCCTTTCAAAATAGCATTTTTTGCTTTAAAACAATCCAGCTGACAAGTAAAAAGAAGTTGAAGATCCCACAAATTTAATAAAAGGTTTTGAATTTAGCTTAAAATTTGAATAGTTTCTCTTCTGCTTGACTCAGACTCTTCTCACACTCCCCTCTAGCTTTTCAGATTTGGGCCAATGAACAAAAACATCTATTATTTACGTGTGTTGTTTGAACAATGACATAGGGTGAATCTGCAATGTAGTGATGCTCCAAGAGAACAGGCAATATCTTGGCAAGGGAAGAAGAGCTCCTTATGAGAACAACACTGCTGAATTCCCTGCTGCTTTGTGCTCGTTGTAAACAGTTCATGCAGGGTTAATGCTTGTAGCACACCTTCACTCTCTTATGGCATTATTCCTTACCCATTTGCAACTGCTGAAAATAGCTACAGGACAATACACCATCAGGCCCTATGGGTCCACATCACAAGTAAATGTTGGATGGTGTTGCAGCACAAAGTTGTTCTAGAAACCCCTTGATAAGAGAAAGTGAAGAATAAAACTAACTTTCCAAAGAATTAGAAGGCTAAGTTTTCATCATCAGTGGAGAAATCCTGGCCATGGTTTAAATCATCAAAAAGTTCCCAGAGACTTCAGTGGGAACAGGAATTTAAGAAAGTATGCACCAGCCTCCCTATGGACAACTTCTTTCCTTTTGTCTTGAATTTAATGTAAGGAGGTTTTTTGCTTTCTTTTTTTTTTTTTTAATCCTGGGCAAGGACAGAAGGAGGAAATCTCCATTCTGTGGTAATAGGTGCATGTAGGAACTTGTTGAGGAAGAAACAACAAAGTGCATTCCTGTTGGCATTTCTGAACTTCTGCAATTTCACTGTTCACATACTTCTAGCACTAAAACATAAAGGATCATATAAGTATTCCCATTTACACTTTTCGTCATTTTTCACCAAGGAAGTCATCTTGAAGAACTTGTCTAATGTTTGATGAAAAAATCCAAAATTCATTGTGTGTTAAACATTCATATTTAATAGAGTTTACTACAACCACCTTCCAAAGGAGGAGGGAAAAGAAGAATTAAAAAAAAAAGACAGGCAGGGAAAGGAACATGTCACACAGCTGTGCTCCAAATACTCCCCACTTGAGCTGTGCTTCAGCTTGGTAGAAATGAAAACAATGGGGTAGATCTGAGAATTGCTTCCTTTTCCCATCCTCCTTCCCTCCTCTCCAGTTGGGAGGAGAACAGGCTAGCAGAAAAAATTCCCCTGGTGAACTGTAACCCATGTTTAATAGTCTTGAGGCCAAATTATACAACTGAATCAACATACTTTGTTCTCTTACTATCACTTTTCTATCTCTTCATCTCACACAAATCATTCAGCTTTCCTCTCTGAATTTCTCCCATTCCCCTGTAAACACACCAATTTGCAGTCTGCTGTGGAGTTCTGACCTTGTCTTCAAGATCCCACCAACCTGACAAAAGGTGTATCGACCTTGCCGAGGAAGAAGGACAAGGGCAGGTTGTGCAGGTTTGCTTTCCCAGGCAATTCTAGACATACAAGAAATTTATAACTGAGAAGTTTAAACATGTTATAAGAATATAAATATGCTGTATATAGTACATAGTAATATGTCCTAACAGGAACACTTGCAAAAACTTTGGCAAACAATCAAACGGTATTAAAAAGCTGTCTTTCCTCACTCCACACTGTAATGTTTTCAGTTTCTTATTGTTAAATTAAATGAATACATGAAATAACAAGAGTTGAAAGGAAAAGGTGTACTGCAGGGCCTCCCCAATCACGAGCTAGATCTGTAGATAATTAACTCTGACCAGCCATATGGCCTATTGTGCCACATCTCTACTGTTTTCCATTCATATATAGTTAAAGTGCATTAAAACTACACTAAAGTTGCAGAGTCAGCATTCAAAAGGTTGAAAATGCCAGAATGAAAGCTGCTTGGGCAACATCAATCCAGCCCGCTTATGCGAATGCACTCAGATATAGTCTTCATTTTATAACCACACATTTCTTCCCCGCCCTCTCCCACCCTGCCTCAGTGTGCGCAGCAGACTCAACATGCAGCTATTTCAAATTCTATTTCATACTTTCTTTTTGAAGGTTGATTAAACTAAAGAAGAATGAGCACATAATCTGGCAGTGAATTTCACAGATGTTTTCTGCCAGTGAAGAAACCGGCATTTCATTCCAGGCTGCAGATAGGATTACGCACAGGAGAAGACCATACGCTCTTGTCCTGACCTGCCTGCCCTGACCAAACTGTCCTGCTTCTGTCTGTCTCTTCCCTATGCCTTCTACTTTTTTCTCCCAGTCCCAGCTTTCCCACTTCAGCCTCCTTATACAAGGCCCAAACATCCCCTCCTACCCTATTCACAGTCGCAATCTTCCCAACATTTTTCATGCAAATATCCTTTGTTCCCAATCCAGTTTTCCCTATTAATTTCCTAGGTTTCCCCACAGCCTCTCTTTTGGTCCCACTCTCCCAGACCCTCATGTTTCTACTCTCTTTCCACCACTACGCATTTCCAGCTCTTCCTTCATGATCCTTATCTTAGTAAGTAACCCTCTACCACCACCAGGCTTGAACCTTAGCTCTTGATCACTCCTCATACAAGGCAAATTAACTCCTCTTCCAGACCACCTGAGCAGCCATGAGCAGTCTCCTTACCTTCTACAAGAGCTCCTGGCACCCAGGTAGCACCCTTCAATTGGGAAAAGTAGCACCAGAGAAAGTTCTGATTCGAGCAAGGCATCCTGGAGCTAGCATATGTCTGCAAATGACAGATTTCTTTTTCTTCTTTTTCTTCTTTTTTTTCCTTTGTCTTCTTTTTCTCCTTTTCCTCCTTTATCTCCTTTATCTTATTTTTCTCCTTTATCTTCTTTTTTATTTTTTCCCCTTTTGCTTTTTCTCTTTTTCTAATTTTCTGAGAATTTAGCTGCCAAACTGTAACAAGTCTCAGCAGAGCACATACATAAGAAGAGATTTTTCAAAACGTTCAGGTTGGCCAACATTGGTCAATTTGTCCAAAGGAGAAGGCAAAAAGAAAATTCCTTAAAAATAAAAAACCTTGTCAGGTTTCAGAATGTAATTTCACAGCTGTAGAGGTGCAAGTGTTCCCCAATGAATTCATTGAGGGGTTGAGGGTTTTTTCCTTTTTATTAAGAAAAACATATTTTCTCTAAAAGTGGCTTTCAGAAGAGACTTAACTGTTTTGCCTTTAAAGTTTTTTCCAGAAATACTCCATCCAAGGCAGATAGCCATTTTGGAAAATTTCATATGGACATATTTCCTCAGAAAGATCCTTGCGGGCCCACAAAACCTGAGCTATTCCACCCAAATGGTCATCCCTCTTCCACTCTGCCTCCTAATAAAGTGCTTTGGTTTCTTAATCAAAGCACATTTTAATAAGATTTCATTTTTTCCCCCAAATGAGTGTGTTTTCTGTGTTTTGTCACAAGTGAGAAAGATTATTTTTTTTCCTCTTGAAAACTCAGTTACTGGAAAACGGAAATTTGGCTCACTGTAAAGCACTTGAGATAACACAAATAAAATCATGTGTATCCATCGCCCTCCTGATACTCAGGAGTATCAGTGAAATCTGAGAGAGATACAATTCAGGAACGCCTCCAAGAAAGTCTACACACAATGGTTTGGAAACACTCCCTGATTTTTTTGTTGCAGTTTAGTTTGGCTGATGTGCACTTTGGGAAAAAAAGTGCATATCTTGTTCCTGCAAAGATTGACCTACATGCTTAATTTTACCATCTGAAAAGTCAGTAAGATTAAATATGTGCACAAATCTTTGAAGAGGTAAGGCCTAAACAACCTTCTGATGGAAGTGCAGGGGAATATGTGTGATTGTGGATGATACCTTCTTTTCCTCTCTAAATACTACAAAGGCTAAGTGCAGTCTGCAGCACCTTACAGATTAATTATCAACTACACACTAAGTTCTTTCATTTCTTTCCTCCTTTCTTCCTTCTTCTAGCTGACAGCTGGTAGTTTTACTTTGTTCTCACTCTGAGAGTGCCTACATTTTACTGGTAATAAGTCTTCTCAAAGAATTCTGCTTGGAGTTTCTTGCAGCACAGACAGTCTTCCAATCAATCCCATTTCTTCTGGCAGCGAGTCCAGAGATTTACAGCAACCCACTTTGAGTGGATCAGAGCAATGGAAATACCCTTGAAGACTTGTCCTGGAGAGGGCAGGTCTGCTCTGGAGCACTTACAGCTCAAAGGCAATTACAACGTATTTCTAGGAGAAACTCTGACCTGGTGGCACAAGAGTACACTACCACACTGGTGAGAAAAGGCATTCAGGATGATTTAAAAAAAAAAAAAAAAAAAAAAAAAAATCCATGAAACATTCTGGGGTTTTTTTTACTGGACTCTAGAAATTATGCTTTTTTGACTTTTTTCTTTGGAAATAAACCACCTAAATGCATTGTTTTTGAAGAACATTATCAAATGCTTTGTGGACTCCAGCAGACAAGACACTATAATATAGTTGCTCATAGATTTGCTGCTGTAAGTAGGCTAAATTTCCACAGAGGTTGCCCTGGGAGAAACCCTTTGAAGTCAGTCCTACAGCAGATGTTGAATCTCACTCCTGAGAGAGAGAAAATATCTATCAAATGCCATGCACCTCTGACAGACTCTGGCTGGGAGACAAAACTCAAAATGAGTGAGAGAATAGGGCTTGATCCACTGAAGCAAATCCGTGCATATCTTAGGAAACTAACTTTATTTAAGGTATTTGTATGAAAACAAAACAAAATGCTGAAGTAGAATTAGCATCAAAAGCACATGAAGGCTCAAACAACTCACTATGCTTATAATCCAATTATTAATATAACAGCTTCAGTGGCTCAAAGAAACACTGCGCTAGTGGAACCTGCAGCGGAACAAAATGGAGCTTGGAATGAGCTCAGGCTGCAGTCCAGAAAGTGGAGAAGGTTTCACTAAAGGGATCTCAAGAGACCATCACCACATCAGCCTGAAAAGAGAGTGGGACCCATCCTGTGTGTTGCTTCAGCAACTCCAGATATCAAAAGAATCATGTAACACATTATAAAAGCTAAAGATGGATGGTTGAGAGGACTGATAAAAATGCAAATTGAAATGGTTAAAAATTCACAAAGTACGAGCAATGGAAACAAACCCAGAAAACCATTCAGCCAGCAGGTTAGAAAGCGTGAGTCAGGAGAATGATGAATGCTAATGTGCCTTTGAAAAATGTGAGGCAAATACTTACACAGAACTGGACAGAAATGAGGTTAAAAGAGCCAGTGTAGAGCTGAGGGAATAACCTAAGTGTTCAGCCTAAAAAGGAGCAAAGCAAATCCACTGCTGGTAGCTGAAATGTGAAGAAGTGAGAGAAATTGTAACCTGGTTTAGCATATCAGGAGTGGGATCACTCAGGAGATGAACACATCTCAATCATCACAGACATACACTGTCTGTTATAAAACATGTCATAATTAGAAAAACAAAATTCAATAACCAGGGTCCAACTAGGTGGTACATAACCATTCAGCACAGTATACAAAGAAATAGCAATGGTTAACAAGAAAACCAGTTTATCTATCATCTTCTTTATCAGCCTCAGCACACATTATGTAGACACACAGACTTGAGCATGGACAAATTCAGTATTGGCTAGCATATTACACTGTTATCATTCTTTGCCAAGAACTACATTTTCAAAATAACCCACTAATTGTGCATCAGTTAATTTGGGATCCCAAATATTACACACTTAAGCATTTACCATCAGCAGTGTTCTGCACTTAACTCTCTCCCCATTGAAGCTCCTGTTCTGAACATCCTGTCCAATTCCCGAAAAACTGAAGTGCTTGCAGAGACCGTTGGCTTTAGCTGTCGTTGTGGCCATTCAGCTTCTTGCTCAGCCAAGGTCTTGGAGCCTCAAGTTTGAGAAATTGAAATGTAGTAACCTAAAATTTGTAAAAGAACTGAAATGTGGTATGAATAATTGGTCTTTGGGGATCTTAGCTTAATCTATGGCATATGCCACCCCTTCTCCCTCCTCCCCACCTACCCCTGAGCCCAAAAGAAAAACAAAACACATTTTTGAAAATTATTAGTAGGAAGAAAGTCCCACATCAGAGATTATTGTAAGTAAATTGCAGGAGAGCTGGCTCCCCATTAAGGATAAGGCATTGATCAAGCAATCAGCACTAAATGTAAACAGGCAGAATGCTCAATAACTGAGAAATAGTAAAACTTTGTAAATCACCCAAATCAAGACAGAAGCCACTTTATTAGCAGATCTAAAAAGGACCATACTACATTTTGTGGTAGATAAAACTCAAAGAATCAGAGAGCTAACAACCACAATGCCTTGGAAAGCCATATGCTCGGGAAATACTGGATGCATGCATTTATGCCACTGAGCTCCTGGCATTGCAGGGCTGAGGCCTAAATTAGAATTTGGATTTCACACTCTAACTCTTGCAAAAATAAGTTTAGCCAAATTGTCGGAAAGGTCAGGCTAGTTTCATATGTTCTGATACTTAAGCTCATTCTATCCTTATAGGAGATATATCTAGACACACAAAAAAAACCCTGCATGAGGTGACAGTCGAAGAATTAAAATATTTTTTTCTGAACTGTGGAGGAAAGAGTTCTATTGCAATTCACTTGTGGTTTTGGGAGAGCAGTAGATGGGTGGTTAATATTTTGCCTGACCCATTGCGAAGAACTAATAAAAGTAAAAGCTGTGCAGCTGCCCCTTCTAATCTGAGAACAAATCACAAAGGCAGGCACAAACAAAAGGCAGGTGAGTTCTCAACTGAATGATTAGGAGGAGGACAAACAGGGAAAAAAAAAGGTAAAGCAATCCACCCAACCTCTTCGACAAAATTTAATCAGAAAAGCAGTTTAGAAAGGGGCCGCAAATCTACTGAAAACAAAGTTTCAAATGACAAACACCAATAAAAGTGCAATATAAATAATAGCCTCAAGGCCAAAGTCTAGAGATTAGCAGAGCAATCAAAAAGAGCCAGAAACAAACAATCGTAAGTCTACGAAGCAGTCTGTCAAGCAAACAGCTCTCAAAACCAGATTTAGAAAACAAGCTCTGTGGAAGGAATGGTCAAAGGCTGACTGATAGAGGCAATATATCCACCCGGGCTGGGATTTCTTAGTGAATGTCAATCTAATGAAACAAAAAGACTTTTCCTAAAAAGCAACTACACATTGCCAGGATGAGGGATCATAAGGAACAGATCAGAAGTTTGCTGCCATAATCTTAGTATTAAATAGAGTTATTCCCACTTGGCACTGAAAATTTTGGCGATGTTGACTTATGCGTACTCTTAGGAAATATATTAGAGCTGTACTGTGGGATACAGTACACATTAGCCTAACCGACAATAATCAATACACCTTTGGCATACGGTCAATGAAAATACACACTGAGATTCAGCAGCCTTGCCCTGACTATGGATCTGGCTACTTACTTGAGACAAAGTATGCAAAATGTCCCTTTTTTAATCTTCTGCCCCCTCCTGAATTGACAAGATTCGGAGGCTACTGCAGCTCTCAGGCAATCATGGACTTCTATTCTGGGGATAAAAGTGTCACAACATAACCATTTGGTCATACATGACCCTGCCCTTGCCTGCAATGTCATAACACCCAGGACAGTAATATTTCAGAATAAGCCAGCCTCTTGAATCTAGACAGTTGGCAAGTTGAATTTTATAATTGTGCATGAATATTCCATAATATAACTATCAAAAAATAATAATTTTCTGCCAAATAATAAAAGACAGAGCTGATCTCTATTTCCCCAAAATATTTGTTCTGGTAAGTTCGACTTTCACCACTTACTCTTTTCATGATGAGACCTCATTTCAAATCTTGCGTTGCACCTTCTCTGCTGAGGCAGGCTGTTGCTGCATTTGGTAGTGGCAAGCCCCAAACCTGCAAAGTCTGTGCATATTCTGAACGACAAATGGTGACAAACGGTGGTGCTGAGGTTAGCAGAACTAACGACGTGCATGAAGATAAGTGCACGTCTAATCAAGTATTTGCAGGGTCAGACCCCATTATAATATTATTAACACAGGACCATTTAATGGAGAGACCAGAAACTTTTCTTTGTGTTCAAGGAATAAATCTCCTACTGTTTCAAAGCTCCTGAACAAACAGGGTTTTCATATTTGTCTGTGTCCGCTGTCTATTTTGGATCTTTGTCATTTACCCTGCCCCACATTTAGGCCTAGAGCAGCTGAGAGAAAAGACTGGATGTATTTATTTTTTTATTTCCCATGGAGCCGAGCCATGAGATAGTCCTCCCCAAAAGGAAACTAACCCTGATTGCATGACTGACGGGATTGTAGTAAAAAAAATACAGCTCATTTTAAAGTTTACCCAAGAGCAGAGTCTCTTCAAGCAGCATGACCCTGTGGCTTCATTTAACATTTCTAGGACAGAGTCTGCAAGGTTAATGTGTTAAGACAGTAAAAACTTTCCCTTTGCCTCAGGCACATCACTTCTATTCAGCAAGGCAAATAATACCCCACCTACAGCAGCCTGCCCAGAAGCCCAAAGGCTGCACAGCAACAAGCCTCCGTTTCTTCCCCGTCTCCTTGTCTCCTTGAGACTGACATTGCCTGGGTGCTGAATAGCCTGGTGGGAAGAGTTCAATGCAGGGTTTGCACTTTCCCAGCCATTAGCCAGCTGCCATCGCATTTCATTATCTTAGGGGGTGCTTTTATACATCAAAGGCACTTCCAAACAGTGTGATGAAGTGGAAGTAACCGAGCTCAGTCCACGTTGCAAGTCTCAGTATTATTTATTGTCGTTATTTTTTTGCGCCCATCTCGTGCCATCTGGCCCGCTAACTGTAAAGGCGGGTGATGGAAAAAAGGCTCAACACACCCCTCTCGGTTTCTTGGAGTGAATCTTGCTGAATAACTAGGCCTTGGAGCAACTGCCTGTTGTTATCGGGACTCTCTATTGTTTTGCACAAGGAGCCCTCTAAAAAGCAAGGGGAAAAAAACAAAGGTAGCGCGCAGGATCTCATGTGAAAACAAAGTAAGCAGAGCATGAAAAGCGTCACTGAGATGGCTTTTTCTTTGCTTTCTTTCCGATGTAGCCAAGAAATAAAGAGTTGAAAAAGGTTTTCTTTCAGTCTTCTAAAGAAGCTGCCTGTGAACAAGCCAAGGTAGTGGGTTTTGCATAAGACCGCCCCAGATAACTGTTCAGCTGTTTTAACTCACTTCAGCTTTTGTCTTATTACGACTTTCTTTTAATGACAAAAGCCCATATGGTTGGTGATTTATTGTACTTCTCCAGAGTTTGAAACCTGCTTTCCATTACCGGAAATCTCTAATTGATACATTCATAAAATCTTGAGAATTACATTAAAAGGTGAAAAAAAGTGAAATCTCTCTATGTGTCACAGACTGCTAATGAGTGGCTTAAACAGGAGTTGTCAGTGGATGTATGATTAAGTTGCACTCTTATATAGTGGCTTGGTTTTACAGACCAGGGAATAAACTACAACGCATTTCTACCTCTGCTGTGCCTGCCTGCCACCAAAACGCCCTGTTGCCAGAAAAATAAACTCAACAAGAAATGCTCATACTTTCATACTGACATTTTATGGCATAGATATTTTGGTTAATGATTTATTTTACTTTCATTTAGCCATTACCTTGAGGCTTTAAAAATATAGTAGTTTGACTGTGAATGAGACAGGGCAATTGACTGTGCAATGTCAAGGAAGTATGGCTTGAAAAATGCCCCAGACATGCAGGTCATCACTTGCAGAACAATGGTTCTCTTTTTTTACAAAATCACAACATTGTTTTGCATTTTTGATTGCTTGCTATGAAAATAAATATTTGGTATACTGAGTCCTGGTGTATAAGGCCCTGATTCTGTAAACCAAGTCACATAGGTAGAGCTTTTGCTCATACAGATTCCAAAGGTGAGCGTGCATTAAAAAGAGTTTGCAGCATCAGGGTGAAATTTGGCAGCCCTTTAGTAAGCTTGATTAACTTAATTTGAGATTGGCATGAATAGGGGTTGAGACAGTACAAAACTTTCAATTTTGTCCTGAAATCTCTGTCTGTTCTGTGCTCACTGCAGCTAACCTGTAGCTGTGAAATATCTCCCTGTAAGCTAGCAATTAGATTGCTATCCGAGATTGACTTGGAAATAGTAGTCAGAGAAGTCAAGCTACTGGCAGCCAACATCAAAAACAAAAATCCCTGACCTTGACTGTTCTTAATACAAAAGCCCTTTTCCTGCTGTTTTTGAATGAATGAGCAAACGAGAGCCAGCAAATGATATAGCAGACACTTTCTTCTGAAAAGATAAAGCAAATTTGTTTTATTTCTGTATACAATCTGCTGCCCAAGCACAAAGACAGGAAGCAATATTGGGAAATTCTTAAAAATATGATTTATGCTGGATAGAGTCTCTTCCTTCTCCTTTATATCACTTGGAACAAATAGTGAGCCAAGAATTTCCTGAACTTTTGCAGTTTGCTTGGAAAATGTATTCTCCCTTCCTTGCTACTGCATTGTGAAGAAAGCATTTATTTCTAGTAGTAGGTTTTAAATTTCACTTAAAATAAAACTGCATCTTATGCACTCTGCTCTGTCTCTACTCCTGCCATCCTGGCTTTCTTTGTAATGGGATTGAACAGGTGCTGTGACACAGCTTCATTTTCAAGCTGCACACAGATAATCTTCCCCATTTTAGAGCACGGCAGGCATCCCTTCTTGGGTAACCAACCCCGTGCCATGCAAATGGAGGGAAGAGTCACAAAGAAAGAAGTCCTTTGCTCAGTTTTAGAAATACGAGCAGGCCAGATGTATCCAGTAAGTCTCCACCAGCCACATTTGTGAAGTGTCCCAAATGAGCTGCCCACAGGAGATCTAAGGTTCATGGGACAGATATTTTTGTGCAATGAACTAGGGGAATTGCTCAAAAGCAATATGGCTAATGCAAGTAGGCTTTCCATCTGCGTAAGGCAATAGGATAGCACCTCTTTTCTCATTTCGATGAGCATCTATTCCCCATTCAGGACCAAACGTGTAAAACAGGGTCCCTCCACAGGCTGGATGGGCAGCGTTGTACCCCAGTGGCCCCACAAGCTGTCGTTTCAGCTATGGCACCTGGACAAAATCCCCCTCAGGGAGGCAGTGTGCAGCGTCTTCTGCAGAAAGGTGGGCAGCCAGCAAGACCCCTCTCTACGGGGGTTTGGAGGGGGAAAACACAGCTGAGTAGCTCGAAGCTGCAGGGTGTAGAGCACCAAGCAGCCCAGGAAGCAGAGGAAAAGGCTCCAGGAGGGGCTTGTGCTCTGGAGAGGCAAGCACTCGCTCTTGGCAGTAGGTTTGTCTGGGGAGAGAGGCTAATTTCACCCTCTGATAAACTGGATTAGGAAAAAATTCACTGAGTTAGCCTTCAGGCTCGGTTCCTCACCTGATGAAAGCAGGACCGGCGTTCATTGTCCCGCTGGAGTGGAGCAGCAGCTGAGGACATGGCCCCCAGTGCTTTCTGCCCTCCTGCAGGCTCTCCCCTGGCAGCGATGCTGTCAGACCCTCACTGCGGGCAGGTGCACGCTGAGGGCCAGATTGCAGCTTGCCCAAACGCAGCTAGCCCGGAGACTGTGGTCCTCTCCAGCCCCCACCTCCCCCTTGCCATCCCACGCGGCTGTCATATGGATGCTTTTCTCTGCCAGCTGGTTTGGAGCAACGCAAACCGCTACTGTGGCACGGCTCTGGTGTGGTAGGAAGGAGAAAGGAGACTGGATCTGGTATTTCCTTGTCGCTATCGGGAAAACAGGGAGGAATTAGAAAGAGAAAATGCAAACAGCGCTGCATTCAGAGTTACATGTAGCTCTTCCCTTCCAGGAGAAAGGGGTAAGGTGGAAACATGCTGCAGCTCTCAGGATTGCCTGTCAAACCATGTAGCAGCCCTGGCTGAGAGCTGGTCAACCAGGTCCTAAATCTGATGGTCAGAGGGAAAAGAGAGTTCAAATGACGCATCCCATTCACCAAAACGATGATAAAAGTAGGCTCCCATGTGAAGATATGTTTCCTCTGCACTAGAATATCTTTAAATATCATGACAGCAAAGACTAGAGATAATAATAGTTCTCACTTCGTTTCAGATGTGGTAAACTAAAAGCAGCTTTCTTTAGCTATGCATTTCATTAAAGGTCACCATGAATTATGAATCTCTTTTCTGAACCACTCAGCTATTTCCATGCAGTGTCACTGTCTGGACAACCTTCCTAACACATCAACAGCTAACAAGCGATGACAATAAGTTATGAGGCACAATTCAAGGAAACAAAAAACAAAAATGGAAGGATGTGAATTCTATGGAGCACACAAAGAAAAATGGGTGGGATGCTCGTTTCCTCAAATTGTGTATCAACTTCATAAGTTAGCTACAAATTATCCCCCATGAAAGGATGAGGGTATCATCTTACATCCCACCTTTGTGTTCTTTTTCCAGCGCTCCATTGTGGAACCAGATCTCTGCTTCTTCTGTTTGAAGAACTGTAATTTTCTCACATGTTTTTGAAACATAAAGTACAGTTGTTGAAATGATTCAGCACTGGTCTTGCAGCTCAGAAAATCAACAGGTGACTTCAAAATATCTGAAAAAAAGAAATCACAATGCAGACTTACACTAACTTATGCTCAAATGATAGTGCTTAGACTATCATTAGCAAGACAACAAATTAAGGATGAATTACAACATCTTGAAAACAAACCAGATTTTTCATAAAAAATCTTTCAGCAACTTTCATTCAGGATGTCTGCATTTCTGAATCAGATATTTTTAATATATATTTTTAAAAGTTCTGGGTTTAGCTTCCTGTTACTTCATTGTCTCTTTTTCCCTAAAAAAAACCACTTTCCTCTTTCATTTTTTGTAACTTTAACTTTGTAACTTTGTAACTTTGTAATGTAAATGCATTTGTAAGAAATGCATCTTTTTAATCCAGATGTTCAGTTTCTACATTATCATTTGTCTTCTTCTTTCAATAAGATACATGCAATAGCTAAAAATGCTGTTGCACTGATATACCATATGCAGTACACAGTATACCAAATGTGTGTTTGTTTTTAATGCTTAGCAGTTCTCAGTCATTAGGCTAACAGAACTTTTTTCTAATTTTATTTCATTTAGGAAAAAAAAGGAAAATCCTGAATCCATTTTAAGAAAATAATTTCTCCTCTGGTCTCAAAAGGTTTGAAACATTGGTAAAATGTAACTTTTGCAGGACACAATGAGAAGTGACTCCATGTAAAAATACTGATTTACAGACCCAATTTGTATATCTTTTGCTTCACAAATATGGACTTGCAAGACAAAACAAATATGTTATATCTATAAGATGGCATTTTCTAAGAAAATACTTATGTGTTTAGGAGACACTAAATTTATGTGACGGTAGGATAGATTAATTAAATACCACCTTGCCATCATAGCAAAGAACATATTTGTTTATTACATGAAATAGACACTTTCTCTAGACAGGAAGAGTTGCAAATAGATACAACAAGCATGGGTTTGTGTTGAAAGACAAAATAGCAAACATATAGTATAGTATTTCAAGACAAAGCAAAATAAATGAAATAATTTTTTCCAGTGTTGGAATTTCACAAAATAGATGCAAATTCAGAGTTAATCAAGTCTGGAAACAAATGAAACTGAAAGAGGATGCTCTGTACCAAAGAAAATTTTGTTTGACAATGTTAAATAGATAGCTGGGATCTGCTGGGAATACATACCTTGGTTTCATCTGATTGACCTCATATCATTTCTATTGCACATAACTACACCTGACAGGTCATTGATTTGGCCGTATGTAAAGTGGATCCTTAAGGAAATAGCTTGGCAGAGAGCAGCTTCCCATGTTTTTCACATTCACACAGAAAAAATTCAAGTCCCTATCATAGTAGTCATCACATATAGAGAGGAAAGAAAAACAACACTCTTACAAAAGGCTTTATACATAGAAAAGATAGCAACAGCCTCACATGTCAATTGACAGATTTCAGGGCTCTCATACACAAAAATGACAGAATAATATTGATTTCAAATTTCAGAATGAAAAAAGTAATACATTTTTTTCTCTTTTCAGCCCAGCTTTCAGCCCAGAACTCAAATAATCTTAACACTTTTCATGCTTAGTCCTTGATAATTTTGCCAGAAGTATGCAGCACACACATGTGCACAATAACAAAACCAAATTAGAATGCTATTTATTCTGCTGCCACAAAAGCAATTTTACTCTACTTTGTGCCACCAAATGTACCACAATGTTTTCATCGCGAAGTTAAAGAGAGTATGCCTAATGGCTTATACAGTCCTACTGCACAAGAACCCTATTCAAACATTTGCTCAAGTCATGCATGGTTTTAGTCACATGCATAATAGCCTACAGACAAAAGGCACAAGAGACAAGGAGGGCTTTATGCATCAAACTGAAAGTAGTATTTCCCTGTGCTAATACTATGTAAACAACAGAGAGCTGCAGGATATCATATTAACATGATTTTTTGTGAGAGAGAAAGAAAGATTAATTGACACCTAAAAACTACAGTACCTGTGTCTGGAGAGAACACATAAACAAAAATGATAATGAGAGACAAAACATCAATTTAGATGCCAACATGAAAAAAACCCAAACCAAAACAAAACAATGTTTTTTACATGTTTACAATAAACTAAATTATGTTACTTTAACATAGATTAATTGAAAAGCTTTTTGTCAGGATATGAAAGAGCCACCTTTTTGGTTTTTTATTAGATAGATGGACATGCTCACAATTTCAGGAAGAAACATAAATAAGTAAGTAAAACATCACCATATATTGAAAGAAGAGTGTTCAGTGATAGCATACTTCAGTGCCCAACGCCTGCATAAAGCTTTATGCATTAACATGGGGATTGCTCTGGAGTCAACACCACCCATAAGGTGTCACCCCAAGAGACAAGAGTAGGAAGAGGGAAATCATTAGGCAAAATCATCAGTTGATGTAAACTGACAGGACACTCCTTGCCCCCTCCCCCGCCTTCACAGCAGCCAAAGCTGCACTTCACAGTAGCAAAGATGACTACAAAACTATGAGTAAAATCAGAGTAATCTGGCCATATTCATGGACCGGACATACAACTCTTCTGTGAGTCTAGAGGGCAGGTCGCAGTCAACAGGGTTGTCTCAAATCTGCTCAGTAACACAGGACTGGTTTCAGGATAAACTATGCCATTTTCCAAACAAAAAGCAAAGGACCCATAGGGGATGCAGTCCTATGGATCAAGATCTTGTTTCCAGCAAGAAGACAATATAATGTACCTCTTCTACATGGCTCAATTATTCAAGAGTGCCAATAAAATTAAATGTTTAGAAAAGCCCAGTCTTTGAATCTTGTTGATACAAAATGTTGCCTTAGAATATGCATAAGTCATATAGATAAAATACGCCTGTAGCATTTCCATCTGTAGATTCTGAAGCATGGTATGAATGAGATCAGTACCAGTATTCTCATCTCCGAATGGCAATCAGGATATCAGGACAAGGGAAGTGAACAAGCCCCAGTCCCTCAGCAACCTGAAAATGAACCAAATGCTTTGTAGACCAAAACTTTCTGAGTCCAAGTATCATATCTACAAGAATGTGTCATCTCCATAACACCAGACTGGGACCCCAGCTAACAAAGACCTCTCTATGGCAAAAAGAGCTGCATAATTCCACAAAGCAGTGTGAAATGGAAGTTCATTCCACACTGGAAAAAATGTTAATTTATAGAAATGGAAACTTTCACGGGAATGGCTTACTTCTGATAAAATGTTCAGAAAGAAACGGTTTCTCAGGTCCAGAATAAAATTTTGATTCAAAACGAATGAGAGAGAGATCCCTAAAATAGCTTCATAGTTTGAATCCCCATGTACAGTGTGAGTATTTCCCAATTAATATTTCATACTCAGGCAGTTTTCACACAGCCCTAGAAGACAGACTGGTGGCATGAGGTTAATGGAAGAAGGGCTTCAGCTTAAGCCTTCTGCCTCCCATTGAATGCCTCATCAACAGGCTATTAACTGTTCTGGTGTATTTATATCTGGTGTGCGTGTGGCCCACAACTTCAGTGTCAGGAGGACTGAATTTTTGAGGTGATATTTTTCAAATATTCTACCAAGTGTTAATGCTGGATGATCTTGACTTAATCATTGTATGGGAATAAGAGGTCAACAAAATCCTCCCCCCCAAAAGAAAAACCGAAATAACCAACAAAACACACAAAAAAGCCATAAGCCCTTGTTGGGTAGTAGACTACAGGATGATGCACCCTTAGGAGGAAGCAGAGCTGCTGATCCGGCAGTTAGATACCAGCACTGCCCTTTGCAGAGTGTTTTGCAGGGTAGCTATCTGGCTGCTGCACACACAGATACACCCTCTTCTAAGGGAACATAACTATTCCTACACAGTGTATTTTTTGCTTCTTGTATCTTTTACATATTGCTACAAAACCTGAGCCTTGTTAAGAGATTATCTCTATTTACCACTACAAGCAGTATGCTTTATTGTCAACGTATTTTTCAGACTGTCCATCTGTGTGCACTAACGTTTCTAAAATTAAACAAGAAACTTAACATATGTGAAGTGGCAGTGCCTACAGATTAACTATATCCTCAGGAATTTAAAATATTAGAAAAGAATCAGCAATATTACCTTTAAGATACCCCCCCGCAGCCTGCACTGTGTCACAGCTCAGTCAGTGCAGTTGTGTTTGCAACGGGTTTAAACTCACACCAGAGCCACCCAGAAAGTCTGGCAGTCCCCAGAGCCTGCCCTGCCCATCGTGTTATTTTCCTTTTTCCTATTTCCAATTGGGAACTGCTGATCGGCAGTGCCCTGGCCACCTGATGTCAGGAACAGACATGAAGCAAAGGAGAAAAACTTTGCCAGGACTCCAGATTTCTGCTCTTTCCTCCTGTGCCAGTTTGAGCAAGGGTTATACTGCGCGTGGACCCAAGTCCTAACTCACTTATCAGGACTGACCCTTGGATGAGCCTCATACCACCATTTGCAGGATATAAGCCTATATACAGCATTTGAACAAGGCAAATGGAAGCGTGTTAAAGCTTGAAACTAAGGTTTTGACCTTGGCTTAACATTTGTGACAATATACTCAGCTACAAGATAACAGGCAGCTCCTTTATTTACCATCATACAAGGCGTGCAGGTATATTAACCTTAAGATTGCTCTTTTAGTACTGACAGAAACAAATCACTTACTAATAAGTGAAATTTCCCATTAGCTTTTAACACTAAGCTCTGTGGAGTGAAAATACAGTCTCTCTGAAAGTCAGCAATGAAACTATCATAAGCTTTACTGAACCGATCTTCAGGTTATAAGAACTATGAAGTACATGAAGAAGTAGTTTTTCATTTTCTTTAGGGATTTAGAGAAAATCATGAGAACATAGGTGAAATTACAACTGAGGTTTTGTTGTTGAGATTTTTTTCCCCTTTGTTTGCAAAAGAAAAAATAAACCACTTAAAAACCTCTTTCAGAGATACCAGAAGCTTTGCAAATTTGGACTAAATTGAGTGAATGAATTGGACAGGCTGAAATGAGGAAAAAAATCAGAAACATAGAAACCTTTGCTTTCCACACTTGCTAGTCAAACCATGTAGGTTTCTGATTTTAGGATGTTTTCATTCAGAAAGCTGCTAAAGCTTTTTACAAGCAGCAAGAATTTTAGTGGATTTTGCTTTTGGGCAATTTGAACACTTCTTTTCACTGTGTGGTTTGACCCCTAAATATATAATTTCCGTAACATTGATTCTTTAGATTATTTATTACGATATAACACTTGTGTAACCCTGAGAAACCAGCAAATTCATGTTTACTGTGAACCTAATGCAGAAGAAGAATGTACAAAGCTGGTTGCTCTCTCTGGCATTCACACCTCTCTTCAGCAATGCGAAACTACAAAGCTTTCCATAGAAGGAGCTTTCTAATAAGCCTGGGCTCTCTGATGATGGAAATCTGGTGTAACATTTGCAGCATTGCTCCACAGGGCTGCTCCCAAGGCACATTTCTGCAGGAAAAGCCACAAAAAGGCACAGGATCATGGCTTCTAAGAGGACAAAGCCGCTTCTTTCAACATTGAGGTGGCAGTGCACAAGCTTTCGGTTCCCCGAAGTCCCTCTGGTCAAGCATGCCAAACTCTTTCAGTATCGCAGTTTAAGCCCATTTTTAATTGGCTACTTCCACCATTACAGCTGCGGGACAAAGACATGCACCAACATGGGCAAAGATGACTATTTTGTATCAAGGAGCATGGTCAGGAAAGGATGTCCAGGGCCTTTACTTCAGCCCCCTTCCCCTCACTGTGTTGCAGGAACTATATCATATAGCCTCTTTCACAAAAACTGACGGAAATCTCTATGGATCTTTTATTTAAGAAAAAAAATAAAAAGTAATATTCCTGGCAAAGAAAATAAGGTGACTTCTGAGTCACCAAAAGGCCTAAACAAAATGTTGACATTAAACGCAACTGCAGCTGTCAGCTTCCAAAATTAACTGCTTCCCAATCATGACGATAAAATGCAGGGAGAACCATCACATGCTTATTAATGCAACATCTGCAGGACTGGACGCAGGGATCACTTCCATGAATCTGACTGGCTCACAAAAATGCCCAGGTTACAAGGACTTGGATTTGTTCAATAGCGATTGACAAAGTGTGAAAATGTGGCCGGTCCAGGTAGAAGACAGAAGCTTCTCGTTCATTTAGGCTTCTTGTCTGAATTTGTGTTTAACCAAAAAGAATTCTAATATGAGTTCTGCAACTGCTGAAATAAGAAATACACACCACAGTTAAGACAGCTGGATAACCTGTGTTCCTCTCCTGTCCCCTACAGCAGACCATACTACCGTGTTTTGGTCCACATATGCAAAATGCTACTGCTTTTCAATCACATCTGTTGAGCTTATATATTCCTTAATTGGGGGACCCTCTCCTCCTAGAAGCTAGAATTCAATCTCAGGTTTCATTTCTAGTCACTAATGTACATAGGAAAATAAAAGACAAGATCAATCAAGCTTCTGTCTTTCAATACTGTGGTCCATTCTGAAATATTGTATTTAACATAGAGAGGGCCAAAAGCCACGAGGAATCTGATGCAGGTAACTAATTTGCGACTACAAAGTGGCAGCTGATGCTCTGCACTTGTGAGATGCATTTGGGACTCTAATACATATTTAAACATGCATTGAAACAACTGTCCCTTGTAGACATTCAGTCACTTTTCCCATATAAACTCTGGGCATGTTTTTGTTTCCCTTTTGTATTTACCTTATCCTCTATTCACTAAACTGTAAGCTCAAAATGATAACATAACCTAAGCAAAGAACAGGCATCAAAGCAATGAAAATGTCATTTTTGAAAGGTAACAATTTCAACAGTATCAAGTAAGCAGGAAAATCACCTTTGCCTTTCAGATTCCTTGAGAACCTCTCCCCTTCCTCCAGGCTTCCTATACCAGTTCAGGTGAATGTACAAAAGACTTCATTTTCACAGTACTATCTGTATGCTACTTTATGTCTGCTCAGAACAGAAGTTTTCTTACATTCCTTCACTTCCATAGTAATAGAGGGGTTGACTACACTCAGAAAAGTGGAGTAGCACCAAGTATTTTAAAAGGCATAATTTATAGGTATACACAGATTGTTTAATCATGCAACTTTTTTAAAGAATCAGAGCTGAAAACAACTTAGTGATCCTTGAAAACAAAGGAAGTGTCTCTAAATGTGTATGCATCATTGATGTTAATGGAAGGAGGGTTCTTCCTCTCTAAGAAAAGGCTGATACTTAAATACTCTTATAAAATATTTAAGATTTATTTTTTTTTTTTGTCAGCTGCATAAGGCACAGCTTGGGAAGAAGGTACGAAAAAATCTGCACATCTTTAATGAACCTTAGACCCATATACAATGAATGACTACCAAGACAGCATGGTATGGCCAGTTACTGCTCAGGGAATGCAGGGAAAAGTGAGAAAATGCCCAAAATATAGAAGCTTACGTATTTGTAAACTCAGAGTTTAAGGACAAAAAAAAAAAGGGCTAATGATCTAATATTTTATTAACTGTTCTATTGTTTCAACCTCTCATATATCACAGGCCTCCACATTTCATCCAGTTTGTCTAACAACAGACCTACTAACTTATGTTTAACTTAAATATATCTTCCAGAAAGTCACATGGTCTTGATTTGCAGACATCAGGAAATGGAGCCCTTGGTTCCTTTGGTGGGCTGCTTGAAGGATCAAACCCTCTTTGTGAAAAATGTGTAATCTACTTCCAAAAAATGCCTGGATTCAGGCATTTCCCAAACTTCTCATTACCTCCCCCTCCATAAGGCTGTAGGATTCTTGGTCACCCAGTATTTGATGCTGGGAAGGTTCCTTCAGGCTGTTAAGCGGCTTCTCAGTCTTGTCCTTTTGATATGTTAACCGGGATAGAGAGCTAAGGTCCAACTGCCAGCAACTCTTTCAACCCTGATGTCCTTCTGGTTGCACTACTCTGCCCTCTCCCCAGTTTCTGAAGTCCTTACACCAACATTGACACCAACACAATAGGCAGTTTCCTAGTATCCGTCATGCCACATTTCAAACTAAAATCACACCTTTCCTTCCCCCGATTGTTAGACACGTAAGGGTCTCACTTTCTGCCCTAACATTGTGCCGTTAGCTGTTACTCTTCCTCATCTGCTGACCTGCAAATTCATTCCAGCCACTGGACATAGTTTCCCTTTGCATAGACAGAGGACCTGTATTTCTTACTCCTAACTGAATGACTTTGAATATGTTTCAATAAGGTCAAATATAACATAAATGGACTGCTTATCAAGCAATATAGATCATTCAGTTTCAGCACTTTATTGTCCTTGTTTTATGCTCCTCCAGACTGTGGTATATAGGCATTTTAAGAGCAGAGATTTTATATGAATTTTCAAAACACTAATGAAAATCCTTAATAGTGCTTTTACAGTGCTGGTCCCTGCAGAACTTGACTGGAAACATTTCCATTCAGTGATGAGTCTCCATTGACGGTCTTTGTGAGAACAGCCAGTTCTACTCCATTTATTGTGTTCTATGATACATTACACAGTTCTTAACAAAGCTATTATGACTGGAAAAAATATCCAAACAAATGAAAGCTCTGTATGTTAGTGCACCAAGGGACAAATCCTCTTCTCTCTGAAATCAAGTAGAGCCTGGGAATGTTCTTTGTTGAGAGCAGGAGCAGACTCAATCCAAAAAAATTAAACCACAACTCACTCCTATATTGCCACATGCACAGAGGAAATTTATTTGCAGCAATCAACAGCATCTTTACCTCTAATCCAAGGTAACAATAATCTCTTCTATGTAATCTGAATGACATTAGTCAACTGAGAAAGTTTTTAGTAGATTTAACTAAAATGATCCATTAGCATTCACAAGTATAGACAGCAAGCCAAGACTGAATAGCAACTTACTTTGAAAAACAAAACAAATTAAAACAAAATAACTCAAAACTATTTATTTCTAAGTGTATTAATTTACAAGTGGGATAAATTCACTCCATGACCATATTAATGGATCATCATGCAAAAAGTATGATATTGCGGGGTTTTGTGCAGTCACTGAATATCCAAACATTCAGCTGAAAGGTGATGTTTAAATATCATTGTGCAATAAAATGCACAGCGCAAGATAAAAACAAACAGACCTCCTCCTACCATTTAAAGGAAACACAAGTGTAAAACTTGTGAGAAACAATGAAAGTCAATGGGCTTGTGTGCTACTGTGAAGATGAGCCCACTGCCTGGTCGTTTTCACCACCACTGATCTTAGAAGTTTTAGCTGGAGAGATAAACAGGAGTAGGAGGCAGCCTTATTTACAACACATTAAACAAAAGATAAGGTGGAGTTCGGTGCACCACCTAAACCAGGGACACCTCTAAGAATCTATCTATTGCTCTCTGCTCCTTTAGTGACCCTCGCTCCCCTTCCCTGTCATGAGTAAGCATCTTCCGTGCCATGAGACAGCCCTGTTTCACAAGATGCCGATTCAGTATGACCATCCTCCTGGTTTCATGGAGCAGAAAGAAAACAAGCACTTCAGGAGAGTGTTAGCAGTCTCCTAAAGTAGGAGAACATGTGGGCAGCCCCTGTTGCTTCCAAAACTTATTTCACTATTTCGTAACGATGATGTTAGAGTTGCCCTGGCTCCCCAGCCGCCCTTCTGGACTTTAGAGCCCCAAAGCTTGGCAGCAGCGTACCCCTCTTGTGCAAAAATGGATGTCAGAAGACAAAGATATCAATAGTCTGGAACTGTGTAAGAAAAATCAGTTTTAATCTTATTCTGGCTCCTTGTGGTTAACTGTTGACACCTTCACCAGTGGGTTACAAAAAGTAAACAGGTATGTGATCTCTAGCTACTACATAGAAGTAATGTTGTGTTAGTCCCCTAAGATCTCCCAAGAAGCCAGCAGTAGTACTGGGAAAAATACTCAAATGGCGCACACAGTCCTTGCCAGACTGCAGAGTACTACAGGCAGCATCTGTCGCCCAGCAGGGTTTGACTCAGAAAAGCAACCATGCTAAACTGGCAGAGATTCCCTTCACCAGGCACTTCCCGGGATGCAGTGAGAGTACGTCCCTTGCACTTTGGTAGCCACTATCAGACAATGCTTTTCTATTCCTCTGGGCCTGCAACACCACCCAAAAGAAGCAGAGAGACCCTGTCCTGCCCTGTGATTCCTCAAACTGTTTATTGCCAGCCTGACACTCCTGTCCAAACCCCGCACAAGTGAACTGGGGGTATAATTCATCTGGCAGAGCTACACCTCCAACAGCCACTGCCCCAGAGCAGGAGTCCAGCTGAGTTCCCCACACAACACGGCCTGCTGCCTGGCAGCTGGAACAAAACCAAACCACTCCAGTGTGTTTTACGTGTAAACTCAGTGTAGCTAATACAAAAAACCACGAGTGTGTTTAGGCCCTGTTAGAGCACTCTTTTCTCAAGGAAGCTGCACTTAAAATGTCCAGTTTTATGCTTAGCGAGCTTAACTTGATTAGCAATTACATTGACGTCAATCCAAAGTGAATCCAATGATTTCAAATGAGCCATTTTACTTTGACACTGAACAGCAGAATTTAGTCTCTTGTGTTTGGGAACTGACTTTTGAAAACTGAGAAAAGCATGAGATGAGGACTGAAAGAAATACTTATTTCTTCTTTACATCAAGAAAATAATACATATAAATTAGCACGTAGTACAAAATTCCCTGGGGAAAAGTGTGTATGCCCACGAGCACAGAGCACGGGAAGCTGCCATGGGACGAGCCAAACCCTGCAACTTCTCAGAAATAAATTTCCACCGTTCCAACTACTTGAGCACATGTTCCCGAAACTCAGGAAACATATTGCTAACGATTTCCTCTAAGGTACTGCAGCTCCAGTGGATTTCAAAATGAACATGTGAGCAGAGTAAGCTATTCTTCATTTGGGGCATTAGGAGTTAATAAAATAGTTACAGGTGTCTAATCAATATACTGCAAGTTAAGGCACATTAAACAACCACATGTAGGACGATTCAGAAGGAGAGGGTGAGACTCACCTAACTAGATGGAGTCAGCGATGTCCGAGCAAGCTCACTCTCTGTATGAAGAAGAGAACACAGTGCTTATCCTAGAGTGCATCCCTTCTAGCCTAGGACACTGAAATCACTTTGAGGATTTTCCTATGAAAGGTCTGTTTCTCTTCATCAACCATCAGGACAGACTAGGGAAGAGGTCTCAGACTCAGGTGTGGAGATGACTGGAGAGAGTTAATATTGGGAGAAAGAAAGCCAACAGGCCATGGAGAGGCATTCTCAACTGGATGCAGGGCACTAGTAAAAGAGGTGACATGCCTCTCTGAAAGTATTTTCTCCACCTGTGGATCAGTCTCTCCAACTCCTGATAAAAATCAACCAAATTAATTTCAACTCAAATTGATGACACCTATGTCACAGTTAGTTCAGAAAAGGACATTTGTTTATGGCTTGAGCATTTTGTAATGAGATTTAACATGCCCTAACTTCAGACTTTCATTTGACTTTCCACCCTCCAGTTTCTCCAGTTCCCTCCTCTCATTGCCATTTCTCCAAAGGGCAGAACTTCAGATAAAAAGCCTAAGTATAAGAATTCTACCCATGTTTCCAGGGAGAAGGACACAGGGTGCTCTCTTGCCTTTGGTTGTGTCCACCACTTCTTGCATAAATATTATGCAATAATAATTGTTTAACCATACCAAGGTATTTGCAGAAGCTTCTCACACATTTTATGCCACTCCAATCTCTTCTTTCATAGCAATAATTTAGGTTCTTGTATATTTGCATGGATGTGCCTCTACGTACATGCAGCATGTAAGTAACTGAACAGTTAAACATTTTAAGTAACCTGACCATTTTCGAGAAGGTAAGGCAGTGTGCAGACCCACCACGGGAACAGCCAACCAACCACAATTACCTCTCCCTGAATAATTTCCACTGAAAAGTGTTCTTTCTTTAGAAATCATTAGCCAAAAAGGCCGTTTTGCAGTTTATATTATACCCCACCATCACCACCGATAGAATAACGGCCTTCTCCATCACTGCAGCTCCTCTGGCCGCTGACCTTGCTATCCGTAGCCCAGGCTGGATCCACACTGCCTACAGCTACATCTGGAAAGCAGGCTGTAGAGAAAATAATCACTTGAGAACCTAATTCCAGCAAATCAGCACTGCCCTTTATCTTGGACTTGAGCAATATATAGTAACAGTGGATGCAGTTGAACACATACCAAACTCAAGGACCATGAAGATGAAGGATAGGATTATCCACTGAATTGTGAGTGTACAAAATCAGTTTCCTGAAGTACCACTGCCGTGCTACCTAACCAGCAGGTAACATGAACGCTGCAGAGGAGCGCCCCACTTTCCTGTAGGTGTCTTAAAAGCAGCTGTACAATGCTTGTAAGGTTTCTAGCAAGCACGCTTAGTTCACAAGCAAAATTTGCCAGGCTTATTAGCACAGAAGCCTGGGGCAATGAGATTTAGAATAAATGGAAACTTTCAAATATACACAAGCAAGAGGTAAGCTAAAATTAAAATCTTGTTGGGTTTTTTCCCTGTAAATTCCCTTGTTTGTCCTCAAGGACAGCATGTAAATGTGTACGTTACAGCCCATGTGATCAGACACTCAAGAACTATAAACAATGGGACTATGAGTCATTATTAGGCTGGAATTACATTCAGTTCTTTCCCACTGACTCACCATATGGATTATTTGTCTGGTCTTTTGCTCTCTCCACTCCCTTCCCTCCCCCACAGATCATACATGACCCCTTCCCGAAATTTCAGCACGAGTGTGTTCGCTTCGCACATCCCGGCTCTTGCGGCCAGGTGACAACAGCAGTCAGCAGGGCTCACACATACAGGCGTTGAGCTCACCACGTCTCCAACACCCCCAGCTGTCTGCCAGAGGCTGCCAGCTCCCCGGCACATGTGACAGCAGCACCAAGCTCCCACCGTGTCTCGGCCATTGCGGTCTGACGTGACATAAATCTACCAAGCCTAACTACTTCAGCTCATTTTGAGCAAGAGACAGAAGAGCCATTTCTGCTGCCCCACCTACCAGGACGGTAATTGCTGGCAAAGTGGCGGAAGGAGTGGGTTTGGATAGTTACACATCTTAACCCGCTGCAGCTAGGTCAGACCTAGCAATATATCCGTCAAAGTTGTCATCTTTCATTTAAAAGAAAAAGGTAAAGATGGTTCCTAGCCTTCACAGTCGTAGAAAAAATGTGTTGAAGTTATGACTTCCAAATCTTCAAAGGCAGATTGTAAATAAAAGTGCTGACATTTATTGCTTTTAAGCAAATCACATACTGGAGTGTGACTCATGAACATTGGAACTGGCAAGCACCGAGGCAATCATGTTGAGAATGAGATCATGATGCAGTAGGTGTGCAGCATTTCTCTTTTCAGCCTATTCACTATCTCTATTCCACAGTAATAAAGAGGAAAGTTTCTTTTCAGCCAATAATAAAGATTTTAATGTGCCTTCCAGTGCCTATAGAAATAATAAAAAACACGTTCCTGCTTCACTGAGAAAGCTTTTGACACATACTTGATCTCATAAAATACTGAAGGGCATATGACGTATTCACGTGAATAAGTCAAAAGGCTTCATGGTACTCATAACGGTAAAATTAGGAACGTGCAAAGGCTGGGGTCTTAGGTTTTAAAAGTTCAGATCACATTGGAACTCCAATCTTCCTTTTATTGATTGTAAACTGCTTACAAAAGGATGCTACTGTAGATAGGGGAGTGTACCAAAGGGCCAAGAAAAGGTAATCGACATGTTTGTACTGCAGAATTAGTCATGGGGTTACATCAGTTTGATAATTCAGGAGACATTTTGTACACATATCAGCTTGGCTTGGAATTAACTTCAACTTCAGTAAACTCTACGAATAGTGATTTCAAATTTGAATGACGTGCACATATTTTTCTACTGAATAATTGCGGAAACTATCACTTTCAGTATTCAGAGCCAGTGTTCTGCTGTTCATGATGCAGGACTTGTCAATTTGCAAGCAACAAGCTTTGAAGATAGTCACAGGAACATTTGGATAAACAATCAAGCGGATATATTTGTTCAGCTGTCCTTCTGAAAAGTACTTACATATTTGCAACATGGTTTTTCTCAGTTATATTGCAAAAGCCTCATCCATGTTAAATATATCCAGACAACAAATAAAGTATGGTCAATATCAACAAAATTTAGAGTCTGGTACCTTCGTCACACAGAAACAGATCCTTTACAAACACGGAACTAAATTTATCATTTGCTTTAATGTCATCATGATTCAGACTGATACTGCCATTTCCACTGCCTTATTTTTTCCCTACCGATCTGAAGTCTACAAACAGAACGACCTTACGCTGACTGCAAGCTGGGGAGTTAGACGATAGGTTGTAAATGACAAAGGAAGCAAGCGGTTAGGGGTTAAAAAAGAGATTATTATAATACAAGCTAAATTTAGAGGTGGAATTGCAAAGGTTGGTTAATATCACTAGTATAACTTCACAGCATTAGGTGTACCACACGTGCAGCTTGATTTTACTTTGGAGTTATGATATAGAGCCTTTCACACTTGTAAACAAATTTCTAATTTACACACTATAGAACTTGGATGTTAACAGGCAGAAGCAACTGTTCTCGTGCACCCATCTAGAGAAGGGTGCTAGGCTCAACCAAAATAGACCTTTTGCTGATTGTTCAGACAACTGCTTACCAGAAACCAGGGAAATCTCCCTCCTGCATTACAAAGTATTAGCATGAATATACAATTCAGATTCTAAAAGTATCTTAGCTTTATTTCATTTCAGCCTGGTATTAAATTGATTAAAATGTTGCAAACATTCCTTTAGATGACTACAGTTTGCTTTAAAACTCTACAGAAAATCTTGAAAATCTGCTCCATTGAGTAGCAAATTGAGTTGAGCTGCAAATTCACATTCAGAAAATTGAAAGACAAAATAGGAATACATGTTCCTGTTAATACCAATGTATTAAGGCATAAAAAGTGAATAAGGAGGATAATTTTCTCCCATCTAGGTGAATTTAATCTTCAGAACACCTGCAGTGACCTGTGAATTAAATCACAGCAAGTAGGGACTTCAGGATGACCCACTGAAAAAGACTCTAATAATTAAATGTGTGTGTATATACACATATTTATACAAGAAATTTACATATGTGCCCCTGTGTATATACAAATAAAACTTGGTTTAAACTCCAATGCATGGAAGGAATGTTGTCTTTCAATATTCTTCTTAAAGTACAAGAAATTGGTTAATCAACCTGTGGCCAGCAGAACTCAAGACACCAATTATTACATGTTCTTAGGTTACAAAAAGCAGTAATAATTGAATTTTATAGAACACAGAACAGCAAGGGCACACTGTTGGAATTTCTTAATTGTAGCCAATGTCAGCAGATGATACTGTTGGTACTAGAAATCTGTCTTTAAGCTGATCTTGGAGTTAGAAGCTGTACCCAAGCCTTAGCTCCATGTTATAGCCCTTTAGATAAGCGTTGCAGTCTGGAACCCAACCGTGAAAGCTGGGCAGCATCCCCAGCCCTGCCCCTGTCCTTGGGCATTTCAGACACTGCTGCTCCTTGCATATATTCAAGGCTGCTCCAAGAACACTGAAGTTCTCCTCCCTTGTGTCCTTACAATGCTAACAGATTCATTTGTTTATCATTTTATTCAGTTATATAATCAGCACATCAAAAAATCACGCTGGATTTTACAATGCCCCAGAGAAACTGCAAAGCTAGAGGCCATTTCCTGACATCCAAGAGGTAAAAGCATCAAATAAAGCTACACCTCTCAAGAAAATTTTAAAAGGTTGTTGTAAGCCGTGATGAGACGCTGAGCAGCTGATCACAGGAATCACAAGGTAAGAACATTTCCCTCTGCAAAAACATACTCGACATTCCTTCAGCCTGGGATTTTTCTCATCCAGTATCATCACAGTCCTATTTCCCTTCCTCGTGTGTTGTCATGGGTCACTTTCAGTGGAGAAAGCCTCAAAACTTGAAGATGAGACATTTTACTTCTTTTCCTTAGTTGCGAGCCATTTCTCCTTGCCAGCTTTGCAGTCACAGAATTGCAATAGTACAAGGGCAAATATCTGCTGTCACGCATGCAGCGTTACTGCTCGTGTGGATTTCTTCCCAGCAGCTGGGAGGAAATGTTCTTCTTGTTTAGACAAAAATATCAAATGGTTAGGAAATAAGGAGTTTGGAAAGCTGTATACAAGGTTCATGCTTGAGAAACACAAGGGCACAGAAGACTTAGCCACTAAGAAAATTCCACTGGACATTAAGTTACAATAATTTAGATCTGTTCATTTATGGTAAGTCAGCCATTTTACTGTTGACCTACTTTGCATCAGCAATAACTTGTCACAGAGCATTCTCCAACTGCTACTGAAAGAAAGGTTGAAACCATACATTAAGAGCATAGTGTCAAAGCAACTGATGTTAATTATACCCTGCAATTCCTATGTTGATGAAATTGTCACTGCTAACCATTAATACAGCATTTACTGTCTAAGCCCAGCTTGCTCTACCAACCCTTGAAAACCACTGAATTAACATACTGCTTCACAATGTTCACTTTATGCCACATTGGAATGTAAATCTGAAACATGTAAAAATAACCTCTGCTATTACACCAAGAATGTGTAAATATACATTCCTTTTTAGGAGAGCTATTTATCTCCAGTCTATACATGTTTCACTCTTTAAACTAAAAACAGCTTTCATGTTCTTCAGTCAAGTGGCAGCTTTTGCCAATACAAACTATTTTCCCTAAAAATTATGGCATCAAATAGAGGAAACTTTGGAAAATGTTGAGTGCTACTTGATTTATGGAAATTCAGAAATAAGCTTTGCATAGATACACAAAAAAGAAAAGCAGCAATGTTCTTCATTTTATTCATTGCTAACCTGCACAATAACAAGAGATCATATTCTCCCAGCATAAGTAAACAAGGTTAATTAGGACACCTTACGCGGATTTAGTGTTCATGTTTAGTGACATCTGCTTAATTTGGTGACAGAAATGTTTACAAGCATCAGCACAAACCAACCACTCCAGGAGCATTAACTGGATTCTTTATGGTTTGCACATCAGTAAACTGTTTTGTAAGGTCCTACTGCTGCTGTACAGTTCCCCTTGCTTCTAAATCATCTCGCAAGCTATTCTTTTACCCTTTTAAATTGAAGGCAGTCGAGAGCACACAGGCTTAACAATATTTAGCCTTCAGAATTGTCATCACTAGCTATGATATGAGACAGCACACCTTGATCTTCTGATCCAAGAAGACTCTTTTTAGTGATGAATAGGAGAGACTTTTTTATCCTATGAACTGATTCAATACGAGATACAACAAAAGTAGAAACCGGTGATGGTATTTTCACATCAGAAGAGTGCCTCACGTAGGTTATTTCCAAATTCTCACGTACACTGATAGAAAAAACCAATAATAAGAAAATCCCGTGGCACAATGAGACCTGTCATACAGATCTACCAGAAAATCTTTGCAGAGTCAGCAGAAAAGTAGAAAACTAAAATCAGCATTATTAGTAATTGAAGGAAAGCCCTCACATCCCTATTCAGACCTAAGAATGACCCTAAGATCTAGAGGAAGAAAAAGGTCATGGTCTGAATGACTGCTTAAGCCAGATGTACATCTCCAGAATAAGCAGGAAAAAAACACACAACTGCAAAGAGAACAGAAGAACAGAGATTCTTACAGGATACATATAATACAACTCTCTATAGGAGGAGCATCTTTACCGAACATGAAATAGAAAAGTAAACTCGAGTGCATAGGATCTGATACCATACACAGCACAGCGGGGGAACATGCTGTGAGAAAAAGAAACATTCGCTCACCTGGCATAAACTAGAAGGCAACCATACACCTTATAAAGACATTCACTGAGTGGTCAACAAGTCTTAGCAGACTGGTCCATCTGTCTAAGAAGAGCTGTAACATTAAAGCTGCGTACAGCTGAGCCTGCCCTCAGAACACGAACAGAACAACAGGATTATTCAGTGCTTCACAAGGAAAGTCCAACTAATTTAACTAATGTGCACTGGGCAAGCAGGTCTTGAATCTTGCTCTCTCATCTCTAATATTTGCATTAAAATAAAAGCCTTGCTGGTTTCATAATGGCACCTTAAATGAAATTCAAAAGTGACAAGCATTTAGCTTAGTGCACTGTTTGTTCTACCTGCACCAAAACACAGGATTGGCAACAGCCTCCTCTTACAGACATACTCCATTTCTCTCAGGAGTCCTTCCTATGCCCTGCTGCCACAGTATGCCAAGTACTTTCAAAATCAGACAAGGGCACATTGTGTGCACATTGGGGTATATTTAAATTCCAGCTGGAAGAAATCCCAACAACTCTGAGGACACAGGTTGTACCAATTACTAGTTACAGCTGCAGTTAAAAATTATGCCATGAATGAAAGCACCCTACCGTAAAAGGACTAAAATGTTAACCATCTAAGGGAGCAGGCTCATTCTTGGTTCAGTGTCACATGCCAGCCTCGCAGATGGAATACTTGCTGCCTTGCAAAGCTATGCTTATCAAAAAGAAAGTACCGACAGCTGATGCTTTCATAATGTGCACAGCTCATGTCAAAGACCGACTATACAGCTACCCTTTCTGATGCTGTTCCTACTGTGCAGCAGAAAAGACTATAGGCAGCACCACGATATACCAAGCACAGCTCAGTCAGCAGCGAGCTTCATGAAAGTTTAATATAGCTTTACAGGAAGCCAAGCTCAATGTTTTTCTTTCTATTTGGATATACTTATGCTGTCTGCAGACACGTAACGCAACAGAAATGTCTTTGAGTACTCCTACTGCTTAAATAAATCTCTTGCTTACAGACTTAACTTGAAAGCATCATCTTAAAAGTAGTAGAATTTTTAAGGTATCAAGATGTGAACCTGAACTTCGACTCTATGCATGAGTAACACCTGTACTTTAAACCAAGCTCATTCTGAAGCTTTGGTAATAGATCTATTATTGCCAGATCCAGATACTGAGCAAGCTCTTTAAAGTTTACTGCTTCACGAGCACTTATGCTTCCACCAGTCTATGCCAGAAAGTCATAGTACTGGAGAAGCCCTAGCAATACTTCAAAGTGCTGAATGTTGACATACATAGGCAGATCATGGTAAAAACAGTATTCGTAAAGCTGAACTTGCAAAAAAACAGTGGGAAAGAAATTGGTAAAAAAGCTAGACAGTTCAGCCTTATGTTTTGCTTATATATAATCAGTTATATTACAGATCAGAAGACAAAGATTTGAACTGGAGATACAACACATTACTATTGCTACATTGTAAAGGTTCACAGTTGAGCAGGAGCTGCCACAACGCATGGCAAGTCTGAAGCTCAGTTCTATCCATAACTAGCAAGTTTAGCTGGCAAGTAATGATGGCTTTCTTTCCCTTCAGTGCAACAGCAACAGTTCTCATAACTGAAGTGACCAAGTTGGGCAGGCCTTTTATTAAACACTCGCAGAACAAAGTACACAGGAGATAAGGAACAGAAAGTTCTTGAGTTTTACCCCAGCACTTTAACAAGTGTAAATAAAGTGGTAAGGAATTTCTCAAGTGTAACTAACCACTGTGCTGTATACAAATGGCATTAGTGTGGTGCTTAAGTGAATCACATCTCCACATCATTCATTAACTTTGAATACACATATAAGTATGGGCTTCTCACTTCACCTCAACCAACCTTTTAAGTTTGGGAAAAAAGATCTACATACCTTTTGTTGAATCCCATCTTAATGATTTCTAAAGTGAAAGTCTTGCATCTGAAGAAAGCAAAAGGCGAGCAACCTTTCTGTAGAGTGGTTAACCTGCTCTTAAGGCTAAGGGACACTTGTCCCAGAAACTCTTATTGAGCAGGGAATCCATCAGGGAAGAACTGAGAACTTGTGAGCAAGTAGGTCAAAATGGACATTTAGGTTTGCTATATCCTTCATCAGGAAGCCAAGTAAACTTTAATCCTCTGGATTTATTCAAGTCATCTTTGGTGGATGTTATTTCTGTACCTTTTCCTCATATCCTGGAATTACTGGCCCTGGAGTTACTTCCACACTGACTGATTTTAAAAGGTTTAAAGTGACATGTACATCATTGTGTTTCCCTAAACTTCCCAAGCATTTATATACGAGGTCTTCATTAATCCATGTCTGTACCAAGTGTTCCCTAGCATCAGGGTGCCATTGATGTTCTTAAGCCTTTATAGTACCTATTCCATTTCTACTGTGAGACAAAAATAGTTTAACTGATCCTATGTAATCACGACAAGAGATTAATTAAAATGCCAAGATAGGAAACAATTTATTATAGAGAGAAGAAAAATTTCTCATCCAAAATATAGAAATCTGTACAACTTTGCCACAATCAATATACATGAACTGTACAAATTTACACCAGTTCATAATTTACCAAATAAAAGATGACTAACAAAGTTCACAAAATAGATGGTGGTTTGTGGAAAAGACTTTTACCCAATTAAGAACAAGGAAATTACAAACCAGACCTCCACTTTCTAAAAATAAGAAGTTTACTCAGTCTTAGAAAACTACAAGCTAGCAAATGTACAGATAGCTGGCTGGTGCTAACACCACAGTTCAGACAGTGTCTTTATATGGTCTTTTTAAAGCCTGTTGCCATGGCAGATTCTGATCGCTTGCTACTTTTGAGGCCAATGTAAAGATCTGACCATTTCCCCAGGTCATACTTACTAGTTTATCTTATGTACATTTATACATATTTGTAAGTGCTAGGTAAAAGTCTGAAAAATAAAATTTCCAGTACTATGGTGTTCATAACAATAAGTCTTGTTACTGAGCTGCCAAAAATGCTAACAATTAATAAATGTAATAGTGCAAATTTACTCTGCAAGACCTACTGCAGAGAATCACTTTATAAATACAGATTGGGGTTGAAAATTGGTGTAGAAATTAAGTAAGATGTCTTGGAGAAACTGACCCTTCCTAGATCTTCTTCACTCCCTAGCAAGTTGCAATCATTTTGACTCACAGGCTATTAAATCACTGAAAGGTACTGTCCAAACTATGGCACTGTCACTTTAAAGTATACCAGTCTAACGCGTGCCAGATCTTCACAGCTGTGACATGGTTTAAATTCCATAATCCATCCCCAGAGGTGCCCACCCAAAGTAAAAATCAAATTTATCCATCCATTTTAAGGTGATCCATCCACCGACTATATCTTAACCTGATACAGTCATCATATTGTAGCTCTTGGAAGGGCTAGTTCTGCCCAAGAGAAGTTCCTCCTTACAGCTTATTCTGCTGTCTACCATTTGCATGTTGGTGTTATTTTGGCTACCTCCTGCTGGTGCAGCTTCATAGAGCACACAGATTGAGCCATCCTCTCCAATACGATAGGACACTTCATACGGGTCAACCCATAGAGTGAGTTCGCTCGGAAGAAGCTGGAACAGTTCCTGACTGCTCAATCCAATCCGCTGTGCTGCCTGTCCAATGAGAGGATCCATTTTATGGTTGATCCGGATACATCGGTAACCTGATCCCTTGCATGGCTTTTCTGGGAACCAGTGGTGTTTATAATGTTCTATAAAATAAAAAAAAAGATTATCCTCCTTAATTCTGTATTCAGAAAGATGTACAGTGATCATTGTTCTCTTGCAAATTTCACACCTCAAGATGTTGAAAAACTTATCATTTTAGCATCAAGTGACCTGAAAAATCATTATAGCCTTTATTTTTGCTGATGATTTATGTAAGTGCAGCATCCCTTGGGAAGTACTCATGTACAAAGTTACTGTTTCGTGCTACCATATACAGAGAACAATGTTTGCCATCCGAAAGCAGTGAAACGCAACTTCCTGGCATTCATAGAAACAAATACGAAAATACAGAAGTGATTACATACATAGCAGAAAAACTCAAGGGCTTCAAAACTCCACGAACCAAGAAGGAAAAAAGCACCTTTCCAGCATCCTCTTGAAATCACACCCATGCTTAGTTCCTCACATTCTAAGAACACCCAAAAATAACTAGGGAAGGAGCTGGGCAGCAGTTACCGACTGACTCAAGCTCTATTTCACCACCGCTCTTCCCAGCCTGTTTTCCAGGGCGCGATACCGATGACTTCACTTACCTTCGGAGTTTTATCCCACCCAAAACCCTATCGGTCTGCGGCTACTTGTAGCCACTATCAAGCACACTGGGACACAGGCTCGGCATTACAAAACCCACAGGGCAGCGAAGAAACTCTCGGTATTTGATCCTAACCAGGGTTGTCGGGTGGCTACGAGATGTTTCCAGAAGAAAGGGCAACCGAGACTCATCGTCCACCGCTGAATTTTACTTGACAAAAACCCACAACTTCGGAGCGTTTTTCCTTCTGGAAACCGGGCGCTCTGAGCCCTTGGAGCGGAGCCCAAGTCCGGGCTGCTCCGAAAGCTTTGTCTACGAGGCCAAGAGGGGGCTGCCTGCGCGACGCCCGAGCCCCTTTTGTTTACAGCCCGCTCCTGCCGCCCCCACCCGCCGGGGGCCGGCTCGGCACGGCGGGTCCCCGGAAGGGGCGAGCCACGGCGGCGGAGCCCCGCTCGCCCCCCGCACCTACCGCCGTGGCGGCTCCAGCCCCTCGGAGCGGCCGCTCTTCCCCTTCCCCCCGCCCCGTTCCGGCCGCCCGCGGGGCGCGGCGCTGCCGCGGCCGGAGGTGCGGCCCGCACCCGCGCCGGCCCGGGCAGGCGGCCCCGCGGCGGAGGGGGCAGCGCGGCTCCCGCCGCGCCCGCGCCGCCCTCACCTGCCAGCAGCTCCTGCAGGCTCTGGCTGAAGGTCTGCAGCTGCCGCTCGTTCATCAGCCCCTTGGTCCGCAAGAACTTGGAGATGAAGCCCACGGCCGCGGCGATCTCGCGTATCATGCTGGCCCGGGTGTACAGGGCGGGATGCATGGAGGCGGCGGCGGGCGGCAGCCAGCTCTCCGGGGCGGCCGGCGCTGGGACGGGACGGGGCGCGGGGCGAGCGGCGCGGAGCGGGACGGGGCGCGGGGGCGGAGCGGCTCTAACTGGGAGAGGAGCGGGCGGCGGAGCCCAGATCACATCCCGGGGGCGGCAGCCTCCGCCTCCTCTTCCTGCGGCAGGGGGGCGGCGGCAGCAGCGGCGGCCGCGGCAGCGCACCCCGCATCTCCTGCTGCGAGGGGCGAAGGGAGCTGCCCCCCGACCGCCGTCTCTTATAGCCGCCGGCGGGCGGAAGTGGCGTCAGGGCGCCGGGGGCGCGCCGCCGCCAATCGAGCGATCGCACCATTGTGACGGCGAGCGGCGGGGCGGGGCCGGCGAACGGGGGGGTGACGTAATCGATTGTAAACAAATAGAGCCGGGGCGCGCGGGGGCGCGCGGAGTGCGGCGTATGGAGTTGCGCGCCGCGCGAGTGCCTTCGCGTGCGTGGAGGGGGTGCGCGCCCGCCCGCCCGCGCTGCGGGGACGGGGTAGGGGGGTTCCCGCCCGAGGAGCCATGTGGGCAGCGCGAGCGCTGCGCTGCGCGGCGCGGAAGGGAGAGGGAAGGGCGCCTGTGCGGTGCATCCCCGCGCAGCTCCCGCCCGAGGGAGACGGCCGCCCGCGATCCGCGCACCGGCGTGGGCAGAGCGGGGGTGCGCGGCGCGGAGCTGACCAGCGGTACGGCCGCGCGGAGGCCGGGCTGCCTGCCTGCCTGCCTGCCTGCTTGCTTGCTTGCTTGCGCGGGGTGTGTAACCGGGCGAGACTGCCATGTTTCGCGGCCGTGTGGGCACGGCGGCGCGCTGCGGTTTGGGAGCCGAGCGGCGGCCGTGCGCTGTATCTGGGGAGAGCAGAGCCACGTCAGCGGCGGGGGCGGGAGGCAGGCAGGCAGGCAGGCAGGCAGGCAGGCAGGCCGGGCGCTCGGGCGGGCGGGGTGGGGGGAGCGAGAGCGCGCAGGCGGGTGAACTTCTTTCTCTGCTCTTTCGGCGCGCCCGGCCCCGCGTCGGCTCAGCAGCCGGCGGGTGGTTTGTCTGGGCGCGGGGGCATGCTCGTACACGTCTCCCCACCTAAAGCCGGCTGCAGCAGGGGTGCTTGGAGATCAGTGTTTATTTATCCCCATGGCCACCGGAGGTGACGTGGCTTTTCTCCTTTTGCCTTCTTGTCGGAGCCCTAGGGGTGCCCCAGTGGGACCACTCCTGTACCCAGCACCCCGGGGTTCCCGAGTATGGCTTTGTCCTCACATTTGTTTACCATGGCCTTAAGACCACGTTCACATCGGCGTCTCCAGGCAGGCTCCTCCACGCAGAGCGAAAGCCCAGCCTCTGAGTGGCTGGGGGGCCACCAAGCCCACAGGCGCAAGCAAAAGGAAGGGCATGCTGGTCAGCAGGGGAAGTGTCTTCTCACAGGCCACTGGCCAAACCTCAGCCCTGGTTCTCTGAGGACACCCCAGAAACACAACTTTTAGTCTTCCACACACCTCATGCACACCGCTCAACGGCATATTGTCCCTTGGGACTGTACAATTATCCCAGCTTTTCTATCACTTGCTTTAAAAGGGGAAAAACCCTGGGTGGACGGGAGGACTTGTGTATTACTCAGCTGGCGGTGGCCAGGAAGAATGTAAAGCCTCAAGCCTCCCAATGCCATGTGTCTCACTTTTTGTAAAACCAAAGGAGAGATGAAAGAAGCAGCAGAAGTCGTCCGTCCATGTCCCCCCCTTTTTTGTTAAAAACACCAAGTGTAGCTTCTTTGATAGAAAAGTCGTTCTTCCCCTAGGGTATATGCCCTGCCCCTATGCAAAGCTGCAAATGAAATACAGCCTGATATTTACATGTACAGTTCTTCCAGTCAAAGATCAGAAATCAGGCCATTAAAGGCACAATAATAACACACAATTAAATCCTAAGATTTCTTTTTCAGTAAAAATAATTCAGTAATGAAATATATAAAAATGCACGTGTGAAATAATTTGAATAAAATAGGAAAGTACACCATGTTTGCTTGTCTGGTGTTAGCGATGTACCTGAATAGTGCTTTTGGTCTTTTCTCTGCACTCAGGATCTATTCTCTCTTAGACTCTCAGCCTGAAGGGACTCTCTCTTTGACTCTCTATACACAAGGGAGATCAGCAAAACACCTTAAAAAGATAATTGAGAGCTTAAACTCACAGCTTTAGTGCATACTAAAAATGTTGGTGTGGATTTTAGAGCACAGTCTCATTTATTTTCCCCCCACTAACCTCTGAATATTACATTAGTGGTCATGAGCTGTCCCTCTGTCCTGTGAGAAGGGAGGAGCTGCCAACCTGGCCCCTCCTCTTGCTGCTCCATAGGTGCCAGCCATCCTTTCTTCTGGGTGCTTCAGCAGCATATGTGAGGTATATCCAGAGGTGCCATTTCTGCTCTGTTCATAGGTTGGAATTTGCTGTTGTCTTTCAAACCTTGCAACAGCAGATGCTTCTCTCCCCCTTCACAACAAGGTCCATCATCCTGCTGGAAAATATCACTTCTCGTGCAAAATCAACGTTATTCTCAGAGCATCACAATTACACCAAAATATCTACTGGAAATACTTCAACAAAAAAAAAAAGAGTATGATGTTTGCCGCCTTTCCTTGGACCTGAGCTTTATCTGGGGCAGTTTCTCATCTCTCCTACTTAGTTCCAGTCAGAATCAAATGCTCAGAAGGAGTTTTAGGAACTCCCAAGTAGATAAGTGGTCTTACGTAGTAGCACCCCAAAGCGTGAGGTTTAAAAAGCTCTCCTCAGCTTGCTACAGCAGTAACTGTTATGGACAGCAAGGCTGTTCAGTTCAGATTTGAATCATCCCCCTTGAATTGTACTGTTAAGAATGTAATGTGGCTGCATGCACCTCATGCCACACTCTGCGAGAGGGGAAGAAATTTAAAAGATTTTTTTATCTTTTTTTTTTAAAAAGCTTGCTAGACCATCAAAGGATTTCCCTCAAATCTCCTGCAAAGTCAATAAATTCAGAGCGCTTTAGCAATCAAGAAGTTTTTATAGTTCCTATTGCTTCCAAACAGTTACAGCATGTATAAAGAGGGTCTTGTCTATGGAAAGGGTAAATGGCTGTGCATACAGATCCAGTCTACTAGTGAGGCATGAACTACCTCGGTGTTCTTACTGTGCAGCCAGCAAGCAGTTCAAGTGTAACTTCGAGGCCAAGGCTCTGCGAGATGCCTGCCAGCAGGACCTCATCCCTAGCTGTGGGAGGGAGCAAGGTTACAGGAGCTGCTGATGCAGAGAACTGTCTTGTTTTCCCAGTCTAGGCAAGTCCGCCTCCGTCTCAGTGCTATGGTGGGATAGCAGAGGAGCAGTTGCCATTTCCTGCCTGTGAAATGCTCCTAGATATCCTCGTCTTTAAAGTATGCAGGCTCTTAGCGATGATGAAGACTTTGGCATCCAGCTCACAGGATCAGGGAGAGTCAACTTTCCTTGATAGGACTTCAGTGGAGAACATCAGAGAAGCTGGCCATACCTTAGCCTGTTGCTGGTTTGTACCTTAGCTTCCTGCCAGTACGCTAGCGTGTTTCACTGATCTACTGTTTTGCTCTGAACTTTGGCACCTGTACGTTTTGGGATACATGAAGTGGTTCTTACTTTCTCTGGCCAGGTCCCAGCTGTCTAGTCCTGCCTCTGCAGCTCCAGGCACAGAGGAGGCAGTTTGCCTGGTCAATAGTGGAAGATACTCACTGATACCTTAACGGCAGGGTGCTGAAGAAGATAAATGTAAACATTTAACAACTGCCTTATTCAGCCCATCTGATACTTTAAATGAAGCAGAGGCCCTAGGGAGAGAAAATAAAGAAAAAGAGTATGTGATCATGTAATTAAAGCCTGGATCATAATGAATATGCACAGAAGGGTTGAATTAAGGTTGTACTGGCAACCTAGCTTCTGATATTTCCTAACTTTTAAGCAATACAATGCAACCTTTACAACATTTCTTTCATGTTGTTTTGGCAGGAACTGTTTCTCACCATTGGTTTGGAGAGAGCCTAGCACTTTGTGAGTTCTGTCATAATGGAAATAAGTAATAGAAATACAACTACTTTTATCTGTGCCACACACACACATACACACCCTGCAACTATTGCAACACGTCTTTTCCCAGCTTTTTCTGAAGGAAGCTACTGAGTGTTCTTTATGGTAAGTGGGAAGATTCAAGAGTTCAAAGGAGAAGAATTAGAATTATTTGATTTTTAAAAAATTTGTTCTGGTCCTAGAGTCTGAATTAATATGTATTTGTTTATGAAAATAAATACACTACATGTACAGCATGGATTTTTTTTTTTCTTGTTTGGGAAATTATTCCTGACAGAGTAAGGAAATGCAAGAAAGTGTGAAGGTGTTACAGGCTTTTTATGTGGTATCTTGTTAAAGCCTTTCAGTGTAGAAAAGCATTAGGTCTGTTCTCTTCCTTTTCCACTGTCAGTTCTAGCCATGGTTTTACACTGTTTGGCATTGACTTAATAAAGAAGTAACAGTTGAGAAGTAATTGGTATTTGTTTCCAAAAAGCTGTATATATGCCTCAGATTGGCATAAGCTTTCTCTCGCCTGTTAGCTGAAGAGTACTGTTTGCAATACATAGACTATATCAACAATCCATTCTATGTATAGAGTTTATTTTTAGTGTGGGTTGATGTTATTAAAATGCCATTTTTTTTTTTGTCGTTTAGCAAGCATTTGAAAGCCTGTAGCAAGAGGTTGCTTCTTTATTTTTTGTTTCTGCAGAGGAAAGCTTACCATGGGATGCATAAAACATTTATTAATGTTTTAGCTCTCTTTAGTCTTTGCTCTGAATACGTAGTTACAGCTGTAGAGACATTAAGTTGCTATTCCAGGAGGCAGATGTAACCCAGAGTCCATAGCCGGCCCTGCATGTCCACGCTGCTCCCCACAGGACCCCATGGCCTGGTTGTGAGTTCCCACCTTGTTCTGTAAAGTTTTCAAGCAGGCACTCCTCAAGCTACAGCGGTGATACTGGAGTCCTTCTTGGAAAGACTTTGGCCATGCAACTTGGATTAAGATGGAGACAGAAGCAGTTAGCCCCCTTTGCTGCAGGGTGAGTGCCCTTCGGTGCCAGTCAAGGGGTATCTTGGGCCTAATTTTTTTCCCTAAAGCCAGTCCTTGAGAGCAGGCTGCCATTCATGTTGTGTTGCCACAAGGCATGTTTGGGCTCGAGCTCGGGCTCAGACCTGGGATCAGAAATGTCTTACGGACCCAGCCCACTTGTAAAGCGGCACTCTGCAGTGAGGCAGGGATAAGGGCTCTTCAGCTCTGATTGTAAGCCTTTCTCTCAACCCAGCATTACAACATTGAAAGTAACCGCAGTGTTGTAGCAATGAGTGTTTTATCCTGAAAAAGCGTGGGGGTGAAGAAGTCAGTCGCATATTGTTCCAAAATGGAGAAGTCGTGCTTTTGAAAGCATAAGATAGACTGGTATGAGTCAGAGAAAGGGCAAAAGTCTGATTTGTGACCACACTGGGAACCCCCCTCTCCCTTCAACATGCTCATGCGTGCGCACACACACACACGTCCACACACGCACACACACTGCATTTGTACATCAGTCTATCAGGCAATGAATTCCTCAAACCATTTCTCACACAAGTAGAGACCTGTTTAAGCAAGTGGGACAAGTCCCATAAGCCAGAGTCCCATTCTGCAGTCCAGCAATAGCCTAACAAACATGTCTGCCACCGCAGGAAGCTTGAGAGGGGATGGAAGGACTCGGAGGGGCAAGGGGAAGCTGTCAGCATTGGTTATAACTACGGCATGTTCTGCAAAAGTAATTTCAGGAAAGCCAACTCTTGACATCTTAAAATGACAAAACTCTGCTGCACTTGCTCCATACAGAAAAAGGCTTGCTCTGTGCGGGATAAGTTTGATTTCAAAGGGACCACTCCCAGAGAAGAGATTCCTTGTTTCGTGAGCCTCAGGTGGCACAAACCAGAATCTGGCCAGGACAGATTCAACAGAAGGCTTTTCCTATGCTATTGCTTTGATTTCAGCAAACAACATGTGACAGCATGCACATGTAGCAGATAAAAAGCAAATTCAGAGAACAGTATTCTGTTTTTGTTATAAAGATGAATTTTTTTTCAAGTGGGATAGTAGCAGGTGTGGCAGCACATGGAGTGCTTGTTTTTAACAAAGCTATCACAATTTGAATCCAGTAACAACAAAAATTTAAGAAGACAATAGAAGCAGATTATTTGCAAGCCTGTCAATAGAGAGCTCCTTACAACACAGTTACACATAACCATTATTACACATCCATTTTTTCCTTTGTATGTACTTATGAATAAAACAGGAGAGACTAATATAGATGAGATAAACAATCAGACATTGCAATCCTGCATGAGAAAGTTATTAATAATAATATTAAAGTGAAAGGAGCTTTTAAGTGAAAAGAATGATTTAACCATTTGTTGTCATGCTCTGCAATGATGTTATCTCAAATTCCAAATTTTTACCTCTCCTGTAGTTTTTCATAGTGCAGCAGGGATGGGAGGAGTGATAAAGAGGTTTATAGTTCTCTGCTTCCCAGTTTTCTCTTCTGGCCTGCAGTATAGCTTTAGGAAGGCCTGAAATAATTTCAGAACTCCCTTGTCCATAGTGGCTGTATGTGGGCTCTTGCACTGTAGGGTGACCGCCAGAACAGCCTGTGTCGGTCAGCATGGGGCTGTTGGTCCCCCCGTGGTCAGGCAGAAGGAGAACCAACAGAGGTAACCTGCTGGAAGAAGAATATCCTGACACTCACTTAGGCATTTCAGGGATTCTTCATGATGCTGAAGCAGTTTAAAGAAGCAGGGGAGGGCCTGACATGTAGTCCCGTGTTTAATCCCACATTAAGTGGTGTTCTTGAAGGGTTGATTTCTAGGTTTGAAGGCAATGGTTCCCAAAGCGGGGTCATCACCCTCAGCAGAGGTCACAGCAATTACAAGTAGGGTCCTGAGCTCAACCAAGAGTTGGTTTCTTCTGGTGTTCATGCTAGTAGTTGAGGAGGCATGAAATCAGCAGAAGGAAAACAAGATTACAGCTAGAACAAGCTTATCAGCTACTGCGTTAAGGACAGCAAGAATCATTATGGATTATAATGTGGCCTTCTGCATAATGTTTGTCCACAGAATACGCATCTAAACATCCGATCCATCTAAACACATCTGAGCATATTTTTTACAAAGATTTCCAGAGCAGAGCTCCATGCAGTGGAGAGTCCACCAGCCTAACTATATTAGCCAGGAATTTTAATGATACTTTTATAACAGTATTTCCTGTCTGTTAGAATTAAAACTGTGACTGTCTGCAGATTTTATGTGCAAATTTCATTAAAATAATTAAAGATTTTAAGAAACCAATATGTTGGTCCTGCAAGTATTCATTTTTCCTTAGTATTTGCAGTTTATATACTTTGATTTATGATGTAGTTAAAAAAATCTAGACAGATTTTTAAAAAACCTTTAAAATATCTTAGAAAAAACACTTTCATTTACTTTCCAGTTATGTCATAAACATTTCTTAAGCAGCTTTATTTAGGTTTGTGATTTGGAAACTAGATAGACTTTCAAATAGATGGCTCCTTTGGACCAGTTATTAAGTACTAGCTAAAAACCTTCAGCAAATCTGCCTGTCTCAAAAATACCTCAAAATAGCAAAACATGGAGACATTATAATGATAACACTGGAGATTTTAGGCTAGGCCTGCACAGATTACAAAGGAGATAGCCCACTATTCACTTATTAAGACAGAAGAAACAGTAAAACAGTGACTGTAGTATGTAGCTAGACATACACACCTGCCTCACAAACTCGTAACTTCCCTCTGCCAAAGCTGGACATGATTTTTTTGGTTGTAAATCAGGTGCTCCTGCACGTGTCTCATTCAGTGCAGGGTCTGGCTTTGGAGGACAAATTATTTCAGATTAGCTGCTTTTTTATTCTTTCATTGTGGTCTGTCATATCTAAATCCTGCATATCAATGCAATGAATACACTGCTCTAAAAACAGGCACTTACCATTTTTTTTTTTTCATTTTTCCTAGCCAACACTTAACAACTTATTCTCTTTCCCATTGTCATTTGTAGTCATGGCACTGCTCCTGTTACAGCTTTTTCTTCTCCTTGCAATGGTATTAACTCAGGCATTTTAATCAGTCTCAGACAGAAATTTAGCCTGTGAATTCTCAGGACAAAATTAATATAATTAGTTCTCTAGGACAGATTTGGCAGGCTGAGGGAACATCACATTGAGAGTCTGTATATTACCTTCCTTTGAGTACTGATAGATTTTCTGGATATAATCAGGTAGAAAAAAAAATTTAAAAAAAACACAGATAGACAATTCTTACTTGGTTGTGTAGCTGTATATATATTGCTGTTCAACTACATTTATGTGTGAACACTTCAAACACGCTTGTGTGAAAATGTAGTCATTCATCCCGTTAACGGGATTGTATTGCATGTTGCATGCCTAAAATTAATCTGTTTGGCCAGTCCCCATGCAACTCAAACTCTTTCCCCAGAAGCAATGAACAAACCTGAACACTCAGTAACTTGCTTTCCTAAATTCACTCATGTGGGTAATCTCCCTGACTTTGATGAGATTATCCGTATAATTGCAAACGAACAGGATCGTGATTTTAGAGCACATAACCCAAGACTTTGCATCTCAGATCTCCCACCGCATGCTTTTTCTCCTTTCTGAGAGATGTGCCATAAACTGAGGAACCTGCTTTGTCCTATATTGCCTATAAATTGCTAATTCCTACCAAAAAAAAAAAAAAGAAAAAAGGGAAAAAAGGTTCCTGTTTTTTAACGGCACTATTTTTACAGAACACAAGAGCTATGTGACTGTTAATACGAGTATCTTACATGAGCATGCTTGATAACACTGGAAAAGGGGGGAGAGGGGCCTAAATACAAGCAGAGGCAGTAGTCTACTTTTATCTCACCAAAAAAGAAAGAATTTTTTTCCTCCATTGTTTTTAAAGAACATCAGAAAAGACTAACTAGAACAGAAACAAAAATCTTGACAGCAGAAACATACATCTCTATAAAATTAGGCCATTAGTTCTGATTTAGATTAACCAGGTGTCTCAAACAGGCCTGCGATGAAAAACAAGAAAAGCACAGCTTTTTAATTTAAAAAAAAAAAAAAGATGCATAGCATTTATGAATCTAAAAAAGCACAGCCTTGTGATCTAAGTCTTTTCAGCTTCTGCTTCCAACACCACCTTCAAACAGTGACCGTTTTTCCCTGTGTTTGTGTCTGATGCATTTCCAGAGACAGAGGAACAAAAAGCTGCTTGATACCCCTCTTACAATAGAAAGGAGATGTGCCTGGCTGTGTGGGAGGAGCCGCTCGATTCTTCCATGTAGCGCTGGGTACACATGCTTCGAGCGGCATTAAGTGTTCCTGGGAGCAGGGAACAGTGTGTTCCAGCAGGATCTAACATACAGGCAAAGATAGAAAGCCATTTTCTTCACAACTACGCAATGCATTGCTACAAGATCCTGAGCTTGCAGAGGATGAACCTACTGTTTCAGAACTTTTTCTTTCCTTTTCTTTTTCGCATCTTAATTCACTTTTACATTATTTAAGAGGACTCTGATTTTTTTCAAACATGATTTTTTTTTAAATTCACTGCTTCGTGAAAGCCTGCTTATAAAAAATTACATAAGAGATATAGTAGTCGCATAAAGCATCCCTTAAAGATCTGCATAAAATGTCTTTGCAGCAACATTTTCTTCACCTTGGGTTTTTGTGCCCCACAACTCAGCTAGCAGTTAGTGGAGAGAAAACAAGCAGAAATTCATATGAGATAACAGGGGAGAAGGGAGAGCTAAAGCCATGCACATCTACACTATGGAACAAGAATATGGTGCTGTGCTCCACCATAAGCACGTGGAGCCCCACCGCCTGTCTCAGCCCTACTCTGATGCCACATCATTGCAGCCAGCTCAGGTCCCGAAACTGTGCTACTTCATACCAAGAAACCAACATGTGCAAGGCCAAGGCAGGGAATGTCTGCAGCGCATTCCTTTCCTCCGCGTAGACATGCCTTCATTGTTTCCACTCAGTTTTGTTACCCTGGAGCTGTAGGGTATTTCCTGCAGAGTCATCTCCTCCCACCGTCTCAGAGCTTCAGTCTCATCTACCAGGCAGCATGGTTTCAGTAGAGCCATGCCAGAGCTGGTGCTGCCAGCACCCAAACACTTCTGTTTCACATAAAATAAAATTAAAAAAGCAAAACCCAACAACAACAACAAACTTTAACAATTTTTCCCCCCCAGAAAATTCCAGATCTGTTCAAAGCTACCTCCAAGTGTGGGTGCATAGCCCCTGGATTTTCTATATTGATATCACAATATAAAGAAATTACTAGGGATGTCCAGGAGTAATCATAAGAGAGCTCCTTCAGTTGCTACGGTCCTAGAGGAAGTGATCTGGCCATCAGTTATGCAATTTCCTACTTTGTATCAAAGGCCAATTCACTAGTTTATATAAAGATGGCTTAGTAATAGCTGATACTTCCTGAAGACTGGTCATCTTTTTCTTTCTTAAGGTAGTGGAATGTACAGTAAGAAATAGTGATTGAAACCTGGATTTTTCATGTGCATGTTTTAAATTGCTAGACTACTGCAGTGATTTCAACACAAAACAGACAGTCTTAGAATGATAAACCATACCTTACTTCTCTGCTGTGTTGATTTAACCTCAGTATTTCAGCCAATGGCCAAAAGTGTAACAAGGATGAACTTAAGTTGCTCAAGATTTGAAAAGAAGAGTACTTACAACCCTCAGACTAACACAACAGCTATGAGGGCTCAATACCTCGAGGAGCTTTCATGATGTGAAGAATCCCGCTTTCTTGGGGTGCATATGGAAATTTTGCCTTTTGCCATCTCAGTACATTTGATAACCGTGGGTCTCATTTAATTTTTAATCTAATAATCTCAAATCACTTTGACCCTATGTTTGTAAATGCCAGAAGCTTGCTTACCTTCCCCACTCCAGCTATAAAGCAGTTACATTGACCACAGAAATGCTTATGTCATCACTGGAGGTTTTAGAACAAAGACAATAGCAGTTTTACTATTCCTGATAAAGGTAAACACCCTCCTTTTTGAAGACAGAGACATAAAAGATTATCTGTAGTAAAAAAAGGTATGGATGGTCACATAAAAATGCAATAGTGTTGCTCATTAACTCCAAAGATTGGAGACCAAGCAGATGTTTAATGGAGGGTGGAGGAGAATTTTACATGCACTCATTTCTGAAGCAAATGAAACAAAGGCAGTGGAATATTTTTGTTTTATAACTGCCATGAGTCCTCTCTAAGTATTTTTATAGTTATCATTACTAACTTCTTCATTGATTATATATCAATCGCACAAACTCCTTGAAAAGAAGGTGACCAGCCTGTTTATCCATACCTTCCTGTTCTGGAAGCATAAGGTCAACACATTATTGTGCACGTCAGCTGTTTGCTGGTGCGTACACTTCCCAAATTCAACATGCTTTCTTCTGATGCGAGAAGAGTTTTGCCATGGACTTCTGTGGAAAGAGGGTAAGATTTTACAACATTTTTCACTGTGCTGAATGATTTAGAAACCTTTCCTTTAAAATTTACCAAGCCAATTTTCTTTTCCTTCACCTGGCTTTTGACCTATTGACTGACGTTCACGCTTGTTGTTTTTCTCAGTTATAACTGACAAAGCACTAAAATGTTGGGAAACAGAGGAGTTCCTTCTTGCCAATAGCGGAGTATGAGATCAGGAGTTGTGGAGAGGCAGAGTCCAGAGGATGCTTGTTAGGAACTGTATCTTCTCAGTAGCCCTTTAGCATGTAGCTCCAAGTCCTAGGACTGGAGAACTTTGGTTACCCCATGCACATGACAAATGGGTTTAAAAGCTATCAAAATTATTGGAATACTGAAGGGTCACTTCAAAGGGAGTTAGGCATATACATTATTGTAAGAGCAATTATTTTTCTTTCTAGGATGGTTGAATGAACTGTTTCTCCCTTGCACATCAAGCAACACAAACAGCAATGAATGTCATCGCTTTGCGAATTTGAATTATTTGAATCCCTCTATGAATACTAAAAGAACTAAAACCCATTTTTTAAAATTGATGCCAGAATAGTTAAAGTTTTGAACAGCATATTTCATTATAAAAACCAAGAAATGTTAAATTTTAAAAACGGGTAGTTTACCATATAGATTACAGCACTGATAAAACACAGTTCAACAGACACTTTCCTCAAGAAGTCATTCGCAATTTAGATGCAAACAGAGAATTAAATTCTAAAGAAATTTGAAAATGTTTTCAGTTAACACACTTTAAAGTTTTACTATTAAATTGGGACCATACTATTAACACAAATAAAGTCCTACTCCATAAGAGGAATAAATCCATTTCTACTTTCAGTTTCATATGCACAGGTAGTACTTTGAAGAGAATCAAGTATGTCCCCTGAAAAAAAAAGTTAAAATTGTAAACACTCTTCAACTTGCCAGGACAGAAAGCAAAGACAATGTATAACTGCAAGCAGTGAAGCATTTTGAATTTATTTAGGTATGTCACTTGTACTTCCCAGAGCTCATAAAAGATGGGTAATTGTTTTTACCTCCACTTAGCAAAGCCTTTTACAAAAAGAAAAGAAAAAAAATGTCAGCCTTCTCCTCCTCTCAAATTTGTGCGGGCTCTCCCATACTCCCTCTGGTTGCCCCCGGCTCTAACTGGCTCCCCCAGAGATGAGGGGACATTGGGCTAATGACCAACGCCCCCGCCCCACTGCCTCTGGCAGAGCTGCAGAGGGCTTGGATAACACAAGCTGCATCCACAGGAGGCATGCACAGAAGGAAAAGCCAGGACAGGAGAGTCTTTTTTTTTCCTGTATGCTTCCCGTTTAACCCCTGATTAACTAACACCCCTTTAGCCTGTTACGTGTTTCCTCACCCTGAATTACAACACGTGGCCCTGTCCCCGAGGCCATGCAGCGGCTATGCCCGTGTGCTGTGGCCCAAGAGAAGCAAATTTACAGAGTGAAACTTTTGGTGCTGAGGACCCCAAACCCACAATATACAGCTTCTGGAGCCTGGTCCTGTGGGCTATATGTGACCACCTCTGTCCAGGTCCCATGGGCTATATGTGCATTAGTGGATGGAGCACATTAGACGCGTGGTCCTTCACAAGGATGGCGTGCATCGGGCTACTTATGCGTTGTGAGCATGGAGAAAGGCGTCGCTGCGGTGGTAGGAGTGAGCTCCAAGTGTGGGGCGTGCCGTGGAGAGCCCCAGGACTGACGGAACAGATGGATGTCGGTCACCTCAGAATGTTTTTGCTGCCTGGTGTGACAGCTACACCAGGCAGAGCGCTGGTGCAACGGAGGATCTGGGCTCTTAGCAGCAATCAGGTCCACTTTGCAGCTGATAATGTGACTGTCTAAATATATCAGTGATTAGGGCTACCCTGCATAGATTAAAGTCACAGGTCTGTATCTCCCATCTGAGGCACAACAGTTGGCCTGATGACAGCACAAACATGAACTCTGTGACCTGTTTTTCCAAACTGTTTTTTAGAGCATGCTTTAAATATACTGGGTCACTGTCTGTAATAGTGGATCGCAACAAATGCAATCCCTTCTCCAAGGATGGCTTCCTTAAATACCATAAATTGCACTAGGGTGGAACAGACTACGTGATTAGGAGGTCATCTCTTTAATGTTTCAGATGCCTCTAAGTGTGCCACCTTGTATTTTTAACAAAAAAAAAAAAAGAACAAAAAACCCACTAAAATTTGTGTATAAAGCATCAACAAAAGCTTTAAGCAAAAACAAAAGCTCAAATTCAAGCATTTCATTTTGTCACCACTATAGCAATGATGCATAAGATACCCTGTTTTGTTATAATGCCGACTCTTCTTACAAAGGGGCCTCTGTTATCTGTCTTACACATTTCAGGGGACAGAAACTGATCCTGTGATCCTGAACTAGCCGTTCTAATTGCTTGTCTGTCCAGAGCTGAATTTAAGGCATTGCTGCCTCGACAAACAGGAGTCCCTTTGCTCTCCCTCAGAAATCCCCGATATAATTATAGAAGATTCAATTCTTCCTGTATTTTTCCCTAGGCAATGACCTGCTTTGCTTATATGGCAAAATCAGCCCCGATTTTATCATCCAGAGGATAACAAAGTTGCCTTATCTTTTTCAAATAAATACAACTGGGAATTGCAAAAAGAAAAAAAGACCTTATTCCTTTAATTGTTCACCATTTTAGCATGAAGAAGTTACACACAGGGGAGCCTTGAAACTTCTTTCATGTTCATACCCTTCTTTAATTCAATTAAGGCCCTAAGCTAAAGCAAAGAGCTAGCAAGAGTCAGATAGTATTGCTACTGATAATGTAACTGCCAAAAAAAATTAATGGCATATAAACAATTCAAGTAGCTGTTTTGTTATGAGATTCCCTTTCTGAAGCAGGTTAGTTTGCCTAGTAGATGACAAAATTATGGATGAATTCCTGACTCACTTTCTTCAGTCTTTGATTTAAAATAGGCCACTGGATTTAGGCACTTGAGGTGCAACGAAGTATGTATATTTTCTAAATGGCCTTCTGTGATCTGAAGAGATCAATGGCATACATTTTACTTGCATTGCCTGCGTTTGGAGCCTAGGGGGAAAACAAAAGTACAAATAATGGATTGATTTAGATGGAATTTGAGATTATAGCCTAAGGATTTCAGACGCATTTTGAGGATGTGTGAGAGGTCATGTAAAGACCCAACCACATGTGGGTTTTTTGTACGGTAAAAGTATTGGCTGCCAAATGTGTGACTTTAAAGAAAATGGAATTTAAGGCTTAAAGTCATTAATGTAGTCAAAGGGAAGGATCATCAGCCTGCTCCTGAGCCCTAAAGAGTAAATAACAAAAACCAGGCAATAGGAAAGCAGAAAAATATTTTACTGCATTAAAAAATAAATGTGCAGTCATGATGAATACTTTTATACATTTTCATGTAGTACCAAATAAAGAACTCAGAAATACCTATTCTGACCAGAGAAGAAAAAAATGAAAATACATAAAATGAAAAAATACTCAGAAAAATGTCTAAAAAATCCTATCCTCTGAAACCCATGAAAATACCTAAATCTGCTGAAAATACATGAAGTGGATTTCATGATATAGCAACGATACTGAAATAATTGACAGTGTATATTTGAGGAACTGCATTTTTCTCAGGCATGTTGTTTAATTAAATAATGACAAAAAAGAGAAGCATGGACAATATTGGCTGTACACATTTGGGATGACTGGACTAAAAAAGGCATCAAATTCTCACCTCCTAACAGGAGAAGTCAGGTAGCAGCTGTCGCTCAAGTATCTACATACAGATCCTCTCACACAACAGGGATTTTGAAAAGAAGATTGCTTTATCTGCTCTCACTTGCAGCTCTGGAATACTGATTTGGATCAAACTGATCAGAAAGCTCCCAGTAAGGAACTCTGAATGGACTTGAAGGCAATGAGACATTGGCAAGCTGGTTTGCTTGTCATCTTCTCCCAGAAACTCTTGATTCACAGAGTATCTCAAAATAAGGGTGAGGTGGGAGGGAGGAACCTTCTGCCTATGTAATACATGCAAATGCCCAACATTCGTTTTGGTAGGACCTTCTTAGGAAACCAGCGAGGGTCCTGTAGCTTATATGAGTTTCTCCTGCAGGAGCGTTGTATGAGAAATAACTCACCTCTAGTGAAAAAGCTGGCTCTTGGACTTCACTGCACTTCCTTAGGATGTCCACGCTGCCTGACCTCATTAATCTTGTTTTTCATGGTCACTGTACTGTGCAGTTATTCCATTAACATATTGCAGTGCTGTTCAAGGCTGCTTTAATGTATGCTCTATTCTATATTTGCCTAATTTATTTAGGCATTTGTAGTGCATTGACCACAGTAGGGTCTCTCTTTCTATGGGCAAATGAGGAAAGCATATGGCGTGGAACTGTGAGCTATTGGCTGTGCTCCTGGGAAGCCCTGGAAAACGGGCACGGATACTCTGGCACAGCAGTTCTACACACCAGCTGAATTGAACAAAAAATTTCAAAAATTGCAATGATTTTTCACATAGGGAGGACTTTATATACATTTATGCCTATGCATACTGCGCACTGAAGGAAAGGAAGAGAGAAAGTGCCTACAGCCTGTAATAGATGTTTAAAACCCCTGACAAATTTGGGATCCAACTCAAAGAGTAGATGTTGCAGAGCTCAGAAGCAGACCATGTTATAAGGCAGTGCAGGGAGCAACACACAGTTCACTCACTGTACATTCTATTTTCTGTCATTTTTAGAGGGAACAATAGAACTGGCCAAATTCAGCAAACAAAATTAAAAACTGTGACAAGACATTAATAGAAATAGGGCTTCTTTCCATGAGATCATCTCTTCTGCATTTTACATATATACATACATTTCCTTCCTTGGAAATAAAGGTCAATTCTTTTATCCTTTTTGCTCACTAAATGTATACATGGCCTCTTTAGGAACACAAAAAAGCACAAGATGTCAACTGACAGAACCTAAAAAGCATGAGAATGCTTTTTTTTAATTACACTTAGGTTTAATATATGTTGGTGCTAGTTGTGATTCAAATATAAATTATTTTGTTTTGCAAGAATACATAAGCATCATCTACTATTGAAAAACATTTTTAATATTAAATTGCTTCACATCCAATCCTTATTAGCATGTTAGTTTTATTATTAGCTGTATTTAGTTGAACAAAAGTAGAGAGAAAGCCTGATATGTTAATGTTTCATTCTTTTATCATCAATGTTTAAATTGTATCCCATGTTTAATGGATAGTCATCAACGGTACCTGTAGTACATTCTGAGTTGTTTTCCCTATGTTAAGAAAAATATTACGGATTTTTGATGACATTATTCAGAAATGGCTGGTGACTTTGGGTGCCAAATTTGAGACCCTTTATCTTTAACAGATGTACCCATGGTTACTGTGAATACAGTTCACACACTAAAGAAGTAGCAGGATAGTAACAGTGAGAAAGAGAAACTAATTCACTCAAAATCTAGGAAAATTAAAGATCAGGCAGTCTGCCTTTTGTTTAATCATTAAAACATCCACTCATCTCCAAAGTAAGCCGGGACAGCACTGCTCAAAACAAAGAAAAGCCAGCCCGAGCTTGAACTAAGTAGCAGTCAGCCCTCTGTCGCTCTCATTACGTGTGCAGTTGCTGTAGACACAGAGAAGACATGCTTTTAGACGAGGGAGCAGTTACCAGCTCACAGCCCTGCCTTGACCATTTGTCCCTCAGTAACGGCAAGGAACAAGGCAATTGGGAGAACAGAGCTGAGTGCTGCTAGAAGGGTAAGAATATCCTGAAAGGCTCAAAAGCTTGTTCAAATTGTTTTATGGCAATGAAGTAGCCTTTGAAATCATTTGAATTACAAACAGTGAAAGTTTATTGTTAAACCAGTTATTGTTTCTGAGCCACAGGGGGCATCTGAACAGGGAGGGAGGAGCTGGAGCCGGATGGAGGAGGGAGTTTCTTACCAGCATATTGCCTGCACGGCATCTCAGGCAGGACAAAGAGGAGACATTTGCTGGGGGAAGGAGAGCCCTTACCTCTTCAGGACCTATTTAGTTACCAGCACTGATCAGCCTGGTCCTGGGCACAGGTAGGCTGCAAGGGGAAGGGGACACCATGGAAATATGAGAAGAGGGAAGTAGAAATATTTACCTTCCTACCCAGATCCATTTTCATCTACAGTATCACACATAGCTTTATCCTCCCATGTGATTCTGACTTCAGTTCTAGGGGGAGCTTCTGGAGGTGAGGAAATACTGAGAAAGTGTTGAAAGTCAGAAAGTGATGTTTACAACTTGTACGTCCTGAGGGAACTGAGTTCATCTCATAGCTGTAAAACCTGGGAGAAGAGTCCACAAGTAGATATGTGCACACCACAGTCTTGTATGGCCCTGACACCACAGGGTCATATGGAGATAGTTTTTCTGGAGAGCTGCTCCTTCCCACTGATTCAGGTCAAGAGAGAAACAATCCTCCTGGGGAGAAGTTCCAGATTCCAGAAATAATGCAAAAACTAAGCTCTAGCCATTATACTGTACAGAGAAAAGAAGTTTAAAAACTGCTGTACATTATAGCTCCCCTAACATGACTGACCAGATCTCCAGAGCAAACCAGGCAGTCCATCATCCCATCTGCAGTTCCAGCCTGAGACAGATTCTGGGTCATCAGAGAACCCAAATACAGCCACTTGTCCCACCGATAGGAACGTATCAGCCTTAAGCCCCTGACTTTAAGTGTACCAGTGCGTTCTTGGAACAGGAAAATGTATTTACTCAGAAACTGATGTCCAGAAAAGTGTCATGAGCACTGGCTGATCCCAGCAAAATAACTGCTGTATGCTTCTGCTGAGGGGACACTCCAGGGATACACCATGAATAAAATTACATCTTATTTCAGCAAGACCTCCTGCCTCCGAACAGCTGAAAGCGCATTATCAGGGCAACAAGCGACAGCTTCAGCTTCAGATAGGATGTATTCTATAAAGAAACCAACTCTGTGATGAAACACAGGAAAACCTGTATAACTGCATACGTTGCACAAAGTAAATTAACAATTTATAGCTCATTCACATAATGCAGTTGCTCACAGTAGGAAGCAGACAACAATACCATATTCACCGAAGCTTTAGGAAGACACTATTTTCACTCTGCTTGCAAAAAAACAGTTGCTATCAGAGGCCTAAAGGAAATTGTAGGTGTTAGCTAGCCTAACCGTTGCGGATTTGACTGCCAGTTTTGTATCATATTGAGGTTGTGCATGCTTGCATGCACATCTAAATGTCAAACTCCTTACATGCATTGCAACTCAACTGGGTCATGTTAACGAGATCTTCAGAAGTGTGTCTTTAGGTGTTCTCCCAGCCAAACCAGCTTTAGTCAAAGTCTTTCCTCAGCCTCATCCTCAGTAACAAAAATACACCTGTACTTTCCTCTTACCCTCAGTGTTGTCAGAGCTCTGACTTGATGGTCTGAGATAAAATGCGTACGCACACGTTCACATGCAAAACAATACCGGCTCTTACTTCATGAATGTCAGAGTGTTTGTCTTTGGAAATTTGTTTGAGTTGCTTATTTCCTGTCTGAGCTTTGTGGAGGTGTCTCACAGTGCTACTTGGGGTGAGTGAGTGATACTGCATGCAACAAATATATGCCCAAATCATTGAAATATTTGTAGACACCAGCATGCCCATGCCCAAAATAGAAGAGCTTAGAACAAGTTCTCTCTCTATTTGCATGGATTTTTTTTTTCCTTCTTTTTCACCTGAAGTTAAGTGGTACCAAAGTAAAAGAGCTATATGCACAGTGGAACTTAATTCAGAAATAAAGCATTTGACTAGTTCCATGACATGTTATTATTTTGCAGGGTATTTAAGTTACTGAATGATTATACAGGAATTTAGACATTCATACAGTATTTGCCAAAATGAATTTCATATTCTTTTCTCTCTCATACATTCAGTACATAAACAAAATAATTTCTGACCTATATAAATGGCATACAAAAACACTCTCCCCCACCTTTTCCAAAGTTTAATCCAACAATCAAAAATGACAACAGCATAGATAAGCACAAATGTCAGCCAGTTGCACACTAGCACAGACATGTTTCATGGAGGAGGTGGTAACACCTCGCACTTTTTTACAGAAAGAAGACTGATGTAGAGTCATATTTGCTTTCCAGTATATATGTTCTTAAAAAATTTGTATTGCTCAGGTAAAACCAAAATAAAACAACTGGTGCTAACATGAAGACAAGCTTCAAGTTACCCTTCAGTTTTCTAGATCATGGTTTGTTATCTTGAAATAATGCATGCACGCACACACACGTGCTCTCCTACGCAGAGGTAAATTTTCTAAATACTAGCACATTTTCCTAGTGCTCAAGTGCTCTTGTTACAAAGCATGTTCTCTAAGACAAAATTAATATTTCGAGTCAAATGTAGTGATTTTTCTTAAAGTAGACTGAAACTTTCCCCTCAGAGCCCAACAGGGAAAGCATGGAAAGCGAGAAAATAAGGACTGCTCTTTGGGGAGGGGGTGGCTGGCTTCCAAGGGCACAAAGAAAGTACATGTCAGAGCAGCTGCAAATGCTTGAACTGGGATTCAAGCACACAACCGCAGCCCTCATGGCGATTAAGGAATAAGTTAACTCTCTGCAGAAAGATCTATTATTTATAATGTGCAGTGCTCAGCACTGTACAAACAAGGAGGGAAGCACCAACTCGGCTCCTTTTCTCCAGTCTTAAATTTATCAGCAGGTCTCGGATTGTTTCCCAGCACACACTGCTCTTGAAGCTCAGACACCTGGTTATACCAGCTTTCTTAATCATGCATTTTAAATGTATTCCTCCTCTGATTTTATACTTTCAAACCAGTTCAGCTATCACCTGATTGCAGTTTACACACAACCCTAATCAACATATTACAGCTTGGGAACTGCTGTGCCATGTCATTCCATTAAAAGGAAACAAGCTGTTCCTGTGATGCATCCGATTGCCTGTTCACATGACAAAGTTAAACCTTTTAAAAAAAAGAAGAAAGAAAAAAAAAAAGCAAGTATTAAACACTTTTTGAACTGTGCAGCCATATGAGGTTAAGCCTTTGCCACCCCCTGCATAATGCTGCTCACATTATGCCTCTGGAAACCTGTCCAGGTGTGCTTCTCACTGCCTGGAATCACGGGGTTGGTGGAGACAGGATCTTGAAACCGCTGACATTGGCTTTCAATACACTCCTTATTTCCAAGTAAATATTCTGCAAGCGTGTGATTTTTTGGCACTACCTTAACTATTGTGGCATTGCCCCGAAGGACATACTAACCCAGTTTAAAATAAGTGTATTTAATAGTGCAGAGCTCTATAGCCTGTCTAGTAGGACTTTAACCATGGCTTTGTAAATGATTTCAAAACCAAGTTACAAACCAAACTGAATTTTTTGGTTGACTATTTTTTTCATAATAATTTAAAGGTGGTTTTGCAGGTTTTTGTTTCTGCAAAGTGTACAGATTTACCTAACTGTAAGCATATTGTGGAGGCATCAAATTTAATTTTTGCTTTTGAATCAGGACATAAGTTACTGTTTTAAGAAATATTTTTATATTGAGCTTGCTCAAAATATATGCAGCCAAGAGGAAGATTGACTGACTGACTGACCCTCCCTCCCTCCTACCCACACACAGATACCCATATACTATGGCCAGATCTAGTAAATGCTGTTTCGGGGGGTTTATTTCAACTTCTTTAGTTTATGTGCAGCACATTTGTTGTGTTTTATGTCAATGGCCATGCACTACTGGACAGGAGATTCAAATGTTTAATGGAAAATACTTAGTTGTGTTGTTAGTAAAGTACTTGGTTCTTAGTTTATGTACTAATAATGAAACCTGCGTTAAGTACATCTGTTACTCTGTCAGTGTTTTAACACAGTAAGAAAAATTATTATCTTCAGGAAGAAAATGGTTCTGAAATTATTCAACATGGACAAAAATTACCCAAATAGAGCTGTAAGACTGTTCAAAGGGTTTCCTAATGAAACCAAAACCATGCCCAGTTTGGAATTTCTTCCATGAACAACATTCAGACTGGGCATGCTGTAAGGTCCATATGCTTCTTTCAAAGATTCTGCACTGGATTTTAGCTATGCTTCTTGTGAGCCATTTCATAATCAAATGATGGAAAAACTGTGGTTTTACAGTCTAAGCAAAATCTAGTGATTTTGAAAATTTGTGAGACCAGGACTCCAAAAATTGACCCAGGGTCAGTCTCCAAGTACAGTTATTAAGACCCAGCATACTGCTTCTTGCTGGACCCAGATTTTCCTTCCTTCCTGTTCCTGGTGAAGGACAGTGATTTTGGCAGCTAAGTTAGAGCCATTAAATATTGTGTTTGTCACAGTAATCTTTTTTCCAATCATTTTGTTCTGGTGGTAATATTGCTCCAATTCTTGCATTAATCCTGCATTTTTGTTTCACATCAGGTGAGGGGATGATGAGGTAACCCTGAATAACATGCAAATACGAGTTCGTATTTGCACACCACTGTATTTTTTGCTCATCAATATTCTTTAAAACAGGAAAGGATTTTTCTTTGTTAGCACATTGATCTACAAAAACATAAGAATGGAACAATATTGCCATTATTTGGATTACATAAAGAGTTCAGAAAAATGTATGAAGTTGTCCTGTTGTCTTGTGTGTGCAAGATACAAACTAAATTTTGTTCTTCTTAACTGACTGGCATTCTATGTCTTCTTTGAATGGGACTTCTAAGCACTATTAGAAAACTACTCAAAGCAACTACAAATGCAGAATGGACTAAGCCAGTAAGTCAAGGGAAAATACAGTTTTTCTCCTTGCGGTCTCAGCTTTGATGTACCTATATTGGCCTAAGTATGTCCCTGACAATATAAAGTGTTTCTCTTGCTAAGTAAGCATGAAGCCTTTGCCTCCATCTACAAAAACAGCCAAGTGGCAATTGCGCTATCAGAGCTCTGGTGTTTGAGAGACTCTCAAATACTTGCTGATGGTTATGGAGACAATAAATAAGATGAGAAATTGTTTTCCCAGTATATTTGGATTTTTAAGGGAGAATCAGTCCTCGGGAGACAGGCATCTAGACCAGGGAAACAGCATTAAGTAGCCTACCATCTGACAAAGCAGATAGCATAGGCATAACCAACCCCACTTAGGTCAGTCAGACAAAGCTTCACAAAATCCTATTCTTGCCCCATCAGCAAGATATTATTTCTGTCAGGAGACAGACAGCAGAAAGGTGGTACACAGATGGAAAGTGGGTCAATCAAAGGTGAAGAGGCACAAGAGGAAGTGTTTACCTGCTATCGCTTCTTGAAGATAAGATTATCTCAAGTCTTGCATTTTCAGTTGTTTATAGATGCATCTTACTATTTGGTTTAAATATTTACTAGACCCCATCAAATAATCAAGCAAGTGACATTTATTATTGTTGTTTCCAAAGCTGATTACAGAGGACAGATATTACTTGTTAATCTTTTCCCATTCCTTGATTATACATTTAGAATATATGCTCCTGCATCTCTTTTCAGAGCACAGATGCTAAAACCACAGGGCATCATTTTAATCCTCAGGTACTGTCACAGCTATCGATCCAACTGGTTTTATTCCAGGTAAAGTGCAGCCGACTGCAATATGCGTACTTGCAAAACCATAACTGGGGTAACCATCATCTAAGCAAATAATGTTTTAGCTGACCCATGCACAAAATAAATCCCTTTCCTTTAGATAGTAAGCTTATAGTCTCTTATTGCCTTACATGATGGGAGGTAGGGGTAGTTCAGGAGTTTGTCCAGTTTTGGTAGCAGGGCACAAAATGTGGAGCTTATCTGACTTGAATGGAGCCAGACTTTGACCCTGGCTAGCAGGGAAACACAGCTATTGCCAGAGTTGTAGATGACTCTATCACTTTAGCTGTGAACCCTGTAGAGGAAAAAAAATAAATAAAAAGCTCCTGAATTAGATAGAAAGTTTCAGCCCCCGAGCTGCAGTAAGACTCAAGTGTGCTGAAACAGCCAGCTTTATCTAGTGATAGAGAGCAACTTGTAAGATAGCAAATGAGGAATGCAAGCACATTTAAAGCATTTGCTTCAGTTTGGAAAGGAAACCTGAAGTACATGCTTCTCCAGTTCAAGCCTTTAAAGGAAATATTTATGGCTTATGGCTGCAAATGTGTAGCACACTTAAAAGTATTTCTTAAAATAACAAGGGGGAAGCAGTTGTTAAATTGATTGTTCATGAATTAACAGGGCCCTGGAAATAAAAGTATTTGCCAAACAAATAATTAAAAAATATAAGCAAAATGATTTTTGGAACACAAATTATTTCTTGTTTAAAACTAGCTGATTAAAGAGATGATAAGCTGTATTAGAGCATCCCAGCTACAACACTGCAAAGTTCACGGAGAAGAGTAAATCTTTACTGTGCTGAGCACCAGAGGATGCACATCAGCCAGCAGCACGTGTGAGCAGTCTTTATTTACTTTCTGCTCCCACAGGTGTTCACAGAGTATTGTTCCCACATCAGCTGGCAGAAAGGGCTGAAAGCACCCCAAACACTTCTGTGAGCACGTATTTCTGCATAAACACAAGCCGCACACGTGTGCACACCAGGCAGGTCCATGCCTGCCTGTACACACAGCAATGTTTGGCACTGGTTTGGTTTGTCATCACAAACCGGCTCGTGATAGTGTAGGGTGTGAGGTGTGGATCCGGTACCTCAGGTACTCAAACAAGGGCTCCTTTCTGTGCAGTCTTTCAGGCAGCAGAGCTGTCCCGCTGCCACTTCAAGGGCAGCAGCCCTGTGCAAACACCCAGTTACGAACATCACATACCCTGGGCATTAGTCACGGCACGTCGCGGGCTAGCATGTGTTCACACAAATAGCATAAAAGTCAACAAATGCCTAAAAACCCTGTCAGTTGGTCTCAAGTGAAAGTATCCCAACAGGAAGATGCATTTACCGTGGGAGAGGAAGGACTGCAGAGCGGCTGCCAAACTTCATCCGGCCTGCCGGGGCAGCACTGCCTGCCATTGCCACATCCTCCCTGCTGAGCAGACCTACGGAAAGGCTGGTCCCGAAGCTGCCCATGCCCTCCAGCTCCAACCTAGCCCTGAGTCCACTTGGGTAGAGTTAGGGGCCACGCACAGAGCATTGCCTCAAGAAATTCCCACGGGGCCAGATCAGAGAAGAAGGGGATGCTTCCGCTCAGTTTTCCCCATATTGTTCATTGTGCAGAGGCAGCATTGTACGCTTGCTCCATGCAATCACCACCTGCACCCTGAACACGTTTTTCCTGGTTTCCTCTCAGTCCCATCGGCATTGCTTTATATCCTTTCCAACGCAGGCCACTTAATCTTTCATGGACAATTCCACAGCAAAAAATAAACTTGGATTTCTTATAGGGTTGATGAAGTCCCCTAGCTTTACTTCTTCCTCTACTGTAAATCAACCGTCCCTGAAGACCCTGGAGCAAAAAGTGCATACCTGAGAGATACGTTGCAACCTTTTATTGGTGCAGGGTGTTTGCTAGCTAGGATTTCTCCTGAGAAATGTAAAAAAGGTACAAGCCAGGAACATAAATTAGTTTACAAAAGACAATTTATTAAAGCAGCAAGCCGTTGGAACCCTTTCACTAGCCTCCATGACTCACGTCTAAACAGGCTGATAAAGTGATTCATCCTGCAGGAGAGTCATGTTTAAATACGCTGCCGCTATCACACTTCCAGCCCCAGAGCAGCCAGTCCAATGGCTTTTCTCATCCCAAGAGGCACCACCCATCCAGACAAGGAGCAATACAAGTTCCTTCACACTTGCAGGCTTGACAGTAAGCAGGCTGACACTACAAGGCGGATGGATAAAAACGAATCAAAACAATGCCCTTTACAGCTGCTCTAGGTGATGGCGGGGGGAGGATGAGGAAGAGGGGAGAGGTAACTGGACTCGCTCCTGTGTTTGCATTAGGGTGAGCCTTTTGTCTTTACACTTCGCAGCTCACTGCGAGACCATTCCACTTAAATTTAGAAGAGCATCATCCAACAGATTTTAGTCAGTCACGGAGTCATTTAATCATCAGTATCAATACCACAGCTGGGAGATCTATGGCCAAAGGGCCAATGTTTTAGACGTATGTCTGATTTTTAAAAGACGCAGAGATACTGCCTATTTTACCTCTTCTGATACAAAAGAAAGAAAAATCTTTATCTGCAGAAACAAAGCTAAAAAGACTTAAAGTTGTACCAGCACTGATTTTATACAGTTTTAAAATATTCCTATGTTTTATTCAGGATCAGTAGAGAGACATATTTCATATAACTTTTCTGGGTATATTGCTTCAGAGCAGGAGCAGGGAAGAATGATTGCATGCTCAACAGTACCAAAATCATGTCGTTTCAGCAGAACATTAATTAATTTTTCGACCCTTCAGTCTCTCTGACCCAGTTCTGAGAAGCTTATTGCTGTTGTCAGGTCAGAACTTGTTTCAAAGAGCCAAGTGTTAAGTTTCCACTTACAGATTATGCTGGCAGGAGTCTATCTGCTTACATAGGATATGTCTTTGTCCTTGACCTGCATTATTTCTATAGTTCTCTAGTGCAGAAACAAGGAATTAGCCTTCCAACACAATTTATAGATGACATTGATCAGTGGGATAAAAATCCACAGCTGATTAGTTCTGCCTTCTTTAGGAGTTAATGAGAAAATAAACCTTTCCTTTAATGAGATGAACAACATAAAAAATGTTTTCTGGGAAATAGATAAGATGCCCTATTGCAAAAACAATACGTAAAAGTGCCTGAAAACCCATAGAAATTATAAGGCTCAATAAATAGGATGGATAATCAGAGCCCCCTGGAATTCTCCTGCGCAGCAGGTAAGCTTGTTCTCCCTTCTATAACAGACCTACACCCAAGCCTATTTTGTTAGAGATTACTAAAACAGCATTGAAGACGGTCAAGAAAACCACTCAGTCTTGTGGCGTGTTGTGGTAATTTAACCTTTAGCCTGTATGGAAAATTATACAGGAAAACCATCTTTGTTTGTAGAGCTTACCTCTTAAATGGGAACATCTATTGTAAATACTTGAAGCAAGAGAGATAGTGATGTAGGCACAGGTAAAGGCATATGCCAAGTACCTATATTTTTAGAGAGCACAAATATAGTTATATGTTATATACAGCACAACACCAACACCACACCCCCAAAAAAACCCCAAAATAAGAAGTTTGGTGCCAGTTAAGCCATTGCTTTCCAGAGGGAGCTCTGCATTTTCAGAAACATCAAGCTCTTTTGAGAAGTACCTCAATTTGGATCCCAGAAACTGAGGCACTTCTCAAGTTATGGATGTTATTGAAACACAGACCATGTGTAACTCCATGTATTGCATATGCTTTTTTCCCTCTGAGGCCAAATATATTGCTGTAAATGTCATTAACTAAAATAGTTACAATGTGATATGTGAATTGGGAAAGTAAATTGTTTCATACAAAACCATTTCCTATTAGAGATGTATCTGTCAGTTATAAATGCTACTGATAAGCAGTTGAAGTCACCCAAATAAATACAATGGTAAGGTACGCAAAAATACAGCATTGGTCAGTTTTGCTTGTGATTCTGTATTTGGGTTTACTTATATCATTTTTCTGCATCAAGTCAAATAAAACAGTGTTGCCTTTAGGAATTTGTACTTTCTTCAAACCTGGAAGTGGAAGAACTGCTTTTCTGTGATGACTTGAGAGGAAATCTAAAAAATTAAGATTTTTTAAGTTGCGTAGCAGCATGGTATTTCAGGGAGCACAGACCAGGGGAGAAGAGACAATGGATTTATCTGAGGTTCAGCTGAACATCCCTCTGGACCATGACATTAGTCTTACTAAAGGATGTAATGAGCTCCTTAAATGTAGGAGTAAGACCATGCACAGATGCAAAGAAAAAGCTATTATTCTCTTCCAAAATGGCAATCTGTCCTGTCACTACTTTGCTTTCAGCTTCCCTCAGTCCCTTCTTCCTTGTACATATATTTTTTCATTGTTAGGCTTAAGTACAGATTCTGCTTAAACTGAGTTCACTAAGAAAGTTGTGCCAAGTCAGCCCTTTCAACTTTCATGTCTTTGGCCAAAGAGATCAGCAGATCAGTTTGCTTGTATTTTCCCCCTGGGGATTTTACTTACAATGGAGACCTAAAGATCTCATTTCCAAGCGACATCCTTGCAAAGACAGTTGCTGCCCGACACAGCTGTTACAGGACACCAAGGAAATCACGCCATGAAAATAATACTGCCACCTCTGGGTATACAACATATATATCATTCACGCAGTGTTACAAGGATGATGGAATGGCACGTGGGGGTAATTTTAAAGTCCACCTAGACTGTAAAAACATGCCCTCTCCAGAACGTAGGGCACATCTGCATCTGTGTGCCTTGTGGCGAGGTAGGAGGGGAAAGGGAGCACTGAAAACAGTAAAACAGAAAAATAATAGCCCTCTTTAAAAAAAATACTTTACACCCCATATGGCAGTGGATTATTACACTGCCATCATTGGAGCCCCTCTCTGCTCTGTTTGTTCTAAAGTCACCTACAGAGAGCAGGGAAAGGACTGGATTAGCTAAGTGTGGCATGCTCCATTCTGTCTTGGGAGCATTACTAATCTTGTAGTAATATCAACTGCAAGGCATCCCTCAGCGGTAAGAGGGCATGGAGCTAAAACAGACAAAGGGAAGAAGGATCACCAGCACAAGACTGAGACAGCAAAACAAGAAATTAAACAGGATCAAGAGGCAGGAAAACCAGGAAAGGAGAGAAATATTAGAAGATGAGAAGGCAGAGAGGGTGCAAAAATAGGCACAAGAAAACAAACACAATTTTACACCAGAGTAAAGGACTCATGACATGCCAAAGGGCCGCCAGTTCTTTTGGCACCTTTTCGATGACAGTAGGACTAACTACTGCATCACATCAGTGCTGAGCTGCAAATAGTCATCTCACACCGACTTTTAATCACTGACACCTCAAATTCAGGATAGCACAGCAAGAGAGCACCAAGAGGTCTGCCTATCATACAGTGGCCATACAAGTACTTAATCACCTTCCTCTGGTGAATTTACGGAGCAGCTGCTTTATAAGGCCCCAGTGCTTAAGTATGAATAATGTGGTTTTAGGAATACTGCTCAGTATTGAGGAAGATTACCATGCATGTCCTTAGCCATGAACACCAGCAGATGAAAGAGCTGTTCTGCTTGACCTTTATTGTAGAGGAGAGAGGATTTTGGAAAGAAAAGTGTGATTATTTGTATGTCCCATTTTATAGCCTATACAGCGCTTTTCCAGCTCATGCAGCTGTGTTTGACTGTAGGAGAGAGGAGCTCTCAGACTTTATTCTAGCACTTTTCATACCTAAGGGAATGTGATGTTGGCCTCCCTGGTGCAAATACATGTCTAAAAAAGAATTACGAAAGATTGCTTTCTCTTCCTTTTTTTCCTCCTAAGTCACACATTTAACAAAAATATTAGGCAATATGTTTATATACACTTTTTCCCTGTTCTGGTTATCATCTCTTAGGATCCTGCAGAAGCAGGGATTTCTTTTGGCAATTTAGGAAAGGAGGATAAATCTTACATGTAAAAACCAACCTGGAGAGAAAGAAACTTTACCCCACATATTTGCTGGGGTTTTCCATTTACCCTGAAAGATGTCTGCACCCCCTTAGGGCAGGAAGAAGCCAGCTTCAGGGCTTGGAGATTGTTCCTTTAGGTGGCAAGAAATAAGAAAGATTTACTTAAATGTTTATGAGTACTGAATCACTGTTTTGTTGGATAAATTGCAGGAAAGAAATACATTGAGGATTTTTCTCTCTCTTTGTTTTACTATGTTTCATACTATGCCAACAAACACTATGTAGGAAAACAAACCAGGAACTTTTTAGTTTTGTGCATAGCAAAAATCCTCCTGTGGCCTCCAGAAAACCAGACAAACAGACAAAGGGAAGTCCAAAAAGTAGCATCCATCAGAAATATATCTTGTCATGATTTGAGATTTGGAAGGATCAGTACCATCTCGAACTCAAAACCCAGAGATACTGTTCCCAAAATACTCTAACAGCTTTAGTAGCGATGTTACTAGTTGATGAAACAGGGCACTGAGGAACAAGGTCAATTAGCCATTTAGAACAGCAGAGTACAGAGTGTGTAAACCGTTGGGAAGACCATATCTTGAATTTCAATAAACCAAGGATTTTGAAAGCCCTGTTTGAGACATCTTGATTGAGCCTGTTTTTTGGAAAATGTTGGTCCCTGAAAATAAGTCCTTTTGAACGATTTGTAACGCAGCACTCATTTTGAGAGTTAAAGTCGCCATTTCTGTAATCACTGTGTCTAAACTCTGTAATGTTGTAAAGACCTTCATATTTTAGTTGCAAAATAAGCACTGAATCAAGCTTTGCAGTCTCTTAGTCACAAGTTGTCTTCAATTTCCAAAAGAAATTGAAGGTAATGAAACTATTTGCAGGAGGATGAGTTGCAGAAGAAGGTTTTAAATTAGAAGGGTCAGTAACATCTCAACAATTTTTATGCTACATTAAGCCAGAAAATTATTTCTATGCTTGTCATGCTTAACCTATAGGGAAAGCTTCAATGCATATTTTAAAAAAGCTTTTAAAATATGGGTAAAATGAAAGAGTTCATGATCAGCCATTATTAATTATTTTCCTAAAAAATAAACATATATATTCACTTCAAAACTGGTATTTTCTAAACTGATCTCCAGCAAAAGTTAAACACATGACAGAAACAAAAACTTGTGAAATTGCAAAAAGTTAATATAGCTACATTTTGTACCTATGGGTGTTGCTACGGAGAGCCAAGATTTGGTCTCCATTTGTGTGTGAAGAAAATGAGAAGTTATATCCACAAACAGGCATGCCTGTATGTTATGAATAAATACTGGCAATTGAATAGATTCATACTCATGACTAAGAATTTCTGGTTTAAGCATCCTGAGATATAGCTGAAACATAATACAACACTACCGTAAACAGCTTAGAACAAGAACTGTTTGCCCTAGAGAGGAGAGAAAAGGCAGATGAGATGCCAGACACTGATCATGTATTTTAAACCTCAAAAGACATTTAACACCTCAGATTTCACTTTAGCCAGAATACCAGAGCTAACACCTCTGCTCTAAATGAAGATGCCTCGGCCTTTCTAACATTTCCCCTTTTTGGGTCATCCAAATTACTTTGTCCATAGTACCATGCTGTTCGCTGAAAAGGAAGAGTGATATTTTAATAACTTAGTCATCTACATGATGTGTCAGTTCCCTGTAGAAACTTCCCTGAAGAATTTCCCTGACCAAGTATTAGTCAGAGCCGAACAAAACATTTTGTAAACAGCTATGGTCCAAGCTAAAACCTTGTTCTATTATCAGCCATCTGGATGAAGTGAGGATCATAATATTTGCTGTCCTTGCTTGCTTGCTTGCAAAAAAAAAAGGACAGCACAATATGTGGGCTGGCTTATGTCAGTGCAGCTGTGTATAGGAGGGTCATGGCAAATACCACCTCCAGTCTGTTGAAAACATTGTCACTCTGCATTATGGATTGAATCTATGACTGGTGGTAACTTGCCATAGCTTCACTGATTTCAACAGAGCTATGACGATCTATGCCATGGGGAATCTAAGCTGTTGGACTGTCATAGCCAAAATGATGTTTCCTGTCCATTATCCATGCATGTACACAAACAAAATACATAATATTAAAAAAAAAAAAAGGGGGGGGGAAGAAAAAGAACATATGAAACTTCACATGATCTTGTTTGGATTCAATTTAGAAACACTTTTCTCCTCTTCGAGGTACATATGGAGGATATTTTCCCTGTCTCCAAGCCTTCTCCAAATATACAGCAGCTGCCTCATCTTACACTCAAACTTGCATGGGTGACAGTCTAACCGTGATTGATTACCCTAGGGTCATACTTGAAACAAAAGCTATAGAAGCATTTGTTCATGCAATGACACAAATTCACATTCTTTTTTATCTTCCTGCCCTTTAAGTGTTCTCGTTTCCTTCATTAGGAACCTTTATCTGAGATCACATCTTTCACTTTACAAAGTCTAACTGAGAGACATTTTTCTCTTCTATTATGTTAGTTATCCTTTCTCCTCTACTATTACTCAGAAAGTATATAAATAAAAATCACACTTCCCAAATAATATACAACAAAGAAAAATAACAGACTTCTCACTTAGTCATTGAATTATTTGCCTTCTTCAAACTGTCAACAACTTCTTGATGGAAATATTCTGTGATTCATTTCTTCCTTGTAGAATCCTTGTTGTAATCCCAGGGAATAATTTCCCTGCTCTCTTTCACCTTAAGATGCAAAGCTCCCTTGTTTGTTTAGAGAGGCTGGTTGGCTGGTTTGGGTTTGGATACTCTGCCACTGAAATACACTTGTAAGTAGATGATGTGATCAATTCTATGAAGCAAAGAAGCATGAAGTTCAATGATTTAAAATATTCCACTTGAGGTCAACCAGGGCTTGCAGAGTGTCATGGATGATTTCAGTGTGTGCCCCTGACTTGGGCCTTGGTACAGATGCATCCCTGCAGTTTCAGTAGTTATGCCAAGCATTCAAGCTCAGAAATCCCTCCTTTTGCAAATATGTGTGTGCAACTCCATCCATTTCAGTGGAGCTTTACTCACATTTAATGAAGTTTTGAAGATCTGAATTTTCAAATGCTTTATATGCTTCATTTCAAGAACCATCCACTTGGATTAACTAATTAGCACTGAGCTCCTTGGTGATGACTAGATCTTCACAGATTTTCACATACTGCCATTTGTCTGCAGTTGGCTAGTGTCAATAACATTCAGGATAAATCATTTGCCTATAAATATTTTTATGCCTGCTTATATCCAGCTCCTGTAGATAGTCATTATGAGCACATTACAAATCTCTGCTTTGGACTGGAGAAGTCTGTGTCCGCCCCTGACAGTTTTCATGAGTACCAATCCAGAAATTTCCCTTAGATATAACCAGACAACTATTTCCCTGAAATCTGTATGAGAAAGACTCATTGGAGATTTGTTTTATGAAAGAAGATATGCACAAGCCCCCTTAATAAAAAATAGATTTTCCTGTTATTTTCTACTGAACAAAAAAAGCACATTTCCTATAATAAGGGGAAAATGCAATCTAATTTTCCTAAGTGCTACTTAGTCCCTTGTTGATTTTTTCAATAGGAATGAGAAGAGCAGCATACAGCGGCACACACCTAACAAAGACTGCTGTAGTGCTAGGATGTCTCTCCAGCTGCTGCTTTATTGAATCCTCTCTTTACGAGACCTATTATCCATGCATCATACTTCTTGTTTCCTCTTCTTCACCAACTTCTTCCCTACCACAGGTGGCCACTGCTGGCCCTGAATTTAAATTTTCTTGTGCAATAAACCCTGTAACCTCTCCTTTAAACTGCACAGCCTTCATTCAGTTTGCAATATACTAAGAAATACTGCTCTTCCTTTCAATTATTGTGCCTTCAGCATTATATCTGGTCATTATTTTTCTCCTTTCTTCTCTTTGTTACCTCTTTAAAATCAGAAAATAGTGTTTCTGATCATTGCAGACATGTGATCAGGATAATCAAAGGCCGTGCCTGTAGGCTGCAAAGATAAATTTTAGAAAATCAGAGCACCTAAATGTAAAAGTCTTGGATCAGATAGTTTTAGACATGTTTAGATAGATGCTTCTAAGCATGTGTCTTCAAACGATATAAATGCAGATCTCAATAGAGCCTTCAGGCCTCATGTTTTTAACGCTAGTTCAGAACCCGGTAAGACACAAAATATATCCTTATAATGTTAAACATGGCAGTAGTCAAGCCCTTTAGATTGAAAACCAGAAAATGTAATGCACATTCAAGGACAGCTGTTGCTACATTTTTATTTCACAAGAACTTACTGTGTTAAGATACTACATCTAGTCCACAGGTAGAGAAGAATGTGATGTGGCAGCTGGGCAACATTTGGCTTCAGATGAAAATTGTTTTTCTTTACAGAGTTTTCTGGACTGAATCCCATTGCCTAATTAATTAATACAAATAAATAAGAACATTTTTGCCCTTTGCAGTTTTCTTCATTTAAATATCTGTTACATTTTGAAAGGATAGAGGTTACAGTTACTAATTTTCTGGGTACTTAAGGAAGAATATGCAGAACATATGTAACAACACATACATTGACTTTTTGGTTTAGTTTGAAATATGTCTAATCTGCTTTGTGAACTATCCATTCTCACCAAAAAAAAAAGAAAAGTAAGAAAAAATAGGGATCACCTCTAAACCATTCTTCATATGGGACCTATCAAATTCCATCAAATCAAAAGTCCAGAATTACAAGATTTTAATTAATACAGACACAAATGAGAGAAAACATTTTAATTTGGGAATTCCATTTGCTAAATTCAGATTTGAACAGAACAGAGCCCTGGAGTGATTACTCCAGCTGTCGTCCATGGATGCAATGCTAAACTGGCTGCTTTGCAGTAGTCCAGCTGTAAGCCTTGCAGAGCACTCCTCTGCTTGTATTGACCAGCCACAGGAATATTTGGACGATGCAACATCTCACTGACAGCTTCTTTTTTCCATTCTGACCATCACAAAAAAAAGTGGGATGATGGAGATGTCATCTCACCCCAGCAGACTCTAATGGTTAGCCAACATCTTTGGGTCAGCAGATACACTGCCTATCTTTTAGCCCTAGTTTTGAGAGAAGCAGATATTGACTGTATGTCCACCTTCAGCAGTGGTCCTTACAAGGCCCAGAGTATCTCTGAGGATACTCTGTGAGTGGACAGAGTGAATACACACAAACTTGGCCCACCTGACTGGAGATAGCGGCTCACAAACCTCTTTTTGCTATCCTCTGCATAAATTCCATGCTGCCAGTGTCTGAGCCCGGAAGAATCTATTCCCCTGTCCTTGTTCTTCCCCATGATCCTCCAGTTCAAGATTAGCTAATGCATTTTCCTCAGAACTGCCAAAATCAAATAGTAACGTCTAAATTAAGACTGATACTTTCAAATCAGAAAGGGACAACAAGAAAAGTCCAAGTGCAAAAACAAGAATATATTCACATACAATGTTTCAGTATCATGGCTGCTTTGCCAACAACACTGTTTATTTAATAAAGAAATTTTGACAGAATCTAGAATTCCCAATTATGGCTGAGATCTCGTTGTGCTAGGTTTTATATGTGCAGAAAAAAAGATAATTATTTTATTCAGATGTTGCAAATCGCATACTTACACATAAATCCATGTATGAAATATAGTACAAGGAATGCTATATATGAAGACAGATTTTGTCAAACTACTGCTTTCCAAGATATATGTTAGATTAATACGTTAGACTGACATTTTGCCATGCTGACGATCATAAGACGTGTTTTATGGTGCATTAAAATCTCATAGTAACAATTTCAGAGAGTTAGCATAATATATTATTCAGAGTTAAATACTGCCTTGAATGATAAGGGCTAACATGCCATCAGGCTATAATAAACTACAGCTTTGAAATATCAATTTTCATTTATCGGTAAGGTCATTTACATAGCTAAGGCAAGAACGTAATGATGTATTTTTTTGCTATCTAGGAGAAAAAAAATTGCACTTCTTTTCCAACATCCAGAAAATAAGAAAACATTCTGAGAAAACCATTATTAAGTCATTTAACCTTTCATACAAAATAAATTGTCATGGATTTAGTTATAAAACTGAAAGTAAATACATTCTGGTTTCTTATATTGAATGTAAGTAAACTTATTTAAGCTCTAAGGGAAATACTGTATTCAGGCACAAATGTATTACTCTAACAAATTGCATCTATTTATCTGATATTTCTGTAAGTGACACAGAAAAGCCATGCAGCCTTGCAGCACTGCTCTACAACTTCACCCCAAAGAGGAATTCATCAGCATGAGTTACTTAGAGCTGCACATTGCCCTTAATCCACATACAAAATATTGTATTTTAAGGCCTTTAAGCTGATAAAAGTGTATGCTCATACAGTTAATGGCGTGGAAAAAGAGGGCAGCTGATATAAGAGACGGTGAAAGGGCACTAGATTAAAAAGTACCTTTATCCCCAAATCTCACTCTAACCTCCTCCATGCTCATGTGCATGGAGAGCCGCAGGAGTCATCACTGTTGTGTCCACCGCTCTGGAGAGCTTCAGGCTACCTCCAACTGATTTGATGGCCAAAATTTCAGTGCGCAGTAGCCCTTCCTTCAAAAAACACATGGCCAGGCAAGGCAACAGGCCACCAGGAATGTGTCCAGGCTGCCATGTGCATGTGTGCCATGGGCATCCTAGAGCTCCGGTCACCCCATTTCCCATGCTGCTGGCGTCTTTTTATTTGGCAATGAACTTTTGGCATATAGCAGCTTATGCACATGCAATTCCTCCTCTGCCTTCAGCACAGATACACGGTGAGGACACCGAAGCCTCTGAACATGAGCCACAGCCCAGAAATGGCACACAGACTTGCACACAGGTGCTAAAGCCATTGCTATGGGAATGCAGTGGGCCAAGGATAAGCCTGGTACAAGGAGGTTTAGCTTCGCCTCCCACAACATGCTGAGAGAGACACAGACCACTAGTTCAGGAACATACATTATTATAATGCCCAGAAAAGGTCAGAAGTTCCTCTCCACCTGGCTGTTATGTGCTTATGTGGTCACAGGGGACAGTCAGTACAGAGGTGCTCCTGAAAACTCTGCTATAGAAGCTATGGAGAAACACCTCCTGGGCACAATGGGTCTGCACCCTTAGAGAAAGAGGAGTGATGAGGCTTCTTATGCACAGCAGCACTTGACCCACACCAAACCAGTGAATCTGAGCCACTTGTGCCTGGATGTGACTAGTGCAAACAGTCCTTTATCCACTGTCCTCTGTGACATCTTCTGCATTAGGACTAAATTGTTATTTACACTATAATCTTTAATCATAACAGCAGGCAGATCAGGTCTAAAGCAGTCACTTGGTTCCAGGGCTTACTGCTTTCGAGTTTGCTGTAAAAACTATCCATTTTGTCAATCTCTCTGAAGTGTGCACCTGAAAAAGAACATCATGCTATCCTGTTCGGCTCACCATATGAGGAATTCAATGTGTGTCACAGTCCGTGTTGATTTTGTAATGTAATTTTACAAAGCTCTCAACTCACAGGAAGCAGTCTACTGTGTGTGCACAAAGTTCAGTCATTTAAATAAATAGGCCACTCGAGTCGCAGTGGCAACCCAGAACGCAGCAGAGCCTCTATCCTGATTTTCGATAGCATGCTAACTTTAAGTTCGACAGCAAAGATAGGTATATTTTGCACCAACTCTAATTTAATTCTAGAGTCAGGGTAATCTCTTGCCAGCTGCTGTTCTTTATCTACAACATCCATTGTTACCACTAAAGCTTCCTCTGCACCAAGGTTTCCTTGGAATTCCTCCTCTTTTGGTCATGAATAGGAGCAGTCCTCCACTCTTCTCTTCTCTTCTCTTCTCTTCTCTTCTCTTCTCTTCTCTTCTCTTCTCTTCTCTTCTCTTCTCTTCTCTTCTCTTCTCTTCTCTTCTCGTTTCTTTTTCTTTTTCTTTTTCTTTTTCTTTTTCTTTTTCTTTTTCTTTTTCTTTTTTCTTTTCAAGCAGCTGTGATATGAAAGAGTGAGGAAGGGCAGATTTAATATTTCAATAAAAGATAATGCTAGGCTTTTCTGATGTATTTTATCTCAAAGTGTAATTGCATGTGCCAGTCACTGTTCACGTGCCTCTGTGGAGGTGACAAACAGGCCTGCAACAGTAGAGCAAGTTTAAATTAGTATTTAAAAGATATTTTCTTCCTGTACCTTTAAACCTTTAACCTTTTCTATTTTCCCCTTCCCTCATTCCCCTCATACACACTAACATTGCTGTTCTTTTTTTTTTTTTTTGTCACTGGCCCTATTAGCAATGTAGCAGAATGAGACAGTGATGGTCCTGTATAGAATAAAAGGATGTTGTCAGGCTAGTGTCAGGTCAGATTGGACTTTGAGGAAAGAATCAAACGGCCTCCTTTCAAAATGATTGATGCCTTCTCCAGCTTTAGCTTAATAATTTTGTGCACTCTTATCAACAGCTTTGGGTCCGCTGCAGTGAAATTTCCAGCACTGCTCTTGTCATCCCTGCTGAAGTGGATTGTCAAGATTTTCACTTGGCTGAGTCTAGTGCAAGGGACCGAGATTAAAACCCCTATAGTCAGCTCCTGCAAATTCCCTTCAGTTTTGCCACCCTACGGGTGAAATATGCTGGGAGTGGGCAAAGGTAACATCACCACTCTGAATTTAACTCTGGGTAAAAATTAATATACCTGCTTTTAAAACACAAGGATAAGACTCAAATCCACATTTAGTTACATGAATGTCCCAATTATCAATAGTGCTAAGAATTACTAGGTGTGCAGTACCCTGAGGGAGAAAAGGAAAGAAAGAGAGACACTGAGGTGCAGAATTAGGAGCCAAATTTTTGCCAGCACGGTCAGGTCGTAGCTCCACCCCAGCTCTGGGGCAGCCCTTGATATAAGCACCAGAAAAGTGACATCACACTGTAGGTTTTGATTCCACCACATTTGTTTTCAGACTCATTTGTCAACAACAAAAGAACAAAGTTCAAGCAAAATGCTAGGGTGTCATTTCTTACCAATAATGAACAAGACTAAAGACACCTCCTGCAGATTAATGACTGGTTGGAACCAGTTAATCACCTCAAGCCATTAACCCTAACTGTTATTAAGCTCTAGGATCTAAACCAAGTCCTCAATCATTGTGGCTGCTATTCACTCCTATTTACAGATCCATCCCCCAATCTCTCCCCTGACTCCCACTCCAAAAGATCAGCTAAAAATTGTATGTGGGAATTTGTATTACATGTGTGTAGAGAGATAGAAGCCAGCTACACAGATAACAAAGTGGTCCATTTCTCACTTATTTCAATGCAATATTCATTTCACATCACATACATGTCAGCACAAGGTATTTGTGGACATTGAAAACCTGACACATTAGTTAATCAGGGCTTACCGATCTTTCCACAGGGTAATTTAGTTTATAACGTAGCAGGAAACAAGAGGAAAAGAGCAGGGAGAAAGGAGCTGGGGGGAAGGGAGGCAGAAAAAGAGGAAAAAAAAACCTGCGGGAGATAAATCCAACCATTCAGCATTCTGAAGAGGAACCTATTCATAAAGTTCATTCTTGATGTATTCTGATAGGCTTTTGTTTCGGTTTGTTTTATAACCCTATTGTACAGTAGGCAGCCCGTTGTTTGCTCTAATAATCTGTTTCCATGACCTTCACCTTTATTGATTTGGCTTCTTCCTAAATTTAATGCAGTCTCTGAGATTAAAGCCATTTTTCTCCAGGATGAGTTGGTTAACAGTAGATTTGCTTTAAGAAGTAGACATCATTTTGATTAGTAAAAAATGGTTTTTAGCACAGAAGGTGTGTTTTAAGTAAATACAACCTCTTTACAGAGATAAGCAATGGAAGGGGGATTCTAGCTCCTAAACAAAGTCAGCTTTTTTTTAAAGTGTGAAAAGTGAGTGAAATAAATAAAAGCAGCATTGCTTAGAGTATATTTATGAGTGCTATCAAGTACTGCAGATTTGAAGAATAAGGTACACAGGATTTTATTCTCCCCTCCCAGATGTTATTTTAATCAAGCTTATAGTTTCAATAGGTAAAGAATCATACAATGTGAAGTAATTTTACCCAACAGATATAGCAATATAACTCAGTATTTTGCAAGTGTAGCAGTTGAGATTATAAATCAAAGACAGAATTTACTGCAAGAATATAATAAGCTCAATCCCATTTTCCTTAACAATTTATAGTTCTGATTTGATTATACAGCTTATTTGCTTGGCTTTATTACTGCATTAAACTCCTTCCTCTTTGGTGATACTTCGTTCTCTAATGTCTACCGTCAACCTTCAGTCACACGTTTTGATAAGAAAAGCACCCAGCTGCTTCTTGCACATAGTATATTAAACACTGCAGACTGCCTTTCCATAGTCACACATACATGGATTTGATTCTGCAGCCCCTTTACCTCACTTGAAACCATAATGAATTACCAGACAATAACAGACTGAACCAAATCCACTGCAGTAAATGGAAAATCGCCTGTTGACCTAGGGCTTTGAACCGTTCCTCCTCTGGCAGCAGACATTCATTTCCTGTTTCCAGCCTCTGCCAGGGTAATAATAAATGTATTACCCAACTCAGCTCTAGCACTTGGTAGCAAAATGAACCAGAGACAACATGCAGTACAAATTAATATACCTAATTTTTTCTGTACCCTACATAAAATCCAGAAGGAAAAAAAATTGTCAAATTATCCTAATCTGAAAAAAGAATTGAAAAAGAAACTTCAGATAAATCTTCACTAACAATTTTTCTCAAATACTTTCTTGCCATTATTTTTCCATTATCACAATATAATTTCTGTTAAACAAAAGAGACTCTCATGAATTAATTATACATTTATCTTATAAATATTTGAACCACATATTGCTTTCTGTTAAAATGGTACAGATTTACTGGAAGAGAAACCAAACAGCAGCTACGGAACCATCACTTCCTGTTGATGATAACAAAACCTGAGCTCTACGTGCTCACAAATTAGCATCTGTTGTCTGGAGTGTCCCCTATAGTGCTTCAGCTGTGTTTTCCATAGCTATTGTTTTGGTTTCATCCCTGGGAGTTTTCTAAAATTCCTCTGAAACTGAACAATTGGGGGGGGGGGGGGATTATTGAATGTTACTATGGTAACAAAAAAAAAAGAAAAACACTTTAAGCAGAACGATGACTCAGGGCACAGCTTCTCAACAGAGACCAACGCATTGGTGCTTTGTCCACGAATAGAGCAATCTGGGGGCCTATTTAAAGGTGTTGAACTCAGGGAATATATTAATAATGTACTTTTTTATTTAGAGTAGAGTATTTTTCTCTACTGAGCAGCTGTATTGCATTGTGTGTGGCATTAATTAGCACGTATATCTTTGTGTAATACATATCCTCCACAGAAACTATTTTAAGATAACATTAAGGTCAAACCATTACATGCTCAAAAATTTAAGCCAAAACTAAAAAACAACTAAAAATCAATTACAATTGTATGTAGGCTTTTTCACCCCCTCACACACAGAAATAAAAGACTCTTTAATTACTGACTCAAATGCCATTTTGTGTACTCAACAGCAGAAGGGACCTTCTGGGTTAATGAGACCAATTCTCAGCTATTTCAGGCAACCACACTGCATAAACCCAGTCATGAAAATACCAGACTCCTTAAAACAGCTATGACTTTTGCAATTATGACTCCTGTCAAGAAGCTGTCCCAGAGCTTTCTTCCTGTGATGTCTCAAAACCATCCTCCCATTTTTATTCAAGTTTATTTGTTGCCAGATCTTATCTATTTTTTTCCCAGAGCAAGCACTGTCCTTTAGCTTAAACAACTCCTCTCTCTCTTGGATGTCTCAAATACCCTCACATATTCATACAGAACAATATTTTTCCTACCCAATCTTTGTTCCATGAATCTAAAAAGTTTGGTTTACTCATCTTTATTTCTAAGATGTACTCTCTTTTCATTTATAGCCCTGTAGACTACAATCCTGTAGTCCTCTTCAGTTGTTCCCATGTAATTTCATTCTCACTGAGCAGCAACAAACTCCAGATATGGTTTTACCTGGACCTTGTTTGATGGGATTAATGCTTCTTTGCCATCATTGGGAAACACTCCCCTGATACATTGTGAAAAACATCATCATACTATCCTTCTCTTAGGCTGTGTATCAATTCATGTGTGTTTGAAAACACCATGCTAAACTATGCTGAAAAAGAATATTACAGTATTTCATCTTTTCATTGAAATTAGGACTAAGAGAGACTTCTAAATTATCTAGCTTTCATCTCTTTCCTTTACAAGGCAGTATATTTCATCAAAATATCTCTACCAAGTCCAATGACTTTCGTGAAACGCAATGTTTATCAGTCATCAAAAGTCCTTATTTAACCTAAAGTAAGGAACACAAAAGAGAAGGCATTTCTTTATTTAATGTGATGGTCACATTGTGGAGCCCTTCAAAATACAAAGCAACAAATCTAAGAAACAAATCAAAGAAAAATGTTTGATTCTAATTTTTAGATGCTTGGTTTACTATATATTCCCTATCCAATACTCATGTCCAGAAGTGATGGATGAGGTAGTTATTCACAAACCCTCCAGTCCATAGGAGAAAGGAGAATACCTTAGAAATAAGGGGACTGAGGCAGAAGACAAAAAGAGGGTCATTTGATGGTAAGAACTCAGTAGAAGGGATGGTGGCAGATTTTTTATTAGTTGAACTGTCTCCATCATCTTCCTTGCAAAGAAAGCAAGCAAATAAAACCTTGGGAATAATGGTCTATAAACAGCTTGCTTTAAAAGTAATTGACAACTTCAATTGCTATGATACTTCAATCTCAGGGGAAAGAAGCTGAAATGCTTGCAAGCACAGTGTTGAAAGCCCTTTTTCCTTGTTGACTGCAGGAGAGAGTTGAAAGTATTTTATCCTGGTGTTGCACATGAATATATATAAGTATAAAGCAGGAGCAGAACAAAATAAAACAGTGGGGTTTAGAAACCAAGAGTAGATTTGATAGAGTTTTCACCACAAAAGCAGACTCTTTAAATCAAGTGTGCTTTTACATTCCTGCAAACATAAACACTTTGATATGGAGTTAGTCTATGACAGTGGTCAGCATTTTTGCTGATACATTTCTCTTTCGGTGCTGCAATTTCAGAGTTGTGCAAAAGCTACGGGATAAAGTGTGGTCAATGACCACCCTTCAGTTTAAAAACACAGATCGGTAGCTCAATGTCACCTTGAAATAACACAGGGCTATGTGGGCTAATGGATCCATATATTTGCAGTTTAGAGTTCATCTAAGTGTGAAACTAATGGCATTAGCGAAAGCCAGGCAAAGCATCAGCAAGCAAGTTGTAAGCTTTCCTCGCCTCGGTCAGGGTCTATTTCACCCCTATTACCGCAGGCCAGGGCAGAGACTGCCAGATGTGTCACTGCTATGACAAGAGTTTCTGATGCTCAACAAAGGGCCAAAGATGACACCAAACTCATTGTCTCTTGTTGTCTCAACTAGGATTTGGGTACAAGTGTCTAGAGAGGAAACCTAAATGAATGCAAAGCATTTCTTGGCTATAGGAAGTAAAAGGATTGATCCAGAGCTCAAAAAATACAAGCAGCTACTACACCTTTGTGTCCCACCACTATAACATGATTAAATAAATATAATAATAATTTTTAAAAAATCAGTGTCCTAACTATAAAACACAACATTACAAATGAATGAAAAACGGAAATAGCAGTTCAAAGATGCAGAATAAGATGGGTCCAGTACCAGATCAAATGACACACTGAAGTAAAGAGATGTCAGCAGAGCTGAACACATTTACCCCAGCAGAAGAGTTAACATATGAATACCACAGTAAGGCACAGCTCACAACTGATGATCGTAAAAGCCAAGGAGCCCCTGTGCCAGCCTCGCCTGTGAAAGCCATTGCAACAACCAATGAAGAACCAACGACAACATTATGAAGAACGAAGTACGTGCACACCAGCTGACAGCGGTTCCCCTGGGCTGGTGTATGCCCCTGCCAGCAGATTGCTCTGAGCACAGAGGAGAGGAGGGTTGATATTCTGTGCAGACACCCATCATACTGACTACACAATAAGGCCCTACAGATATATTTTAAAAGGCACCTCAGTGACTTTGCCATCTGTTTCTGAATTTTAGAGCTTTTAGAGCACCTCACTCTACCAGGCTCCTACTCCAGCCTACAATTAAGAAGAAAAAAAGAGACGTATTGCAATGCTTCGTGATGACTTCAATGCGCTATTATTAAGAGCTGACTTTCTAAAGCTGAACTACAGTGCTTTTTCAAAAATTCAAGTTCTTCAATTTGCCACCCAAACCCCACCTAAAGCTACAAATCATTTCTGGTTATTTGGGTAATTACTGTTTTAAATATGCAAAGTTATAAAATTCTTCCACATCTACCTAGGGACACAATTAAAAGAAAGCTCACTTGATTATTTTGTTTTCTATTGTCATCTCTTAACAATCCTTGAACCAATTCATGTCACATACAGAATAGTCCTGGGGTTGCATCAATACTACCCTGAAATTGAAGGCAGTCTTGGTTACATCTGCCATATACTTGTTTGTATTACAATATTTATCACAAGAATAGGATTTTAATGTCAACTCAGACCTGCTTCATCTGCGCCTAGCTTATCCATATGTCTGGCTAGTTGAGAGACTTAAGTGGTAACTAATCTAAACAATGTATGTACCACTGATTTACTCATCTAATTTTATGTTAATTCAAGTGAAAAATGACCTTAGCAAGTGTGTCAGATGAAGCAGGTCTGATTAGTATTCTGTAAAAACTAGAAATAAGTTGTCTTAATTTAAACACTGATCTAATTTGTTGGTTCTTCTTATTGTTTTATACTTACAGACTCCATCCAGGGTAGAATAAAAGGAACATATGGATAATCAAAGCACAAAAAGCTGAAAAAGCCTGGTTTTATACATATATATATATATTTATATCTATATTCTCCTACTGGGAGATGCAAAATCACAAATTAAATTATGTATGTGATACAATTCTGCAACTTCATCATTTGTTTATAATAATGCAGAAGGCTTTACTGAACACGAAAAAAGAAACCCCAAGTCAATCACAGAAGTGTACTGAGCGAGGAAATGCTCTTGATCAGAGCAGTGGCACACAGAGACTGTTTCCTGCTGTAGCGTGTGCTACTAAGCACTAATCTGTTCCTGTGGAGATGAAAACTGAGGATGAAGGGCAAAGCCGATCCTGCCTAGATTTTGACCTATGGCTCTAGGGAGATTAGTCATTTTAAACAGGAAAAGCACCCAAACAATACTACTATTCAGTATCTTTTTTCTGTGTTTATGTGTAAAATCTTTTTTCCCCCCTGAATAAAATGCTTATTCACCAATTTACCCCATGTCTGGTGTTCATGGGGAAACATTCTTGTCTTTCAAAAATCAAAGAGCGTCTTGCTGTGTAAGTGCAGTATTTTGAGTATGTACTTAAAAATTTATTTAACCTGTTTGCACCCACAGCATGAGAGTTAACTCTTATTCCTACTACCCAGTTTTCTTATACCTACCCTACGCTACATTAATCCTATTGCTTAAGACCAAGGTGGGAACAGAGAGGAGGACTCAATTGTTTGTTGCATCTTTCAGATTATACAGACCTATATCCGATTTTTGTGATGCGCAGACAGGCACGTCCTCTCTACCACTTTACATACAGTCCTCTCCCTCCTCATCCAGTCTTTCTTGACAAAAAACTGGCTCCAGCAACTGAGCTAGGGAGGAATATGGGCCTGTTGCTCTAATAAGGCAGTGGACCTACTTACATTTGATGTGATGAACCTCAGTTTACCCAGACGCAGAAACAGGCGCTGGAGTGCTAGCCTTAAGCGCCACCCAAAACCCATCACTGCCAAAGTCCTTTATCAGCAGAGGTAGAACCAGCCGAGCACTTCCCCTGCTTCTCTTGGCTTGTTACTGAGTCTGTAAACATGGGTCAGCTGGACGTACCAGTGCCCTGCAAAATGTCATACAGGGCAGCTGCTCCAGTTCAGGCTTGCTGGAGCCTGTGCCCAAACCTCAGTGATGTTATTTGTCTTTCTGAAGGCTCATGGGGATGTTTTGGGGAGCTTGTAGCTACCTGGTGGAAAGTGCCCAAGTCATGACACAGTACAACCCTATCTCAATGAGAACCTCACTTGGCCACAGCCTTACCCCCCAAATTCTTGTAGTCTGCCAAAGGTGCAAGCTGCTGCTAAGGTCCAGGGCAGAGAATAAATGCAAAGCTGTTCCAGGCAAAGCCGCAACAGATTAGGGTGAGCTACGGAACAGTGTTTTCCAATGGAAATCCCTCATATTTTTAACCCTCCGTTCTTGCAAATGCCTTCTTCATTTTGCCTTAAGCTTTCTGGAAAAAATAGAATCAGATCTGTGAAATTCAGCAGATTTTGTTAGTTAGCTAGAAGTGAAGGATGAGCCAAAATCAGGCATGAAATTGAAAACTGTTCTCTCAGTGATAAGGAAATAAGCTGTCAGAAGCCTTGAATGGAATACTTGACCTAGCAGCCTTTCCATCTCTAATTTCATTGATTAAAGTGATCATTAGCAGTTTTCTTAATTATGCATAACATTTCCAGTTTTCTGTAGTCCTTGTTTTGTCCCCATCAAGTTCTTGCAGATCGATTTCATCTTTCCTTAGTTTATTGCTAGGTTTTAATATAAGAGATTAAAGAGTTAATTAACTTCATTGCATGTCTGTAGAGCACCAGCCTCCAAATTTGCCTTCAATCCACATGAAACTAACTGTAATTTTTTTATAGTATCTCCAACTTCACCTCCACTAATTGTTTCATTCAACATCACAGCATTTGAAAAGACACATTAATATAAGTAATATTATTGGCAAATGCAGAGGATGAGTGAACTGATCCTGCTAGATTTTTCTGACCTTGGTAGCCCGAAAGGATTGGACAGGTGTACAGCTCATAAATGTTCTTTTTACAGTTACTGGTCAGGGAAGACAAGGGCTGAACAACCATGGCTATCAAGACCAGGGAAGACGGTGTGGTGCAGAGATCCCCAAGCCAACACTGACCTGAGTCCTTAGGCTCATGCACAATGGCCACTGATACTCAAAGCTATTATTCTTCCTACAGTCTACAAGCCTCAAGCCAATGCTGCACTGCCTCGGTTGCAGGGGTCTCTCCAGGCCTCTGCTTCTGCGGCATGGTCTCTTCAAAAGTTGCAAGGACAGGTAGGGCAGAGGGCAGGAAGGAAGGGCAACTAAACTCAGCTGAAAACTGGGGCCAAGCATTAAGAAGCAGTCTTTCCTAGAGAACAGATAAAATAAATAGCATTTTTTAAATAAATAAAATTAATAAATTAACTGGTAGTGTGGGGAAGTTTGCCATACCCAATTTATAAATTTCCACAGGGTTAACAGACTTTTGCATCAAGGCCATCCTTTGTTAGCCTTTGTATTTGCCTAGATAAAGTAATGGGACTTCTTCTGACCCACCTACTCAATTAAAATTAATTTTAGATATGTTTTAGACCTGAATGCATTTTAGTCCTCAAAATCCCCACAGTGGGTATATAGCATGAATCCCATGTGCCATGCTTGTTTTACCTAGAACAGCTGGTCTGCTATATAGGGATATGTTTCTTAAGGTGGATGCTAGTGCTGAGCCACATTGTTTTTATAATTAAACAAGGTATAAACTAATCACTGTGCAGTCAACTCCCTATGAGATAAAATCCATTAACAGCTCTCTACTCACAGTTCAGAAAACTGTGAACTGGCACCTGAAATCAATGCATGTATCCTGGTACAAAGATCATTCTTCTGCCTACATTTCTCCATTCTACCCACAGTTTTACCTCTACTTTCAGGTGGAATTCCACCTTATTACATCTTACTTTTCTTAGCACAGTGATAAGTGTCAGTGTTAAGATATGAGGATTTTCCACATACAAATCAAAAGCAACATTAAAATCCCTAGGGAATTTCAGGGTCACTGCCACTTTGCCATCTTTGAGGCTGAAATTCTGCTTGGACTAGGGATTTTTGGAAAATATAGATTTAGGAATAAATGTGAGATTATGACTGTCATATAGGACATAAATGATTTACAATGCATGCTAAAATGTGATCAGCATTTGGATTTGCATGATCTCCAAGGCCAGGCCATTCCATAGTGAACCATTCTTTCTCCACCCCCTTCTTCTTCCAAACAGATAAGTCTTTATATTTGGGATTTGTAATCTCCTGAGCTGTCACAGAAATTTGGTCTTTTATGTAGGTGAGACTCAATCCATTAATTGCTTTGTAAGCTAGGACAAGAGCTGTAAACTGGCATCAACAGCTGACCTAAGTAGCTGGAAGACTTCTCTAAAGACCTGTTATGTTCACACTGGGCTGAGCCGTCGGATACATGCCATCAGCCTTCCACCTAACATTTTTTGCTCAGCTTTGGTGATTCCTTTGGGGAAGTTTATATTCATGGATGGATACAATGATGCCTTAAATGTATGTTTGCTAGACTTCTGTTCACTCTTATCTTGCTATTTAGAAAACAACGTTAGCTGTTCATACCAATTTCATCAGCAGATAAACACAACTCCCTCATCTTCCCAAGGCTTTGTCACATGTTGACAAACAGGTATATACCTTCAACGGGGAGGCTGAGATGATATTCAACCAACATTTTATTTCAGTTCACTGACAGCATCACTTCAGTTTTGCCCAGCTATTTTTCATCCAAAATCTGCATAATCATGTTCATCCTGCCATTTTCCTGATGTGAAGACATTGGTTTTAGCAAAATGCCTTCCCCATTCTCTTGGCAGCTAAGCCTATAACATGACATCGTTTCCTCCCGGATCATAAACAAAGACCATATTTTATCCTATGACCTCCTCATTTATCCTATGACATCCTCATATCCTATGACATCCTAATTTTTGATCTGAACTTTTAGTTGATATTTTGAGCAATATTATTAAAATATTAAACACCACAATGAAGGGTGTGGCTTCCCTTTTCATGGTATTGCTCCCCTCTGAATACTGCTACTGTACCTGCAGTGGAAAAGAATTACTTGTCCTTGGGCCGCCTTAAGATACAATGTTAGTAAGAAAATAAGTGACATGAAATTTAATACAAAGATTTGAAAGTGTTTCTGGGTAAATATTTTGCTTTTAAAATGTGCCAGATTGCACCAGCTGTCAGGAATTTCGATATAATTTTCTAAGGAAGGACCTCCTAGCCTCTCTAGTTCTTCACAGGCCATCTGACATAGTAAAAATTGACACTGTACTGTTCCACCAATACATTAGGTTTAACTTTCAGGAGCAAAGTATAAGTCATCCCAGAAAAATCTACATTTTGAAAGTCTATTTGCAGAGTGGCATCACCCTGTAGAGCAGATGTGAAAAAGAGAAAGATTTTGCGTAATGAAGATTCCTCTTCTTCCTCTTTTTGCAAGTGTAAGGCCTGTGGGGTACAGAACACCTTAAGGACCTTGAACTGCAGAAATATATGCCTGTGCTGCTGAGTAAAGGTCCTAAACACTTCAAGACTGGGATCTCAGAAGAAAACCTTTGGGGGAATCCTTTATTAACTTAGTATGTCAGTATTTTCTGCTTGATCTGCAGTTCTTTGTAGTTTTATCCCCCCCCCCCCCCCCCTTCTCTGTTGCTAGTAATGAAGAGAAATATAGATGATAATAAGGAGAATGGATGCTGGCACTACAATAAAGACAAAACTGGAAATGCTGCAAGAATGGCAGCTATAGCAAGGATTTTTTTAATGTAATTGCCATGCTATAATTGCCTATTCACCTTTTCTTTTAACCTGGTCTTAAAAAGTACTAAAAAATTCCATCCATTCCATCATAAAGCAGAAATCAGATATGAGAAAGTAAATGAAAATGAAAAAGTAGCTTGCCACTCTTGAGTTAACCTCTCATAGAAATAAATAGGTGCATTCTCAGGTTCAGCAAAGAGGAAGATAATGGGCAAGGGAAAACCATTCTTTTTCATTGTGCTTCTTGGTATCAAAGCCTAAGTTTCTTGTCAAAGAAGAATAAAGATGGAGACTACCTAAGGAGAAAAATGGTAATCTCCCAGCATACTCAATATGCTTCTAAAATAAGACCCTCCCTACAAGCCACTCTGCACTGGTACATCACTTTGCTCACAAATAGCCTGGGAGACATCAATCATGCAGAAGTCTAACATGGTGGAGGCAAGGGGTACGGTTTGCCTTGTCCTGGCCCACTGAATCCCAGATGAGGTAAATCCAGGGGAAAGGATGTTTTTCTCCACTTTTCAGAGAAAAAAAAACCCACTAAGACTGTTATCACTAGCCTACTTTATAAGACATCCCTGAAATCCATGATCTCTTACATTCAGTTGCTTACTTGGACCTGAGACACATCAGTTATTTGTATTTAAACATTTTTGTGGTTATTTGCCACTGAATCAAACACATTAATCAACATGGCTGACCAACTCCAGTTTCAAATGGTAATGTCTTTCCGAAAGTGTCAGCTATAGAGTCATAGATACGGTGTAAGACCCTAGCTTAACACTGCTCACCTCAGTAACTGTGGAAGTCAAAACCCGTATTTTAGTCTCATCTCAATCATTTACTCATTGAGTGGCCTTGGCAACTGATTATCTCCTTTTCTTATGGTGTCCATCCTTGAAGGAAATAACAAACAGCCAAACTTCAAAATAAACAGCTCAGCTTTATAAAACAAGAAAAAAATAAGCCAAGTATTAAATGCTACCATGCTCTACTGAGGTGTTGCTAAGCCTCCTTCTCAATCTGTTCTGATACACACCAAACAGCACTTATCTTCACTATCATCTACCACGTACTTGCTTAGTAATAGTGCATCTTTATCACCATTTACAACTGTAACCTGTAGAAATGTTACTGAGAACAAACCTAATTGCTCATCAGTAGTAACAGAAAAAGGCAGCTTAATTTTCAAGGTTTTATTTATGCTATTTGGGGATTTACTGAGACTTAAATGCATATCTGCATTTAAGCTTAGCACTCCAATTTCTACACACAAACAACTGTGCAGCAGAAGAGGGAAGCTAGGACACTGCATCAGCTTGTTTGCTAAGAAGCAAAAATTTCCAGGGACTTCAACTGGGAAAAGAACTGTAAATGACAGCCATGAGAGACAGCTAGAGCAGTAGCTCCCTGCCTCCCTCATTTCAGCTGGAGCAGCTGAGATTGAACTGCCCTTGGAGAAACCTGTGTGAGCATGTGCTGTAAGACTGAGATTATCAGGAGAAAAACAGAAACTGAATGCACTCAGCACTAAAAGAAATTCAGAGACCACTTGTGAAATGGCTACTTCAGAGTGGCATGTGCTGCTCTCTGCTGAATTTAATGGAGCCACCCTACAAAAAGACTGAGGCTGGGAAATCTGCCAAGTGAGGCTTGAAGAAGACTAAACTATTATTATGAAAGAAACTAAGAAAAGGGCTATCATAAAGGGATTCAAATTTTACTTATAGTTAGTTTACAACTCGCATGTTGCAAGTAGATATTGCAAATTATCCTACATAGAGAATAATCAAAGTAGGATTTTTTTCTCAGCTTTTCAGACTAGAGGTTTTCTACATTAGGAAAGCGTAATGTCAGACAATTCAGCACTCTTATTTCTTTCATCAGCTATTTTTCTCTTGATGCTCTGTTCCTCGGGCATATGTAGCCTAATGTGGGCTTTTCCTGCAAGGATGCATCACACGTTAACTGGTCAAATCTGTTATGGAAGAGGCAATTCTCCACAAAGGAACAGGAGCACCAAGACAAGGAAACCTCTCAAAATTTATCAGTCTCTTCCCATGAACACGTGAACACATAATTTAAAACAGGTGATAAACCAGAATTTAAATGGGTAAACAAAACATATACGGAGCTTCATTGATAGTGGATATTGGAGAAACATAGATGTTTACAATGAGATATATGCTTAAGAGTGTTTCTGAATCAAAGAGGTGCCTGGAAGTGGGCTCAAGAGTAAGTGAAATTACTCTGTCTTTTCTAAACCAGGGAAAAAGCAAGATTACGCAGCTGCCAAACCTGGACTATATTAGAAGCAAGGCTATTTACATCTGATTAATCAACACTTCAGAGTTCACTGAAGGAGCATTTGTCTACCTTTGGCTGCAGTCTATTGTTCTTCATCAATTGTTTTGCATTTATTTTTGGATTGGGTTGAAAAAATTTCTAATTTCCTGTAATTTGGGAAAAAGCGCATCTTGCAAAGGATCATAAGCTTGATGGGAAGGACAGGATGCATTATTTATTCTCTTTCTTCCTCCCTGTCACTGTGATCTCAGGTCACATACATAGGCATCTGAGAAGATAATTCATAGGCTTCCCTGTATCCAAGCCTTCCAACCATGGGGCTGTCGGCCGCACTTTCTCCCAACAGGCAGTGTAACTGCTGTCACTTTTACATCCGTAGCATCTCACAAATGCCTCTCTACTTTTGTCACACTATTCTCCATGTTTTCATAACCTTCCTCCTGTTTCATTAGTAATTTCATACCTCCTGACCTGCCTTCCTTGTCAGTGCAGCCAAGATGCTGCCTTGACACTGCTTGGCTTCTTTTTCCAATCTACCCAGGTGACTCACATAAATCCACAATCTTTTCCTTAGAAATCAGCACAATGGCTTCACTCCTGTTGCATCACTTGCAAATCTCTTGCTTTTAAATCTCCACAGAATTTATGTTACCTCCTGCCATTCCTGTGTGGAGACCCTTAACTTGTTCATTCCTTTCATACACACTTCAGACCTTTCTCCCACAAATCCTGGTGTGACCAAGGTGTGCTTGAAATGAGACCCCAGTTCTGCAAACAAGGTGGCTTCCCCTGTCCATGTCTCACCAAGGAACCCATTCCTTTCAACTGTTACCTTATTCTTTCACCTCCATTCCTGTACTATTTCACTTTTATCTCATGAGATGTTTAGTAGATAAATTCATTGAAGAAAAGAAAGCATGCAAAATAAAAATTAGATCACTGTGGAAAAATCAGACTTCAGTAAAATTTCTCCAAAAATCCTGTAGAAGTTCCACCAGGCATTGTTCCACATATGTGATAATCTCTTCAGCACAAGTGTTGGTTCTTTTAGATGATTAGTATATACCAAAAAATCCTCAGCCTCTGTATAAACATAAATCAACAGCATTATAAAACATAAATTATAGGTATTAGAGGAAGGAAAAGTTGCAGCCTAAGTAATGGTCTGAGATTCAAGGGGTTTCAAATCAATTCAGGTTTTACCTGGATGTAAAACCCTCTATATTTCATGTTTCCATGGCTCTCTGTAGAACAACAACATTGAGTTTCCCTGGGACCTCTGTTCTGCCATCTCTACCATTAGCACTGTAAACTCCTCAGGGCAGAGTCCCCCTTGCTACACATACAAATGATGCCTGCAGCAAAGAAACCCCAAACTCATCTGGGCTTCTAGGTTTTAACATGTTATAAACACTTCATTAAGAGTTTATTATTAATATAGCAGTTACTGGTAATGCTGAAAAATGCTTTTCTCTATTTTTTTCTCTCTCACAAAGACACAGGCACACACACACCATTCACACAGGCTTTCTTTGGCTGCTATCACCACCACACACTGACCTTTGAAATATGGAAATAAAAGTGCTCAGAAATAAAGCTGGCAGCAACAGCAGCCCGACTGTCGTCATTTAGAATCTGAAACAAGTGGGGCCATAGTTTGCAAGCTGTCTTCATAATTACTTGAAGCAGTTGTCACTCTGGCTCTAGTTTGTTCATTACACCCCAAACAAACAGCTGATATTTGTTAAAGCACATAAGCCACTTTGTTGAGGCAGGGTTCTTTATTGTGAGGAACCTTGCAGCTGCGAGTCACATGCAGTTCATAGTATTTCCTGATTTCCTTTGCTTTATTTGCTTCCCTGCATTCCCTTTACAGCAATGTCTTTTTTACCAGAGAGAGAGAGAGTAAAAAAAAATACAATAAGGTAAACATTAGCTAACATAAAGCTTGATAGGCTTAAGGTTTATGACCCAAATCTGGTTACCATTAAACAAATACTTTTGCTGTGGTAAAGAATGCTTAGCAATAAGAAAGTCATGGATGGAATTTGAGGCTGCTGCACTCCAGTGAAACGACTGCTGCTTACAGTTCAGCGCCTTCCCTCTGCAGTAGCCTGAAGGGGAAGCGAATGGACGGCATCAATCTGAGCCGAGTCAGGAGGTTTCTGGGAAGGTCCTTTCTTTGCTCCCTTACGTCCTGAAAATTGAGAGTTTGGCAAGTGTTCTGTAGTATTCCACGTAAGAATGGTCAACTGGCTGATGGTTGTGGTCTTCTCTGATGAACCACTGGGTGGTTGCATAGGAAAAGATCCCCTTTCAGTCTGCAGTTGGCAGGTCTCCATGACTGCTGGTGGAGATGAAGGAAGGAATGGAGAAGGTTTGCAGAAAGCAGAGCTGGTTTCATCTGGGCTATACGAGGGGAAAAAATCCTGTTTGATGAGACTTTTTTCAAGCCTACTCTGGCAACATGAGTTTGAAAGAATAAAGACAAAAAAAGAGCTCAGTAGGCCAAAGAAGTTGACACAGTCTTGTACAAGACTAAACTGTTAAATAAGCTCTAGATGTGTGAACAGAGATCTCAGCCTGATCAGCTTCACAGCAACAATCGCTGAAAGAAATAATGTAATTTCTTTTAAAGTAAAGATACAGAAGAAAAAAACACAATGAAAGCATTTAAAATGTAGCGTATTTCATTTTGATAGCATCCCTTATTCCCTTTCCCATTACAAAATGCAGGGAATTTTTATGTGTGAAAAACCCTGTTTGGCAATCTTTCAGATGATATGAAAGATGTTACTGGTTGTCCTTGTTGGAGGGGAAGAATCAACTGAGGTGTTGTTACTGCAACTCTTTAAAATGTGCATAAGGCAAACAGTCAAGGTGAGAAAAGACCAGTAAAGGGAGAAAATGTGGTTTATTTCTATCCTGTTGAGTTGTAGCTCCAAGCTCATTGTTGTGGAAACATGAGTCCAGCACATTGTCTTGTCTGACATCTGCACATCCAGCAAACTTGTACCAGTGCTGAGCTATTTGAGATAATGGTTTTATATACAGCAACGGACAAAAGATACACTCCTAGACTGCTAATCAGTCTTCCCGTTAAACATGAAACAGTGAGAAAGAAAGAAGGAAAGTGAGATGCAGTACAGGGAGATACCGGGCGGTCTCACAGGTGGGGATGGTAAGGCCATGTATTATTTAAGAACTTCAGGAAATCCAGGGAAGGAGGTAAAAACTTGTGGGTTCTTCTCTCAGGAAAGGGGTCAAAAAAGGAAAGCCCAATGGCATGAAAGCGGGTAGGAGGTGAAACCCATTACATGCAGTTCACTCTTTTCCATTCAGTCACTTCCAGTCTTCTGCAGAAAATCTATAAAACTGCAGTATGTAGAACAAGTTACCTTTTCATTATTCATAATTTAGGCCTTTAATTTCTCATTCTCTTTCCTACATGGTGGCATCTATAGCTTGCTCTTGATAGACCTACCTTGTCTTTCTGCTCTTGTCTGTGTCTGACTTTTATACTTTGCATGTAAGAGGCCAAGTTAGACCTCTGCTATTTTGTGAAGCACAGGAGAAACCAAGGGTCCAGAGAAAAAGGGAATGGACAATCCATAATCTCAGCACAGAGTATTTGCCACACCGATCTCAGTTGAGGTATGTCTATAATACATCCTTACAGGAGGAGGTAGGAGAACTTCCCAGGTCACAGCTCTCGGCTCTGACCTGTATTCTGGTCACTTCCTTACTCCGTACTGAGATGAGTGCCAAGATGTGAAATCCCATCCTTCCATGCCTGCACTTTCAGGGGAAGAAAAGGGAAGCATGAGGCAAGAAGAGAAGCTGCGAGGTGTACAGCCAATTCCCAGTCTAAACCATCAGGGACAGGACTGCAGGGAGTGTCCTTGTGTGCGCCTGGTCCACAGGCTGGACATAGTCACTGTGACCTTGTCCCTCTGATGGCACCAAGCCAGTGCTGCTGTGGGTTATCTGCCAGTACAGTCAGAGACAAATTGCTTTTGTCCTGATGGCAGTTTGCTGTGATTCTGGCTCAGCTGAAAGAGTTTTTTTCCATTTTTATATGTAAAACCATGCCCAACACTAACCACACTGTAAGGATGCAGAATTAGCAATAACATCATGGGGCAAACTTGCAAAACTATTTTATTTGTTTGCTGATTTCCTCCCAAACAGACGTGAATTGTTTGCATGAAGGCTGAGGTAGAAACGTGATGCTTCAGTATATAACCCAAGTTGGGTCATTTATACAGGGCATGTGCCTCCACCTGCATCCACCCTGTGCTTCCTGGTTTACCTATGTGCATAAATAAAGCAAGTTTCACTGGAGCTTTGGCAAGCCTGGCTTTCCCAGCAGAAGCTTTTCATATTATTTTCCCTGGCACCCCTGCCAGTAAGTGCACCCACTGAAAAGATAACAGAATGTTTATAAGGAAAGGGTGACAGCAGAGTAGCAGTCTCCTAATATACCTCTCCAAACATGCACTTCAATGACCAGAAAACTTTTTATGCTGGGAAATTTTAAAAGAAGAGGATGCAGCTAACAAAGATCAGAGGCGACATGCCAGTGTAAAGGACTGTCAGAGCAGAGAGGTACTGGGCGTTGAACTGATGACCAAGCTGAATCTTCTATAGAAAGTTTAAGATTTATTGATTAAAAAACTCTGAGGCAGTACTAGGATGATATAGAAATAAATGTTAAAAGGTAATGCTGAGCAGTGTAAAAGGCTATATATCTCAGCTGGGAAGTAATCTTTCTAGTAAAGGCTGTCAAATTTCTTTCCTTTCAGTAGGTGTTTCCTTTGTCTCATTTACTGAGCAGAAATGTCTGCCCATACGGAGACAAGCACCATCAAGCGTGTTGCTACTGCTAGATGGACTGGGGTTAGTCAAAACCCAAAGTGGAAAGCATCTTAATAAAACAATAATGCAACCAGTATGTATTGAACTCTTAGTATCTGGTTTGTTGTACCACAAAATATATTTTAGGAGGCCAAGTTTGAAAAGCAAGTATCTAACAAGGGATTTTTTTTTTCCCTCCTTTTCTCACTTTCCTTCTGTTTCCTGAATGTATTCTATTATTTAAATATTTTACAAGATAGGCAGCGTTCTCCCTCAATTTAAACCCTGGTGAAAGAGCATTAGAAAAAGTGACAAGACTATCATTCAAAGGAGAGGGTCACACTAGTGGCTTGTTACTTCATTTTCATGACAAAGATTGCATCTGACATTTAATACCCAACATCTTTCAAGAAATATAGTGAAGTGCTCCACCATTTTGACCTTTTCTTGGATCTTTATTTCTGATTGGCCCATCCATTCCACTCTTTCCTAGGCATTATAGCCCTATCAATCAAGGGAATAGAGATTACAGTCCACTGTGATACAATACACATTTAAAGGAGGCACCATTAAGGTTTTTAGGCCCCACATCTTCTGCAGCTTAGAATTGTTACAAATGGATCACTAGAAACTATTTTCCTTTTTTTATTATTCTCCAGCCTCTTGCAACGAATTAAGAAAATAATAAAGCCTTCAGGATTGGCAAAGATACTGTGACCACAGCACCTAACAACATCCCTAGGCAACGGGTTTGCATGAGGAACAGATTTGGCACGACTAACTGAGGATGCTCATTGAGAGGCAGAGGGTTTTGCTCACTTCCAGATCAACCTTTGTGCTAAAGCAGCTTTGTTTCTCTCTCTCTTGTTCTCACTCTCTTTCTGCCCTCTCTGTGTATATTTTGGGGGGAGGGCAGGTGAAATTTAATAACACTTTAAAAGTGTCCACCTGTAAAAAACATTAATCAGTAACACCCAGTTCTTCAGTGGCACATTTCAACTGCAGATCTCCAAGCACTTCCCAGAAGTGGGAAGGGGTTTTTTTAGGAATGCCCTGTGTTTGATCCAGAGGCCACTGTGGAGCCAGGAGTGGAATCCAGTGTTCCCCATTCCCCATGCTGAGTGCTCCTCCCTAGGAACCAAAAGCATTACTGAAAATGCACGGGTAAAGACACACTTTTGGGCTTGCAGGAAGGTAACAGAAAGAAAAGGGGAACACTATAGGGCACCATCGGCATGTCCTTTATTTACTGTTGCTGTATTTTCTCACAAAAGAAACAGTGATTTGTATACTGCAATTCACAGCAATGACAAATAGATCAAGGAGTTTATGGCCACTAGTGACTGACATCAGCTCTGAATTATGTCCTGCAGTGACCAAACTCTTAGCCATGTTACTGAAGATATAGTGAAGCACTATTGAAGTTGCCATATAGCTAATGCAACAGCAGACAGTACACTGTTCAAGCAGCTCAGCAAACGAAATGGATTACATTCATACATGGAAGGAAAGTAAAATAACGAAGATACAAAATAGACAAATAAGAACTTCAGGGAAGGTGTTTTCAAAAATGCACAGACAGCTATAGAGAGAGCCTGACTGAAAAACATCAATCTGAAATGGAAAAAAAAAGAAACCCCATGCTTTTCATTGTTGCTGACACAGAGTCAGTAGCATGTACATGCCATGGATACAGTTTTGCAGTGAGGGCTTTATTTGCTCTGAAGTGTAATCATCTATTACATGTTCCATTCAAACATCTTGTGAGGTTTAAGGAAGCAGAGTAAGTTGTATGAGCAGACTGCAACATTGCATTAGAATTGGATGCAGTCATGATGAGGGGAGGACTGAGTGAGTGAAGGGGGAGTTATTTCTCCTCAGCACTCCCCATGTCAGTAAGTCTTTGCGAGTCTCGTAACACAATAGTCACAAGCTCTTCCAGAAAAGGCCAATACTGCTTATTGTATCTGTTTTCCTATTGAGCTAGGGTGAAAGTTCATTAAGAATTATTTTTAAAACTTGAATTTTATTAGAAATCTAGTTCTTCAAAACTGATCTGTTTATGGAAACTTATTGGTGTGGATGAAATTTTCAGCAGGAAAAAAATTGTAGAGTTCAAGTTTTTGAGAGTTCAAGAGTTTCAAGTGTTCAACAGCCACAATATTCTGCATAGAGCACTCAGCTGAGATCTTGGAGATATTAGCTCAAGGGTGTTAGCCCTGCTCCAAAAATAGAGTCTTTAACTTAAATTATGGAGTACAGGCTAATCCACGGTGATATGTTCTGCTCCCCTTATCCTTCTCCACCAAAAAAATAAACAACCAAACCCCAAGAAATCAAACCCAAAAATAATTGTACAAAAAACTTGATTTCGTCTCTGTGAGGAATGGAAGGAAAAAACAAATGTGCAAAAAATGTTATGGGATGAGAATTCCCAGGCCCATTTTGTAGAGGAGGAAATCGAAGCAGGTGAGAAAAGCAGCTTTGCCAGAGCTGCAGTGCAAGCTCCTGACAGATGGAGGGTTAAAAAACTAGGAGCTTTTACTAATACTCACAGCACAGGGCTCATTTTTCTGGGGAATGTATTTACTGTCAGTCAGCCCAGTGTTTGCACCAGAGCTTTTCTCACAGAACATTTATACAGATAAACCTCCCATTTCCCCTAGAGCTCCCTCTGACCCCTCTGCCTGTGGTGGGAGTCCCACTGGGAACGGGATGTCAGAGGGACACTAGGCTCCCAGCCCCAAGCAATGAGGACAGGGAGTAGACACAGTACTTGTGTACCCTCTTCAAGCTGTGCACATTGGCAGGAACAAATGGGGTGGCACTCTGGCTGGGATGTGACAGGACCTCAACGCATGCTCTGGCCAGGCCCCACAGATGAGGGTTGTGTAGGCTGCTGAAGTTCCCTCTGCCCCCTCTTTCTGCCTGGTGCTTTCTGCTGCTGTTCTCCCTCCTGACATTTCACAGGGCTTTTTTTAATCAATTGCTTTGCATTTCATTATGCCAGAAACACATATTCCTGGAAATTTGTCTTGCCATCTACCAACTGGAGAACTGCTCATATGCTAGTACTCGCTCCTGCTCATGTCCCCAGTTTGTAATTGGAGCTAACAGTCTCCAATTTTAATGTCAGATTTATGCTGATTTTCTCTGTCTTTCTGACTCCCACCTTCTTTCTCTCTCTTTGGCGTCTGTGGGTTTCCCTCCCCTTCCAGCTTGGACTTGTGGTACTGGTGGCTTAAACCTGAAGGGATCTTGTCCTGACTGAAAGGCATCCCTTTGAAATTCATATGACCCAGGAAGAACTGAGACATTTCAAAAAATTTATTCATTGAGCAACACCTTTACTCTGATCTGGAGTGAATTTTGAAGCTTTAAGAAGTATTGGTAATTAGATGGGAAAATGTGCTTGAAAGGCTCGTCTTACGGAGTAGCTTTGTTTTAAGTTGGTGGTGTCAGGAAAACCTCTGTAGGTTCTAGGCTTTGTCAAAAGCTATACGTTATTCACATTAACTTTGTGTGAACTAAATATATTGGCAAATGTAGGCAGTTTGGGGAGTGCTTGCTTTGTTTCTAGATTCTTTTGCTTCAGCATTAGAAAGAAAAAGATACTTAATCTGTATTTGATGAGAATTTTAAATGTTGTTTGGGAGGGCTATTTCATTAAGATCAGATTCTGATACATTCGGTGCTGCTCAATGGCACCTTATTCTCCATTCGTTTCAGTCCTACCATGTGGCTATTGTTGCTGTCTGATTTTCATGGCCATTAAGGGAACTTTTTTGTGCACGTTCTGATTGTTTACTCGCTCCTCAAAGTGAGGGCAAATGTCTTCTGAAGTTCCAAAAAACATCACAACCTTCAACTCCCAACCCTTTCTGTCTTCTCTCTCTCTCGCTGCTTTACCTCCAAGGGCTAACTTTTTATTATTATATTGCTTACTGTTCCCCAGGGTAATAATATCTTAGTCCCTTCCATGTAAAATCAGAAGAGATGTTAAAACTTCTCTTGACCTTTAGAAAGGTCTGCCTCTTTCTTTTTCAATTAAAATTCTGCCCAAGCGATGCTTTGTTTTCTGTGGTATATTTGTTTGTTCATTGTTGCTTTTGTATTTTCTGTGTTTCTTTGTTTGGTTGAGTTGTTTGCTGTAGGTGGTTTTCAGAGCGTTTTTTTCAGAGTGGGTAAAGAAAGTAATAGATGTTGTGAGTGACATCCTTGTCATGAAAAGGTTTTTCTCAGAGGAAGGTTTATGTGGCCTTCACTAGAGATGGGACTTAGTCTAACAGTGAGATGCAAGTTAGTCACAAACTTTGGTTAGAAACTCAGGTAATCTCTATGGGAATTTATTCAGTAACTGCATCCCCTCACCCAAGCGTGTTTGTTATCAGCTATCATCTGTTTCACTCTGTGCTTTTTGAACCGCAGCTATAGTGAGCTCAAATATCCCAGCATTCACCCTGCAGCCAAGTTCAAGTCCATGATTCAGCCTTTTTAGGCCTCATGCTCCCTGCATCTTGGGTACCATAGCTCCTGGAGAAGTGTCCTGGGCAAGGGAAAGGCTTGGCATTGGGAAGCAGCAGTGTGCCTAGCCACCCCCGGAGCAGGGACAGTGGGAGCTTTTCCCAAAACACCATACAGGAACAGATGCTGAACCTCCTCTGACGACTCCAACAGCCACTACTAACCCATCAAGTCCCAAGGGAGGATGCTGCCTGAGCTTTCAGGTGGTGGTCTCTGTAGAGCACAGACCGACATTTTTTTTCTTTCCCCTAGTTTGGGTTTTGGTTTGGGGGGTTGTTTTTTTTTTTTTCTTTTTTTTTTTAAAACTACAACGTAATTTATGTGAAATGCTCTGGGACTTGATAACACTCAGCCTTCAGGCTCATGCCTGAGAATGCACCTAAGCATAAATTATTGCACAATAATTCAAGCCCTGTCTGGTCTTATTGCTTAATAAAATTAACATTGTGATATGAACCAAAATGTCTTGAAGTGAAATTGCACTTTTTCAAGAGTTCAATTGAAAGGAAAAAAAAAACACCCAACAAAGGAACAAACAGGTTTTTATAAGTGAGGTAAAATAGAACTCTCTTTCATCTCAAGACTTTCTTTTTCCTTTTTACAAGCCAGCAACTTAGTTGCTTTTTGTTCTCTAAGTAATGTGAGATGCCTTTTTATACATACTCTGAGTTGTTTCATCATTCAGAAGCAAAGCAAAACCAGAAAGTTGCATGTGTTCCTGGATTTTATCTTTAATGAAAAATACCTTTTCTCCATTTTTTTGTCATGCCAGCAGTAAAAGGAATAGTACAGTGCTCTGAAGAAAATACCTAGGAGACAGGAACTTCTCTGTCACTCTCTTCTTAAAAAGTTCACAAAGTAAAAGTGATGCAGGAGTTCCTCAGTGCTGTCTTGGTGACAAATCAGGGCATCTCTGCTCTTCTTACTTTAAAATGTGTAAAAATACACACCAGCACATAAGGAAACACTAAGCTTAAGATCGTAGTGACAAGGAGCGTGAGGAAGACTGACCGAAGATACAGAGCCATGCAATATCAGTTAGACTGACAGGAAAGCTTGAGAATTAAAGGTGGTAAAGCACTTGTGGCAGACAGCTTATTTGCTCTTTTATGTCTGTAGGAATGTGGACAAGCTGGCCTTTTACTGGAGAAGTCAGCCTGTCACAGGGTCCAAGTATACAGCCTTCTGCAGCTCAAGAAATTGTATTGGCTACACAGAGACAAGCCACAGATCAAGCAAACACTTTTCCATATGTATAACTTGCAACTGAAGTTACAGAACTTAATTTCTGTATAACTTGCAGTTAGTTTTAGGTCTTTGCCTATGCTATGGAAAAGATGCAATTTATTCCTAGCCTAAAACTCCAAATGCATGTTCATAGTTTTGGGTGTTTTTATTTCTTGAATGGAATGATCCTCTCTCTCCCCCAGACAAACAGTGATTACACTGCTCATACCAATTCTTGTCAAGACAGGAAGATTGTTTAAAACAGTCTATGTGATGGTTAGTACACCAAGCCCATGAGTGGTGCCATGGAGATTATTTTGCAAATGCACAAAATCTCCTTACAAGAAAAAGTCTGAGTCTGAAAGCAGATATTTATTAAGGTAGTCCCAAGGAACCACAATGTAGTAACTGCTGGGAAACACAGAACAAAAAAGAGATAGAGGTCTAGAAGTGCAACTGAATGAAACAAAAACCAAGGGTAGCCTTTTGTCAACCTCCTATATGTGCTGGAATGAAAAAAGTGAATTTGAATCAAAATCAAAGACAGAGAAACTGCTGGGTCTGCTCTCTACATGCCTTTGAACTGGCCTAAGCATGCCTCAGTCTAGGCTGGGAAACGTGCATGCACTAGTTTGAGGATTTCACAATTATGAAAACTAAGGAGTCTTTTGTTTTTATATTTTGTTTAGTTAAATATAGCACCATACACATCTTGTCAAAAAGGGTTTTGAGCAAGTCTTTATGTGCTTTTAAAAGGCAAGTAAACAGACAGAGAGACACTGACTGGTTTATCTCTCCAGCCAACATGCTAGGAAAGCAAACTTACTTTCTTCTAGGTACTACTTTTTAACTGGGTTCTTCCCAGTGTAAACTCTACAAGAAGATCTTCATGTGGGCTTGCAAGAACTCCCTTAGGTGGGTCCAGTAGAAGGTCTTGGTCACCATCTGTGGGAGATGCCATGCTACAGAAGTCATCTGCTGTACGTTCTCCTTTCTGCATTATCAGTAGCCACCCTCAGGCCTGGGGACAGAGGAGCAACAGGGCAGTCAATGCAACTATCCCAGAGTGCTAGTACAAAGTGGAAATAAAAGGCACAATTTCCACAATGGGGAAGAATAGCTTGGAAAAAATCAAAAACCTCGGACAGAATGAAGAAAAGAATTAGGTCACTGACTCTGAGCCAGGAAAAAATACATACAAAAGGAAATTAGAACAGCAGAAGTATTTCATATTAGCTCACCCAAAGATTTAACGTGCATGGGCAGCAGTATGTTCTGTCTTCTGGAAAACTATTATGGGCAGGAAAGATTGTTAGGAATTTCTATGCCATCTCCACAATATAACCAGTCCTACCCAACAAATTACATATGTGGCAGTATACATATGATATGAGATATCCCTTAAGCCTGAAAGACAAATGCTGGACTCACCCTAATGAGAAACAGCACAAAGCCTGCTTGTTAACCCTTTTGTACTGTACATTACACACACATTGCCAGAATATCATCAAGGTTGCAAAGAAGCACCCTACATTGTTATTCTCCGCACTGCACATGTGGATATTTAATTACATGTTAACATTTTTTCACATTAAAGTCACTGCCTCAGAGGCTGGAAGGAAGCTACTGTTGTTTCCAAGGCTTCATTTTTTGCAGAAGGTGGATACAGTGTAGGACATGATAAGTAACAGCTTGTAGAAACCATTCCCTGGTGCATGAAGGGTAATAAATGATTGGAAACAATCTGCACAGAATTACCAAAGGAGAACTGTGTTTGTCCAACCCGATTGCCGTCCACAATGGAAGACTGTGGATAAGGGGACAGCAGTAAAGATCATTTACCTTGATTTCAGTAAGGCTTTTGACATACTCTGCCACAGTGTCCTCATAACTGAGGATATGTGAACTAGATGGATGGACACAAGGTTGGTGGGAAAAACTGCTGGACTCTTGGGCTTGAAGGGTTGTACTCAATGGTCTGAAGTCCAGCTGGTGGCCAGTTATGAGTGTGTTCCTTGAGTCAATACTGGGGTAATATGTCTAACATCTTTATCAGGAACCCAAGCGATGGGAGGAAAGGCACCCTTAGCAACCTCGTGGATGACACCAAACTGGAGGAAGCAGCTGACACACTGGAGGGCAGGCCTGTCATTCAAAGGGACCCAAAGTCTGGAGAAATGAGCCAGACGGAAAGTCATGAAGCTGAATAAAGGCAAACACAAAGTCCTGCACCTGGGATGGAATAACCTCATGCAATAACAGAGGTCGGGAACTGTTTGGTTGGATAGCAGCTCTGCAGAAAATATTCTGGAGGGTCATGGTGGACAAGCTGAACATGAATGAGCAGATTATTATTGCAGCGATGAAGGCTAACCATATATAGCAAGAAGATAACCAGCAAATCAAAAGCAGTGTTTATTTCCCTTTACTTATCACTCATGAGCTCTTATCTGGAATATTCTGTACAGTTTGGGACCCTTCCATACAAGGCAAAGTGGAGAGAGTCCTCTGGAGGGCCAATGAGAGGATAACGGGTCTAAAGCATAGAAGAGGAGAGGCTAAAGGAACTGCATTTATTTAGCTGGAGAAAAGAGGCCTAAGGGGACCATCCTCCACTGCCTGAAGGGGATCATAGAGAGCAGTTCTCAGAGGTGCACAGTAAAAGGACAAAATGCAGTGAGCAATCACACACTTCAGAAAGGGACATTTCAATAAGGGTAGTGAAGGATTGGAAGAGGGGCCCTGAGAAGTAGTGGGATCTCCTTCCTTTGAGATCCAAAGAACTCACCTGTACAAGGCCCTGAGCAACCTGACCTAACTTAGGATGTTGGCCCTACCCTGAGTGGGGATATGGACTAGGTGATTGCCTTCTGACTTAAATTTTTCTGTGGTTCTGTGATTCAAAATACCATGTGCCTGAAGAGCCTAAAGTCCATATCCTATATGAATTCAGCCTCTCTGGCCTGATAGGTGTGGGACACAGTAGATGATAGCCTCTGCCTACAGCTAGTATCTGGTGATCACTGGAATGTCCATGCTTTTGGAAAAAGCAACACCTACGAAGTGGTTGTAGCATTTCAAAGGCACTTTGAATTCACAACTCTTATCTTGCAGGAAATATTCTAGCCCCTGAGCAACTCACCCCAGTTCAAAAGAGAGTTGTTCTGCAATTCATTTTCTGAAGCCTGTGTTGGAACAAGCGAACGTACAGGAAAAAAAGTAAGAATTGTATGGTCAAGAGAACAAGCAAGTAGGGACTGACTCTACAGTCAATTGATTAAGGCATTGAAGTAAGTGCAAAAGAACTGGTGACAATTAGAAAAGGGGAAGATCAGAAGGTCTCTGCTCCCCAGCATATTCACATGTTTTACATGTGAGAATCATCAACTAAATTATCCAGGGAGAACAGAAAAATACCTATGTCTCCTCTTCTAGTTGAGATCATTTTTGCATCTGCTCCCCAGTCAATAATACAGGAAAGAATAAGAGAAAGAAAGTGAGAACTTACACTGAAGAGACTGGAGAATTGAATTCTGTCCCTTTTTCAGCCATAGACTGTCAATGTGATACAAGGCCAGTCCCTCAAACCACCATTTCACAGGCAGTAAGCCATAACAGCAGTCCTTTGCTTGACACTCTGAGATCTAATACAGAGAACACTGGTACACTTCCAAGTGTAATTGGAGCCAGTGTGAGCTGTGGTATGAATATACAGGCTACACTATTTAATGTTCCCAGGACCACTCACTGCTCCCAGGACCAACTGCATGGAGCGCCTCTGCCCATATTGTTCAGCTCAGCTTCCAAAACAGCATGGACATCTCCACAGTGTCTGCTGAGACTAGTTCCTGGCCTGGCTCGACTCCTATGCTCAGGAATTGTCAGAGGAGAATTGGAATGAGCCAAAAGCATGTCAGGAACTGTTCTAACAATTCAGAACAGGGTTTGAGTGATCACCAGAGCATAAGGCTTACGGCTACACGTGGAACAATGAGAAAAAGTAAGATATTGAATAAATGGTTGTGACGCAAATGCTGTCCTCCTCACTTAGTAAACATAGCTTTCCTGTGCTACCCTTCCAAATTAGCCCTTCAAATCTTGCCTCTTTCCTTTCTTTTCTGGGCTGTTGAGTAGGCATGCAAGATAAGATCTCAGTGTGCTACTGATCAAAATCAGCAAGATCCCCCATTAATCCTCCTGCCTGTCTTTATCTGTTGTGGCATTTTAAACTGCTATTCCAAACTCTATGTGTAAGGAAGGGCTCACTTCATCTCATATTTTATAGCATGAAATCCAGTCAGGACCCAACCCAGGCTAGAACTGCTTTGTAATAAATAATAAAGATTGTCAAAAATGATAACAATGTTTTTGAACAACTGTGTTTGTTTTTAAGATATGTGTGTTGCTTTAAATTATTCCATTCTTTAATTTACACTTGGCTTTGTCTCTCAGTTCAGGAAGTCTAAGTTAAATATTTTTAATGCTGATTTAGATCATCAAATAGGAAAAATCTTGCAGTTCCCTAGTTGAGGGGATTTAGGTCTGAATAGTGATTGAGGTATCTCTAAGAAGTCTCTAATTTGTACCATTTTAGAAACAATTCCTTGAGGCAAAAGGAGAGGTCCAGAAACACCAGCTTCTGAGTGTCAGGCTAACAGACCTCAAGCCTTTATACTGCCTCCAGTTTTTCCTAGAACATACTCTTGGAGTTGGCACAGGCCCTGGTACAATGGACTACTTTATGACTGCGTTACATCTCCTTTGTGCTAACCTGCAATGAGTAAGCTGATAGGTTAAACGTATGTTGAATAAAGGGGTGTCATTTCTTTGTAAAAGTCATATTTTGACTGTAACTGTAGACCTGTCAAAACTCCGACATTGAGCATCCTTGGTCATGCTCCACAATTTCACACACCAACTAGGAGGCCTAAGAGACCAGTGACACAGATTCCCAGTGCCTGGTGTACCACAATGGAAGTGCATTCTTCACTCAGTCAGAAATGCCCCATTCTGAAAGAAGAATCTTGCATGTGGATGGCATAATGGAAAATCCTTTAGTCATGAAAAAATGCCAACCTTTTGCCGAAAGGAATTTTCAAAAAATGTTTTTGGGAAAATAGAAGTAAATCTCTACAAAATCTTAATCATCCAGGCTGCCAGCTGCTGGGGAGCCAAAGGCGTTGCGAGCCAAGTAGCTGGGGAGCCATCAATTCAGAGAGATAGGAATGTGTCAGCCTCAGAAGCTGGGCATACCAGGGAGCCCTTGAGCAGGAGAAGCCAGGCAGCTCAGCAGGTCTAGCTGGCAGAAAGCATCGGCTTCTTTATCATCAACATTTTTTTCAGTAGAAAATACCTTTCAGCATATTTTCAACAGAATCTAATTCTCAGAAACCCCAACAGTGACACTACTAAATCACCATAACTCTGCCAGATGTGAACGTCAGTCAGAGGATGGTATTCAACTTCATAAATAAAGGGGCAGCAGAAGGCTGGGGGAACTCCCGTGTCTCTAAGAAAGCAAGGTACCGCGTCTTTGCTACTTATACTATAGCAGAGAAATCACTTCTCAGTAGCAGATAATTTTTTCACAGGGACTAAAAGGACCACAATAGAACAAGGGATGACCTACCCTGTTCTATTTGGCAGCCCAGGCCAGAACGGTCCCCTCCAGGAGGAGCGAAGCCAGCACCTCCTACGAGGTCAGAGGCACTTTGCAGATCATGCTGCACTGATCTGTGAGGTGGCCTCACTGCAGAAGTTTAGGGCATTCACAACTCAGGGTAGAGCTGAATGAACTGGTGCAGAACAGCTGAGTAATTGTAGCTTTATTCAGATTATATCCTGTTGCCGAGCTTGTGAGTTCCTATGTCCTTCTTTCCTTAATAGAAGTTCCCTTGCTTTACATGTTGACTCAGAGCTGTTACAAGGTCAAAGCACTCTTTAGGCCTATGGACAGTGAGTGCCTGATAAGAGTGACTGCAGGAGGGTATTTTTTTCTCAGCTCGGACAGAGGCCAAACCAGTTTTGTTGGAATCCTAGACCCACTGAATCCAAACTTTGTTGTTATCATAAATTGCCAAGACGACAGACTACTCATGGCATTGCTTCAGTGGGATAGGACACAGATTTACCACATATGACCACAACATGAGCAAGTCCTTTGAGGCTTGACCTCACATCCCTTCCTTCTATTTGACCCTTCATCCTGCTTTCTCCTCTCTCCCTGGCCCCTGATTCTCTCTAGACATCATCTTCTACTCCAAGAACAGATCTTTATCTCCATCTCACACTGTCTCTGTTCTTTCTATGGTTGCAATCTCTCTGAATTCACATTATCCCCCATTTTAGGCCAAAGGAAGGCCTGAAGCTCAAAAATCAATAGGGAAGTGCAAGAAAAGTGGCACAATCCAGACCTAGCCACAGGCAGCTCCTTTTATCTTCCTGAGATGAAATGTCATTTCTGTAGCAAGTGCCTTTTCATGTGGAATCCATCTTTTCAATGATGAAATAACACTTCTGAAAGCACCACATCAGAAAGGATGGTTCTTTGGGGATACAGTGATAATAAGCATAGCAAGTGACAGAGGATAATCTCAGCAAGCATTTAGTAAGGTAGGAAGCACAATACCTATTCAACCTTTGATTAGGTAGAAAACTTCAAACTGGGATTAAGCCAAATCTCTAGTATCCATGACATCTCTGAAAAAGGCAACCAGCTGCTGGGGCAAAGAGCTACCATCAGAAATTCAGAGACTCCAAAAGGCTCTGGACTTTTTTGCTCCAAAAAGACTTATCCAGGACAAAATATTAGTATGCAATCAATTTTAATTATTTTCCTCAGAGTTAGTAGCTTCCCATTTCCAAATCCAAGTCAAAAAGATCTCTATTCTTTCAATCAGTAAGATCTCACTCTTGGCCTTTCATCTTTCTGAAGGATCCCATGACAGTACTGCCGTCCACAGACTTAAATTCTTTGAATTCAAGTGGCTTTGCCCCAAAGGGCATATAATCCTGCAGTTGTCATTAACACGATGAGTCACAATAAGGACCTAAAATTTTGGAAAACCAAAATTCCACTTTTTTGACCTTTCTTAAATAAATAGGAGGAGCACAGCTAAAAATAAAAGGAATTAAAAAGAGTTTTACTGTAAAAGAGCAGTTCTGCCTCAGCTACCATCAAGCATTATGTTTCATTGCCAGAGTCATGTAGCACACCTGGGTGACTTATGTTTCCTTTTAATTTGTGCAATTCCTGGAAAATAAAATGCCTCATTATGTTCTGCAATACCGTAGCATTTCTGTAAGGTGCCCCAAAGTATCTAATTATCACAATACTTTCATTTTATTTCACTAAAATGAACAGACAGGCTCAGAAGATATTTAGCTTTTGGCTTTTAAAGGAACAGTTGGCATTCACAATTTAAAGTATTTCTATTATTTCAGCTAAGATGATTAATAGAAAACAACTGTTGTCTGGCAGATTGCATTTAAAACTGTACTATTGAACACATCCCAAATTACTATGAAACAAGCAATGTACAAAGAATATATCATTAAATACATTTCAGGCAGGGAAACAGCTGCTAAAATTTAAGACAGGTAATTGTGTAAAGTTCAAATAATACTGGCAGAAAATCCACCCATTTTGCTAAATCCATCACTTTTTGAAAATAGAAATGCTTTTCTCTCATAGTAGAATAGATCTAAAAGTAAAATAAAAAATACACTTAGCCTTTCTTTGTGTGCTGTGGAAAAAAGATATGCTTTGAGATCAAGTTTGGAAAACAACAGGAAAACTGTTTAAATACTGGTTTAACCATCAGAAAGACAAATTACAGATATGAATATGAATATGATTGTATCCATTGTTCTTGGATTTATAGTTTCATTTACCATGAACACAACTTACACTGAAACAGAATGCAAGCACAATTTACGCCTTTATTTAAAACGAGGTCTGGAGTGCCGCAGACTTGTCAGCTGCTCCCACATGGAAAGAGCGGGGGTCCTGTGAATGGGGAACCAAGCCAGGAGATTTGCAAAGCAGAGGTGGTCAGTGCTGCATTACATTCTCTGTTTGTGTCCGGTGTCGTGTGTCTTAATTTTATCATTTGCACCTCCCTCGGCCCCATGACCTCCTACTTTCAATACGTAAAAGCAGGTGAAAATGTAAAGAACGGGTGCAGCCTGCTGCTCCCTGTGGGTCTGGGGAAAGCTGGCTCTGGGCAGTCATTGCACCGTGTGTATTTCAGCTGCACCTAGGGACAAGCAGCATCATGGAGCCATGTTGTGGGGCTGTGCTGTACATTATTATGTAAGAGAGGCCTTCAGCTTCAAATGCACCGCAATTAGCATGAATTTAAATAAGACACTGAAGAGAATTAGCTGCAGAAAATTAATGCCAGGCGAGCCCATTCTAAACACAACATGCCCAAACCCCTTGTCTGAAAAACAATAAAGCTGAAAGTGGATATTCATAATGTTAAATTACATGCTTGCATGCATGGTTTCTGCACTCAGCACATGCAAGCTGTCTCTAGTCATCACACACAGGCATGCATACACTCACATGCACACATACACACACACAGAGTCATGCAGTTCAAACGAACACGTAAAAGCATTCTGCTCACTTTTCCCTCATCACACATGTTAAATAGGTCAAAATAATGAAAGCACAGACATGAGAATGCACATGAACAGCTGTGCGTGCCAGATATAGAACAAGCATATGAGTGTGAAGATGAAGCACGAGTCTGGATTACCACAAAACCAAACAAAAATGCAAAGAAATTGCACTTAGGATTTCACAATTTATCAATTGATATTCCAGCTCCATAAGCTCATTCTTCTTTTTTTCGTGTGGTTAGAGACATTTTTAAATACCCCAGATCATATTTGCCCCATAGATATCATATTTTAGTGATCTTCTACTCAATCTATATTTCGATTTATAGTGATACTTCTTTAACAAGAAAAGCAATGTATGTCACTGCTAGCATTAGTAAGGTAGTCTGTACAAAATCTAGTTGCCCATATAATAAACAAAATTTCTAAGTCAAAAGTTTCTGTTGTTGCATTGCAATCAAGGTGAAAACTAATGCACTACGATAGGTATAAGAGGTGTAACCAGAATCACTAGGTATGCATACTGATTGACAAGCTATGGTAAGAAAAGCTGTGCTTTGCATAGGTTTATAAGGAATTTAAGAATTGGAATTTCAATCCAGAAAATGGGAATTCTTAACTGGGATTACTTGTGACAATTTTATAGCCCCAGGTGTAGTGCTAGAACATTAGAACTGACAGAGAAATAATCACCATATTCAAAATCAGTTGAACTTTCTTAGTTTGTTCCTGCTTACCATTTGTGAGCACATCTTCGTAGCTACTCAGTATCCAAACATATTGGAAGAATATCACAGGAGCACAAAGGGCAGATGCTATGATTTATAAACAAAGTATTGAATGTGTGCATGTAGACTCCAAGTTTGAAGATGCATCACTCAAGAATTTTTGTGGGTAGAATTCATGTATACCTCTTAATGTTAAAGCTCAGTACCTGCCATTAGCCAGATTGTGTGTTCAATATATGCTTAGATCAAATTGTGCAGACAAATTCAGCTTTTTGAATTCACCATAAAAGACATGTGTAAGTACAAATAAAATAATGCTCTAGAATTTTAAAATGGTAATTTAATTTCAGGGGTTTTATCATTTTGGCAGAGGACAGAAGGAATGGGTGAGATAGCATTTGATGACAGAATTATTACCCAGATCTACAGTTAAGCTATGTAAATAATTCATCTCCACACCAGATATGTCTTTCTGAAAATCTACTGAATGTCTTCCCTCTGTGACGAATGTGTTACACATCATTATTTCAATGTTAATTGCAGTGGAGACCAGATAGAGGAGCTCAGAGTGCCTACTGTGCAAGTGAAAATTGTTTGCCCTATTCAAAATCAGTAGTGCTTGACGTGGTAAAGGCTAAATACCATGAAGAACAGTGAATGGCTTTCAGTCTTTAGTGCTGATAAACACATTTATTGTTTCTATTGTTTATTTTTAGAATTAAAGCTAACCCATTCCTGTTAAACCTAGATATACGTCAATCAGTTGCTATAGGTAAAGGAAGAAACTGTATGTCAGTTAGACCCACAGGAGAAAAAGACCAAAGAGTATTTAATCCATTTGGCCCTGAAAAGAAGTTGTTCGTTGGACAGGAAAATTATTGAGCAAGCTTAAGGAGCATATCTGAATCTTGTTCGTGATTTTTCCTCTGAGGCAAAGACAAAGAAGAGATTTTGAAATTATTTATTACACTAGAGATTTATTTGGGATTGCTGAAAGCAAAGTGCTAAGTAAGAGCTGGAGAGACAGGCCTCCTTTCATCTAGGTACAGAAGAGACCTGGAGAGCAGCACTTCATATTTGCTGTCAGCTGTATAAGGACAATAAACCAGATCTGCAGGCAGACTGAAATGAAAAAGCCACAGTCTTTGGTTTGACACAACCCAAGAATGGAGACTCAAATGTAACACAGAACCCACAGTGAATGAGAGTGATGGTCAGATGCCTCTGCCTTTCTGAAGGAAACACATTACTGTATTGCTTAAGAATTAAGCAAGAAAAAAATTATTTTTATGATCTTGGTCTATCTGTTGTAGTCCAGTTACAAAATCAAGTGGGCACCAAATTTGTACAGCCCTGTAGACAACTTCGGAAAGACACAAGACACATTTGAGAGGTATAAAGCTAAATGAATTCACCACTTGAAGATCAGGACTGCTGTTTAGCAAAACCACTCATTTTTAATCAACCCTTGAATACTCCTATACCGGTATCCCAGCCCCAGCTTCACCATTTCTCAAAGGAGTCCTGGAGCCTTTCTCTGCCCTTGCCTCTCTGCTCCTGATTTCTGCTCCAGAACACACAGATGAATACACATACACAGGCATGTTCCTTTTCCAAATACTATTCAATGAAATTTATTTCTTTCTGGTCACCCTAATAGACTACTAAATACCCTTTTCCCCGCCTCAAAACCTCCCATCTTTTTTTCTGTGTGACACCCTAATCAGCATCGTCACACAATTAAAGTCTTTTGTCCACAGCCCATCGTTGCTGGAGATGCTGGTTTGGGCGCTGGTTTGTCATCCAGGTTGCCATCTCTTTGTACACATGGGCTGCCACGTGAGTTGGTGATCATCCCCCCCCTTTGAATTTCCGTCCCCTCTTAATGTGAAAAGCAGAGAAGGCAAATGATACTCAGAGCTGAAAAGGAGGCTGCAACTTGCAGCAGCTGCACACAATAGAGATCCTAATAGCAAATAGAAATCATAGAAATAACCATCATCTCATCATTGCTACAGTACAACAATAGGGAGCGATTCAGTTTGGGATACATTAACAGAATGTGAATAGCGCTGTTACAGCAGTGTCATACACACTGTTCCTGCCTCAGCTATGTTATGAAAATACTGTCATGCTTGTGAAGCCCCTGTGAGGTGTTAGCTAATTTTCTCAGTGCAAAGGAAGAACTAACTGATCTCCAGAGGTATTTGCTAGGGTTATCCTCCCCACAAAAATATATTAGAGGAGGCAGGTTATTTTTCAGTCTATGCGTCACTACAAATCCGAAGACAAAACCAACCAGCCTAACTGGGGCCAGAACACAAAATCTGGATTTCAGGGAATTTGAAACTTGAAGTTCTAAAACCCCAGGAAATTCTGAATTCTGGGCAAGTCCCTTTTCAGTTCTTAGATGTGGGGATTTCACAGCAGCGGCAAGAAATAGCCAGGCCTGTTATTTATATGTACAGTTCCCTCTGAGCTAGGATGGGTGCTTTCGGACCGAGTTTGCATCCATCAGTTGCATATTAAAACTGGGGGATTTTCCTGAATTACCACCAGTATGTTATGTGTATTCATAGGTGACTCCCATAAAGTCACTGCTTACTTTTAAATTACATACTGTGTTCAAGATTGTAATCAAGGCCTCATACTCCTGCCATTCCTGTCTTACAGGTCATTAGGAAGGTCTTTCGCTCACCCCCACACACTAGCTTCTGTGTTATGAGTCTTATGCTTCCTTACCACTTACATACTTCATTTCAAATTCTACAGGGACCCTTTAATACACGGTTTGTATTCCATAACGTTACAGGACATTTCTTTTCAACTTTTATTTTCCAGCTGGAGAGCATTTTCAATAGGATTGTTTGTAATTTTGTTTTCAGTTTACACATATCAAGACATCATGACACATCTGCACTTCATACTTCTCAGCAAGTGTTTTAATGGAAATAAACATGATATCCTACAAGTGAAAGTCCTAGGGAAATGAGACAACAAAGAACAGCTGTGTCCTGGATGAAAAACTTCTCATCCAAAGGATGGAATTCTTTCTGCAGCCTGCTGTCTCCTTTAACAGTCTTTGGGCAACTCCCCTCAACTGGACCCCTAGGCTTTGTTTCTCTAATACCTCAACTCTAACGCTAGGTGTGGACTGGGCCTTACCAAAGGACCTCCAGCTCTGGCCAAGATGAACAACAGGCCAGGCGAAAATTCTTTTCATTGCCCAAACCTTCCCTCTACAGGCCCTTTACAACCCCACCACAACCAGACCCCTTGGCTTTGCACCTCTGCTAACCCTAACTGTAAACGTGTCCCAAAGAGTGATCAGGCTTCTCAGGGGAGAATACCTTTGGTTGCCCAAACCTTCTCTTGGCAGCCCCTTTGCAGCACTTCTTAACTGGATTCATAGGCTTTGTCATTCTCCTAACCCTAAAAGTGGCCAAAGCTTTAAACCCAGACAACCCTTGCCCTGGCCAAAACAAAAAATTCTTAGGGGAGATTAATTTCTGTTGCCCAAACCTTCTGTGGGTAGCCCCTTGGCAGCCCGTCTCCAACTGGATCCCTTAGGTCTATCTTCCTCCTAACCATCATATCCCAATCCTAAACCTAGACATTCACTAAGCCTTAGACCAAGATCCCAAGCCACAAAAAAACATGAATTGGTTTGGCAGCCTAATCGCTATTGTCCTTCTGGGGCAGACCTAGGTATTTTCTCTCTCCTAACTTCAGTCCCAACCATAACCACAACCCAGACAAGGGCTAAGCTGCAAATTCTCCCCTGAGATGGTCTTCACCCTGGGCTACACCTGGGTTTATTTTCTAATACACAGGACACACCTATGGTAGGCTTGAGGTTAGGAGAGAGATAAAGCCCAGGGCTTCAGCTGTGTTGGCATTGCAGGGAGGCTACCAAGGAAAGGCTTGGACAACAAAAATAAGTCTCTTCTGAGAAATTTTCTGTCTGGGATGTCACTTGGAGTCTTGGACTAATGCTTAGCCCTAACGCCTAGGGTTAGGGTAAGAAGAGGGACAAAGCCTAGGGGTCCAGTTGGAGTACAGCTGCGAAGGGGCTGCCTAGGGGAAATTTGGGCAACAAAAGAATTCTCTCATGATTTTTTTTGTTTGTTTTGGCCACAGCTAGGTTTGTCTGGGGTTAGTTCTGTGGCCACTTCTAGGGAAGAGAGTTAGGAAAGACACAAAACCTTGTGATACAGTTGGGATGGGGTTGCAAAGAGGGTGCCAAGGGAAAGTTTGGGCAACAAAAACAATTTTCGCCTTTTCATTTTGTCAGTGGGAAGGGTGGTCTGGGGTAAAGGCTTCAGCCACTTTTAGGGTTACAGCTAATGCAAGATGTGAGACAAAGCCTAAAGGTCCAGTTGGAGCAGGGGGCTGCAAAGGGGCTGCCTACAGAAGGTTTGGGTAAAGAAAGGGCTAAGGCTGGAGGTCCTTATGTAAAGCTTAGCCCTTGGCTACGGATAGGGTTAGGATTAGGGTTAGGCTTAGGAGAAAGACAAACACTCAGGTCCCGTTGTGGTGGGGTCACAAAGACGTTGCCAAGGGGAGAGCTGAGCAACAGAAAGACTTCTCGCCTGAGAGCTTTTCCACCTGGGCCATTGCTTGGGGTCTTGTGCTAGATCTCAGCCAATAGCAAGGTTTAGCTTTTATGTTATATGTTTAGAAGTGTGAAAACTAAAAAGAAAGATGTGTGACAAAAAAGTGACAAAAAGACTCAGCAGATCTTAACATAAATACATCAAAATAACTATCCATCTTCAAGAGAAATATAAACCTTGTAGCATCTTCCCTGTGGTTAAAAAATAAAAGTTACTTCCAAGATATCCATATTATGGCTAGAGCTGGTAGTGCACTTCAGGGTAATTTCACTGACTTAGGAAGGATCAGGACCATCCTTGCAAGGGTTCGTTTGAGGCCTTCTCTTATAGACAGCTCTCACTGAGAAAACTAACTTAGGGAAAACTTCAGTCTCAAATGATTTTGCTCCGCAGGGGCTGAAAATCAGCATTTTTACACTCTGGGTGCCACCAGATGAGACTGACCTCGGTGCTCAACAAAGCTTGCTGCCACGGAATGGAGATGGCCCCATCGCTTCGCTCTCCACATCTCCTGGCAGCACTGACCTACCTACTGCTCTCCAGTACTCCTTCTGCTGCCTTTCCAGTCCTCCCCTGAGTTGGACCAACTCAAAGACCCAGCAGAAATGCAGCCCAGCAAAAAACAGTGTAGGACTTTCTGCTGGATAAGTCAGTTGAACTGGCTCACGTGGGGTGAAACAAGAGACGAAGCTGAGGAGCAGGAGGGAGATTTGGTATTGCAGCCGTGACAGCAGGGAGGAAAGAGAGACAAGCACAGAGAGAAGGGCAGCATGGAGGAGCAGAACCGTTACTTTAGGATAGAGCAAACAATTTCAGCCACCTCATCCAGCTGCACATTAGGGGTGGCCTGTGCCAGTCCAAGAACAGCCCCGCTCTCCTCCCAGCTCCTGATACCCCCTTCCTATGCTTCTATCACTTCTGGGCCATTGCAGCCTCCTAACAACAAAAAGGGAGAGTTGTTTTCTACAGGTTAGAGAGTGAGACAGCATAGTGCAAGGCCAGAGTAAAACTGACGTGTCCCATGGAAGAGGGCAGCACGGCGAGGCCCAGGATACAGGATCATGGCTGTTTTCCGTCAGCTCAGCACAGTGGTGTGTGAGGCCAGAGATCCCGACCCAGGAACTCCCGTAGCAGTCCGCCTGCTACTCATGCCATTTCTCACTCTCCGTTCTGTCAGCTGGAGAGATTACTAATTGCTGGGTTGTTTTGGAGTCCTCTAGCAGAGCTGAGCTCTTCTTGGGCTGCACAGCGACTTCATAAGCCTCCACCTGATAAAAGACCCCAGAGCCTCAGCCAGAAGCAGTTATAGCTAGGGCTGGAAAGAAGATGACTGGAAAATGTGATTTCTATCTCCTGAAAATGTCATGTTTGAGGAAAAAGGATCATCTGGGCAAGGCACACAAGGCAAAAACAAAATTATGTCATGGGGAAAGAATTCTGAAAAAAAAATCAATTTGGGAATTGGAGCCCTTCTCCTTGCTGAGAGGGGTATTTGCATGTTCGCTTTCCCCTTCTTGGCAATGTCTTTTCAGACCAGCTACAGGGATCTATCCATCTGTCATCTCCATTTTCCTGGAGGAAAATAGGGTTTGCTTTTTCCCTTGGGGAAACTCCCACTTTCACCTTTGCACAGAGGACAGTTTCTGCCGAAGGACCACTGCCATGGGCAGCCATGCGTCTCTGCCCTTAGAGGGGGCTGCCCTGGCACACAGCTGTCTCTGGCCATGCTGCCGCTGCTCTGCACCGCTGGCCCACCCCCAGGTTCCTTGCTGCAGGGAACAGCTTATATAGGGGAAAAAGGGGAGAAGAGGGGGATGAGGAGAAAGAGGAATAAGAAAGCTTGCCTGCTTAAGTTTTAACCTGGTACAAAGTTGCGACCATGGGGCTAGAAACTCTTCTCGGATCCAGCAATACAGACCTAGGCAAAAAGTATTAACAACTTCGATGGTGAGGCTCCCATGTTAATAGACTGACTGCCTCCTGAACTGCACTCTGCCTCTCTCCACAGCTCTCACCACCTGATGACGACAGCCTTGACCCCTTTCATCTGAAGTTGTTTACAAGGAGCAATGATATTTGGACAGTATTTATATACTTCTTGTAGAGTATCTCAGCAGCTGGCAATAAGGGGCCACAACATGTGACCAATGAATCCATAATAAATACTCCCTTGGACAACGGTTAAAAAATTCTGGTTTATGGCATTTTGGAAGCAACTTTATCTAGTAAGAAAAACATTAAAGGTGACTTAAACAGTTCACAGTTCTCTGGAACATCTGGGCTTGTAGTCATTTAGCACATAAACTATGAATAAGGCCAAATGAACTAAAAGACCTTCTGTTTTCCTTTAGCTTTATATATAGCTTTTTCCACTGGAAGAATACACTGCAGGCCCTTAATCACTTCTACAATATCACAGGGTGTCAGCTTTATTTAGCAAAGCAATACATATTTCAGCAACAAGGCTATGTGGACACATTTACATTTTATTTTTCTGTTTAACTAGGTGGGTTTTTTTAATCCTGAGGGTTTCTTGATGGATGAAGATTTTTTATTTGGAGGCTAATACTGATTTTTTGGGTAGTGACCAGCTAGCTCTGCTGGAATGCATTTTTAAACTTATCTCTTTTTATAGAAGTTACTTTTTGTTTGTTAACAGCTGTTTATGCATTGTAATGATTATCCTGTGCACTGAATCCTGTGGACAAAGACCACACTGCTATGTAACTAAAAAACTGTATCATAACACATACAAGCAAAGGGTTGATTACAGCTTCAGGGGAAGCGATTGTTTTGACATTTCCTAGCTTCTCACTTCCTCTGTTTGCAATCTTGAATAACATCTCTGTTAACAGAGGAGTTTTTAATATAATTTCCTAAATTTGCCTTTTCTGTTCAATTGGAAGGTAGAACAAGTTGTACTGCATGCAATGATCTCTTCTTCCCAATGTATATTGCCATCAGAGATGAAATCCTGTTTTTCAGCCCTGCAAGCAGAGACCTCCACCACTTCATCTACAGGACTAAGTATGTCGCTGGGTATCCTGGCCTCAGGGTGAACTGTGCCTTTCCCTTCCTTTTGTGCACACCCTTGAGACATGACAGGCTGAGTTTCCTTTACATCTATAGCTGTGGCAACCAGCACTTTAGACTGGATCTCTGGATGAATATATTACAACCTCTGATGAAACCTTCCTGTGTTTTACAGTGACTGATGTGGCAGGGCCAGCTGTGTTTGCCACACAGAAGAAATTTTCCTTTTGCCATCCCAGACCAGCAACAGCCTAGCACATGGAGAAAATCTGGGAATTAGAGCCACTCCTCTGCTGCACCAAAAGCTCCCCAGACTCTCAAGTGCTGCTCCCAGGTCTCCACATGCACCAGTGACCTGCTGGGACCTACACAGTCCCCCACCCTGCTCACAAGCCAGTTGGGACTGACCTGCTCTCTCCAGAAGTGAACTGAGATCCCACCAACTAACCAAACCCCGCTTCCACCAGTGACCTGGGAATCTATTGCATCTCCCCACACCACCCCTTGCCCCTTTCAGAAAACTCTGCCTATAGATGTGATCACAAGCTGCTGATTTAAACAACTCAACTTCTTACAGAGAAACTCAGTAGTAATTCTGCCACAGGCACATGGAGAGCAGAACAAAAAAGCCGTGCAAGCTTGGTACTCATATTCAGTTTGCTATTCCTCGCACCCCTTGGGGCAGCCTAGCTGTCGACCCACTATGTAAGGCCCGTTTTGATCACCTCTACTGTATGAAGCTGCTGCCTCCCAAGCTCTCCCTCTCCCCGACTCTTCTCCAGACTTTCTAAAGTGAAAGTTTTAACTGATAAATGTTTGGTTTTGATCTTTAGCCTTAGCAAGTAGCCTATGCAACTCTGCTTAGAACCTAGAATTAACATTTCCCCAGTCAATTGCTTGACCATTGTTTAACTTTTTGACGTTATACCCAAAGATGCCTTATCTCCTTGCCATTGTTTCACTTCCTCCTTGACAGTACTTGCAGTTCCTTTTGATTCAAGTCCATTTTGGCAGGCAGAATTACATCCCAAAAGTGAAATGAGGCATGCAATCCAACTCACCTAACCAAACTGTTTAAGTTCCATATTCAGTCAGCAAAGAAAGCAAGATGCCTTTGGAGGTGTGCTGAAGGGTATCGAGGTCCATCTTATTCAGGCACATCTAAAGGGCAGTGTAGTTCACCAAATCATACATGGACTGGTAGGAAAGTGGCAAGCGCCTCTATGTAGCTGCCTAGTCCACTTCTGAAGTGGGACACCGAGAGGTACAGAGAAGGAGATGCCACTTACTTACCCCTTACCAGATAGGGCAGTGTGAGGACAGTCACTCAGGAAGCAGGAGGCCTCTGCCCTAGCTTCTGCTCTGCTTGCACATCATATCATGTGCCTGACGGCAGTGTTTTAGTGATAAGCTATTGCACGGACACCACGTAAAGGCAATTTTTTTACACTCCTGTGTAAAGAGATTTTAATTTCTTCTTTACAAGCCGAGCCACCATGAAGCCAGACACGTAGGAGTCCTGCAGCCAGCTGGAAAACACGTACAAGTGATCTTAGTTTTATGCTAGTAACTAGGACAGTCTTCAGGCTGATATGGATAACGCTGAACCTTGACAGAAAAGCAGCTAAATCCTTTAACCTTAGATTTCCTTTCTAAATGTTAAAACCATAGGTAAGACCATTATACAAAAAACTGGACTGCCACCACTGCCTGCGGTGTGGTTTGTTACACTGCTGACCACACCTCATCTCCTTCAGGCTTCCTCTGGGATCTTAGGAAGACTTTGTGTGCCCATCTACACTTACACCTGGATCACAGCAGGGCACACACAGCGAGACTGACTTCCATCTTTGCAATGTGCGCTTCACAGCACATAGGGACAGGCACAATGAAGTGCCAAGGGAAAGAGGCAGGCACCTGACGAATTTAGGTGCCTACAGGGGTAGGCAGTCCATTGAAGCAGGCAGGCTGGATTACTGTCTAGACTTTGGCTGGGCTGCAGGTCACCATGAATACAAGATTCAGGCAGACAGGATCACACCTATGTAATCCATAAAATATTGCAGATAGCTGCTTTGTCCTATGCATTTGGCAACAAAGGAGTTATTGTCTCAAAATATGGGAACGGACTGCTATAACCAGTGCTGAATCTTTTCAGCTGGGTTTCTGAGGGGCAGAAAAAAAATTTTCATAAGCTGGTCTGTTTCCAGTTATCTTCCTGAGGCTGTCAGCCTGCGGTTTCCAGGCAGCTGCTGCTGCTGCTGCTTTTCCTTTGGTGGTATTTTTTAATCCAGCTATTTAAAATGTTTATGTGCACTTATTTTGTGCAGACTCTTAACATTTCTCTGAAGAACACAAGTATGAGGCAAGAAATGGTGATTTCTAGCAGCTTATATCTGTGCTGAACTTCTGTGGAATTGCATGGGAGCAAGAAAAGACACATCTCTAGCCCAAGGCCCTCTCCCTTCTGAACTTCAAAGCCTGTCATAAACAATAAAAGCATTAAGACTTTTTTTTAATGAAAAGGTGAGTGAATACTTTATAATTGAGAGTATAAGGCAATATGTATGTATATGTTATGTGTATATTACCACATACACACACAGGTTATCAGTATCCGCTGTAAAGCTTCAGATTTCTGAACTTTATTGACTAAGTGCATTCGACAAAAGTTTGGCAGGAAAGCAATGAGTTATGAGTTGGCCAGTTATCTTTTAAGGGCTAAATAGACTCCAAGAAAAGTCGGAGATCACTACAGTAGTGCAAGCAGAACTAAAAATAAACTATTAGGTCACAAACACAAAAATGCTGAGAGTCAATAGCCTGAGGTAGGCAGCGGGATGCAGAACACCAACCACTGTACATGAAACACACTAATAGCTGCAGAGAAGCTGTCCAATAAGATAGACCAGTGGCTCAGGGTCCAGGAGATTCAATCTGACACCATTCCAGGGATATCAGCATATGACTTCAAACACTGCATTAAGAGACGGAAAGCTTAATAGCTGCTTTCTGGTTTAGTACAATGCCCAGTGATAATATTCCTGAATTTAGAACTCATAAAATATTTTTCGCCTCCAGCAGCAATATCTCAGTGCTTTACTGAGATCAAATCCTTTAGTGAAGTGTGTCAAATAGGTCAGAGGCAGATGACAGTACATGAGAAGGGGCACTGCCTCCATAAGAACATTTATAAGAGAATATATAAGGCCAGAAGACATATATGGGAACACAGATATTCATGACTTCCAAAGACATTTTCAAGCCTTCTGATTCTCCAGTCATATATTCAATGCAATACTTTCAGAAATTAAAGTGAAAACCAGACTGTCAAACATAGGCAGATGAGGAAAGCTCAATAAACCTGCCAAGAATATAGGAAAAAATGGGTTGCCACTGATTTGGATCTACTACCTTGGCTTGGTGAAACGGTCAGGCAGTAAAGAGGGGCTCACTGGCCAGCTCCTCAAGACTGGCTTTTTTGACCAGGGCAATTTCCTAGTAGAGCAAGCGAGCTGATTTCACTTCCAGATCTTTTTTCCTTCAGGTCCTATGCAGTAGCAAACAAGCAATTCAAGTAACAGTACTCCTTTATCTTGGACACCAAAACCTTTATCTAAAAAAAATTTGAGATTATTAACCTTTGGAGCCTGAGCACCTGCTAGAAAGTATTTTTCTGATTCATTTTGCTTTACTGGCCATCTTTGTATGAAAATTACTTAGGAGTTGAATATTCACAGCAGTAGTGGCCTTTGAAGTTTAGTCCTTAAAGGCATTAAGTTATGAAAAATGGTTACCCTGAAAAAATGAGAACGATGGACCTTACTTATTCATTCTGTATGTTCTGTCTAATAACTCAGGGCTAAACCTCACCCAGCTGTGTTTGACTGAGGTCAAATGCAATAAAAGACTGATAATAAATATTGAATTGCAATAGGAGGATCCTAGCTGATGGCCGTCTTGCATGAATAAACTGAAATCAAGACTACACTTTGCACTAAGCTTGTAGAATTTGGAAGTAGAATGTTGAGAGATCTGTGGAGATTAATCTGTTATAATTCAACAATCTTCTATATTTTTAAACAAGACTCTACAAAACAAGGTCACAAAGGACATTCCTCATTGTTCATTAAAGCTACTGTTTCCTTGTATATGGTACTGCAGGGTGGAGTACAATTATTTTCTGCAAATCAGCTGAAAAAGCTATTAGAATACAATAAAATTCAAATGTGTATTCTTATCAGATCCTTCCCTAAGAGCTAAATATTTGCATTATAACTGCATTATGTCAGGTAATTTAATTCTAAGGACAAAATTCTTCTCCTCAGTATTCACTATGGATCTTGACGCCAAGTAGTCTGCTTTTCTGCCATGCTCATATTGTATTCAGTATTGAAACTCTGGGATATGCTACCAGTTTTTTGTTACTCAATAAACTACACATGAAATTATGTTAACTCACCAGTAGCTTAGCTGGCTATGCTAGGTTTAGGGCTCTGCTCGGTTTATAGTTTTGCTTTGTCAGAATAGACCACAGCAGCAAGAGGTGGGACTAGCTTTAGGCCAAAGCAAAATAGGAGTTGCTTAGGGTAGCAACCTTCCTACTTTTGCTTCTCCAGCCAGAAGAGTGACTGCTCTGGAAACACAAGCTGGAACAGCCAGTTTCTGACTCCCACCTGCACCCTCCAGCCTGCTGCTCCTGAGGGACAGGCAGAAGCAGTAACCACTTACACTAGACCACTGGTTTCCTCCCTGCGCACATCCCAAACCCAGACTCCTCAAAAACTCGTAGACCCTTTCTAGCCATTTTCACAACTCTTACTTTGCTGTAACTTCCCTGTCTCCCCACTTGCCTAGACCAGCTCCCTTGACCTCTGCTGATTTTCCCAGCCCTTGCGCCATTAACTTCCCTCTAAGCCTGAGCTGGTCACCCCAGATATAACAAGGAGGACAGAGTAAAATTCATTCTAAGCTGCTGAGAAGATTTAAGATAGCCTTGGCTAGACTGACCCCAGGCGATATGGTCTGTAAATGCAATCTGGACATTTTCTACCCCAACAGTCACATGAATTCTGTGGAAAGGAATGCACAGATACTTCTGAATGTGACTAAACTTAAATTTCTTTTTTTTTTTTTTTAACTAAATCAATTTAATTATCATGCTATTAATTACAGAGCTGCCTCAACATATATTTCCCAAGTTGCCACACTGTGAGTGATAGCAGCATAGAAAAAGCAGTTAGTGGGTTATGACCATACTCATTATGAGATGTGTGGGCCAGGGCAGGTGACTTCAGTGAGGCATGGAGGGAGATGTGATTTACTTGAAAGAGTGAATTGAAAATAATGATATGGGTTCATGAAATTTCCAGGAAGCCAATTTAATCCTTTTCTAAATTATTTTTATGAAAAAGTTAGAGATGGAAAGGTTTTAAAGGTTATTCAGTCCCTTTGTCAAAATTTTTTTCCTACAGTTTATTATTTAGTAACTTGTCTTGTTTCATTGCAAACGTCTTAAGCAATGAGGTTGCTACCACTTCCCTTAGAGAAATATTCCATAACTTGCAATTTCTCACTTGTCAGGAAATTTTCTCACACCAGCTTGCATGTTTCCTGTACTAATTTTTTCCAGTTGTGCTAGCAGTATCCTCATCTACTACTTTTAGCAAGAGCAGCAATGAGTATTGTTGTTACTATTCTTACACTATTCCAGCAGCTATGGGACGCCCCTGTGTAGCAGGTGCTATATAACAAAGGTTCCTGCTCCAAAGCGGTAAAACTCTAAGCATTTCTTTCCGAAGTGAATTAACATTTTGGCAATCATCTCATGAGAATTCTTTTCACATGAAACTTTTCCTCTGTTTTTCAGTGACACATAGACGCAGCCAATATTTATATTTTGAAATGCAAAAGTAGTATACCTTTTGTTTTTAAGCCATTGGTGGATTTGGGCTTCAATATTCCAGAAGGCTATTGGAGTGAGTTTTCCTGGATATGCTCTGTTTATCTGCAAGGCAAAGGCAGCCAGTGTCAGTTTATTCCCCCTTTTGAAGTTCTGGTACTTTTTCTTCAGCGTAAAATGGAGGTTTCACTTTTTGGGTCAAGAATGAAGAGCAGCTTCCTTGTCTGACTAGTCCTTGGGCAATTTGGTGAGTCTAACACTTTACATAAAGTGTGGAAACTCAACTAAGAAAATCAGAGTTTACCAAGCCACAAAGTAGCTGTAAGTGGTAAGGCTGACAGTTGCAGCTGAACTTTGGTGAACACGGCATCAGCTGTGAAAGGCAAGATATTGCAAATGGTCAAAACTGAGCAATATAATTCCACTGGGATTTCTATTATCTTAGCAACACATTTCAGTTCTGAATTTTAAAACATGAAAATTCTGAATTTTCCTTAAAAAGAATGTTATGGAAAACTTGTCAAATGGAATTGGAACAGTCTCATTTGCTAAAGCCAAAAATTTTTGTTCTGAGTTAGTTTCTTTTTTTTTTCTTGCTGTAATGTTGTGATTTATAATGCTGTGTATTGATTTTAAAGTTTTATTTTAATTTCAAAACAAAAATCTAAATTACTTCATATTTTTAATCTATTTTATTTAAGTATGGACATGTCTCAATCCAAGGTTTCACTTTCAGTGTAATAGCATTTCCCTACAGGAGCATACTCTATTGGAAATTTTTCAACTAGCTCTTTTTAATGCATAAGCCATTCTCCTTCTTTATAAACTTAACATTTCAAGATTAACAGGAATAGAGCATGTTTGTTGTTTTCCTGAAGTAGAAATTTTGCTTAAATTGTCCATTGCTCAAGTGTGTGATTCAGTGCCTAGAACTACAAATAACCTAGGTGATTTTTTTGCATAACTTGAACAGTTTGCCAATAACTTGGGTGTGAACTATTAAAGAAATCCATTCACTCCCTGTACGTGCTGGAGACATTAATCCTGACGGGTGTGTACTATGCATTCTTTTCAAATATATGGGATGCAAAATCATGAATCCTTGAGTAATATTTTTCAGGTAGCTTGTTTTGACCACACTTTCCATTGTGTAATTTAATCTTAAAAGTTTGTACCATGTGATGTGATTCAGAATTTAGCAAATAATAACTCTTAAGCAAAACTTTTAAGGGTGTTTCTTTATCTGCTATTAGTTGTTCAAAGCATAACAATTCTGAATAGTGTAGGACAGAATCCAGAAGCTAACCACAGAAATGTAGTGGCCAGTTGCTGTGTATGGAGATCTTCAATCTGGCTTGATTAAGAATCTTTACTGTATTTTTGCATTAAACCTTTACAAGGTTAGAGCTTGGGGAATTTGTATATCAAGCTTATACTGAAAGTCTGATCTCATTTCTTTTTTTTTTTTTTAAGATGTAGATGGTATTTTGAAAGAGGGCTGTGGAATTACACCAAGGAGTGTACTTGGTGTAACTGCTTATCTAACCTGCATCTAGGCGAGTGGCAGAGACTGCAGATTTTGAAGTGGAACCATTAAGGCTGAAAAAAGCAAAATGATTGTCAGAACGATGTGATACTATCCTAACATTAAATACTGCCAATCATGGGAAAAAATCTAGTCAGTTCAGTCCAACTTTGGTCACTGCATTTCTGCAGAGGGCCTGCCCCAGCGCTGCATGCAGAGTACAAGCCTGACTAGACTTCTTCAAAGAGATCCTTATGTAGGATGGGGCTTCCACTGCTGGGTTGCAATCACCTTCTGAATTACCTCACCCTGAGAGCATTCATCTGAAATAGTATGATTACAAGAAAAGTTGCTCCAGGAATACTGGGTTTCCTGGATTTTCCTAAGGGCAGATTTTTAAGATGAAACTGTAAAACAGTAAAAGGATATCAAGTAGTAAAAGATTATGGAAATCTACACTGTCAAAAATAAACCAGTTTCAAAATACCTTACTAGTTCTTTTACTCAAAGACATAATAGATATGAGTCCTCTTCTAGATGTCTTTGTCTGGGTAGCACATGCTTTGTAAACTTTCAGCTGGACTAGATTAATGTGAATGGAAATGGAGGGCAAATTCTTGTCTCTGATTCAGCAGAATGCTCACGTATGTTTAATCCCAAACACCTGATTCCCTCTAATTCAAACCTTAAAGCATGAAGGATCAACTAGTCCCTTCATGACTGACTGTTACTAGTAATTCTGCAAAACAGGCAGCTTTCATGTCATGTAAGTAGCACGTATCCCTTAGATATACCAGTGACTTTAAGTGAAGAGCTTGGGTTTTTTGATGCCCTGCTACCTCATGAAACTAAAAGGTGAGAGTATGGTGCATGGTGACACTGAGCATCCACCTGGAATGGCACTGCAACGTCAAATAGATACCAGGATGTTTACAGCCAAAAATGATAATGAAAAGAGAGAATGTTTACATTTGCAAATAATGTGGAAAGCACAAATCAGTAACTTTAATGTAAGAAAAAAACAGGGAAGATATGGCAAAATCCAGAGAAAACCAAAGCCACAAGCAAGAAGGTCAGAGGAAATAATTAAATTGTATATGTGTGACCTTTTTTTCCAGCATGTTTTGGAAACAGTAAACTGTGGGTACTGGAGAAAATGTTGAGCCAGGTATTAATTGAACAAGCCAGACAGAAATTTGGAAAATTCCTGGGTGATGAAATGTATCAATGACTTGAAAAGGAAACTGTCAACACATCTATGAAATCAATAAGAGAGATCAGAAGTCTCACAGACAGACATGGAAGAGATAACACTTCAGGGCAGGAAAAGGTGACATGCTACAAAGATGACCTGAGAGGAGGACAATAATAGAAAACCCAAAGAAGTCACATGTTATCCCAAAACCACCAAGGCTCTAATGCACTGTCCTGAGTCCAAGTCCTCTCTAGACATATGACACAGAGCCAGGGAGGATTGCTGACATACAGCACTCACAAAGCTGAGGAAAACTTCATCCCAGTGCAGAAGTCTGTCTTTGAGGCTAAATTTCTTCTTAGCTCTGTCTCCAGAAAAAGACAAGAGTGTTCCAGTTTCAGTCTTTCCTTCACTATGTGGTTGTCCAGAATAATGTCAGAAGTGGTGGCTGTACCAGAGGAGCTCTCAGTTGGGTGTATTATGCTGATTTTAAACATCCCATTATTCATTCTGTGATCACATCATGAGTAAGTGAAATCTTGTTTACAACAATTTTATTACAGTGTGAATTTTGAATGTGTGGCTTCATAGGGTGAAATTCATCCATCCGTATTAGGATGCCTAAAATACAGATGCCTGTCTCTATAGCTGGTAACATAGACTCCTTTTTGACCAGGGAAAGAAATAAGCAATTCTAAAGAATCATTCATTTCATCTACTTCAGACATCTCTAGAAGAGATAAGACATACCCCACATGTGTCAACGATGCTCCATTAACTACAAACAGGGCTGTAGGTGACTACCTCAGATGGAGCTCGCTGTGCTGCAGGTGTCTCTCACTTTGAATGGAAGTAGCTTAGATCTTAGAACAGCACCAGCACTATGTGATTTAAGTGAATTTTCTAACAAACACTGCTTCATTACAAGAAAATTAAATGTGAATTGCCTGCAAGTAACCTGGGGGGCAATCAGATTTCATCCCAAGTACCAAAAAATTGGAAGGGGAGTACAACGTAACTGAATTCATTGACTGAGAGCTGGAAAGGCTGTTTATAAGTCTATGTGTTAAGGATTGCTTATCAGGTTGATATCAAGTATGAAAACGTTGTTCTTCAGATATGATCACTGTTTTTCACAAAGAAACAGAGATCAGAAACAATTTGAATTGAAAAAAGGAGGTAAAACTGCAAGGACAGAAATCCTGGCCCAAGCAGTGCAGCACTGACACGTGAGGGTATGCAGCCCAAGCCAGGCGGGTGATGAGGGGCCTCCCTTAGCCAGAATCTACCCAAGGTCCATTTAAGTATCATAACATTTCCAATGCAATTTTCAGTTTGCATTGACCTGTGTGTCATTCTGAAGCAGTTATTTCACTCCCCTGAATGCCTTCTCTCCACTTGCCAGTCCTCACAGGTCAGACTAGGAGCTTTGTAGGACTGAACCTGACCCTGTCCAAAGTAGAATAACTATCAGAGACCTCCTCCAGTTACTGCTTCTGCAGCTACTACTATATTTACCAAAATTAATAGAACTAGTAGTCTAGTGTCTAACAAATGGTATATCATAGTTTGGTACAATGGTACATCATAATGGAAGTTTCAGATTTCTAACCCAAATGCCATGAATTGTGTGATGAGTTTCATCAAGAGCAAAAAAGGTTTAGAGGCATGCTTCAAAGAAATTTGGGAAAAAGTACAATATTTTGTGTGATCACATATGGTGACGAGCAAGGTCCATGTTTTAATCCTCTCCCCCCTCTTTCCACTCTCTTGTTAAAAGGAAAAAGAAAAAAGAGGAAGAGAAGAAGAGAGGGAGAAAAAAAAAAGACTTAATGCCAGAAAGTCTTTTTGAAGTATTTGTTCTCTTGATTAAGAGTTCTCAGTTTGGCAAGACCTAAATCAAGATACATCAAAGAGGGTTCAAAATAAAGAGCAGCTGAATGAAAATGTATGAGATGACAGAAGGAATAAACAATAATAACTGTGCATATGTTTAAGTCATCTGAAAGTGATTGCAGCAATGTGTAAAATATCCGGAAATAGACATTAAAATGACATCTTAATTCCCTAAGGGAAAAAAATCTGCTTAAATCTTAAGTAAATCCTGTTTAAACTAAACTGCATCCATTCTCCCCTTTGCATTATGACTTCAGGAGCTTTCCCATCCTCTCTGTTTGGTTATGTATAATGTGGAAACCACTACTGTTCCTGCTGAGATTTTCTGCCATGGTAGTGGACTTCGGGAGGTAAATATACTGGCAACATAGCCAAAACAAGAACCTCTCCACCACTTATAACTCATGTGGAGGGGATGAAGAAGCAAGGGCTTATGCATGCTTTCTGTTTGCTGGCATTTAATTCTCCCCAGTTAAAAAGGTTTTTTTCAATAGAAGCTTGTGTGGAGAGCGTGATTAAAGGTATGAGGGAAACAATTCACATTTCACTGCATGATGGCTTGAGGGTTGAAGAAAAGGCCAATAGAAACAGATGAAAAGGGAAATACAGGACAAAACTCAGGAAGATAATAGGCAGCAGAAGGCAACACTAGATTAATAACATGATGGCATCAGTTTTGGTTTCCATTTTTCAAATTCTCCCCATTCTGTTACCTATGGAAATAATCTAAAACCATCTAACAATGAGGCATCTCTAACAAAGTTACCACAGATTTTAACTCAGGATCATATCTCAGCTTTAAAATAGCCCTATATCGCATATTCCATTTATTTTCTTTCAGTTGAAAACCTTGAAAATTAATTAAAAGTTATTAAAAGTGAGCTAGCTTTCTGCAGTACCGTGACTTTGCACTGCCTGTATTTCCATTGTGACATTGTAGACACTTCTGAACAGCACCACCATAGTCATATTTTAACAAGGTGACAGAACAATGGGCTTTTCTCTGTTGAATTTTTTCAAGCATGCAAACTTTAGGAACCCTTGCAGTAAATGGTTTATAGCTAACAAGTGGAGATTAACTTTTGGCTCTGGTATTATCTGACAGGCTATCATTATCAGTCACTAATGTCTTTCATGAAGTGGATAAAAGGTCCAGGATATCACTCATGTGGCTCTTTTAGAATGCCCTGAGGTTTTCTGTTTTGTTTTGTTTTTGTTTTATCTCCATCTGAGTGTGACAAAATGTGGCAGACAGGAGGGCACCACAGAATACTTCTGAATCATTTCACATATGTTGAACACAAGGTGTTTAAAGATAAGGTTGTGGAAATCAATGCATATATAGATGCTTTTGCCTTACCCTATGCCAGATAGTGTAGCACACTTACTAATGCTGCAAGTCTACACAGGCAGCCAAGTGCAGATTATTTGATCCTGTATTTAAATTGCTGTAGTTTATAAGGAAGCATACTGGACATATTTGAAAACATGAGATGAGGATTTTGATATGAGGGCCAATTTTTCTTTCTGCACTCAAACAAGCAAAAGGGAGTTGTAAGTAAGTGTGGAATATAGCACTGTCTGTATTGGTGTACGATGCTTGATAATGTACCATGTGCCTCCAAGCTAAAATATACCCTCCTTTTCTCCTCATTTAGTCGCAAACAATGAAAAGCTCATGAAGCAAAGGATGGGGTGCTATAGGCTGCCTGAAATTAGATCATATCTTGTGTTCTCTCTCCTTTTACTCTCATGTACTTCTAACCTAGCAATTTTTATAAAATGGAGGTGGGATCAGGCACCTGTTGCCTCCAGTTATAAACCATCTCTTTTTGCTTACACTGTACTGCTAGAAGACCTTCAGTCATCTCCAGTTCAAGACAAAAGAATCGGTGGCCTGAGACTGGCTGAAGAAGCGAAGACTCCTAATTAAGTAGCCAGCTAATCCCTTTTCTCATCTTTCTGCATATCCACTAGAGACAAACCTAATGATCAGTTGTAGGATAATGGGGTCTGCTTTTATTTGTTGTCTGTTGCTAGTAGATTAGACTGCCTACTATAATATGAAGGAGCTCCTGATGAGTAGCCCTATAGATGGTCAAGCACATGTACCCCAGCAGACCGGGAATGCAGCCAAATGAAGAAGTATCTTCCCACAGCTGGCAAATAACCTAATGGCCAAAGCAACTGCAACTCAGTTAAAGCAGTACTGGCTCCTATCTATGAGTCTTCCCAGCCATGATCACTAACTGGAACACCTTGGCACTAATTTTCTACTTAGTCTGCCACTCATCTGCAAGTTCTGCAAAGTCCTGCTTCTCCTTGCCATGTTCACAGGTGTGCTCTTGACCCTTCTGAGCTTTGCAAAGCTCTTTTTCCAGCTTCTCCTCCATTCAGCGTTCCCTTTCTCCCTGCCCTGCAATGCAGCCAGAGCCTCCCAGGAGTGTCCCAACACCTCTTGGATCAGTGTTCTTTTTCCAGAGAATTTCTGCCCCCTCCTTGTATTGCCGACGGTGGCGATGTGTCTGTCTCAGCCTGGTCTGCCAGGCCAAAGCTTATCTGGGAGAAGATAGTTGGAAAAAACAGTTTCTTGTTTAAACAACTCATCACAATACTTAGGAAAATAGGCTCATTACTCTCATTTCCAAAGCTGATCATAGAGTTCCTACTGCCTTGAAACTGCAACAGCCTAGTGTTTACCAATTACCTGTTTGCCCTAAACACGTTTCACTCATGGCTGTGGTCTCTTCACCTCAGCTCCATCCTCCCCTGCCCTTCTCACTGCCTTCTCCCTGCTCGGTGCAGCCTCTTGTCCTCAGTGCCCTCAGGATTTCCTTCTTGCTAGTTTATTCCCCTTCCTAACCCAACCTCAGCCTCTCTGACACAGAACAAAACCAAACCTAAAAAAACTCTCCAACCCCATTGCAGCACAGGGATCCCATCCTCCATTTGTGGCCATTCTGGTGTTATGCCCCTTCTTCCTCCATCCACCAACTCTGTGCGCATGCGGGGCATGGCTGCAGAGGAATGTTCCTCTGGGAGAGGATTGTCATGTGCCTGGTTAAGCCACTATAACTACAGCAGCACAATCAACCTACTGTAGCTGTACTGGGAATTTCACCAGTTTCAACAAGCTCTTAGCTGGTAAGATCTTCAGGGCATGGACTGTCTACTCTGTTTGTACAGCATCTAGCACAGAGGAGCCCTCAGGCATTGTAGGACCAAAAGTAATTCGTATGGGTAATTCCTTTAGATATATCCATGTAGAGCATTAAAATCACCTTCCTAGGTTTCTGAAAGTCTAAAGGGAGACAATTAGTTAACAAAAGGACTTCCCCTCTGGCTCAGCCTGTATATACAATAACTTCCATATTATTCTGTTAAAGAAAAAGACCTCTTCTTGCAAGATGTGTGCATATGTTTATGAGTAGTTTCCTTCCTTCTGTGGGACTAGTCACATTCATAAAGCTAAAAATGGGTGAATGTCTCTTCAGCATCAATATCGATGCCTTCAGATAATATACATTTAAAGATTGTATTAATATTCTCAGCACTGCAGCCAAATGTTGTCCTACATGTTTATGTTAAATATTTGTTTTTATTGTCTGAGTTTTAATGAATTAATTCAAATACTAGAAGAGAAATACTTATTATTTTTTTGGAAACTGGAAAAGTATTTTGGAAACGTTCTCATACAGTAACAGTAGTCCCAAAATGTATCTGGTAGGATGCCAAGGTATGAACAGTGTTACTGAATATAAAGTAATCATGAAGAAGGTTAAGCTTGTATAGCTGAGAATGGTTTTGGAAGAAAAATTAACTTTTCAAGTTTGTATTCTGTCAGAAAGCAATTTTTTCCCCAAAAATTGTGATTCTGAGTGTCAAGAGACCAGCATTATGTGTAAAGAGGAACCCATCAAGTACAGTGCATGCAGCTGTGAATACTAATGCTGGATGAATGACCATACACATAGCTAGTAAGTCTCACTGGACTCATCACAATGTTCCCTATTTGTAATAGTAAATCAAATTCTTTGTCCAAAAAGAGTCACCACTTACCGCTAAATGGAGTCATATGATTGTTCCTTAGCCACATGATATTGACTTCTGTTCACTAAATGGCTGACCTACATTCTGGAGACACGCCTGAGAAAATCACTGCACTTCACATTCCACAATGAAAATCAACGAGAAAGCATTTTAAGAAGAGAGTGTGAGAGAGCAAGCTTATTCATGAAGAAATGTAAGACACTTGAGATAATTTTTGCCAAGTTTTACATCAAAAGAAAAGTGCCATGTATTTGATTAAATGGTTGTAGACATCAAATTTTTAAGCTGTTGGCTTCTCCTTCTCCCTATTTACAGAAACAGAGGGAGAGATTTGTCAGTTCTTCAATCTTTTACATTCAATTTTCTCTTCTTAAATAAGCAACTCACCAGCCCTTTTTCTCTGGGACTTTACAGCCTCCTTTCCTCCCCTTTCTAACAAATGGCCTATCGGAGAAGTACTTCTCTTTCCTAGGATTTGCTCCATGACATTACACTTACATACCTCAAGACAGTCTTCATATCATCAGCTCTGTGCAGAGAAGTTCCTGGAGTGCAGTGATGATCTTGGACCTGAAATATATTTAAAACATCTCCAGGTAAAAAGCAATTTTGTCATTAACACACACTTTCCTTTGTGCAATACGGTTTCTATAAGGTTGACCAAAAGCAGGCCAAAATACTATGCAGCAATACATTATTGCAGACATACTTCACCTGACACAGATTTTCAACTGTTATACTCCTCATAATCTACAAATGAATATTTCCATACCCCTTTTCCAGTTCCCTGAATCAGTCACTCCCCCAGAAGTGCAGGTCCTCCACACGTCCATTCAGCCTCCCTCTTCAGCAGTGGCTTTAGTTGCTCAGCCAGAATCTCTTGCTGCTGACTTAGCAGATGTTCTTTTCTGAAGTTTTACTTTATCATACCAGGAATAGAAAAAATTGTAAGTAGGATGCACAGCTTCAAAACAGACCAAAAATCACTGTTTTTCTACATGATTAACCACTAAGAGTACGATAATCTATAATCTCTCATTTTTGAGAACTGCCAGCTGTAACAAATCTGATGAGCTAATTAGATTAATATCAGAAATGTTATTTTGCTTTAAAATATTTGTGAATATATGAGGATGATAGATGTGCTCATTCAATGTTCTGTAAAACAAAGGGGGTTTTAAGAAGTTGCAATACCAAAGAAAACTGAAGCCTATTAATCTGGAATAGAACAGAACAGAAAACCAGGAGCCAGGACATGTCAGGATGGAAACTTGTGCATTAAACACACCAACTAGGTAAATATGTCTTTGGAAGTGCAATAAATTGAAAGTGGAATGTCTATGTTTAATAAACATAGCAATGAGCTAGAATTTGAAATTTTCATTCTCAAATTATTGTCGTAGAATGAACAAAAAAATAACCATCAGTGTGCTAACCCATGTATGGGAACAATTTGGGTACTCTGAGACTAATAGTTTTCTCCCTAACTACAAAAGATCTCTGAAGTCGGGGAAAAAAAACTCAAAAAACCCTGCTTATAAGAAGATCTACAGAAGGAAGAAAACAGGGACTGGTGGATGATACAGAAATAATGGTGTTAAACTTGAAAACTCTTTAGGTGTTTACTGATAGCTGACGTACAGACAGACATGTAGAAAAGACCAGACTGAGGCACCAGGCAGATGAGACACATTTTACTACCTTCCTGCAGAATACTGTAAACCACAAGTTTATTCTGCTGTTCCCAGATTAAATACTCAGACTGCCATGATGTATGTTTACTGAAATAACTGAAATAATTAATAAGATACATACCAGAGCAGCTTAGAAATTCAGTAGAGCTATAGCAGCTGGGAACATGCAGCACTCTTTTAAAAACCTATCATTTGATATTTGCCATCGTACGTAATGGCTTCCCCTTGCCATCTATTATTGTAGCACTCCCTCTATTATTGACTCCCACTGTTTCTGATTCATACAGCACTTTGTTTCCTGAAAGATAACTCTTTTTTTCGCTTTCTGAACATCTTTTTCAGTCCAGCTACATTCTCCATCTGCTTCTCATCTCTGGCATCATATAGGTGTCCCCTTGAAAGGCTCTGTTTACTTCAATAACCCATTCCTTCTTCCACCGAGGTGCTTCCACCATTCTTGAAATATCCACCAAAGTGGTGTTGCAAAATGAAACCTTCCCAATGAGATTTCAAAGCCATTGTAAACATACCCAAATATATTGCCAATTTTTTTGTTTTAAAGTCTATATTCAAACTAAGAAAAAAGTTAAAAAACCCTCTGCCTCTTAGTTGTTTGTAAGCACAATTTATTTCTAAGTGGATAACTGTGAATCTACATGCTGTTCCACCTCTATTCGCTAATCCCAGGCTGTGTCCCACTTGTGTCAACAACTTAAGATGGGAAAATTTGCTTGAACTGCAATTCAGATTGCTCACTTTCATACATACTTGTAGATTTATTCCCATGTATTACAGGTAGAATGAGAAGAAACTTTAACAAAGGTAAATAAAGCTGCTTCTTCCTTGTTTCTGATAGTCCTAGAGAGTACTACTGGTGGGATTTTAAATGCCATGTATACTGAGCTCTCAAGCCTTTCCCCAATATTTCCATTCTCATTTCCACATTTTGAAGGACTACGTAATCTTGTCCTATCCCTTTCAAAAGCTTTCTTCTGCTAGGGGATTTCCTTGTTTGTGTGGTGAATTTCACTGAAGTCCTGTAAAAAATATTTCTGACTGTTTCTTAAGGGTAAATGAATTTCAGGGAACTAAGAGGAGAGTGTTTCAGCTTGACATCTTGTGGATCACTTATACTGAACTGTGTAAGTTTCTAAGAAGTTACAAGTGATCCATCTTCTTGTATATGCTAATTTGCATTATCTTTAAGACAAATTTTAAAATCACTCCATTATATGTAGACAGTAGGTATTTGCTGTATACTTTACACTTGGATATAGTAGCAAGTGAAGCTGTAGTAGTCCTGGTAGTCAGGACTTCACACTCCATTGAATTCTGTGGAAGTTTTGCAGTTTGTCTTATTGCCCTCCCCCAAGTGGCACACATGCATATATATGTGTGTATATGTATTATATGTGTACATAGAAACACTGCAAACTGCATTGTGCATTTTATTCAAAACAGCTTCATACAGATTACAGGCCAGGAGCATGAGGCTCTCAACATAATCTCAGAAACAGAATTTTTCTTGCTGTTTCATTTTCTTGAAATTCTATAGGCAGAAAACCCAGCAAAGAATGTGATAATGGAAAATGAAAGTCAGATTGGTTTTCACTGTAAGATAGTTCCTATCATAAATAGCTCTGTTAACCACCTTAAGCACTACTGAAATTTTTAAATAACCTATAATGGAGACCATACACTGTAAAAAGACTATACGCATATAAGCAATTGACTTCTTAACTGCATATAACACTAATGAAAGCCAATCAGGCATTCACCCATTTTCTGATAATTAGCAGCTGTTATCTGACAGATGCCATTTCCTACACATGCTTTTGCTCAGGGTTAGTATGAGAAAAGTTTGCTGAAGGCAAGACTATTTTTGGCCCAGCAACACTTATGTTGCTATGTGCTCTCAGATTACTGGGCAGATAGGCACACAATGAAGTCAAACAGCTGATCTGCAAAACTGAGAACACTGTGCGGTTTCCTCCACTGGTGCTTGTTTGTGTATAAATATGCACATGTGCACAAAGTACGGGTAATGAAAGGTTGTTTTTCTCTAGATACGCTTGTCAAAGAAAAAGGCCACATCCTGCATCCTGTTAAAACTCTCTGTTAAAATGCAGTCAGAACCCTTTAGCAAGCTCTGTGAAATCACTTCTTAAAGTCGTGCCTGTGACAGTTTGTACCTTCTGTTTCACTGAGTAATTTAAAGTTGATCTTAGTTAAGATAGAAGGACCATGTGCCAGTGCTGCTGCAAACATTGCTTCTTTCAGTTGGTTGATAATGGCAATGTTGAGAGCCTTTGATCATTGCCATCACAGCAAAGCTTGTGATGGCTGCAAATATGGTATCACTTTCAATTCAGGTCAGATGGGGGATTCTTCCAAGGTCATTCGTAAAATCTAGCCGCTACCTTCTGTATAAGGCTGGACTCAGTACCTTTCACCTCTCCTCTCTTTCCCTTCGGCCATTGTACTGGGCGCCTGGTGAAATACAAGCCTAGCTGTCTCTGTAGGTTAGTTAGAAGAAGCACCCAAACTTGAGCCCATGTATTTTATTAATGAATGTAGCACCCCCTTAGGCAATGAAACTCACCAATAAGCATGATGGGCTCTTGAAAGGAGGCTGTGATACATAGGTGCATTGGCCTATGCCATCGATATGTAGATCTGCAGCTTTTACCACAGTAGACAGTTGTCATGGTTTAACCCCAGCTGGCAACTAAGCACCACGCAGCCACTCGCTCACTCCCCCCACCCAGTGGGATGGGGACAGAATCGAAGAAAAAACCTCATGGGTTGAGATAAAGACAGTTTAATAGGACAGAAAGGAAGGAAAACAATGATAATGATGATGATGATAATAATAATAATAATAATAATAATAATAAAATGACAATAATACTACTAAAAGAATTAGAATTTACAAAACAAGTGATGCACAATACAATTGCTCACCACTCACCGACCGATGCCCAGTTAGTTCCCGAGCAGCGATCCGCCCCTCCTGGCCAACTCCCCCCAGTTTATATACTGGGCATGACATCATATGGTATGGAATATCCCTTTGGCCAGTTTGGGTCAGCTGTCCTGGCTGTGTCCCCTCCTCACTTCTTGTGCCCCTCCAGCCTTCTTGCTGGCTGGGCATGAGAAGCTGAAAAATCCTTGACTTAGTATAAACACTACTTAGCAACAACTAAAAACATCAGTGTGTTATCAACATTATTTTCCTACCAAATCCAAAACACAGCACTATATCAGCTACTAGGAAGAAAATTAACTCTATCCCAGCTGAAACCAGGACAGCAGTATAAGATTCTCTGTAAACAGTACACACAGAAATGACAAAATACCCTGTATTAGATGTTGATATAGGTTTGTTTTCTTGACCACATGCCTGCCTTATGATTAATTTGCTGTTTTAGTTATCCACCACTAATGTGGATAAAAGTTTACGTCCTGTCTCAGTTACAGCCACAGTTACAGAATTAAATGTCTTTCTCTGTGTTTTCACCTAACGCAAGGATCCTATGGGAGCAGGTGCCACTGGTCTCCATGCTGCACTCCCCAAAGCCGCTTCTGCGGAGAGGGCAGGAAAGCCATGTGAATCACTGTGTGTTGGGAACACTGCCTGCAGTGCTCTCGCACTAGTGGGACTGATGGAGACAATCAGCTCTGGCTTTCCGTTTGCCCTTTCCTGTTCTGCTGGGATATTTGGGACAGCACTGGCACTGATAAGATTGTTTTGCATTCTGCTAGAGGTAGCTTTTTGTAGTGTGTGGGTGAAGGTAAATTGTGTGAAGGCATGTCAGGAGGGCGTCTGGGGTACATAAGACTCCAAACCCAGCCAAGGTCTGTCCCACCACATGTGAGGGGATGACCCATTAGTGTCCACCTTTCTCCCATAGACACCTTCCCAGTAGGAGCCTGCTGGGCACTAGCAAACAGCAACATCGAGCAACAGCGATGCTGTCAAGTATCTGGCACCCCACCCACCATGTCGTGGCCTCATGTGACAATAGAGATGTCCCCCTCCAGACACAGGGATGCGGAAGAGTGGAAACCCGCTCCACTTCTCTAGTGACAACAAAGATTCTTCAGTCTGGTACATTGTGCCCTTTCCAAAACCCTGGTAGAGGAATGAACACAGCTATGATCCCACTTTCTCCGTAACTCCTTTGGGATGCATAGTTTGCCTATGTATGCATTCCTCCTCTGGATTAGACCATCCCATTTAGTAACTGTTCTAATTTGCTTTGAGTTTTGTAATGGATTTTTAAGACCTTTTTTTTTCAAAGATCTTACTTCAGAATGGATGTGCGACGATAAACTTTAGTTCTGCTGCAACACAGTGTTTCACTTTTTCTTCCTGCAGATTAATGAGGTCAAATAAAATCAGGGAAAGAACATAAGTTTCAGGTTCTTTTTTCCAATGAATCTAATCTAAGCAATGGCATATGATTTAATTCAGTGAAGCCCTTCATGTTATAACTGAACTCACCCTGGCAGGAGAGTCCCCTGAAGAGATCCTTTACTGAAGAAGATGAGTGGGTGCCTCTGAGAGAAGAAGACACTAGTCTTCATTTCAGAGGCATGTACCTTGCTTTTTGGTAGTGTTGGGATGTATTAGTTCCCAGCCGAAACCAGGAAAGGGACATATCTCATATATCAGTTAAGACTGGAAATGCTATGATTTTATTGAGGGTGGGAAAGTAAAAATCCCAGCTTTGAAAATCTTCATTACTCAAACATATCTCTTCAGCATATTAAAAAAAAAGTCTTAGTTCAGACTTGAAACAGGAGGGGAAATCCCTGAGAAGACAGAAAAGGAGAACCTGACATTTACTTAGGACTCTACAACTGAGCTAATTCTCAGGAGAGTGCTATTTAAGTTGGAGAACCATAGGGTTCAGTACCAGTTGCAGATTACCAAGGGCAGTTGCATGACCTATATCTGTCTGCAAGTCTCTAACTTCAGGCATCTTTTGGAAATTTGCTAATAAACCCTTGCAGCTTCCTTTTTTCTTTTCCTCCCCCTGCCCTTTCTAGATTTTTAAATCCTCTTCAGTGTTGTTCATAGAAGTGAACAACTGAAGACAGCAATTCCACCATACAAAAACCACCTTTCCTTTCTGCAGGGTTAAACAAGCCCAGTGGGAGAAAGCAATTATCAGGGACTTGCTACTGCAGTAAGCAAATATCAGTCAGTAGAGAAAATGAAAATATTATAGAGTAGAAAACAGATCACCAAAAGCAGATGGGCCTAAGGGAGAAAAATACCACTTTGATCTAATATACTCTTTAATGTCAGCTATATCCAAATGTGAAGAAAGAGTTTGGTCTCTGACCATCTTTTTATTATGTTTCAGTTAAAGATATGGGAATACAAGTCTACTCAGGTATGTGCTAAACAAAGACAACACTTAGGTTAAAAACCGAAAAATCCCAAAGAGAAGAGATATATACATTTTATTTTAATGATTACACTTCATATAAATTTTTTCATTAGTTGGTGTCAGGGAAACTAGTGATGGGCTAGAAAAATTCCCTGATAACATGAATCTCAGAGGTGTTGGAAACGTAGGAAGAATTTTGATATTATGTAAGAAATTCTGGATGACTTTGAGGAATGAAGTAGTATAAATGGAAAGAAATTTAGCAGTAGAAGCTGTGGCTTTGGTGTACAGAGCAATCACCAGCTACCCAAATACCAGCACTGTCCTTTGGCCATAATGAGGCAAATGAAGCTGTAGGAAGCATTAGGCAAAATGATGTTAGTTGGAACAGCAGTGGGGAAAAGTAACCCACCTGGCTTTGAGAAGAGTTAGATCATTGTATGAAAGGGATTACATGATATGGTCGCCTGCAATAGCAGGGGCTTGTGTTCCAGGCAGCCTGGATCTGTTCGTGGAAATCAAAGCAAAAACAAGATCAAGAAGTGCTACTTAAGTTACTGAAAATACACCTTGCAGCAATACGTGAATTATTATGTTTGCAGTAACCTGAAAACTATTATTTGTTCAGCTTTTTCATGAAATCAGGAAGCAAGGACTCGGAGAGTCGTCTTTTTTATCTGTACACAGCAGCTTTGCTTCATTTTCTGTAATCATTGAGAAGCTTTACCAGCAATGAATTAGAAGGTTTAGAAACAGGGAGAAAAAAAGATATTTGCTTGCTTTGTTGGTAACTGGATAAAGCAAAAAAGGATACTTGTGAGATAGGGTGGTAAAAGGATCACCGACAGGCCTGAAATTATCTAGAAGCAGTGGGCGCTGGCAAGGCAAATGTAACTTGTTTATCGCAAAGCTGTGCACTTTCAAGCATGATCCGGTGATAAGTCAATGTTATCGCAGTAGGTCTGTGTGGCATCTGCTGCAGAGGGACGTACTGCTCTTCAGAGAAATTGCTGCCTGGCAGTATACAGTCAAGTCTTGAGACATATCCTCAAAAGGGATATACCAATTGCCTTGATGGAAAGAAAACAGTTTGCATACATGATTGAACTTTCATGCTATCTGTATAAAGGGCCTGGGGAGTGTGAAATGACTCATGGGTAGCTTCTTTTTTAGAAGACTGCTGAATAAGTTATTAGACAGGCAACTACCCTCGGGCCAGGATATTGGGCTGGGGGAATAGGTAAACACAGAAAGAAAGAAGGAAGAAATAAAGCGTGTGAGAGAGAGGGCAGTTGCTCGTACAATACTGTCCTGCTTCCAGGCAAATACACTTTCTAGTGTCTTAAATTTCTTTCTGTAGTAACAGACTGAGGGCTGTACTGAACTTTAAAGGCCTTCATTAGTTGCTAAGTTATGCTGAGACCAACCACAGTGCAGCTATTCAATAAAGATATTTCATTATTTTGTTACTAGACTGCTTAGCATCTCAGTACCAGAAAGAAACAAAAAGCCCCAAAGACCAAGCACAAATTATAGCTGTTAATCTTAAAAGACAGCTGATCTTTCTGAATATTCTGGGACAGACTTCTTTCTCCCTGATACTAGTAGAGATTGGTACATAGAAGAGTCACTCTTGTATAAATGAGAACTTTTTGATTGTTTTCTTTAAATGAGCATTTTTTTTTCATAACCATATCAAGCTCAGCCACATGGAATTAGCTGGCATTTGTTCATTCTTGAGGATTTGCCTCTCCTAGCAAAGATATTCCTGCCCAAGGTTACTGACATAGCCAGCTATGCGGCCATTCAAAAGCATGCAAGAGTTTGTGCAGAGAAAGGGGAGATGTTGGTACACTGAAGTGCCTGTGGGCAGTTGGGAGGTTACATCCATTTAAAAGGACTATGACTGCAGCAAAAAGAGATCTTTTCTTCAGCAGTTTTGTTCAAGCTGCAAAACAGAATGGGATACTCAATGATTTATTTTAAATTAAATAGTATCACTCATGCTTGCACCATATCAGAACTGGTTTGATTTAAATGTGGTCTCTCTCCCAGTCCATGTATGCCTACTCGAGGAAAAACAGCAACAGCATAAGGGAAATTATTATTTCTCTGTTCCACCATTTCCTGTCAGTGTCCATCAACATGAAAACAAAATTGTCATGCAGCATAAATAAGGTAATATGAAAATATGGTCACTGAAAGTAGACTAAGTGGTGCTTTCAACATGCAGGAAGATTCTGCTTTGATAGTATTTGCAGTTGTCAGTTAATAGCTACCTGACAGAGAAAAACACACAGATTTCTCTCTCCCTCCCTCCAAAGCTCTTCCCTCCAATATTTGTTTTACTGAAGTCTCATCAAGTTATAAATGCCAGCTCAGAGCTCTTTTTAATTACTGCCTAAGAACATGACTGCAGTGAATCAGCAAAAGTTAGGTTCATTTTAAAATTTTTGTTTTCAAGCTTATTTGTGGCATGAGAGGGAGATAGGGTATGAAATTGCCACCTGATTGAATTTCACCATGAGAAAGTCTGCAAGGCTATCCAAATAATAAAAAATGCCTCGTTCAATTCCCTATGCACAATATGAGTCTCATCACTGTAACATGTGATATAGCCATGCAACTATTTCCCTAGGTAGATAGAAGCTAAATGTATCTACCTACCAACCTCATAATCAGAGTTGTCAGGTCCACAGCTGAGTGCTCTGGTCTTCACCTCACTTTTTGGGGTGAAATGAGAATCAGGTTACCCTAAAAGGAAAGTAAGAGAGACTGGAAAACAATATGAAGTGATGAAATAGAATGTATCTCAGCGATAAAAATCTATTAATAATAATTATATTCAGTAGTAACTTCTATTGTCCCTCAAGGGTCCGTACTGGGACCAACACTATTTAGTATCTTCATCAACAACATAGTGGGATTGAGTGCACCTTCAGTGAGTTTGCAGATGACACCAAGCTGAATGGTGCAGTTGATTCGCTGGAGGCAAGGGATGCCATCCAGAAGGACCTTGACAGGCTTGAGGAATGGGCCCGTGCAAACCTCATGAAGTTCAACAAGGCCAAGTGCAAGGTCGTGCACCTGGATTGGGGCAATCCCCAGTATCAATACAGATCAGGGGATGAATGGATTGAGAGCAGCCCTGCGGAGAAGGACTTGGGGATAATGGTGGATGAAATATTGGACATGAGCCAGCAATGTGCGCTTGCAGCCCAGAAAGTCAATCATATCCTGGGCTGCATAAAAAGAAATGTGGCCAGCAGGTCGAGGGAGGTGATTCTGCCCCCCTACTCTGCTCTCGTGAGACCCCACCTGGCATACTGCATCCAGCTCTGGGGTCCCCAGTACAAGAAGAACATGGACCTGTTAGAGCAGGTCCAGAGGAGAGCCATGAAAATGATCAGAGGGATGGAACACCTCTCCTATGAAGAAAAGCTGAGAGAGTTGGGGTTGTTCAGCCTAAAGAGAAGGCTCTGGGGAGACCTTATTGCAGCCTTTCAATATATAAAGGCTTATAAGAAAGATGGAGAGACTTTTTACCAAGGCCTGTAGAGACAGGACAACAGGCAACAGTTTTAAACTGAAAGAGGGTAGATTTAGATTGAACATAAGAAAGAAATTTTTTTATTATAAGGGTGGTGAGACACTGGAACAGGTTGCCCAGGGAAGCTGTGAATGACCCATCATTGGAAGTGTTCAAGACCAGGTTGGACGGGGCTTTGAGCAACCTGATCTAGTGAAAGATGTCCCTGCCAGTGGAAGGGGGGTTGGACTAGATGATCTTTAAAGGTCCCTTCCAACCCAAACCATTCTATGATTCTATGATTCTGTTAGTACAGATCGTTTCAAGATCTCAGTCCCTGGTGTGACACCTGACAGACAGGCTGCTATATCTGATTAAGTATCCCACAAGAAGGAACTCCTCACCAAATAACACACTAGAAATTTGTCAAAGATTACTAGTGAAATTCAGTTCAGCTGTGTACCCAGCCATGCCTGAACAAGACTTCTATTCATTATATTTCATTTATTATATTTATTTATTTTCCTATAACCACGTTAGAAATTCAAATAATGTCAGCATGAGCTGAAGAGGTTTGATTAGAAAAAGAAACAGCTAGAACCTTTATTCAGTATCTCAGTCTACTCCATACTTCTACTGAAACTTATTTCTTTCTTCAAACATCATAATTTATTTCTTTTTTATTCTTTTAGCACCTCCACTTTTTATCAATAATCTCACTAGAAATGTTATTGCTTCAGAACTTCCTGCTGAAATCATATTAGGAAGTAATGGGAGTGTCATAGAGGAATATGTTCTCATATTTTCAGTATCACCTTTCTCCTTTTAATTTCCTCTCTATTTGTATGGGAGGAAGGGGAGAGTCCAGAATCCAGTGTCTAAAAGACTTACTAGATTATCTTCCTGTCATTCTCTACTAATACAAGATGCTTCCCTACATGGCATCGGCTAGTGTTTTGCCAAGTCATCAAAGTCCCAAACAGACAAACATTCTTCCCAGGAAGACTCATATCTCACTATTGCAAACGCTTGTTTCATGCTTAGCCAAAACAGTCCTTTTAAAGGCCTTCCATATAGATCTATCAAAAAGTAACACCCAAACTATCTTCCTGCCTTGGAATTTAACAGCCTTCAGTTATACACAGATTTTTGTGAGAAAGCAGTTTGTTCTGTGAGCATCATGAGAAATAGTTACATCATATAGTTAATCCAGAAACCCAGTAAATTTCAGACCCAAAATTTCACACTCCTTGAAGATAACTAAAAAAGCCCTAAAGAACAGAAATGGGCAGGCAGCCTTAGCTATTGGTTTTGATATAAACTTCAGATAGAGTACTTATCAGCTTCACAGGAGTGAAGGGTTGTGAGAGCTTGTATTTGTGCAGACCTTTGAAGATAAAAAGATTGAAAGTTACTTTCTATATATATATGTGATGGCCAGGTAGATGAACAGTGGACAAGAGCCTCTAGGGCTGAGAAGCTACTATCTGAACTTACAGTGCAATAGCTGTTCATTACACAAGGCAGGATTTGAGCGATATCCATTGGGAATTTTTTTTTTGTACGTGTTCCAGTTTGAGTGTGTATATGACATGTATAAAGGCATGTATATGATGTATAAAGGCACACACGCACACATGTATATGCATGTACGAGCATTTCCTACCATTTATTTTCCAAATTTATCTTTCAAAATAAAAGCAATACTAAAATGGAGCTAGTGTTGGGAGCCTATGTAATTTAGTAATTTAGACTGAACAATATTCCAAGAATTCTTTAATTACATTCAAACATTTATTTTTAAATTAATCAATTCAAATTTAAATTCAACACAAAACATGACAAGACATGGAAATACACAATTACAACATAAACAGCCTATGTTTCTTAAACATATTCCTTCTCATATAACTAGAGGGAAGATTAAAATATTTTAAAATCAGTATAGTTAAATTTAGTACTACTAACTCCATATTCCTTCATCATTACTGTAATGATAATAATAATCTCGTCCTTGAAGTGGTGCTTGCCTGCTTGCTTTCTAGCAGCTTTCTAGTAATCTTGATAAATATTTCATACAAAAAACCTGTCCAGGTCTTTCTTTCAAAATTCTGTTATTTTAATTCCTGTTAATATCATAACAGAAGATAAGAGTCAGTTCCTCTTTGGAAGGGTCAATATTTCAGAAGTTAACATTTAGCAAGGCTACTTCCCTTCTCTTCAGCTACTATATGCCCAACAAATTCCTTAATACATTTCTCATTTTATTTTCAAATCAAAACAAATAAGTTTAATGTGGTAATTCCTGTAAAAGGAATGCATTTCTAATATTTTGCAATTTAGTGTATGAGAGAAGAGTAAAAGCTCCTGGTTTGCATCACTCCTATACGTCTGGTAGAAAATTCCCGTTCATGACTCATACGTGGTACAACATAAGCAATCAGCCCACATGATCACTGTGAATATTGACTTGCAGGAACCAAGGAAGCATGGGGCTTTCCAGATCACTACTGCAATGTAAGTAACTTGTTAGAGAGATGAATTATTATTTCTGTCAATTCACTTGCATCAAACCATAGACAGCACAGGGACCGCAGACAGAAACACCCTAAGGAACAGGAGTTTCTGGTGACTGACACAAAGCAGTGCAACGTGCAGACAGAGTGTGAGTGAATAGGGAAGGTGTAAATACCTTAGAAAAATGATAGGATAGACTGCAGCCAGTGAGTTTAGGACTGCTTCAATCCCCTGGCCACAAACCATTGATGTATCAGAAACTATTATAGCTAGGTTTGTGCCCTCTTACAAATTCCCCATTGTAACATTCTTCCCCTTGGAACCGGCATCATCGCTGTCAGGGTGTATGTTTACCCACGTTTACTTGTGCAAGTTAGAACAGATATGCAGTGAAATACCATTTGAGGTAGGCAGGGTACCCTCTGAAGATCATAGAGCTGGCTGAAAATTTTAGGCTGAAATAATGTAATGAGAAAATGCCAATCCACCAAAATCAAAAGGTGTTGCGCAAGGCTGTTGACTTCACAGCCTTCTGGAAAGTGTTGTGTCATGATGACACTAGACAGGCCATTGAGCCTCATGATAGGACTGCCTCAGGGACCTTAGGACTTTCGGAGGTTGTCATGTGCAGCTTTCCAGACTTCTGTACCCTTTCCAATGGCAACAAAGCCCCGGGATCTCAATCCTTCCTGAAGGCTTGGCTTCCCCTGCTGGTGCAGGGAGCCTGGCAACCTTGAAAACCCTGACTGAGGCCAAGGCTCAGAGGTCTGCCTTTCATGCTCATTGATCTTGGCTTTTACATGACGCCAGGGATCCTAACCTCCTGGCTGTCTTATTGACTATGCTTTTATAGCCAAGCCAAGAGCTGCAGTGCTTAGCTTTCCACTCTCACATTCACTATGAGCTTGCTAAGACAGCTGATTTGATACATTTTTAGTTTTCCACAGGTAGGCATCTTCGTTCTTCATTTCAAAATGGAGCATTCTTGGTCAGCAGGTCTGCACTGTTGAGGTGACACCAGTTTAGCTTTATCTTTAGATGTATCTCTGTAAAACCACAAGCTTCTAAGAGCAAAATCAGCTGCTCTGCTCATCTAATCAAACCACCTCCTTCTGTGTTAGAGGCTCTACTAGTAAAAAGATGCTTCTAATAGAAAACATTACATCTATATGTTTTTGCCAAGAAAGGTTGGACCAGATGATCCTTGAGGTCCCTTCCAACCTCGTATTCTATGATTCTATGATTCTGTGATTCTATATGGTTTTCTCTTTGTACTGATATTTCAGAGATGGGGATTTTTTTAGGTCATAATGTTACTGTGCCAGCGAATCTCAATATGCCAGCTAATCTCAATAGACACATGCCTTCTGCACGCTGGAAAGACTTGAGTTAAAGGTTACCCCTATATTCTATTTCAGTTTTGTGGAAAGAAAAGCCCTCAATATGTGACATCTGACACTTAACTGACCAAATATAATGATGGTTTTAGGCTTCAGCAGCAAGAAGCTCAAATGACACTGCTGAGTGGTCTCACAACTTTTCTTTCTCCCTGGCACAAAGCTAACTTGCATCTGCAGTGAGGACTGGGTCAGGGCGGCAGGGGAACAGCTGTTCCCCAATTGTGTGACTGGGAGCACGTGCTGTGGCCAGCAGTCATAACAGCAAAGTTGTATTCCCTAATCCCACTAAATTCACCTGTGAATAGCATACCACAGATATTTTCCATCTCCCCTGCTGGAGCCAAGGGAGCAGACTATGAGAGAGAAATACATAATTATTCATTTTTTAAGATTAAACCAGACAAAATTTGTTGTTTCTCAATTTAAAAGCAAACCTGAAAGAGTTCTGAAAACTTCAGGAACCTGCTCATCTCCAGTAGCCTTGTCTAGCACAAGCCTCACAGCTCTGCTGCAAGGTAGCTGTGGTAACTTATGATTACCACCCTACTGCAGATCACTAAACAAAACGAGTTAGCTTCATATTTCCTTTTTGAGTGATTCTCTTTCGATGCTTAAAATGGCCTGGTCAGACATCCAAAGAGTAGTAACAGAATCCAAAATAACTCAAAGAGAAGTCAAATAGAAAATTGCTAAGGTTGGTTGCAGGTGCTAGTTCTGCACCAGCTCCTCTAGTTATTGTGTTTATTAACTTTAAAATCACATTTCCTATTTTTTTTTATTTGTGTCTTCCCTTTGACTTCAGTGAAGATCAACACAAAGAAAGCAGAAACCTTCACAGGAGCGGACAGACTTTGCATTGTGTTGTTTTTCACACAAAGGTGCACAGAGGCACTCAGATCACACTACTTTAAAACAGTAGCTACCAAGTTTCATGCACAGTAGGGTAAAATATGTTATGCAAATTATATATTACACTAAACTGATTGTATTTTTCCTAATACTGTGCATGTAGATCATAAGCTGAACCATGACATTGAAATCTGTGCCTGCCTTCCACATTGCTTCATACAACACTTTCATTGGTTGGGGTTTCTTGTAAAGAGATTTCAGTGTCCTGTTGAGGCTAAAGAGAAAAGATACAATGAGAAGTTCACAGGAATTGTGTTACCTCAAGTGATTTGTCTCCCAGTACTTAAGTTCTTCATTTTCTCTTTCATATAGTTTCCTTAGAGTTCATTTTATCAGATACATTTTCATGCTGGGATGATGCAATACCAAATTTTTGATAGCTGTGAAAAACAAAACCAGCACTGACATTTCACAAGTAATACAGTCTGCTATTCCTAGATAATAATAGATTAATGACCATTAAATACATTTTCAAGAGCACATTTTGTAGAATTCTTTGCAGGTCCCTGAGGTTTCCCTGTTTTCCTCATACCCATTGAAATGGCTGAAATTTCACACGCGATCTGCCTCTTTGAAAGCGGGATTTCAAATGAAAAATGGATTTTTTGTTTCCATGTGAAAATCTTTCAGGGTCAGTCAGAGGTTCCCTGGATCTGAGTGCACACATACAGCTCCCAGGAGAGCTTCACTCCACCAAGCTGCACTTGGTTCCACCTTGCTCCTCTGCAAGAGATGGGGGGTTTAGAGCCTCTGGAGGGACAATGCGGTTACAGTTCTCTAAGCTGGCCAGTTGTCTCACTAAGGCACACTAAAGTTTTTGCAGAACAAATGTGGGGGTTGGTCTCTTGCCAAAAGAGCTAGACTTCAAGGTCTCCTTTATGGTATTACTCCTAATGCAATACTTTCTTCTTTTTTGGGATATACTGCCTCTTTGTTTAACACCTTATTGCTAGAGACTTAACAGCAGGGAGTTTGGCCCCTTTACGTTTCCAAAAGACAGACAGCAGGGAGCTATAGGAAGCCTAAGCTTTCCTTCCTTGCTCCTAGTCTCCAGAGTACTTTTTTGGATGTATGGCATGTGAGATGAAGCACTCATCCTGCAGCTGACGAGAAGCACCAGGGAACAGATAAGGCAAAGATGCAGCGGAGGGCTGGTTTACACTAACACAGAGGATCATTCCCCTGCGGTCTCCTCCTCCACTTGCTGCTTGTGGCCAATGCACCCCATCTGGGATGGTGCTTACACACCCACAGCAAGGCCATTTTGATAGCTGAGTACCTGCTATGTCTTAAGTGACATACTGCACTTATTTGAATGAGCGCAACATTTTCCTCTGACAGAGGGATATTCTCAAGGTAGCATCCCTTGACTTCTGATAGTTTCCTTCTTACACTTTTTTGGTGGTAGCATTGCAGAGAAAGCTCATGTATACTCTAATACTATGTCCAACACAAGTTCAGTTCTTTCTAGGACTACAGCTTGCCTGGTCAGTACTGGATACTTATCCTCATTGAATTCAGTCAGAGCTTTGCCCAGACCTTGGCTGGAACAATAACATCAGAGAAAGGACCACCAGTGGTCTGTCATACATATCAAATACTGCTATAAGAATATTTTGAGACAAATAAGAAGGTCCAGACTAGATTATCTTCATGGCCAGGCTCTCCAACGTGAACACCACTGTTAGCATTAGTGATGGCAAGCAGCAGACAGGCCACACACAGGGGGAGAGAACCAAGGCAGGTCAACACAGAAGTTCATGTCCCAAATATCACCCTCATTTCCAGTAGTCAGAGGCTGAATAAATCTTTGCTCTCTTTTTTTTTTCTGATATTATAATAATTCTGGAAATTCTTGCCGCTAATATTTTTTTTTCTTAATTCTTTCTAAACTCCTCTGTGACATCCTCTGCCAGCCAATATTTACTTATATATTTTGGAAAGAGCATATCCTTTTGATTTACTGTCTCTTAATCTCACTTAAGGTCTCTCTGGTTTTGTGGTGCTGGGCTGGGAGACAAAAGGCTTCAGTCCTGCCTTCCTACATGCCCATCTGGAAGTTGGTGTGGTCCAGCTTACAGCTAAGAGCCTGGACCACGGTCCACAAGGCACTTCCATCCAACCTACTTCTTCACCCCAAGGAGCAAGGAACAACTTGCACATGCAGCAAACACAGCTGTATGCCTCCTCCTGTGCCTGTGATTGATACCCCAGCACAAAGCACCAAATTCTTCCTACTACCAGCCTGTTAGAAAGGGTGAAGGGCAGTAGTTGCTGCTGAGTGGGAAGGGAGAGGAAAAGATGAAGGAAACACTGATCTAACCTAAAGGCACGATTTAATCCATGCTAGACGGTGTGAAGTATGGAAAGTATGTTTCAACAGAGCACCAAGACAGAACAAGCAGTAATTAGTTCATCTGAACTCATGTAAAATTCCCCATCTTCTCAGAAGGTCTTTGTTTGAGACAGCCCTGACCTAATAAAATCAATGGGCATTTGTGAGACACACTCCTTATGCAGTAAAAATTTCAAGGCTCCACGTGCTGTCCAAGCATGATCAAAATAGATCAATATTGCAAATACTGTCTCCCAAATTGCCATCATTGTTTACATCTGACTCTGATATACCCTCAGAAATACACCAAGTTGTAATAACCATCTTTTTGATGTCAATGATTTCCCAGTCTGATGTGAGATATTATGCTGACACATGTATCTGTCTTCCTGTTATGTACTAGGCAGAGTATTTTGTAAAAAAGGACGCTGCAGCAGTGAGAGTAGTCAATAATTCTCTTGGCCTACCAGACTCTATTAATTTTAAATTTCTGTCATATAACCAATTGCTTGGCACTTATATTGGCTTTCAATAAGTCACTTCAGCTAACTTAGAGGATCCTTTAGATTTCAAAGATGATATGAAATTCCTGCTGAATACACATAGCCATTTTATAACTATCAAGCAAAATTGTTATAGATGGTTACCCACAAAATACTATGCTCTTTCAAAACCAGTAATTTACTGACTGCTCTGCTACTAAATTCCTTAACTTGTCCCACTTAAGTAGGTCCTTTTGCATTAGTTTTTGATGTGCTTAGCATTACCTTGGCATTATTTTTCCTCATTTCCTATTTATGGAAATAAAAATATATTGTCTGCAATTTTCTTAAATGCAAAGAATCTGATATAATAAAATGCTCTTGCATTGAATCTAATAGAAGAAAAAGGTTTTTGTCAAAGAAACATAAGGGTCTGCCTTGAGTTTTAAGTATATTACTATTACTAAATTATGCTCCCTACTGAGACGCATGTGATCTTGGGTGCCTTTCTCTTTTGGTTCCTTTGATGAAGGCCAGCCTACAACTTTACTTGAATTCACTGGAACTACTACTATACTTAGTCTTAAGTACATAGTTACGTGCTTGACAGGAGTGAGGATTTTGTTACTAGTATCTTTTACCATTAGGGCAAGAAAAGAATGGCTGATACTCTCTGCTAAACTCCAGAATCTAACCGAGGACGTGGCCGAATGAGTTGTGTGATTAGCTACAGAAAGACCACCCATACTCACAGCTATTGACTGAATCCCAGCAGCAGACACCAGAACATATATGCAGCTCCTTTGCAAGGCAAGAGTAAGCTTCAGAAAATTACAGCTATATGTAGCAAGGCATCTAAAATCGGTTTTTATTGTGAAGTACCTCCGCGCACACTGAAGACAAAGAAAGAAAAAAAAGCTGTTTAGTGATATGAGTCAAAGGCAAAGTTTTTCCACGGCAAGCGGGCAGATGTAGAATCTTCCCACTCTATTCCTCCCGCAGCATGAGCCTTAAGTGAATTAAGTGCAGGCAGGGGAAGGGTTACTGCTTTCCCAGCTGTTCACACAAAAGGAGACTTTGCACCTGTTCCCAGTGAATGAAAGTTTGCTTTGTGTAAAAGCAGTTCATCACCCCAGCGTTGGCATCGGGGCGGTGGAGCAGGGAGAGCCCAGGCGAGTTCTGGCTGGAACCAGCGCGCTACCGAGGAAGAGGGAGGCTGAAGGGCAGGTCCATTGCAATCAAGCTTCATTAGCTTTAACGTGTAAACATGCCCCCACCTGAAGGTTGATGTCACAGCAAATGCACACAGCAGGGATGGTCAGCTAAGCGTAAGCAAGAGAATGTGTATTTTTCACTTTAATCCCAGTTCTATTCAGTTTACTGTATTTGCTTAAGGCTGGCATACTTTTCATATCTACCAGCAAGCTATTATTCAGAAAAACCTGTGCTACACTGCCCCTGTATAATTACAAAACAATGTACTCCATGATTCCTTTGATGTTCTCTTAGATCTACATCTCCTAAATTGTGATTTATCTATCATCTCAGACATTGCCATCAGGTTTGTGCCAGGCCCTCAGGTGGGGTAAATGAGTGTAGGTCTGTGGGATCTCAGGGGAGCCCCAGAAGTTCACACCAGCGGAGAGCATCTGGGCTGTCTTGGAAAAGTCAGTTCTCAGGTGACACAGTCATGGCAAAGGCATGGACTGTGGTCAGAGCTGAGAAAACATGAGGAGCTAGGCAAGTGTTTCTATATTAAAAAATAAAAAGAAAAAGACAATTAAAAACAAAATCCCATAACTAAAGTAGGAGCTTGTCCTTCTCTCATGTCAACAGGTGACCTACCAGTTTAAATGGTTCTCCTCTTCAGCACAGGGGTCACAAACAGGGCACATGGGCCATCCGTCTGGGCCAGCGCGGCAGCAGTGGGATAGACCCAGATTTCACCCCTCTGACCTTCAGAATACATCACCTTCCATCCCCACTTTAGTCCTGGGGTCTTTACTTTGGAGCTTATAATAAATCAATAGACAGTAAAAGAAAATTCCTGTGGGAGCAGCAATTGTGGCCCTATTATAAAAGCTTAAATTCCCCACCTGCCACTTGACCAGCAAAAAGCTTGGATTCCCCACTCCAGTCCAGATTATGTAAAACTATTCAAATCCTGAGTGACAGTATTTATGAAGACAGCTGTTGGGCTCTCCAACTGGGGGAGGCAGGGGCAAATGCTGTGGAGTCCAGTAAGAGCTGTCGTGCTATTCACCCTGCCAGAGATCCTTACAATGCCTTTTTTTTCTTTTTTTTTTTTGGTCCAGGTGGAGGGAAATGAATAATCAGTCAGAGAAATGAAAAATTCCCAACCCAAAAGTTCTCAGAAATGCCCTTTAAGAACAGAGACTCATTCAGAGACTGTTCTCCTCACACTCCCTTCTCCCTCCCCCTTTCTCTGCCCACCATTTTTGGGTTGTGTTATTCGTCACAGAAAGTGGCAGAAGGTGATGGGGTGAGATGCCTTGTGAACTGGTCATTTGTCAACACCATTCAGCTTGATACATTTCTGGGAAGATTACACTAGAAAGATGCTATCATGTTTTCAGGCAATCAAATGTTTAACCACTCCCCTTCATCTCACTGAAGCTCTGCCATTGCCAAGTATTGCCATTCTTGGTGGTATTTCAAACTACTGTTTAGCAGCAGGAGGTTGAAATTCAGTAAAACAAAGCGGTTTCCCATGGCAGTGGTTACTGTGCATTGGGGAAGGCTAGAGCAAGAATCTCAGCCACTCACCATTACAGTCAATTGTGAAAGCCCTGTTGACTTCCCTGTGTTCATTGAGTTCTGAATGCCCATGCCATAATTACAGGAGTAATTGGAGAAGCCTGTCTGTTTACACCTCTTTTTTTCAAAGACTGGGCTTCCACAGAAGTCAATAAGGAATGTTTTTTTACTGGGAGGTGGATCAGGCCACCGAATGTGCAATGTTCATTTGACCTGCATCTCATCTGAGATCAGCTCTAACAATATGATGTATCAGCATTTGATAAAACCTCCAAGATGCATAACAAAAACATACACATAACACGCCTATTGCACGATGACTGTAATCTTTTCAACTTTGTCTTTAGTTCTGATCAGGAGCTTATTTCTTATCTTTGTTGCATTTGTACAGTTACATTTTTCATGTACAGACCCTGGCCTTTAATTTGTTTGGTTTGGTAACACAGAGATGCCATAAAACTGTACCAAGAGGAAAGCTGGAAATTCCCTTGCACAGAGGCTGTCCTGTTGCAGTCAGGTGAAACTCAGACCCTCTCCTCCTGGCACCTTCCAGGCTGACGGGCAGTGTAGGGCATGGCCATAGCCCTTGCACTCCCACTGCTCCTAAACCAGGATCGGGTTTGTCTCATGTAACATCAGTCATCAAAAAGGTAGGTGCATAACCCCCTCCCAACCTAGCTTTCTGAAAGAGGTTGGATGAATTGCCGGCTGGGGCTGCCCTATCTACATAGACTACAGAGGGCTAGCTGAGCCCGAATGACTTTTATATGGCTAAGAGTAGGTAAAGCCAGTCTAGACCTAAGGGGTCATTACACCCCCAAAGTTCATGTCAGGATTTCAATCTGCCACAGAACTGAAAAAATGGAGAATTAGTTTTCTTTAGTGTGCTTTATACTGTTAGCATCCAAAATACAAGCCAGTGCATTCACAGTTGCAAATCTCCCTGCCAAAAAGTTACGCTTCTGAATGAAACTTTTACAGATGAGAGGGCAAAAAAATAAAAGCAATGGCAAATACGAATTCTGATGTAAAGAGAATTGTTGTGCAAAGTCTTTCATTTAACAAAATAAAGTTATATGATTAATTTTAAACACCAGAATTCATGTCACTATATTACCATTTACTTAATAATGAATACTTCTTTCTGACTGGTTATTGTCTATGAATTTTGAGGTAGTGGATGGGCAAGCAGAACACATATACCCCCTAAAATGAACTGGACACTCTTGATCCAGAGAGACCATCCTTTGCAGGAGTGAGGAGCATTCAGTGCAAGTGAAGTTGAAATGAGAATGGAAGGCACACAATCCTTCAAAGAAAAAGTTCTTATATATGCTGCTATATTGCATTTACAGCTAATTATTTGACCATGTGAACAGCTCATAGATGCAGGTTTCAATTATAAATATTTTTGCACATGGCAAAAAAATAGCAGTTAGAAAATGTTTATCGTTCCCTGATTTGCCTTGTCAAAACATACACATTCATTTCTTTCTTTGCCTTTTTTTCCTGACAAACATCACTGTAATGTATTAAAAAGCTTCACAGCAGAAAGGGATCAGGAGTCACCATCAGGTTCCAGCTCTGCACCACTATTTGCCACCAAAGAACATACTCTAATGAGGCCGGGACAAGGAGAGAGAAAAGCTAAAGTCTAATTTGAGAAAGGGATCTTTGAAAGAGTAATTTCCTTACTGGAGTTCAAAGTACTCGGGTTTTTCTCTGCCTCGGGGAGACTCGGCAGCAGTTTCCCAGTGGTGCTGCCAATGGGCATGTTCTGGATAAACACTGCAGTTGTTCTTACCACACACATTCGGGACATGGAGGCCCCCCCCCCGCCTCCCCTGACGTCAAGAGACTGTCCCAGGCACCTGGCACATCCTGGGATCATGCTCAAACCACTTGTTAACCCAGCAGATATGGTAAATGGAGTGAACTTGGCAGTTTAAGGTCAGTTCCCAGAGATAACATTATCAGAAGAGCCATTTGTTTCCAGTGGGAGCAAACACGGGCATCTATTAGACTCCTCCTTTCCACAGCTCTTGCCAGAACCTGATAGGAAAAAAAACCACCAGAACTTCAGGAATCAGAGTTCTTGCTACCCTTACTTATTGACAGTGTTTTGTTTGATTTTATGATATATCCAGCTATCTGGGCTGTAGCACTAGCAAGGTAGCAACAGCTTTAACCAGAGGAGCCTCAGGAAAAACCCAAATCATATATGTAATGTTTCCCTTTCATGCTGCAACAGCATTCAGATCTGGCTGTGCCAGCATGGCAATGCAGGCACCATTACCCAGAACATGAAGCTATACAGTTTTCGTCTTTATCAATTCCTTCATTCTTTCCTTTTGAACTATTCCAGACTTCAACACACACCGGGTTCAGAGAGAGTTCAAGCTCGCTGCTTACACCAGGAGGGCTGAAATCTTCGGTTTCTATTTCACAGGGATCGTTGCAGGTTCACAGAGCAGGTAAAAGGCGACACCTAATATTTGTGCCAGCCTGGCACTCACTCCGTGCTGCTCAGCCTCCTAGTTCTGCTCCTCGCAGAGCTGGGATGGAAATCCATTTGCAGCTAGAAAGGCTTGGCACATCAAAGGGATGCTGTCAAAGTGGTAGGCCTAAAATGTTATATGTCCTCTCTTGTCTATATTTGTTTGCAAAATCCACATTATCTTTTCAATATCGAAGTGTTTTATTTCCAGGCACAGCTTGGAGTGAATACTTTTCTAGGTCAGTATCAATGTCAGAATCAGTAACAGTCCTGGTCCGGTGAGTATGCAAGGGAAAAACAAAACAAAGTACCCACACACAAAAAAGGGGGAGAGGGTGAAGACATCTTAGGAAAGGAACAACTTTGTTTGGACTTGCAGAACATTATCAGAAATGACTGTGAGAAAAAGCAGATTTTTGAAAGTTAGGGAAATGATATGCCATGCACCTTCTCAAATGTAGGCTTCAGATCTTATATTTAAAAGAAGGCACAATGTATTGTTTTAGCTTGTGGTCTGTGATAAACAATGCATCATATAACAGACATCATCCATTACACTACAGTGCATACTAAGCGGGGAGGGAAAGAAGGAAATACTGCATTCCTACAAATGGAAATGTTTGTGATAAATGGAAGATGAGAGAATTGTCACTGAACAGTGTGTTGCCAATATTAAAAAGTGCAACACTTTTTTAATCTTCTTTTGAGTCCTACTGAGATATTTGCTTCAAAAAGAAACTGGTGGTAGCAAAAATAACAGAGTACTGCTGCTGAATTAACACACTATTTCATTTGCTGCTTTAAAATATGTTGTACCATTTAATGTTATCCCTTTGGTTTTAACAGATTAGGTCGCTGATCTTTATCACACCGGTGTAAGTAGGAGCATGTCCCTTTGTGTTTGCTCAGAGAGCAGGTTCCAGCATGGGGCATGCAGGCCATGGCAGAAGGCCTGTTTGTGGGAGGGCTGGGGTGACTTTCACCCTACGGAGGGTACAGCACTTGCTTCTGGACTTGCAGGTGCTCCCAGCCTGACAGTGTGAAGGTTTGCCCTTTGCCGGCTACAGACAGTGCTACAGGTAAGCAGCCAGCAGTTTGCCTAGACCTTTTGTTCACTCTCGTTGGCTCTGACCAGTGCAACGTGGTCACTTGCTCCTCATCATGCTGCAAATAGCAAATGAAACCTGCCTTGACATTCCTTCATCCCATGCCTTCCCTCCAAATCAAATGGGTCTTGTAAGTACCTTTGGGTGGCAGGTTTGCAAAATTGTAGGCTCCCTAAGGCAGAGTCAGTGTCATCTGATTTGCCTGCACAGGACCCAGCAAAATGAGGCCCTAAACCTAATTTTTCAGCCTCTAGGCACTACAGTAATATCACTAATTTGGTACAAATGACAATGAGAGGAAGGGGCATGCTATTCACAATACTGACTTCTTCCCATCCACAGATGCTTGGCATGACTTCAGATCTGCATTTAGGGAGCGTGTAGGCTTTGCTGAAACGGCCGTTCTTTGTACAAAAATGCCCCCAAGCAGCAATAAAAAGAAACAGATGCAGATTAACACTAATAAATCACATACCCACTGCACTATGCATGTAACCTAATGTATGTGAATAGTCCTACTGGCTTTACATCTGTTACAGAAGCACAGCCTTGTTGAAGGCATTGTCCTCTCTCACAGCATCAGCTCTCCCCAAAAGTGAGGAGTTTGAAGGCAAAGGGAACAGCACCCACACAGAAACTGGGGGACACCAGAGAAGGGCAAAGTGGAGTAGAGCCACCTTCACTTTGCCTAACAAGCTTTAAGGATTTGAGACATCTTGTGAAAACTTGCTATCTCAGCTCCCTCTGCTCCCCATGGGGAGATAGAGGGGGTGGGCTGATTCATCCATCCCAAAACCTAAGGGGCCTGTTATGAATCAAGGTGGTTGGAGCAGAGGGGGAGCCTGGATGACCTATTTACACTGATCTCCCAATTTTTAGATGACTAACATTGGGTGAAATAAATCTCACTTTGATGGCTGACTGCCTTATCCTGCCTACCACAGCGTCAAAAGTGAAGTGAGAGACGAGTAAGTACATCCCCTGCTGTCTGGGGCAGCCAGAGCTCAGTCACAGTGGAAAAGGTAGTTGTGATCTGTAGGCGAGCAAACCACCTACAGTAGGTGCCTAACTTTGGTATCATGTCTCCTTCCCTCCACTGACCGCACAGAGACAGAGCCTGGCAGCCCCAGCTACAACAAGGCTCAAAGGACTTACCGTTCTCTTGATCTTAGTGTCTTATGACACTATCATAGATGTGACAACAAAATCATTCACCCAGATGAGATGACCCAGAATCTCCAACAGTTCTCATAAAAGTTACAGATTACCATGACACTATGCATTTTGGAGAAGCCAAAGGAACTAAATCCCTAAATAAATCTATTTTAGCCCCAAATGGATCAAATCTGATTGCAAAATTCTGTAGATAAAGCCCTTTTAAAAAAAAAAAAAAAAAGAAAAAGAAAACTGTGGTATTTGGAGTGTGTGTTTGTTTGTCTGTATACCTATGGCTTTCTGTAGGAAGTCCCAGAACCTTGCTGCTTCTTCCTGTTTTTGAGCTGCCCTCTTGTGTCTTGTGATCAGGTGGTTTTGACTTGTATGAATTCACACCACCATTCGTCTGCATCCTCTTGGCATGTACAGAGACTGAGAGTCAATGACCTTCCACACTACCTCCACTGCTCCTCTCAAAGGATCTATTATGTGGCTCACTGGAAGAGCACAAGCCTGGTTCTGTTTGAGTCAGCATGACTCTTACAGTATAAACACTGAAAAAACCCTCTAGCCTCATTTTGCATTAGTCAGGAAAGGTCAAGGCAAAATTGGAGTCAGGATAAAATTGGTCAGTGTTTGGAATCAGTCCCACTTGAGCTTGATTTCCTGTTTCTGAAAAAAACCAAACACCGCAGTGCCTGCCATTATCTGAATACAAAGTTTAGTGAATGTTGCTATACATGCCACATGAACACATTTTACATATAGTAATTCCTTGAGTGCCTCAAGAAACTATCAGCGTGAGTAAGGAGGCTCTGCAGCTACCAAGAACCAGAACAAATGTGAAGCCTGGAGTTTATATTCTTTCCATCTCTATTTATATTATAGGGTTGGTTTATTCAGAGAATTGCCTCTAAAATTAGTGGCAATCCCTTCTAGAAATACACCCAGGCCAACAGAAGAAACCAAACTGGCAGCTTCCCGCTTAGTACCCAGACCCACTGTTGTGGATTCAAGAGTAATCAAAACAGCCTGAATTTCAAACTGGAAAAAGGGAGACAAAGCTGGCTTGATATTTTATTTTTTTGCTAATCGGGCTAGAAAAATGAAAGTACAGCATACCTACTTTATCTGAACTAAAATAATTAAAATATCAGTCTGTAGAGAGAGTAATTAGATGCATTATTGATTAAATAGCAGAAGAAAATGACAGTTTGTTAGCTGTCTGTTTTTAATGGTATATCTGTCAAAGTTAGAAAGTCGATCTCCCCATTCCCTTCAGCCCCGTCCTTCCATCTGGCAGCAAATCCTCATGGAAGAACCAAAAAACAACATGAGACAGACGATGAAATAACCTTCAAGTTTTATGGATTTGGGCGTCCAGGAAGCACAAGAAAGCACTTCACATTAGTGTTCCAGCATTGTAGATGCCCAATAGATACCCAGTAGTATCCCAGAGAAGACATCTTCTTCGGTAGCATTAACTGGCAATGATTTTCTTGCTCTGTGTTATTCCAGCCTCAGTAATTTCTGTTAGCTGTCTGCATCCCCATCTTGACTACCAAAAGTATAGTGTTTTCTGAAAGATTAGAGAGAGGAGGATTTAGGGTTTGAGGTTTTTGTTTTGGTTTGTTTTTTTTTTCCTTCCCACAGCAGCTCACTGTCCTCTCCTTTCTGCTGGACTATTTCTGGAATGGAAAAAAATAATCTCTGCTTACCATAGATAGATATGACCTTCTCAATTTTCTTCTGAATATAAATTCTTTAGTACATATTAAAATGGAGATTTCTGCAACACTAACCTACTTTTCTCTGGCTGAAATGAAGGGTCATCGTGGCTCACATCTTTCCAGTGATGGTGAAGGTGTGAAATCTTTCAGAAATGCAATGCATTATAGGTTCCATGAGTCAACCATGGACCTCTTTATCAATGCTTCATAAGAAGTGCTGTGTTCCTCTTCACAGGGACAGACGATGCAGGCAGGAAGAAGACTTAAAACTAAGCCATTTTATTCCAGACAATACCTTTGTTGCTCCCCGATTCACAGCCACATAACCTTTCATCTTCAACTTCCTCAATTCCCCACTGCCATCCTTTGATTTCCTATCTCCAGATACCCAAATCATGACTCCAGCTCTATTTCCCCCAACAACTCTGAGCGTATGTCAGTACAACTGGTGTCTTCTCCCACTCTCTACCATACACTTTCTACTCCTTGTTGCCAGCTTCCTAAAGCTGTTCATCTTGTTTTCTCACCAGCATTTACTCTGGCACAGTTCAGTCACTGCACAGAGCCTTGCAGTACCTAGCAGGGCAGACACAATTTGTGCAGTAACACATTCCTGCACATGAGTATCTCACTGCCCGTGAATGAGCTGTTACTCTAGAGCAACAGGGAAGATATAACTTGGTGGGCAGAGAGCTAAAAAGTTCAGAAGCCAAGGTCCCTGTCCCAGGAGGAAAAATTTTGCCTGTCCAGACTGATCCCATCCCAGGTCTTTCCTCCCAGCCTGAGCTGTTCTGCCCCTCCATGACTGGGCATGGCCCCCTCACAGCCTGGCTTGACCCCAAGAATCATAGAATCATAGAATCATGAAGGATTGGAAGGGACCTTTAAATGTCATTTAGTCCAACCTCCCTGCAATGAGCAGGGACATTTTCAACTAGATCAGATTGCTCAGAGCCCCATCCAACCTGACCTTGAATGTTTCCAGGGATGGAACATCTACCACCTCTCTGGGCAACCTGTTCCAGTGTTTCACCACCCTCATCATAAAACATTTCTTCCTTATATCTAGTCTGAATCTGCTCTCTTTTAGTTTAAAACCCTTACCCCTTGTCCTATCACTACAGGCCCTATTAAAAAGTCTGTCCCCATCAACAAGAGGGGAATGATAGTCAGCATGACAATGGCCATGAGGGATGGAGGGGGAAACACGTCTGAAAAGTCTCCCTGCTGCCTTGCTCAACCTTAATCTCCGGTGTACTGAGTCACAGATTAAATGAAAGAACAAGCGCTGGGACTTCCTGGTAGAACTGCTGCCTCAGCTCCTATATCACACCCACTTACAACATCAAGCACAGACTGATTGCACTTAGCAAAGTGTAAAGAGATCATGCAAAGGAAGGGCAGCAAGCAGAGTGAGGCCAGCAAAAAATCTTACAACTGGTTTATTTGCTCTGGGCATTGTATATACAATGACAAAGGTTATGTTGCTCCTAGGCTGAAGTAATAGGGATATGAATGACACAAGCTAGACAACCAACAGTGGTGATCGCTCCTCCTCAGTACTGGCAATACTTCCCAGCTCTGTGTTGAGACCTCAGGGAAACTAGTGCTGATCTCTGTGCTGACTGCTCTGGGGTGTGAGAACAAGGAAGCAAAGGATGTGCATTGTAGCCTTTTACTATTGACCAGGAATCAGTTTGCCAGCCGTTAATTATAAGCCAGTCAGCTTACACAAACGGAGTAATGTATAGGCAGATGTCTCTCATTGCCCACCTGCTGGAAGACCCATCTCATTGTTGGCAGATGTGACACAACACTAGGAAATGACATGGCCAAGCCAAGCAACAAGGACACACTTCAGCCAGGGCAGCATGCACACCACCCCAGGGAAGTCTGAGAAGTTGCTCCAGAGCTTGCAAATAACACTTCAGAACAGCACTGTTGCTTGAACATATATGTCTTTAGTTTAAAAATAATAGACTGAACTAAATAAATAGACTCCACAGTGAATGCAGCAGAAGGTGTAGGAATGTATGCATTTGCCCCTCAGACAAGGGCACATTTGCCTTCAGGCAAACTTTGTCTGAAGTTTTGGACACAAGTGTTATTTCTTCTAAGCCCAGGCATAACAGGACCGTTATTTGCATCATCACCGTGAAACAGCAGGGAGACCCAGGAAGGACGCATCCAAGAGCAGAAATGGAAAGGGAAATGACCTATAATGATACAATGATTCAAAATCTGTGCAGAGGCCAGCAACTAGAGCTTGAAATGAATCATAAAACAAAGATAAGACTTTGAAGTGTTGAATGTGATCTGAAAAGGTAGTGGATTGTTAAGACACAGTAGTATGATGTGGATAGAGTGAATGTCAAAGAACAGCTTGGCACCATGTATAGCATGGAACATAGATAATTTTTCTGTTTTCTTGGTCTGCTTCCTCACAAACTCTAGAAACTTATGCTAAGGCAAATAGTTCCAGCTCCAGGAGAATAATTTCCTCACTTCTGCACAAGAGTTCATTACTCAACAGGTGAGAAAAATAGGAAAAAAAACCAACCACAAAACCCTCTCAGCAATAGAATGCTACTTATAAGAAGAGCTATACCATTTTTTAGAAATTAGGAATAAGTAGGACAAAACAAATCTTTCTGCATATTTTGTGAGGGATTTCTGAAAATGGATCTTAGAGCACTCTAACAAAAACTCCTATACACATGCCAACATGATGGCTTTTAATAATGAAAAGCTAATTCAACTGATTTCTTACAGTGCAAAATAGAAAACTTGCTAACAATTTATTATCAGGAGCTTTACTTCTGTTGCTTCTTTTAATGTAAGTTGCTGAGCTATTTAAACAATCTACCTCACAATCTTTAAGGAGTTTAGTTCACAAACTCACACACAATTGTCCTACTAATTTAACATCTGACTTCAGAACACAACCTAAAATCATTAACACTTCGCTTCCTCGTTTTATTCTGTCTTTTTCTAAAGCAATACATACATACAGGCAGTTCTGTGTGTAGCTGCCTAACAACCATATTTAAATTCTTTCATCATGGTGTTCATCTTAGCATATTATCATTACTTTGGAAGTATGCGTGGTCTGACAACAGAAGATACTCTATTGTAAAGTATTCCTAATACACATATATATAAAAGCAATTTCATTGGCCAGGAGAATTTTTTTAAAAATGTAAATTCTTTGTCAGTACAGAGGCATAAACATCATGAAAAGGACTTAGCAGACAGAATTTGGATCAGGGAATCTAGATTTACCCCTCCACAATTTTCCTATATACAGCAGTGGAGTCTAGTGGACAAGTAAGACTGTCAAGTAATATCTCCTTTTAAAGGCTACTGTAAAGCATAAATCTGTGTGCTTTAAAACACACATGATCTTATAGCATATTTAAAAGAAGATTTAAGAGATTCTCTGTCTTGTCCCTTAAATTTTTGATGCAGAAATACATACACACAATTCTGCTTTCAAATACCACTGAGAAATGCCATACAAAGAAATTTTACAAGCTTAAATAGAATAAACTAAAGCCAAGGTACTGTACCTAAATTTGTTTTAAGGAGAGTAGATAAACTGTGTCTTTGGCATTCAGTTAGGTTCAAGGATGGCAAGCCTCTTGTTTATGTTGCAAAGTACTAGGCTGATTTGTCCAGCACAAATAAAAACTGCAAGTTCAGCGAAGTTCTTCTTCAGCAAAGAGGAAGGAACATGATAAATGAAGAAAGCACCCCAGCCAAGGGAGTCTGTGCTCAACCCCCTGCCATTCTCTTGTGCACAGGCAGTATTTGCAGTTTCAGCCATATTCAGCAGTAAACTCCACCTATTCTGTATATCAATAACACAAGGCGTTTGAGAACTTGGCTTAACTAATGAGTCTGGTCTCCATCAAAATGGATTATTTCAAATGTAATGAGATAGGGCTCCAAAAGTACAGTCTGATATTTAGACCCCAATATTTAAGTCTGCAGATGTCTGCTAAACCTCTAAGCAATGGAGCATCATAATAGTCAAGGCAAGTGCTCATTTCTGTTGCTCACACATGCCCTAGGACATCCAAGATATCCGCACAGGCTGGCAGATGTGGCACAGAGCCTGTATTAGATCCATCTCTTTCTGAAGCCCCGGCAGGTTATCCCAGCGCACCTCCAATGTACCAGATGCTTGTGTGTGCAGGCAACTTGATCAAGTCTGTAGACAATAGAGCCAGTAAAGCTAAAGAGCTGCTCAGGTCACAAGCCAGGGGAGCTCAGTTCAGCTGTGTGAGACTCGCTTCTTTCTAGGTCAGGCTGGGTGGGATGCCCTACTACATCTGAAAAAAACTCCAAAACTATGGTTAGGCATCCAAATTGAGCCTTAGGTCTATCTTAGGCTGGGAAGAATCACTTTCTAGGCTCTTCTGGCTGCATTGAGCCAATTTCTATTGACTGTAGAGGGAGCCTATACATCTGCCATGCATGCAGCCACTTTTCTGTAGAAAGCAAATTTAGTTTTGATCCTGCATTGAATCCCATCCTTTAAAACTGGCAAGGAACAGACGCAGAAATCAAACTCTTCCATTGTCAGCAACTCACTATTGTTAATACCTGAGAAAACAGAGGCAATGAATAGATCATCCAGAGATTTAATTTGAGAGAGAAAGCAAATTTTAGTCTAAGGTATGAAGCTGGAACCAAGGCATCTCAGGGGTTTGAATTAGATATAAGTCTGGGGCAGAGTTACATAGCTGAGGAGTAGAACATTTCCCCATACCCAAGCAAAACACTTATATTCCATTCTTTTCTCTGTTGGAGAGGATTTGAGCCTGTATTTTTTACTACTGGAATACTGTCCTAAGAATCAAGCCATCACGTGTGCTGTTCTTCCTCTTTCCTCCCAGAGTCACCGCTCTCTGTATGGATGCATTAAATGTTTACTGACCCTAAGAGAAAGAGAAGGATTACATTTAACAGTGCTTGGGGCACTCAGTTAGCAAACGAAAGGCCTCTGCTCCAGTTCCTGTGCTGTATCAAGAGGAAAACAGATTTGAACTTAACTCGACAGACAGAGAGCAGAAAATTTTGGTTTGGTTTGATTTTTTTTGAAAAAATGGATATCAGATTTATAGATAACACAAATCAGTTTGATTGAAACTGCAGACAACACGTTATGAATGTGACCTATTCATCCTCACTTTGACCTGCTGTTTTTTCAAATGCATTTGGCTTAGCTCAGTTACCATGAAAAAGCAGTGGAAGCAAAATTAGGAGAAAATGCAAATGAAATTCTCTACTGGCTGCTGACAGCTGTGTAGTCAACAGGGAGTACTATATGTTAGTGAGATCTCCCATATAAAGGCTCAATTCACACACAGAGTGAATTATAAAACATATTTTTAAAAGTTCCTTTTAAGCCAGCAAGAAGGTAGTCTCATCAGTCTGGGATAAAAGATTTCTGAGAAAAACACTAAGAAAACAGTAGAAGCACCCACTTTCCAGGATACCCACAAGATTTATTATGACTGATCTGGCAACTATGTATCTTTTAAAGATAAGATCCTACTCAAATTAATGGGACTCTTTATCTCCTCAAGATATCAATACAATATCTAGAAAACGTAGTGAGCTCTTTTTCTATACATATACAGTGCTGCAAAACCATGGTAAGTAATTTGTAAAGCAAATGAAAAGAGACATGGCTATTGTGTGCAAGACCAGTATCTTAATTTAAGACATCACACACTAAATGATATATTGCCCACAAATATGAGTTATTCTCACACAAGTGAGAGCCTTCCACCAGAAAACTGTCCTTACAATTTCTATATTCAGCAGATGCCAGGAGAAGTACATTTGTCCTTCAGAAGGAACTAGTGAAAACTATTGAGAAGCTATTGAAAAGCTCAGAAGGAACTACGGGAAAGCACTGCAAAAGGGATGTTTTCAGTGTCACCAAAAACTGACTTAGTTCTTGTCTCTTTGTTCTACTGGTTGAACAATGAATATTCAGTATAGACGTGCAATGTGTAGGGAAAGAGTAAAGATGCAGATCAAGTGCTGGGTGGAAATCCCAGGAACAGATCTGAAATGAATAGCTCCTGAGCTCTGTCACCAAGTCCCATTAGTTGGGAGTAGTTTTCCTGGACACTATTGGATTGTTCTTGGACTTTATTAGTTCCTGACGAACATTTACATATTGATGTATGATGCATTGAAGACGTAAAGTGTCATTGCATAGCATTCTTGCAAATGAGATTGCTCATTACCCTGGCTTGTTGATGGAGGCTTGCAGCATAGTTTGTAAGGGCTTTGTTCCCAGTTTTACTCTATTACAGTACAAGTGATTTCTCTAATTGGAATCCTCTTTCTTTAATTGAACGTAATTGTGAGAACAGTTGCTGCGATGATCTAGAGAGTTGTGCAAAGTTTAGGATACTGATTACACTTTTGGCTTTTCAGCAAAGAGTTCAGATGAAGTTGTTTTTACTGCGGAAAAGGAAGAAAAATAAAGAAATCCAGCCTTTGAAATAAGAAAGAAACATTCAACTTTTCAAGGTCAAGTGCATATGTGGGAAGCCAGTGAAGGTTCTGCTTTTCATGCCCGTTGGCCCCTTTTATGAAATTACTGCTTTGCATTTGCCCTCTCCTTTTGATGTCTTCCCCTCGATGTTTTGGCTGAAAGCAGGAAGTAGAGCAGTGGGTGAAAGCTCACACACAGAGGGAAAAAAAAGTTAAAACATTTTCCATCGTCAGACGGGGTTGGGGTTTGCACAGAGGACAGAGAAATGTTTAATTTAAAATGTGGTGAATCCAAAACCGGTTGTGCCCACCTCTAGGCGTAACCAAAACAGAGCAGGCACATTAAGTTCAGTTCCACTGAAAACACAGACCAAGCACAAAATGGAAAGGGGCAACACAGGATGGTGAGGGCTTCAAGTGATGCGGAGAGAAAATTCCACAGGAAAGTATTAGTGTGAACATAAGCCAGCTGTGTTATTTAATGATGGGAGGCAGGTCCTCTGTGTGCCCAACTTTTTATATGTTTTCTTGTAATGGCCAAGCATTCCATTCGGGCAATATTCACAGTTTGCAGAGCCACTCGTAAGGCTGCAGATTTTCAGTGAAAAGCCATTAAAGCAATGCGGTTCTCGCTTTGCAATAAGCACGGCTGTTCTTTGTTTCTTGTTTGCTTGCACTGTACGTCTCTGTTGCAGTTTCATATTCTTTTAATTTTGATAGATTCTGATTAACCACGAAACTTAAGAAATATGGCTGGAACTGAGATTCAACTCGTTTTGATACCTCAAATCCCCTTGACACTCAACAGGCCTGCAGAAACTCCTAAAAGAGTCATCTTCTGAGGAAAAATACTGCCCAGCGGCCCACAGATACTGTCCAGACTCCATCCTCCTCTCTCTTCCATTTGCAACACTTAGCATGTACAAAGACCAGAAACCAGACACATCCCCCAGCTAGGATCACCTTCTCCAAAGAGAAATCGCTGGCTCTGATGGCATTGCTCTCAGTTTCCCTACCACCTTCCCTCTGCTGCCTGATAAAGAGAAAGGTTCAGCTGTAGGCTGATAAACATGTGAGAACATAGAGAAATCTCATAATTTGGGGATGTCAGGCCTTCAGCTGCGGTGAATTAGTGCACATGCTTGCTTCAGTCATGATCTGTCTGCTCCCTACAGCCGTGAACCTGGGGTGCTATGGCTCACTCTACGGTGTTTAGGCAGACAGGAAAGGTATGACCTGTCCTAGTTTAAGTTCACCTATGAACATGGCACTGTATGTTTTCACACCAGGTGAATACCGTGGTAATCATAGCCTGAGCAGGAAAAAAACCTACTGTGCGGCTGCAAACCTGCTTTCTGTTACAATCTCTTGTTTTCAGGTGCTTGTATCTGTGACAAACAGCTGCCCACGGGTTGAGTTTTTCCAGAGAAAGTCATTGCTCAAAAGGTAAGCAGTTATTTTCAAAACTAGGTGCAAAAGCGCTGCAGAATTATTATCTGAGAGGTGAGAGGAGTTGTAAATAGCCCTTTCTCACGATAAAAAATTATCTGGTCTCCCTTTGACTAATTCTATAGCTAGGCTGGCTGATGTTTGGCACTCAGTATGTTTAGCTTATACATACTTAAGCCCCTAAACTGTACCTCAGGAAGGCTAAGGTACACTTTGAAAGGAAATATTTATGGACTGTATACTGGCAACAGCAAGAACATAGATACCAAGAGAAGAGCTCTGATAAAGCAGCAGGCATGGTACTCTGCTAAATATGCTCCTGGTATAGCTACCCAGTCCATACTGGGACACAAACCAGTGACCACCAGTAAGCATTTGGCAGTGCCTGACAACACCAAAGTCCAAGTCTGTGCATGTATTGGATCGGGACTGCAGCAAAACTGGTAGAAATTAATATGTATATGGAGCTGCGATGCTGATCAAAGCCGGCAGAACGCTTTTAATTTATTACATATGTGATACTACATGTGCCATGATCCTTATGTGAGGCGGACATGCTGTAAGGCTCACACAGCTGGTTTAAGTTAGAAGGTCAGTCTGTGAACTGCAGAGGTTAAGGGAGAGGCACCCCTCGGCTGGGGCACCCCCTGCCCCAGAGATGGTAACCCCCAGCAGAATAGCGGGCAGGCACTCCCAAGGGTGGAGACATGCTCAAGCACTCCAGCAGGGTTTGCACTGGTTGTTTTAAGGTACACCCAGAAGTATGGTACACAATATTTCTCCAATTATTTTTAAATGAAATGTCGAAATACCTTTGACAACACAGTGGTGGGGATGAAAAAAGCAACAGAAAATAAATATGGGCCCCAAAGAGCTCTCAATAGCTAGGAGGCACGTGGAAGGCGGCTCATTCAGCTCCCAAGTTTGAGAGGAATAGTTCAACCAGCATTCAGGAACAATTTTGTGTGTGTGCATGTGGCATTATAACCTGACACATGAAACCTGTATTTTTCTCTTTAATATCATATAATCAACTTTCCACTCTAAAAGTTACAGGATGTTGCGTCTGCGTGCCAGTGAAGAAGCCTAACTATTCATGCATGCAGGTTGGAGTGCATGCATGCTGGAAACATTAGAGAATTGCTGAGGATCTGACAAGTTTAGGGAACTTTAACCAACCTAATTAGGTACAATACCACCCTCCCTTCCCCGCTCCTTTTTATTTCTTCTCCAAGGAGACATCACCTCAGGGAAAGTTCTCTGATAAGTTCTCTCAACTTCAGAGATACAGAGATTGTATTTCCAGCTGAAAGCTTGAGTTACTAGGGAGGCTGGAACTGAAACTTGTTTCAGCCTGTAAATCACAGGACCCCATGTGCCATGGGCCAAGCTCTGTTTTGATTTGGTACAGCGTAAAGAGATTCCTATCAGAGTGCCCCATATAAATATAAAAAAAAGATCACGTTTCTAACCCCACAGCAAGGAGCAGATGTAATTTTCCATGATTCATTTACGGGTTAAAAAAGTCAATAGAAGTGTTACAAAATGTTCAGTTCACGTCAAAAATGACTACTAGCTATACATTAAGCAACCCTCCAAATACATGATAACTTCTGGGAAAGTCAACCAAAGAGTGTACAGACTGGTTGGTAAATTGCCCCTGTGTCAAAAATAACCAGTGTGTTTGTTGAGCAAGGTCATTACAGTAGTTCAAAACTTGTGGTCGGCAGCAGTATGCTGGATGTTGCTGAGTCTGCAATTTCGTGGCAATACAAATATCAACAGACTGGCCAAGCAGTGCAGAGTCAGTTTTTGTAACTGAGCACTGCAGGATGTGTTCAAGACTCTGATTTATTAGAAACTTCATCAACAGTTGAGTTAGGATTTCCCCATTATAGCCTTTTGAAGTGCAAATGTGAACAAAATTACACCACATTGCAAAACCAATATGTTCTATCCAAAGCTTTGCATATGATTTTGATTTAAAAATGCACAAGTCTGAACATGTTCTTTGGAATGTTTGTTTTTTCCAGCTGGAGATACACTCAGATCCAAGTACATCAAATGATAAAGTAGCTTTGCTAAAGTTTCTCCGGGGAAAAGACCTAGTAATTCCAACTATTGAGAGAAACTGGTAATTAACATGAGATGAGGTGTATTTGGCAGCAGCAAAGTACATTTCTTGCCCTCTGTCATCTCTGTATATCTCATAGTCGTTGCTGAACTTTATTATTACAAGAGTCTCATGAAGAATGGCCTTATTTTTCTAGTACAGTGTGTATTTTATGTGTATAGGAACTGATAAAAAGGTCTCAAAAATTAGTTTTGGGGGTGGTGAAGGAATTCGGCATCTTCCCATGGTTAATTCCATGTGCAGAAAAGAACAGAATCTGCTCAATTACTTATTGCGAACTATTCACCCAGCTGCAGCTAAATAGCAGTAAAAATATCAAAAGTCTTACATCTAGCCAGGAATCATCACAGGACCATCTTTCTAACATCTCTACCCTTTGCTTCCTTGATCTTCTGGAAAAATCCAGAAGACTTTTTTAACAAGATGTAGAATTAAACAGTGTTTTCTCTATAATCTAGTTATAACTGTCTATAAAATGATTTAAAATGAAACAATATACTTTAGGTAAATGTCATTTCTATGGTAATCTTTTGAAGTTTCTGTAGAATCCTATTAGTTTCCATTCTATTTTGATTGTTCCACAGAAGCACGCCCAGCCCCAAATACCAAACACCCCTATTTCCATAAAATGTACGTTCCTGACATTCATTACTGCAACATCACTGTCTCGCTCAAGCAGCAAAGTGACTAATATCTTTCCTTTCACTTCCTCACTCCACTGGCTCCCTGTTCCAGATTTCTTAACCGCCTAAGCTTATTTTATTAGGTTCTCAAATGAACAGGTACCCTGATAAACGTTCTGTGCAAGTGAAAATGTAAGTGCAGTATGCCTTCCCGCGTGCTCTTTAACATGAGCTTTTGAAGGCTTGAGGGGTGGCAGGGAAGGGATGAAGGGCAGATGAGAGACGGGGGGGAGTCTCTGCGTGCGGGTGATGTGAGCTGGTAGGGACGTCAGTCCTGCTCATGGGACCTACACTCACAGCAGCAATGTACCATTGTCTATTCAGCTTGGATTATTTAGCTTACTAAGTAAAACTGCCAGACAAGATTTGTTCGTTTTTTTCTGCCAGCATGTAGAGGATAACTCTGTCCTCACTGAACCACAAATAGTACGACCCAAGGACGATGCCGAGGAAATATGATATATAGGAAGAAAAACAGAATGCTCAAGGATTTTAATTTGGGGCTGAGACAAGTTTCAGCAGTATGAATTACCACTTAGTTAAGAAGGGAGCAGGAAACAAAAAGAGAGCAATGGTTGAAACAAAAATGTCATTCTAACATTGCTATTAGTTTACGGGCTTGAGGTGGGTTTTTTTTTTTTTTCCTTTTAAAAGTTAAACATGAAAGTTCTTCTTCAAACAGTCAGCCATCTGGCCCTTACTGGATTTTAATGCAGCTCCTGAAATCTGATCTGAATTCATATAGGCAATAGTGTCCTTTGAAGTTGGCAAGCACATAAACACAAAAGCTTTATCAGTAGGGCCATTCATACAGCAGTAAGTGATTGTAGAGTAAATTCATCCAGTCACAGCCTGTCCCAGCACAAAAACCATTCCCAACAAAGCATTTAATTTTGAGGATGGGATCCCACTCCTTGAGCACACACAGTCTCCAGTTACTCATGTGATGTGTCGGGCACTAAATAGGAACAAGAGTGGGATTGACCCCGTGACCTGTAGGACAAGCTGCAGGGCTGTTACACAGGCGTCTTGCAGCCTGAGTCACTCACTGATTGTATAGTAACAACAGTGTGCTGAAGCTTTAAAAAGATCTAAAACCAAGGTTCTTCTTGTGTCGTTCAATAGCTACACAGTGCCAAAGAGCCTGGCAGGGTCCGCTTCACAGGATGGCGCAGGTCAAACTGATCTGTGGTCTGTAATTTTAGCCCTCTGCCCAGCACAACGTAGCAACAGCCTCTTCTTGCTGGCTCTTCTGAGAGACCTCCTACCCACAACTTCCTTCCTACAGCCCAAATTAACAACAGTTTCTATCAACATTAACATAGTTCAGAATGTCTACATAATAATATAGAGTAATATAGACCACTACAGAACAATATAGAATGTCGGGAAGTGTCCAATTAAACTCTGGAGTGTCCTACACCATCAGGAAAACCTGCAGGCTTCCTCTAAGTCATCAGGACGTTGTTAGGCTGCGGAACGTCCCTCAGCTTCACTTGCCTCATCTCCCTCCTCCCATTTAGCCTGTCAGGATTGTCGCCTGCCAGAGACATTCTCAGATGAAGCAATTAGCTCAGCATCCTTATTTCCATCCCCATCTCCATTTTTCCAGCTATACCTCCACCTCTGGAGACGTCACCGTGTAAAGAATAGAGTCACGACTTCATTAAACCACAAAGCCAATTAGATACCTGCTGTCTGTGAACAATATTTCCTATTATGGCCAGGCATGGCACAATTTACATGAAATTGTGGCAGCTCCAGGATCACAGCATGTTGGGTTTTCATACAGCTTTGTTTGTCTTTCTGTATAATTGCAATTCCCCAGCAATTGCAATATAAGTTTCTAACATGGCAGGCATTCTTATCTTCAGGTTTCTCCTGAAAAATTGTCAGCAGGTGATAACTCATGACTCATTAGTGCTGTTCTGCAGTTTTGCTGTTCCCATCTCAAATCACAGTCTGATTCAGCAATCTTCTTCTATAAGGCACTTTATTATTTTGATAATATTTTCCAACTGCTTGATGGGAAATAATAGGAACTAGTGGTTACTCATCTAAAGCTGTATTTCCTTCCACATTACCTAAACTCAATCTCATGTCAGACATGAACTTTTCCTGAAAACTCTGTCTAGCTACCTAAAATTGGATATGCATGGCAACATCTCCTCTTAGTAGTATCTCAGGAAACTGGGAACAGTTTAGGACAACTCCAACATTCATTTTATCTCTAGCTAACGAACAAATTGGTAATTACTTTTTTTTCAATAGATCAATAGTTCCTTTGCCAACAAAAAGGCCCCTTTGCTTTATTTGGACTATATTTCTGTCATAGACAGCATATAAATAGTTTCCAGGCTCTCACTGTAATTTTGAAACCAATATAAAATATATCCAGCCCTGCACATGGCTTTTTCCTATTATGAAATGATTTTCATATGACACGTTAACATATTTTACTGTCGCATAGTGGGAATTACAAGACGCAAAAAAAAGAAAGTCATGTCTAGGATTAACACGCAAGTGATCAAAAGATCTCGGAATACACTGACCTGGGTAGTTTTTTCACAAAGAACTTTGTCTCAATAGCGTCTCATATAATCATTTGTCTGAGACTTGAAGGGGAATTTATAAACTTGACATGGTCAAAATATAACTCAGGAGTTTCCCCAAGGCACTTCAATACATTTATCTGCTGAAATCAAGTCTCTCTCAAGTTTGTATTCAGTTCACAGTTGAAAAAAACCGAACCTCTGTATCCATGGAAGAGGCTTACCAGACCCTTTTGGCAAAGGCGAAAGAGGCTTGTAGATATTTTTAGCTAAAGTAGACCTCTTAACAAAACAAGTAAACAAAAAGTGACATTTTCACATCTGTGGATTTAGGCCCCAAGCAAAAAGCTTGCCTTTTTTTTGTTGGAGGTTTGGTGGTTTGGTTTCTTTTGGCAATAGCTCTTTCAGAGCAATGCATCAATATTCTCCTTTGAGTTGTCCAGGGACAAGTTCTTCTTTTTATTATCATTCCTTATTGCCCCCTTTCTGTAAAGTCTTGAATGCACTCCTTCAGTTTCTCAAAACCTACCCACTGAAGAACTATGCCTCACATATTGATTAGATACCTTTGCACAATAGTGCTTTCAGGTCACTGATTTGGGCAACTGCATAGACATAAATGTTCCCATATTCTGCTCCAAAGAACTGTTGTGTCCCTTCCTGTCTGCTGGGGCAAGTATGAGGTGCTAGCTTCAGCTTCACAGTGATGTCCTTGTACTCTGTGGTATGTTAGTTTTTCTTCTAGGTACCTTATTTTTGCTACAGAGTATGTACATTTTTGTTTGTCTAGGTTTAGTCCAGCCAATTTGGTTCTTTCCAGAGCTGCTCAGAGCCTCTGGTCATGCTCTTCCACTATTTTTTCATCAATCAAAATCTCTCCTTAGACCATCAAGACTAGTTGCATTTTCTACTGAAACAACTCAAGTGCCTAAGCCAACCCAAACAGGAGCTTGAGGAACCTGTGCCTCCCCAAAGGGGTGCTGAATGTGAAAACCCTCTGCTCTGTTTCCCTCATGGCACCTGCCAGCATCCTCCTTGACCATCAAGCATATGAAAATATTTAGCATCAGCCTTTTTTTAAAAAATCTTTTCCTTTGTAGGTAGAGGTAAAATGTCCTCTTTCTTATGTGTTTGTTTAAGTATTTGATCCTATAAATAAGGAGCTGTTTCGATCTTCCCTTCCCCAAGTTATCTCTTCATTGAAGATACATCCAGAAATTTCAGACACTGGTGAAGTACACACCACACGGATAAATGGTTCTCCTTCTACTCTCTATTCCATCACAAATACTTAACTGTACAAAGAACTGCCTTTAAGGACTGGAGCTTATGGAGCCTAGTGACCCTGCTCTTACCTCCCAGGTGTTTTTCATTAGCTGGTACTCTTACAATATTGGAGTCTCCCTACACTACTTTGCAAATTTGCTTCCTTGCAAAAGCCAACCCTCACACATACTCCTCACAAGATCTTGACCTTGCCATTGATCATCATTAAATAAAGTCTGCTCTGTTTGGAAGGAGTAATGTCAAGTATTACAGTTACCTTCTCCTCCCACCAAGGACTGGTTTGAGTGAGAGAAAGAGGTGAAGTCTGGACTGAGGGACCCACAGAGGCTTCTGAGCTGTTGGCTGCAGCCAGGTATCGACTTCATTTTAGGTGAAGTCCAAATGTGCACCCAGCTGTCCCCTCCCTCCAGCATTGCCAGCACTCTGGTTTTACAGGAAGGCAACCCGGACACGTACGCTGAGCCAGTGTATCTGTGTGGTATTTCCTTAAGGGAGACAGGCGCTCTTGAATCAGGGCTGCAAGAGCACTGAGGCCGTATGGCTCTCCTTCTCCCAAAGGACATGTCTTCCCCCAGCAAGGTGACTCCACAGTCACTCACCTGAGGTCCTGCGCCTGCGAGCCACAGCCGGCCTTGAGGAGCACTGAGCGAGGCAGGAGGGAGAGCTGTCTGCCAGCCTTGCAGCTCGCTGTCTGGTGGCAGCAGCCTTTCGCCCACCTTTTCCACTAAAAAACTGGGACGTAAGATATTTCTGCTCAGGACATGGGTCCTGGCTCTTTTTTCACGTTCAGTGACATTATAGGGAGCCAGAGCCCAAGCTGTGGATTTGCACCAAGTGAGCCAGAGACTTCTATGTGGGGAGGCAAGATAGTTTATGGTATTTCTGGATTTTGACAGAAGGCTCAGCTGTTATACAAACGCAGACAATATTTCTCAGATGTTGGCCCTCTGGGCCATGGAATATATCCTGACCTGTGTTTGTGGGGAGCTCAGCATGAGAAGGGTCTCTGTGCAAGCCAAGGCTTCAGGACAGTACCATAACAAACACAGAAACAGATAGTGATCACGGCGCGTTAGGGCATTTTCCTCACCGCTGCAAGAAACATGTGCACTTTGTGATGGTTAAAATCAATTGTTACAAGATTAGAAACAGGAGAGTTGCCCGTGATGCTGGCTGAGCTGTCATCGTGCAAGGGGTGGGGAGAAAGGAGCAGTTGCTGCTCCTTTTTCCAGTTAGGCAGTGGACTTTGCATTCAGCATGCCTCCCTGGTCATTTATAAAAGCTTTGTGTAAACAGGACCAACAGATTTTCTGATAATCTCCACTGAAAATTATTTCTTCCTTTTCTGCATTTGTTGTAAGGAGATATGCGCTCCCCTGAGCAACTCATGCTACCAAGAAGTAAAAGCTGTTTATTGGGTATGTAAAACTTTCCAAAGAAGAAATACCCATCAAGTCCAGCCACAGTCCTGGCCACTGGTATATGACAAATTAATTCTCTTCTGCCTTGAAAGTCCTTTATATTTGTGTGAATTTCCAAAGGCAGGCCATGAATGATGTTAGACAGCAAAGCCAGGTACAGAGTTTTCTTCTCGGAGATAATTCAGAGTGGGTCTTATCATTGCAAGTGTATTTTTGCTGATTTCTGTGTTTCAGTCCCTAGGCAAGGGCATGGCCAAAGCTCAGTCACTCCAGTAGCTCCCCAGAGAACACCATAGACAAAACACTTGCTGGACACAGCCCATAATGTTGGCAGAACAAGCAGAAACGAAAGCAGACAACTACCACTATTTCATCTGCTTTGTCTTTTCCTCTGATGAGTGTGTGTGGGGTGTGTGCATACATGCATATTTGCATGTGTGGACATTTAGAGGCCCCTGTGAGCAGGGGGACACAGCCAGCTGCTTTCATATGGGCCACCGGGGTGTCCCTGCCAGCAGCAGCTCCCCAGAGCAGGGGGGTAGGAGAAGTCAGTGGGCCCCTGACTTGGGCACTCCTGCCCTGGGGCCGCAGCCTGCCTACGAATGGGGCCAGACTCGCAGAGAGGTTTCCTCTTCTGTTATCTCTGGGGTTTGTTTCCTGTTGTTCATCAGCCAGCAGTGTCCAGGACCAGGACAGCCTCACGGAAGGCAAGCCCACATGTAAACATTCACCAACAATTAGTTCAGAGGTGGATTGACATCAAATACAAACACCTCGATTCCTTACCATGTATTATTATGGACTTAACACCATCAGTTCTTATTGATGCATGTGACCAAAGCAGGACTTAACAGTCCAGCCTGAAACTGCCTACCAAGGAGACCGTCTCAGTACTGCACTTGGGAGATGCTTATTTGCGGACTCCTGGGAGCGCAGGAACAGTGGTCCTTGCTCTGGCACCAGACCCACTCACACAGACCACCCAGGCCGTGCAGGAGCATTTGAGGGTAGCAGTGTGACACAGCAGAACATAGCACTTGTTTCTTCCCTAGCACAGATCAACATTAGACGCATGCCAAAACAGCTGGTTGTCTAGTTGGATCATTGCAGTCACGCCCCTCTTGTAAGCACTCTTTTCTCTAGAAGGGGGATACTAGCTCACTCATACAACAACACCTAATTGCAGAGTCCTGTCATCATCTTTTCCTGAATAACTGATTGGAAGATATTTGTGACAATCCCCTTCATCAGGATTCAGAGGTGAGGGCTAAGGAAGAGCAAAGTCAGTCGTGCCATAAACCAATGCAAATCTATTAGGTGGTAGAGAAGACTGTGAGGAAGATTTGGCAAAAGCAACCAGACCTTCCAAACTAAACGGTCAAAACACAACATATACACTGGTATTAAATGAAAATGCCTCAGAATCTTGTGTAAGGGCTATTATAGCTGCTACAGATATAAGGACATAAGACTTTGATTGATATATTTAGGGACTGATCATTAGATACCTAGTAAACAACCTACAATAGTGCCTTAAAATTTAGAGTCAAGTCTGCAGGCCCATGAAGTTGTTTACAGGTTTTAAATGGCCTTCTGAAAAATCAGTGCTGATGAATGCTGTGATCCTTGTGACTGAAACAAAAACAAGGCATTTCAAAGGTTTTTGGAACGCCCTAATGTTGCCAGTATGCCATGTAACTTCATTTTTGAGATAATATTGATCTTTCAGTCTACACTTACGGAGCTAGAAATGGAATTTATATATGATGGAAAAGATTTGCTGTTGAATTCCCCTTGACTAAAAATCTAGTCAACACGTATTTCAGGAAAATCCTGAACAAATGACAGAGAGAGTCTGCTATGCTTGATAGCTATTGCCACTATTAATCAAGACTGTATTCTTCTAGATAAGTAGTACAGAGGGTATAAGAAGCATACATGGCAATGAAGAGGTAGCTGTAAAAAGCCGTGTCTGATTGCGAAAGCAGAATAACTCCAAGCACTCTGTGTTCCTGTAACAGAGTAACACCTCCCAGATTTTGGCCAGCCTTGGATTCCAGTACCCGGGTATAACACATTCATTTTGATCCTCTGATTGCACATTTTCCCCAGTGGCTATGTTAGCCTACAATAGCTTTATTTTCCTGTTTTTAAGGATATGTTTTCAGACTCCATTGTGAATTTATCAGTAGGAGTTGCTCATTTTCAATGCCACTTAAGATGAACAGCTTTCCCTTCTCATGTCCTTTCAACAATTGTACTTTTTTCCAAATGAAGCACAGCTATGACCCAACTTATAGCCCTAGGTAGTTTTTCTGGTATTGTGGTGCTCTTCCAGAAACACGCGGGCTCATAAGTTTATATGCTATGTGTTTCCTCACATTAGGATGCAACTGTGTTGTCAGAATAGCATCATTTCTGCACTTATTTTTTGTGCTCTCATGTTTACATTGGAGATGGTTCAAATTTCTCCTGCAAGGAGGTGTTCTTCAATGTTCCTTTCCAATCCTTCACTAAATATACAGAACTGTGAATGGTGTATTTCCAGTTGTGTAGCCTATTGTTGCATTTTTTAAAGTAGTTGCATTGTTACAAGAAACTTCTTTCTGTGATTTCAGTCTAACAATGGCTGTGATGTATCTGGGTTGCGGATGCCTTGTGTTTGAGTGTGTTTAACAGTTCATCACTTCTTTTGATGTCTAGTCGGTTGGACATGTACAATAAGCAGATACAGATGCTTACATTAGCTACTCTAAGGCATTTAGAATGGGTCAACATCTTTGATTCAGGCTGGTGCCCAGTTCCTTGCATGTGCTGATCTTTCTCACTCTCTCTATCCCAAGTAAACTGTATTACAACAGTCATACCTACTCCACCTTACATAAAGCTATTTAGTGAACATGCAGTTCTAGAACGAGAGAGACATGGTTTGGGTTTGTTGTGGGTTTTTTACAAATTTTTTCATGATTGATCTTTTATCTAATAATGGCGGAGGTGAGAGAGCACTGATCACCTCTGAACAACCGAAATGCGGGCTGAACATGTTGTAGCCCACAGAACCAACAACTTCAAAACATATTCCCTCAAATGGCTAGGTAAATCTTCATTAAACTGTATCTTTTCCCATTCCTCTACAAAAAAAAAGGGAAATAATAATCAGGTATTGCCACACTGCACTAATTGTATTAGCTGAAAGAAACCACAGTATGTTGGATGTCTTCAGAGACTTGGTCTGAAAGAAGTCTAACAGATGAATTGATGCTTCCTATTAAGTATATAGAAAGTTTAATTGTTGCCTTGCCAAGTGCTTATACTAATGAATCACTAAACTGTAATTTACCTGTTTTGTTATTATCTTGAATTTGCCAGATTAGAGTTTGATTTTGTCAGACAGTCTAAATCTAATGTTCTCTAATCCAAGGACCTATGTTAAGATTAAAAGATGCAGAGTAGGGATCATTACAACTTCTCTTCACATTCTTTGTCTCCAGTTCATCACAAGCTGTCAAAAAGATGAACCTTGTTTTTATTTCAGAAAATCAGCAAACTAATTGCCAGATATTTATGATCTATATCGATACAAATCTTTATGAAATATAGTGTCAGCTTGGAAGGTTCTCTGTTCATGGTTGATTTACAGTGCATAGTTAATGCCTAATTATTTCATTGTGCCTTTTGCCAGGGTATGAATAATTCATGATCCTTCTTTAACAAAACCAAGAACAGGTTGATTCATGATCTTGATCCACAGCCAGAATTATGAAAAGCACATGAATATTGGAACAGTTCAGGATTTGGAAAGAAGGGAGGAAGACCAGGCTTTGCATTCTATCTAGATTATCCACATCAGCACCCAGAGGTTATATGGTAAGAACTATGCTGAGTAAGAGGTGGAAAGTATATGCAACTTATTACTTGCAAAACACTGCAGAAACCTGACCATTTAGGCATTCCATCAGCCTCGTGACCTGGCCACGGTTTATCTTCATGGTATCATTGCTCAGGCGTTGACTGTGGACTGACTTTAGTTGGTGAGTCAGAAAGGTGACCGTGATCCAAGGAGACAATGCCTAGAAGATAAATTTATTGCTCACATTGCACCCTCTACTGTCTAACTCCTGTAACAGCTCTGGGCAAACACATCTGACTCCTGGTTGGTCTGTGTTACAGTGGACAGGCAAGTAATCCAAGGAAAAAATGCTACAGTAAAGGAAAAGACCACATAGGTAACAAGCAAATCTGCACGAGAAGATCAGAAATGAGGGACTACATTTTCATCAAATGGCTGATTGATGAATTGTTAAGCCCAAATCTTTAATCCTGACTGCATTACAACTCTGAGTTCAATGGGAGACCCTCTTTAATGAAGTCAGCAGGACACTGCCTGTAGAATGTGGGCCACAGGATTAAGAAGTCCATCTGCTTTCCTAGACCATTAGATACATTTGAGGTTCAGATGCTAAAAGTCCATCAAACTGTCAAAGCAGCTCTGTGGAGTACAAGGGCAATAGCTGTCTTTAATTAGACATGGCATCTCACTGACTATCACAGGCAAAAACACTCAAGCTGCCAGGTCAGGAAGATGGGTATAAGCACTGGAATGGGCTGGATAGTGGCCAGTTTGTTACCTTACATTACATCCCAGCCAGGAGCACCCTGTGATAGAGTATATCATTGCCCTACACTGTCCTGTTAATCATCCTGTCAACATGTCAACCAGCTGCTGTCAGGCTTTCCTATGTTCCACCACTGAGTGTTACTGAATACAGCCCCCATCTTAAAAAAGCTCAGCCTGCTTCTAAATTCCTACCCAAAATGAGTTACTGATGACCCAAGAGACAGAGGACTTCCCACTTGCCCAGAGCTAGCTTACCTGGTAGACCCCAAAGAGGAATCTAGAGAGTGATACTAAAATTTGGAGCCTGATCTCAAGCATCTGAAGATATGCTACACAATACAAAGAGAAATCCACCTCTAGAGAGGGGAGTCTGCCCATCCTCACTGAGACATGTAAGACAGGTGGGATGGCCCATCCTTGCTGGTATCTGTCGTTCTTGACTGACTAGAGAGGGAACCTAAATAATAAGTTTAGACTAGATGCTTAACTTTAAGGCAGCTCACCTGGGGAAGAATTAATCCTACCCATAAGGCCCTACCCTGCAAGGCTTACAATCCAGAGAGACATGCTAGCACAAGCATGCTAGCACATGTCATAAGGAGAAAAGGCACCAGAAAAAGAATGGAAGAAAGACCAGATCTGTATACAATTATGTTACTTACAGATGTAGCTGATGATTGATAGGAAACAAAAACAGATAAAATATGAGAGAGATTAAGTCCATGGTGATAACGGTAATTACTCAGTATCATGAGAGAAAGAGGCATTTCAATCTTTACTTCAATTAAAAGAAGAAAAAAAAATAAAGAACATTACCAAAGGTTCTTCTGATCCCACTTTAATTAGTATAAATATGGCACTATTCTATACATGCCAATAGAGAAAAGTAGATATTTACTGCAGTGGGAGAACATGGCTTTCAATGTCAATCTCCAGACAGCATTAGAGAGGACTCAGCACTCCCAGCACTTCCAGGGCAGTGCTGAGGAGGTTATCAGAAGACAGTGGGTGGCAGCCTGCATAATCCTGTTTGCAACTGTGCCCTCAGTCAGCTTTCCACAAGAAAGGGCTTAAAACAGGAGCTGATTCAGGCTTTCTTTTATTGCAGCCAGACATAGTAAATAAAACCAAAAGTTTGGCTCTCTCAGAAACTGAGCAAAGGGGCAGATCTGTCACAGTTATTTCAGAAGTGTATCTCAGGAGAGCTGTTAGTTTTGCATCATGCTCTGCTGTTGCTCAGGGATACTGTGGTCATAGGGACCAGCAAAGGAACAATTTCCTTCAGCTGCACTCTGAGGGAGGAGACATGAAATTCAATTAAATACCAGGTCTTCATTAAAGCTTGAGACACCAGTGTCCATTACACTGTAAGGAGCAGTTTATCCCACTTTCTTTTTTAAACCCTCAATATGATCTGCTTTCCTTTTAAGCATTTACTGGGAGGAGCATGTGGAAGTATTATAACAGCTAAGCAAGGAGTTGGTTGTCAGCTGAGATTTTTTAAAGAGAAGACTTGTCTCTCAAAAGACTTAGCAAGAGTGAGAGACTTTAAAAAGCAGTCTGCACAAAGCACCGGACAGCGTGGAGCAGGAGACAACTCTGCTGTGCTTGGTCTTGACAAGCAACCTTTTCCCTCTTTGACTTCTGTTATTTTAGGACAGTAATCTGCTACTCTCAGACCGCTGTCCTTGGCAGAGACTGAAGCACGGCCAACACATGGATATCCTTGCTTATAACTGAAACACAGGGTAGGAATGAAAACTCAGAGCCTAAATTAGGTGGAGCTCACTGCAAAAAATATCCTCTTCTCTCATATTATCCTCTCTGCTTCACAGCATTTGGCATCAACCTCAGCCTTTCTTGATTATGAGTGCTGAATGTGTTAAAGATAAGGGAGAGCTCACAGTCAGTTAAAGGTATCTGAAGTGTTTTTCTTTCCTGTTGGAAAAAGGTTAAACTTTGACTTAGAAACAGCTATGTAGAGTTCTTGTCTTGGTAAGAGCTTCTAAAGGTGGCTACAAATGGTTCTTCTTTAGCGTGGTTCATGCCAGTTGAAATGTAGTGCAAATAGACATTTGACAGGAAAGTCATGGATTGCAGACATCGGGTGAACAAAATACAAGTGTGCATGTAATCTGTTCACTTAGGTACTATGATGTCTGACGCAAACTGACATTAAAAAAAAACAGCAATCTAAAAGGGAATGCAATTTACATGTATGGATAAGATGTCTTCTAACAAAGCAGGTAGTTCATGCCTTCCCCAGGAAAACATTCACCCACATGTATGGTGTCTTCTACAAGTTGGTCCAAGATAGGCATGAAATCAAATTTGCCAGCTGTCCTGACAGGAATGGACTTGAGACAAGGCATTGGTTGCCTGCATGTATTGCAGTGGCATCTCCTGTCTAAGCTTGTGCAGATTGTATTGTCCAGGAGCCCCACTAATGCCCACTACAGGATCAGAAGGGGTTTGTACATAGTTTGAATCTGTGAGGAAACGGGGATGTTTGGGGCTGGTCTCAGGAACACGTCTGCTACCTGATGCACAGCAGCCCCAGGTGCCACAGGTAAATCCAGAGAGGACCACAGCAAAATTCAGAGCTTAAACCCTGGCCATCTCACTGCATGAAAAGGACACATATCTACAGTGGTTTGACCAAGGCTGGGGATATACATCCTGCATTAGGAAGGGTTC